>NC_057796.1:195766071-196366071 GCF_018294505.1 Triticum aestivum | reverse complement strand
TGTTACTGTTTTCCATTAATCCTATCCTGATGCATAGCCTACCATTGCTACTACTGTTGTTACCTTTACCTCCAATCCTACATGCTTAGTATAGGATGCTAGTATTCCATCTGTGGCCCTACATTCTTGTCCGTCTGCCTTGCTATACTATCGGGCCGTGATCACTCGGGAGGTGATCACGGGTATATACTTATATACTTTACATGATACCTGTGGTGACTAAAGTCGGGTCGGCTCGTAGGAGTACCCGCGAGTGATTCACGGATTGGGACCGAAAGGATGTTTGTCCCCACGGCCCTCTGAGTGGACCTTTGTGGCAGAGCGGCAGGGCAGGTTGAGACCACCTAGGTGAGAGGTGGGCCTGGCCCTGGTCGAGTTCGCGGTTACTTTAATAACACGCTTAACGAGATCTTGGTATTTGATCTGAGTTGGGTCATTGACCTTATACGCACTAACCGCCACGTGGGACAAGATATGGGCAACGGGCGTCGTGGTATCAGCCGAAGCTCTTTTTGACGTCAGCGACTGAGCGGCGCGCGCCGGATTGGACTGGAACGCCTACTCTTGTATAAGGGAGGCTAGGTCTGCTTCCGGCCGCGTACGCAACGTGCAGGTGTGCAATGGGCGATGGGCCTAGACCCCTGCGCGCATAGGATTTAGACCGGCGTGCTGACCTCTCTGCTGAGCCTAGGTGGGGCTGCGACGTGTTGATCTCCCGAGGCTGGACATGACCCAGGAAAGTTTGCCCGGCCAGAGGGATCGTGCGTGTCGGGTAATGTGGTGCACCCCTGTAGGGAAGTTTATCTATTTGAATAGCCGTGATCTTCGGTAACAGGACGACCCGGAGTTGTACCTTGACCTTATGACAACTAGAACCGGATACTTAATAAGACACACCCTTTCAAGTGCCAGATACAACCCGGTGATCACTCTCTCACTGGGCGACGAGGAGGGGATTGTCGGGTAGGATTATGCTATACGATGCTACTTGGTGAACTTACCTTCTATTCTCTTCTACATGCAGCAAGATGGAGGCTGCCAGAAGCGTAGTCTTCGACATGACTAGCTATCCTCCTCTTATTCTGGCATTCTGCAGTTCAGTCCACCGATATTGCCCCTTTACACATATACCCATGCATATGTAGTGTAGATCCTTGCTTGCGAGTACTTTGGATGAGTACTCACGGTTGCTTTTCTCCCTCTTTTCCCGCTTTCAATTCTACCTGGTTGTCGCAACCAGATGCTGGAGCCCAGGAGCCAGACGCCACCGTCGACGACGACTCCTACTACACCGGAGGTGCCTACTACTACGTGGAGGCCGCTGACGACGACCATTAGAGTAGTTTAGGAGGATCCCAGGCAGGAGGCCTGCGCCTCTTTCGATCTGTATCCCAATTTGTGCTAGCCTTCTTAAGGCAAACTTGTTTAACTTATGTCTGTACTCAGATATTGTTGCTTCCGCTGACTCGTCTATGATCGAGCACTTGTATTCGAGCCCTCGAGGCCCCTGGCTTGTATGACTTATTTTTACTTTTAGAGTTGTGTTGTGATATCTTCGCGTGAGTCCCTGATCTTGATCATACACGTTTGCGTGTATGATTAGTGTACGATTGAATCGGGGGCGTCACACCATGAGAAAGAACCCTCAGTACGGCAGATTCCCCAACCGAGCGGAGCTGGGTCGACCGCGAGCAGCATCGAGAAAGTGGATGGCGATAGGCGGCGGCAAGCGGAAGTGGCGAAATGCGGTGGGCTTTGCCGGCAGCCTGGCGGCGGCGGCAGGCGTCGAGCTAACTATTTACCGCCGTGATAGGCGGTGCCAAGGCATAGGCGCGGAGGCGCTTGTGCAGGTGTGAATGGGGAACGTACCGGAGGGGCCGAGGGGGTGGCGGGCGGGGTTAGGGTTTTTGTGACATGGGGATGGTGAGGGTTTTCTTTTTTCTTTTTTGAATTGGGTGGTGAGGGTTTTCTGTCCCACAAAGAATTTTGGGGGCGACGGTTTGCTAGAGCGAACCGTGTGTGATTGACGCAGCAGGCAAAATGAAAGTCATTGCACACGGTTCCAATTTTGGGAACCGTGTGCGATTGACGTACTACCTCCGTCCTGGTTTATTGGTCCCCCGTCGTAAGTTTTACCAAAATTTGGCGAAATATTTAACATACTCAGACATAGATAATAAGCATACACGTACATAAGCATAGGTTGACCATAAGTACATAGTTCAACCGTCATTAAGCATACTCAAGCGTACAAAGTTCGATCCATCCCACATCTCATCTCACATGCGGCTGGCACGATCCAGAAGCTTCTCCAGGTACTCAGCATACGCGCCGTGCGCCACCCCGCGAGAATGCTTCTGCTTGAAGGACCAACGGCCCGTCCTCTTGCATGCACCAGAACACTTAGATACGCGTCATGAATCTTGTGGTTGCAAAATGGGCATCCATAGCCGTCGTTCCAGGTCCTAATACGCCTGTTATGCATTCCCGCATAAAGCTCCCTCAGGATTCGCCTCTTGTACCTCCTCTGGGCATCTTCATCCTCGCTGTCCACATCGTCAGACAGCACCTATACAAATAGTAAAACAAATTTGGCATCAAATCACTGATTACATGCCGTGAAGTAGGATTAGGAATTTATGGCTATTTATTTATACATATCCAGATATTATGGTTCGATTTTTAAGCACAATCGTCTATGTACAGACCAATCTTGAAGAAAATAATGGCACAAACATATGTAGGTCATTCAAAATCAATTGTCAAGTCCTGGCTAGGAATTATTAGCATGAACACTAACCCTAGTCGGATTACTAGCAGAAATCAGTTGCACAGATGAAACAACTAATCACTTATCACCTGTACCATTCAAACAATCAATACACTACACGGATCTAACGAAACTTACTCAGATTTCATGGATTGGGAGAACATAACCATAGGATTTCTATTCCAAAAAGGGGGAGGCAGGAGTAACCAAAGAAACCCTATGATCTATTTGACTCATAAATGGGTATAGATGACTAACCAGCTGTCTGTTGTTGTCGGAGTCGTCGCCCGAGTGGTCGTCGGAGTCGTCGCTGGAGTGGTCGTCGGAGTCGGTGTGGAACTCCGCCTCCGGCAGCGGAAGCTCGACGCCGTCGACGATGTTAGGGTGCAGCGATAACTCGCCGGCGGTGACGGCAACCTCTGTCTCCCTCTCCACGCCGTGCTCCGGTGCTTTAGCAGCCCCGGCATCGCCACTCCCTCCGATGGGGTGCTTCAGCGTCATCCTCATACACTGACGGCTTTGAGGACTGAGAGCGGCGTCGAGGATGCAAGCGGAGAGGGAGGATTGTGTGTGCGTAGCGAGGATGGGGGGTGCGGCTGCTCGGGCGCACCATTAATATGGAGTAGTGGGAGTTGTGGGAGAGAGGCGGGCAGCGGTCAAACCGATGGCTCGCCTCCTAGTGAGCCTACGCACCGGACTGCTGGCATGCCTACCAAAGTTTCACACAACTACTCGCATGCCTCCCGATGACACTACGCAGCGAGCTCGGCTCCATCAATTCACACACCTGCACGCACGCCTCCCCGTCTGCCTGCGCGGTGGACTGCTCGCATGCATCCCATCAACTCACGCCTGCTCGCACGTCACACGGGTCGCGCTGCGGCACGAATATTGTTTTTCTATTTGGATGATTAATGCTGCCGCTTTATTGCTTAACCAAAGCATGTCACGTATCCATTGTTGGTCTAACGCTCACGGTTCTAATAAATAATCCGTTTGGGATATTGGTTCCCAATTATTAATAATCTCCCGTCTATAGTTAGATAAAGATTACATCAAAACTGGTCTCAAATTTGACAAAAAAAGTACAATTCCACTTTGTATTGGTGTCCATATGACAACACAATAAGTTTCATGAACTTCAAATAAGTTTTGGATGTACTAGAATTTAAAAATCAAGATTCTCAATGTTTGAAATTTGCTGCACGGGGAGTAAACATGCACCCAGTGAGACACATGTGTTTTTGCAATCCATTTAGGTGCACTGTCATGTGTGCATGTAGCTCATATTTGATTTTTGCACATTATACCCGTAGAAATCAATCAATCAATGTACTAAAATGTCTTAATGATCTCTGTGATTTTTTTGAAATTAAAACGTCCCTCCTTTGGTAACATGTATGTTCACCACGGGATAATTAATTTAACATGCATCGTAGTTGCGGTGGATTCACGTTGTGTGTGTGGGTGTGTGCATCTGGGGGTGGTGGGTGGCTCGCAGTACACTACGAGTTGTGAGCCACCGTGTGGGTTGGCCGTTTTGTTAGGCAGGCCGGTGCCACATCAGAGTCATGAAATCATTATTTAAAACATTGCACAACCCTTTCATACATAAACGTTTTGGCCACATGGAGTCGATGGTTGTCCTACACGACAATCGATACTCGTGTGTGACGCTTTCTGTGGGCCCGCGAGGTCGTCGTCCATCATTCGACGAATAGCCGACAGTGAGGTTAATTTGACCAGCAAGTAGAATCTTTTTTGTTTGTGTCATGGTGGTATATAGTACGCGTCGAATAGGTGGGAGGGGACTAGCATATATACAATATGCGTACGCGTCAGTGAACAAGTACACCTCACTTAGTGTCGGGACTTTTTGGTTACCGAGGCACGTGCCACATCAAAATTGTAAAATTGGTTATTCAAACATCACAACACCTTTTTGGGACACATGCATATATCCTAGCTAGGACACTCACGCGTGACGCTTCCATCTGTGGGCCCACGAGGCCATCGTTCGATGCATGCATCACTTTGACATACATCGGGAGAGGTTAATTAATTTCACCATCGATGAGGGATTCTTTTGGGTTGTACATATATTACGGGCAGGAGCATATAGTATGCGGTGAAGATGGGGGAAGGGGACCATCATATGTAGTACGCTTGATATGAACCTCACTCAGTGTGGGTGCATGGTTTACGGTTTTTGAGGCATGTGGCACGTCAAAGTTGTGCATTTTGGGTATTCAACATATATATGTTTGGCCCACATGCAAAGCGGTGGTGGTTGTCCTCTCGCACCCACCTAAGCGATTATCAGCGGTATCGATGCTTTCCATCTGTGGGCCCGCTTGGTCCATCACTTCTTTTTGCCTGACAAGAAGAGAGGTTAATTTGACTTAGGAGGGGATTATTATTTTTGCTCTGGGATAACATGCATGATACACTTTGAGCACACACACATGCATGTGTAAGCATGAATCCCTCCCATCGAGTCGAAGTGGCTAGTACAACGACACATCATGAATCGATCTCGCTCTGTGTGGGGAGCTAGTGTACGATTTTTGACACACGCGCCACATCAGTGTTGTGTATTCAAACATGCATGCACGCATCACCTCCATACATATGCATGTAGTTGTTGCCTTCGAACGATACACTCCCTCACGTGGTTATCGGCGACAAGCCTATATATTCATGGGCCCGCGTGGACATCCATGATCACCTTGACAAACAACAAGATAGGTACCATGGCGGATTCTTCATTTGGTTCGTGTTATCGTAGTATAGGTCATGGTGAGATTCAGACCTAATTAAGTTTGAGCGCGCATATACTATGCACGCATGCATGCATGAATCCCCGTCATTGGCTTGAAGTGTGGTGTAACATACATATGCATCGTCAACCTAACCCTCACTCAGTGTGGGGATTTCTAGTTCGAAATCACGGTGCCACATCAAAGTTGTTCCATTGTTACTCAAAAACACACCTCTCCATACATATGTTTGGGCCACACGCATGCATTGGTTGTCTTCGGGGACTAGCTACTTGTGTGATTATTGGCGAGCTAGCCCATCTCCGGGGTCGCATGGACGGCCATCACTTTGAACAACAACAAGAGAGAGGTTGTACGACCAAGGTGGATTATTCTTGGTCCGTTTTACGATCCATCTTGGTGAGATATATGCCTCTCTGGCCCGCCGACTGAAAGTGTGTGTGTGGGGGGGGGGGGTTGCTACTTCACACTTTGCTAGGTGAACCTCGGTTGGGGGGGGGGGGCATGCATTCATAGCTTAATTAGGATTCCCTTCATGGCGACACGAGGGGGGTGGGGGGCTTCTAGCTACTTCGCACTTTGCTAGGTCAATGAACCTCGGTTGGGGGGCATGCATTTATAGCTTAGGATTCCCTTCGTGTCAAAACGAGGGAGGAGGGGGGCTGCTAGCTACTTCGCACTTTGCTAGGTGAACCTCGGTTGGGGGGGAGGGGGCATGCATCCATAGCTTAGGATTCCCTTCGTGCCGAGACGAGGGGGGAAGCAATACCGTGCGCTTTGCGAGAGAGGTGCCACATCAAAGTTGCATTTGGTATTTGAAAATCAAACAACCCTTTTGATACATATATTTGGTCCACATGCAAGTGTGTTCGTGTTCTGACCCTCTCCCGCATCATTTTTCGCCAAATTTATGAACATTAGACAAGTCAGATGATGCAACAGACACGGTTCACTCAAACTAACCATGTGCCACGCCGGTGCACCTATCACGCACACATCCGCACAGTACATTGGGCTCCACGAGGCTCCCCCTCTCAAAAATATCTGCCCGCCTCGAGGATTTTTTGTTTCATAACACACGGTTGTTATCTCCGGAGTGCGATTTTTCTTGTCAATCCCGCCTGCATCCCTGGAAATATCTACCCGCGTCGAGGGTTTTTCTGTTTCATAACACACGGTTGTTATCTCCGGACCGTGTGCGATGCTTCTTGTTCCCAATCCCGCCTGCATCCCTAGAAAATATCTGCCCGCCTCGAGGATTTTTCTGTTTCATAACACAAGGTTATTATCTCCGGACCGTGTGCGATGCACTATCATCCAAATTTTCAATAGCCTGGCATTTCACTCCCGCGTTTGACTCCCGCGTAGTAAAATTTTCCGTTCCCGCGTCATTTCCTCAAACACCCCGCGCCCCCCTCCACACACACACACACGCGCGCGCACACACACACCAAAACGTCCTCGGGCATGCGCGCGCACACACACACACACCCTCCCTCGCTCAAAACCCTAGCAAGGTCCCTGCCTCCGCCGCCGCCACAAGGCCTCCATTGTCAACATCTGCCGGTTTGCCCATGCAGCTTACCCACCGATCTCCATACCTAGGCCGCCCTGAGTTTCTTAGATGATGCCTGCCAAACACCCCCTTTCCCACAGATCCCCATCCCCATCCCCCACTCCAGAGCGTCGTAACCTAAGCCCGGCTACGCTTCCCGTGGAGCTCGAGGAGCGACTGGCCCAAAAGAGGTGTATAGCGGTCTCTTCGCCCGACGTCGCCAAGGAAGCTGACGACCATTACTGGCGGCAGGCACTCAAGCAGCGGGCTAGAGTATGCGGGCATGTCTCGTCTGCCGGCTACGACATCCAGGTCATCGACAGCGACACCCTGAGGCGGGCTGTGTCACAGGTTAAGTGGCCCACCCCCAACCCCTCGGGTTCAACCGCCGTCGATCTCATCCGTGGCCCCGCCGCTGATCTCCTCTACCTCGTTGTCAACAATTTGCCATTATACATCGCAATTGAGCCCCTTTTGTCATTTCTGAAGGACACGTTCTGCGACGCCGGCTTGGGATCCACAGCTTCCAAGTTAGACCTCATCGACGGCGACCACGAGGAGGGCACCCTCTCCGGCTCTTCCAAGGGGAAAGAGCCCATCTGCTCTTCCAAGGGGAAAGCGCCCGTCTATGACATCAGGGAGGGCACCCTACAGCCGTGCTCTTCCAAGGGGAAGGAGCCCATCTGCGACAACATGGAGCACATCCAGGGTCCGTGCTCTTCCCACGGGAATGAGCCCATCTGTGACAAGTGAGGAAACCCATGATTTTTTTTGCCATGCCTCTTCATAGGGGGAAACCCATGATTTGTTTTGTCGAGTCCCTTTTGTAGTGTAGTGAGAATATGTCCAGTTTTAATTGCTATATCTGGTTCTTTGCAGTATGCCTTGTTTATTTCAGTTGTTCACAATGTGATGCTCTATATGTGCAATTATTTACTGTTTAGTACATTTCATCAATCCAGTTTTAAACATACCGATAGGAATGCATATATTTGCTTGTTGTTAAGCCTGTTATAGCTAGCATATGCCTCTTTTAAAGTTTTTTGATTGTTCGGTTGTTTGTAGTTAGCATATGTTTAGCTTCAAATGCTATCTTTGGTTGTTCGTAGTATGCCTTGTTTATTCCAGTTATTCACAACATGATGTTCTATATGTGCAAGTATGAACTGTGCAGTTCAATTTCATCAGTACCAGTTTCAACAATACCACTATGAATGACTACATTTGATTGCTACATCTTGTAGTTAACACGCCTTTCCATTTTTATTTAACCATAACCAATGTACTTAGACCTGCACAATACCTGTTTGAATGACTATGTTTGCTTGTTGTTAAATGTTAGGCATGTTGCAGTTAGCACACCTTTCCACTTGTTTTGCTTTACTAGCGTGCTTAAACCTGCACACTGAAGCTATCTTTTGGAGATTATTTTGTCTGCCATGTGTAATTTTGGTTGATGTTTAGCCTGTTGTGCTTAACATGCTTCTCAATGTACCTACACAGGACAATTTTGGGAGCGACTGCTGTTTTCCATCAAGGTTAGTTTCATCCCATGGCTTATATCTGCTCACTGTTTAGGATATCGGTAGCTGGTACCATATAGGCCGGCGGCTGATAAGGGACTAATCAGTGAATCAGACTTTTAACTGAATATATCTGCAACCCATTTTTCGTTAGGTTAACTAGGGCCATATGTAATATATCTGAGGCTACATAGCAACATGCACTGTACTTAATGTCTAAATATGCAATCCTAGGCTACATAGCAACAAGGAAGAGTGTTACATTAATGTTCTAATGATGTCTAGATATACGTAGAAGAGCAGCAACAGCAACAGCAACAACACAGCCCTGTTTGGATACTCAACTTAGCTAGAGGTTAGAGTTCGTTTCTAGCTCATTACTAACCCTGAACTAACTCCATCCAAAGAGTTGTTTGGATGGCAGGGTTAGATTGACAATAAATGCACTAGGAGAACTAGCTACAATTAGCACCTCTTGGGTTGGATAGTTTTTTTGGGGGGTTATAGATGCAACTAGCTCAAACTAGCCCTCATGTTTAGATATACTTTAGAGCTATTTGAGCCCGAACTAGCTCAAACTAACTGTAACCCATGGATACAGCAGCGGTTAATCAGCCGATAATTTGTAAGAATGAACTAAACTCCTTCCGGCCCATAATATAAGATGTTAATTCATCTAATATGTGAGTATATTGGATGTTATAAGATACTCCCTCCATTCCTAAATATTTGTCTTTTTAGAGATTTCAAATGGACTACCACATACGGATGTATACAGAATATTATAAAAGAGTGTTGTCGTGGGATTGTCACGACAGATGTCCTAGTGTGAGGACTTAGTCGTGGAGCCATCACAACGAGATTAGCTTAACGGGGTTAAACGGGACAAAGGACACAGGGAGTTTATACTGGTTCGGCCCCTTGCAGTGAAGGTAAAAGCCTAGTCCAGTTTGAGGTGGTATTGCTTGTGTCTCGATTACCAGGGAGCGAATACGCTTGACCTAGCTTTCTATCTCTTGTTTCTTGCCCTTAACTTGCCACCGGGTCGTCCCTTTATATATACAGGTTGACGCCCGGTGGCTTACAGAGTCCCGGCCGGCTCATAAACGTATCCGGCGCGGTGACTTAACTAAAATTGCCTTATAATACAAGTCATACACATATGGCGGTTTACACCTACGGGCCTTAAGCCGCCCTTGGGCCTTGGGCCCTTCATAAATTATCTTCATGAACCGCCATCTTCAATTCCTTCATGGGCTTTGTCTTATGAGTCGCCATGGGTATAACCCGGCCCCTCCTGGGCGGGTTAACTCAATAGCTATATCCCCAACATTAGGCCCGGGTTGATTTAAACTCGTTTACATCAATCTTCAACCCTTGAAAAAATTCCTTCTTCGTTGCCTTCGTGAAAACATGTAACTTGCCATGACGTCATCCTCTGGGATCATGGTAACCCGTCATGACGTCACCTGTCATTAATTTTACACAAATCCAAAATCTTTAATGTATCTCCTCAGTTTTAATGAATCTACGAAAATCGAGGCGTCTGCACTGTCACATATCTGTTTTTGGCCTCCTCGATTCCCGCGTATGTCATCTATCCATTTGCCTTATAAATAGGGCCGGGGGTCTCTTTCACTCCCCCCCCGTGCCTCTTCGTCTTGTCTTCTACCTCGCGACGCCCTAGCACACGAGCTCGCTGTCGTCGACCCTCGCCTCTGCTCCGACAACAGCCGCTGCATCAACTTGTTCGGACCAGATCTCATCCGCGCACCTCTGCCGCTCAACAGCCCTGGTTAGTTCTCCTTCTTCCTCTCCTCCTAGATCCATTAGGGTTTCAATGGAGTTCATCGAAGCTCGTCTTTGTTCTTGGCTGTAAGATTTTTTATTCGAACTTGGCATTCCTCATGTACCGCGGCAATCTCAACAATCCCTTTTACAATCAGAATATCTCCTCCGTATTTTAGAAAATTGATCTACACCCATGAACTGCTCGAGCACTGACACTTTTAGGTTTGAATATTTTTGCATTAACAGAAGTGCGCCAGATATGAAATTATAGCATCAATCTGTGAAAACAGTTTTTCTGAATACTTAGCCATTTTGCTTCATCCGTAGATCTGCTCTTTCAACATTGGTATAGGCGGCTTAATTGAAAAATTGTAACCCGCCAGGTATCATTAGTCCCCTCTTAAGTCGCCAATAGTCTTTTAGTAATCTTTGTAATATCATGCTCTGGCTTAATACCTAGTCGTGCTTCATTATTGTTTGTCCTTGAATTGTAAGCCGGCTTAACCATGTGATCTTAAACCGGCGTAATCTTTTTTTAGAAATGGCTAAGACATATACTTCTTGCAATTGGGTCAAATCCCGGATTACCAAGGAAGAATTGAACAATTATGTCGCCACTGGCGCCTTAGCCAAAAAGGAGGATATCCACTTGAGAGCTCCTGGTGATGAAGTCCTTCCTCAACCCAAGGATGTAGAAGTAATTGTTTTTACTGATCACTTGGCTCGGGGGTTCAGCCCTCCCAGCTCAAAAAAATTCCGTAATGTGCTTCATTTCCTCCAAATGCGCCCTCAAGACATCGGACCCAACTCTGTGTCTAACATTTGCAATTTTCAAGTATTCTGCGAAGCCTATCTTCAAGAAGAACCCATAGTTGATCTATTCAGGGAATTTTATTATTTAAACCGCCAAACTGAATTTGTTAATGGGCCATGCCAAGAACTTGGTGCAGTCATTATTCAGAAGAGGAAAGATGTCATTTTTCCTCATGCCAAGCTGCATAGCCACCCCAAAGATTGGAACCAGACTTGGTTCTATGTTCGAGACACATCTCCGGCTGGTGAAAATCCTCTGCCGGGCTACTGCGAGCACCGGCTTAACAACAACCACCCACTTCCCCAACGTCTTGATGCAAAGGAATGGGCCAAGTATGCACCTGCCTTCTAAAAGCTCCGAGCCTTTATGGCCAACGGCTTAACTGGCGTCGATTTTTTCCGGTGTTGGTTGTCTTGGGGTATCTTGCCATTAAGCCGCCTCCCCGGCTTAATGTGCGAATATACTGGTGATGTTAAAGATCCTCAGCGCCATTGTTATATTCAGTTATCTGAAGCAGAAGTTACTGAAGCCACCAAAAAGCTGTTGAATGAGCCGGTAAAAGAGTGCAGCAAAACTGGACTTAAGAATTGCTCAACTCCTACTTAATCCTCATTCTTAATATTCTCTTATGATCTTTCCAATCTTAACAGGCTGATGACCCATTTTGGAAGAGGAAACCATAGGATAAGCCGGCCAAAGCACCTCGTGTCAAAACCAAGGCCAACAAGAAACCTTCCAAAAAGAAAAATGCCGAGTTTGCCGAGTTAAATATTTACGATGACGATGATAATCATGAGTCAGAGGTAGAACTTGATTCACTTGGCTCTTTTTCATACATCTCATTGACAATGATTGTTATCAGGACGACGCAGAGGCTAGCCATGCAGGTGACGCGGAGGTAATTATTCTTTCCTCCGGCTCAGAACCTCTGCCAACACAGAAAACTCATCAAGCAAGCCGGAAAGTAAGATTTTCTCACCCTCTAGCTCACTTGGATCCAAACTTTCTTTTGAAGAAATAGCAACATGAAGCTCGCCGAACGACCCAGCATAGCGGCAACGTGATCACTTCTTCCGGGTTACCGAACACTCCACTTCGCAAACGCCGTCCAGAGGTCTTACATATTTCTGACATACTTTACCCCAAGGCGGGTTATTTTCGGCAACCTCTTAACCCGTCCGATTCGAACTATCAGGGGACTTCTCATGCCTCCTCTGGCGAGTCAATAGGAACACAAATTCCAGCTTTCAAGACTTTGCCTGGGTAAAACTATTTTCAACTATTCCAATTTTCATGCTTGATCATCATCTTGACTTATTTTATTTGTTGTTTTCCAGGGTCAAACTAAACCCAGTAAAAAGGCAAAGCAGAATAAGCCGGTCAATGATCCCAACCTGTCCGAGCCGGAAAAACAACAACCAGAATCTTCTCGCCCAATTTCTGATAACATTGTTGATCATTTGCCACCAAAAAGCCACAATGTTAACCTTGACCCGATGAATGCTAACCCGACTGATACCAATCCATCGAGCCCGATCAGAACAACCAGTCCTGTTAAGTCGTCAGAAAAAGATGACGATGTTACCATTACTGGTCATGGCTTCACAACTCCGGGTCATCCTACTGCCTTATCCAGGCACAACACCAAAGAAGAAATCTCTACTGAGGATAAAGGCAATTGGAAGGTAGACTTAGAACACTACACTCAGTTCAGCACCCAAGATATCCATTCTGGCTATTTGAACCATTTATACACCAGCCGTGATTTTGAAGCCGGCTTAGTGAACTTGATGAAGGATCGCTATGAGGTAAACGTTGTCACTTCCTCTTCATATAAATATATTTCCATTAGTCGCCAAGTTTACTGGATATGACAGAATGGAATGTGATGTAAACTTCGATAACCACATAGATACAAACCAGTAGCCCCCAAGGGCCGGTTTATATTTTGAATATGAACCGGGACTTATGATAATAGCATTTCAACTCTGCATTCATAGCCCCCAAGGGCCGGCTTAATAGATATGTTAAGCTGGGACCTTTGAGTAATAAAAGTACATTGCAGGCGTAGCCCCCAAGGGCCGGCTTAATAGATATGTTAAGCCGGGATTTATTTTGTAGGAATCTCATAACACTGGTCATAGTCTTCATAAATCGGATTACTACCACTTGTTCGGGTCAACCAATATGTTCATTGCTACCTCTTGAGCACTGCGTTGGTTTTCCCTTGAAGAGGAAAGGGTGATGCAGCAAAGTAGCGTAAGTATTTCCCTCAGTTTTTGAGAACCAAGGTATCAATCCAGTAGGAGGCCACGCACGAGTCCCTCGCACCTACACAAACAAATAAATCCTCGCAACCAACGCAATAAAGGGGTTGTCAATCCCTTCACGATCACTTACGAGAGTGAGATCTGATAGATATGATAAGATAATATTTTTGGTATTTTTATGATAAAGATGAAAAGTAAAATAAAAGGTAATAAAAATAGCTAAGTGTTGGAATATTAATATGATGGAAAATAGACCCGGGGGCCATAGGTTTCACTAGAGGCTTCTCTCGAGAGAATAAGTATTACGGTGGGTGAATAAATTACTGTTGAGCAATTGACAGAATTGAGCATAGTTATGAGAATATCTAGGTATGATCATGTATATAGGCATCACGTCCGAGACAAGTAGACCGACTCCTGCCTGCATCTACTACTATTACTCCAAAGATCGACCGCTATCCAGCATGCATCTAGAGTATTAAGTTCATAAGAACAGAGTAACGCTTTAAGTAAGATGACATGATGTAGAGGGATAAACTCATGCAATATGATATAAACCCCATCTTGTTATCCTCGATGGCAACAATACAATACGTGCCTTGCTGCCCCTACTGTCACTGGGAAAGGACACCGCAAGATTGAACCCAAAGCTAAGCACTTCTCCCATTGCAAGAAAGATCAATCTAGTAGGCCAAACCAAACTGATAATTCGAAGAGACTTGCAAAGATAACCAATCATACATAAAAGAATTCAGAGGAGATTCAAATATTGTTCATAGATAAACTTGATCATAAACCCACAATTCATCGGTCTCAACAAACACACCGCAAAAGAAGATTACATCGAATAGATCTCCACAAGAGAGGGGGAGAACATTGTATTGAGATCCAAAAAGAGAGAAGAAACCATCTAGCTAATAACTATGGACCCGAAGGTCTGAGGTAAACTACTCACACATCATCGGAGAGGCTATGGTGTTGATGTAGAAGCCCTCCGTGATCGATGCCCCCTTCGGCGGAGCTCCGGAAAAGGCCCCAAGATGGGATCTCACGGGTACAGAAGGTTGCGGTGGTAGAATTAGGTTTTTGGCTCCGTATCTGGTAGTTTGGGGGTACGTAGGTATATATAGGAGGAAGAAGTACGTCGGTGGAGCAACGTGGGGCCCACAAGGGTGGAGGGCGCGCCCAGGGGGGTAGGCGCGGCCCCCTACCTCGTGCCCTCCTGGTTGATGTCTTGTCGTAGGGTGCAAGTCCTCTGGATCACGTTTGTTCCGAAAATCACGTTCCCGAAGGTTTCATTCCGTTTGGACTCCGTTTGATATTCTTTTTCTGCGAAACTCTGAAATAGGCAAAAAACATCAATTCTGGGCTGGGCCCCCAGTTAATAGGTTAGTCCCAAAATAATATAAGAGTGTATAATAAATCCCATTAATGTCCAAAACAGAATATAATATAGCATGGAACAATCAAAAATTATAGATAGGTTGGAGACGTATCAAGCATCCCCAAGCTTAATTCCTGCTCGTCCTCGAGTAGGTAAATGATAAAAACAGAATTTTTGATGTGGAATTCTACTTGGCATAATTTCAATGTAATTTTCTTAATTGTGGTATGAATATTCAGATCCGAAAGATTCAAGACAAAAGTTTAATATTGACATAAAAATAATAATACTTCAAGCATACTAACTAAGCAATTATGTCTTCACAGAATAACATGGCCAAAGAAAGTTATCCCTACAAAATCATATAGTCTAGCTATGCTCTATCGTCACCACACAAAATATTTAAATCATGCACAACCCCGATGTCAAGCCAAGCAATTGTTTCATACTTTTAGTGTTCTCAAACTTTTTCAATCTTCACGCAATACATGAGCGTGAGCCATGGACATAGCACTATATGTGGAATAGAATGGTGGTTGTGGAGAAGACAAAAAAGGGAGAAGATAGTCTCACATCAACTAGGCGTATCAACGGGCTATGGAGATGCCCATTAATAGATATCAATGTGAGTGAGTAGGGATTGCCATGCAACGGATGCACTTAGAGCTATAAGTATATGAAAGCTCAACAAAAGGAACTAAGTGGGTGTGCATCCAACTCGCTTGCTCACGAAGACCTAGGGCATTTTGAGGAAGCCCATCATTGGAATATACAAGCCAAGTTCTATAATGAAAAAATTCCCACTAGTATATGAAAGTGATATCATAGGAGACTCTCTATCATGAAGATCATGGTGCTACTTTGAAGCACAAGTGTGGTAAAAGGATAGTAACATTGTCCCTTCTCTCTTTTTCTCTCATTTTTTATTTGGGCCTTTTCTTCTCTTTTTTATGGCCTCTTTTTTTTCGTCCGAAGTATCATCCCGACTTGTGGGGGAATCATAGTCTCCATCATCCTTTCCTCACTTGGGACAATGCTCTAAAAAATGATGATCATCACACTTTTATTTACTTACAACTCAACAATTACAACTCAATACTTAGAACAAAATATGACTCTATGTGAATGCCTCCGGCGGTGTACCGGGATATGCAATGAATCAAGAGTGACATGTATGAAAGAATTATGAACGGTGGCTTTGCCACAAATACGATGTCAACTACATGATCATGCGAAGCAATATGACAATGATGGAGCGTGTCATAATAAATGAAACGGTGGTAAGTTGCAAGGCAATATATCTCGGAATGGCTATGGAAATGCCATGATAGGTAGGTATGGTGGCTGTTTTGAGGAAGGTATATGGTGGGTGTATGATACCGGCGAAACGTGCGCGGTATTAGAGAGGCTAGCAATGGTGGAAGGAGGAAAAGTGCGTATAATCCATGGACTCAACATTAGTCATAAAGAACTCATATACATAGTGAAAAAATCTACAAGTTATCAAAGCAAAGTATTACGCGCATGCTCCTAGGGGGATAGATTGGTAGGACAAGACCATCGCTCGTCCCCGACCGCCACTCATAAGGAAGACAATCAATAAATAAATCATGCTCCGACTTCATCACATAACGGTTCACCATACGTGCATGCTACGGGAATCACAAACTTTAACACAAGTATTTCTCAAATTCAAAACTACTCAACTAGCATGACTCTAAGATCACCATCTTCATATCTCAAAACAATTATCTAGTATCAAACTTCTCATAATATTCAACACACTCATAAGAATTTTTTACTAATCTTGAATGCCTATCATTGTCAAAGCAAACTACCATGCTGTTTTGTAGGATTCTCAAAATAATCTAAGTGAAGCATGAGAGAAAAATAGTTTCTATAAAACAAAATCACCACCGTGCTCTAAAAGATATAAGTGAAGCACTAGAGCAAAAACTATAGAACTCAAAAGATATAAGTGAAGCACATAGAGTATTCTAATAATTTCTGAATCAAGTGTCTCTCTCAAAAGGTGTGTACAGCAAAGATGATTGTGGTAAACTAAAAAGAAAAGACTCAAATAATACAAGACGCTCCAAGCAAAACACATATCATGTGGTGAATAAAAATATTGCTCCATGTAAAGTTACCGATGAAAGTAGACGAAAGAGGGGATGCCTTCAGGGGCATCCCCAAGCTTTGGCTTTTTGGTGTCCTTAGATTATCTTGGGGTGCCATGGGAATCCCCAAGCTTAGGCTCTTGCCACTCCTTGTTCCATAATCCATCAAATCTTTCACCCAAAACTTGAAAACTTCACAACACAAAACTTAACAGAAAATCTCGTGAGCTCCGTTAGCGAAAGAAAACACCACTTCAAGGTACTGTAATGAACTCATTATTTATTTATATTGGTGTTAAACCTACTTTATTCCAACTTATCTATGGTTTATAAACTATTTTACTAGCCATAGATTCATCAAAATAAGCAAACAACACACGAAAAACAGAATCTGTCAAAAACAGAACAGTCTGTAGTAATCTGTAACTAACGCAAACTTCTGGAACTCCAAAAATTCAGCCAAAATAGGACGACCTAGACAATTTGTTTATTGATCAGAAGCAATTGGAATCAATATTTTATCACGTTCTGGTGATTTTTAACAATTATTTTCGTGAACAGAAAGTTTCTGCAATTTTCAGCAAGATCAAATAACTATCATCCAAGAAGATCCTATAGGTTAAACTTGGCACAAACACTAATTAAAACATAAAAACACATCTAACCAGAGGCTAGATCAAATATTTATTCCTAAACAGAAGCAAAAAGCAAAAAACTAAAAATAAAATTGGGTTGCCTCCCAACAAGCGCTATCGTTTAACGCCCCTAGCTAGGCATAAAAGCAAGGATAGATCTAGGTATTGCCATCTTTGGTAGGCAATCCATAAGTGGCTCTCATAATAGATTCATAAGGTAATTTTATTTTCTTTCTAGGGAAGTGTTCCATGCCTTTCCTTAACGGAAATTGGAATCTAATATTCCCTTCCTTCATATCAATAATTGCACCAATCGTTCTAAGGAAAGGTCTACCAAGGATAATAGGACATGAAGGATTGCAATCTATATCAAGAACAATAAAATCTACAGGCACATAATTCCTATTTGCAATAATAAGAACATCATTAATTCTTCCCATAGGTTTCTTAATGGTGGAATCCGCAAGGTGCAAGTTTAAAGAGCAATCATCAAAATCACGGAAACCTAGCAAATCGCACAAAGTCTTTGGAATCGTGGAAACACTAGCACCCAAATCACACAAAGCATAGCATTCATGATCTTTAATTTTAATTTTAATAGTAGGTTCCCACTCATCATAAAGTTTTCTAGGGATAGAAACTTCCAACTCAAGTTTTTCTTCATAAGATTGCATCAAAGCATCAACGATATGTTTAGTAAAAGCTTTATGTTGACTATAAGCATGTGGAGAATTTAGCACGGATTGCAACAAGGAAATACAATCTATCAAAGAGCAATTATCATAATTAAATTCCTTGAAATCCAAAATAGTGGGTTCATTAATATCTAAAGTTTTGATCTCTTCAATCCCACTTTTACCAATTTTTGCATCAAGATCTAAAAACTCCGAATTTTTGGAACGCCTTCTAGGTAAAGGTGGATCATATTCAGTCCCATCATTATCAAGATTCATATTGCAAAACAAAGATTTAATTGGGGACACATCAATAACTTTTAGATCTTCATCTTTATTTTCATAGGAATTAGAAGAACACGCTTTCATAAAGCAATCTTTCTTAGCACGCATCCTAGCGGTTCTTTCTTTGCACTCATCAATGGAAATTCTCATGGCTTTGAGAGACTCATTGATATCATGCTTAGGTGGAATAGATCTAAGTTTTAAAGAATCCACATCAAGAGAAATTCTATCAACGTTCCTAGCCAATTCATCAACTTTAAGCAATTTTTCTTCAAGCAAAGCATTGAAATTCTTTTGCGAATTCATAATCTCCTTAACACTAGTCTCAAATTCAGAAGGCATCTTATTAAAGTTCCCATAAGAATTGTTGTAGGAATTACCATAATTATTAGAGGAATTACTAGGATAAGGCCTAGGATTAAAGTTTCCTCTATACGCGTTGTTACCAAAATTATTCCTACCAACAAAATTCACATCCATAGATTCATTATTATTCTCAATCAAAGTAGACAAAGGCATATCATTAGGATCAGAAGAAACAATCTTAGTAGTAAATAATTTCATAAGTTCATCCATCTTTCCACTCAAAACATTAATTTCTTCTATCGCATGCACTTTTTTATTAGTAGATCTTTCAGTGTGCCATTGAGAATAATTAACCATAATATTATCTAGGAGTTTAGTAGCTTATCCTAAAGTGATTTCCATAAAAGTGCCTCCCGCGGCCGAATCTAAAAGATTTCTAGAAGCAAAATTCAATCCGACATAAAAAATTTGTATGATCATCCATAAATTCAAGCCATGTGTAGGACAATTATGTATCATTAATTTCATCCTCTCCCAAGCTTGTGCAACATGTTCATGATCAAGTTGCTTAAAATTCATAATATCGTTTCTAAGGGAGATGATCTTAGAGGGGGAAAAATACTTAGAGATAAAAGCATCTTTGCACTTATTCCAAGAATCAATACTATTTTTAGACAAAAATGAAAACCAACCTTTAGCACGATCTCTAAGCGAAAAAGGAAATAGCTTCAGTTTAACAATATCATTATCCACATCTTTCTTCTTTTGCATATCACACAAATCAACTAATCTATTTAGATGGGTAGCGGCATCTTCACTAGGAAGGCCGGCGAATTGATCTTTCATGACAAGATTCAACAAAGCAGCATTGATTTCACAAGATTCAGTATCGGTAAGAGGAGCAATCGGAGTGCTAAGAAAATCATTATTGTTGGTATAGGTGAAATCACACAATTTAGTATTGTCTTGAGCCATAGTGACAAGCAAGCAATCCAACACACGAGCAAACAAGAAGCAAGCAAAAAAAAAGAGGCGAACGAAAAAGAGAGGGCGAATAAAACGGCAAGGGTGAAGTGAGGGAGAGGAAAACGAGAGGAAAATGGCAAATAATGTAATGCGGGAGATAAGGGTTTGTGATGGGTACTTGGTATGTTGACTTTTGCGTAGCCTCCCCGGCAACGGCGCCAGAAATGGCTCATTGTCGGGAGTCAAATCTTGACTTGACTTTGCGTAAGCCTCCCCAGCAACGGCGCCAAAAATCCTTCTTTCTACCTCTTGAGCACTGCGTTGGTTTTCCCTTGAAGAGGAAAGGGTGATGCAGCAAAGTAGCGTAAGTATTTCCCTCAATTTTTGAGAACCAAGGTATCAATCCAGTAGGAGGCCACGCACGAGTCCCTCGCACCTACACAAACAAATAAATCCTCGCAACCAACGCAATAAAGGGGTTGTCAATCCCTTCACGGTCACTTACGAGAGTGAGATCTGATAGATATGATAAGATAATATTTTTGGTATTTTTATGATAAAGATGCAAAGTAAAATAAAAGGTAATAAAAATAGCTAAGTGTTGGAAGATTAATATGATGGAAAATAGACCCGGGGGCCATAGGTTTCACTAGAGGCTTCTCTCGAGAGCATAAGTATTACAGTGGGTGAACAAATTACTGTTGAGCAATTGACAGAATTGAGCATAGTTATGAGAATATCTAGGTATGATCATGTATATAGGCATCACGTCCGAGACAAGTAGACCGACTCCTGCCTGCATCTACTACTATTACTCCACACATCGACCGCTATCCAGCATGCATCTAGAGTATTAAGTTCATAAGAACAGAGTAACGCTTTAAGCAAGATGACATGATGTAGAGGGATAAACTCATGCAATATGATATAAACCCCATCTTGTTATCCTCGATGGCAACAATACAATACGTGCCTTGCTGCCCCTACTGTCACTGGAAAGGACACCGCAAGATTGAACCCAAAGCTAAGCACTTCTCCCATTGCAAGAAAGATCAATCTAGTAGGCCAAACCAAACTGATAATTCGAAGAGACTTGCAAAGATAACCAATCATACATAAAAGAATTCAGAGGAGATTCAAATATTGTTCATAGATAAACTTGATCATAAACCCACAATTCATCGGTCTCAACAAACACACCGCAAAAGAAGATTACATCGAATAGATCTCCACAAGAGAGGGGGAGAACATTGTATTGAGATCCAAAAAGAGAGAAGAAGCCATCTAGCTAATAACTATGGACCCGAAGGTCTGAGGTAAACTACTCACACATCATCGCAGAGGCTATGGTGTTGATGTAGAAGCCCTCCGTGATCGATGCCCCCTCCGGCGGAGCTTCGGAAAAGGCCCCAAGATGGGATCTCACGGGTACAGAAGGTTGCGGCGGTGGAATTAGGTTTTTGGCTCCGTATCTGGTAGTTTGGGGGTACGTAGGTATATATAGGAGGAAGAAGTACGTCGGTGGAGCAACATGGGGCCCACGAGGGTGGAGGACGTGCCTAGGGGGGTAGGCGCGCCCCCTACCTCGTGCCCTCCTAGTTGATGTCTTGACGTAGGATCCAACTCCTCTAGATCACGTTCGTTTCGAAAATCACGTTCCCGAAGGTTTCATTCGTTTGGACTCCGTTTGATATTCTTTTTCTGTGAAACTCTGAAATAGGCAAAAGACAGCAATTCTGGGCTGGGCCTCCGGTCAATAGGTTAGTCCCAAAAATAATATAAAAGTGTATAATAAAGCCCATTAATGTCCAAAACAGAATATAATATAACATGGAACAATAAAAAATTATAGATACGTTGGAGACGTATCATTCATCGTTTGACAAGAGCAGTATGCATTAGCCCCCAAGTGCCAAGGACAATACTTGTATTGTACTTGGGACTATGTAGTATTTGAAGAAGTAATAGACATTAGCCCCCAAGTGCCAAAGATAATACTTGTATTGTGGTTGGGACTTTTGTATAAATTCATTGCCATCTCATAAATTGTTTATCTTTTGCAGTGGAGAGGTCAGCCCTGCTAAAGAAAATTGAAGATGCTGAAGCCGCGCTTAAACCGGTGACTGAGGAATTATCTGGCTTAAAGCAGCAAATTAATATTATGTCATCAGCCATCTTTGGTAAGAACATATCCCCCTTGTACTTGTAAGAATCATATTAGAAACGCCTGTCGGCTTACCCAGAACTGTAGTGACACAAGTTCTCGGAGCGCTAAGTTGGGCTCAGATATGCGCATCCGGCTCAAAGCTGTCTATACTCTTGTAGAACAGCTATATACTGGTGCCCAATGAACCATCGCTGGTACAATGCATAAGAAAACTCCTTCAACACTTATCCAAGACACCTTGAAGCAATTATCAGTGCTGCCCAAGAGAATTGACGAATTAAAACGGGGAGCTGCCAGAGCTGGTGCTTTAACTGCGTTAAGCCGGGCCAAAGCATGGCAGGCCGATCTTGACCCGGAAGATTTAGCCAATGGATGTCCCAGTGTTAAAGAAGATGGATCGGACTTCAGTGCTGATGACTTCGCAGAAATAGCAAGAGCTATACGCCCGTTAGCAAGTAAACTAGCTGACGAAACTAGCTTATCCTCATACCAGGCGGCTTATGATGCTGACAACAAGAAGATTGCTACGCCGGTTCATGAACCAACAGATCTTATTCCTCCGATTCGTAAGCACACCTTTGCCCCTGACATTGATCCATCAAATCTTATTGACAATGAAGCTGTGTTTAGAGCGTTGACCGATATCAACTGTGCTACGCCTGACTTCCAGCTAATGGATAAGCAAGGAGTTGAGGATGAAGAAGAGGTGCAAGAAGATCCTGAAGCTTCAACCCGCCAACAATCATAAGCCGGAGTGCTGTACTGATAACTTTGATGAACGCTTAGTCTCGTTGGGCCATCAGATGCCTTGTAATAGGCTAGCTTAAACTCTTGATTTGCTATGCCAACATGCATATTTTGCTTTACATGATACTGTTGATCCGCCAATTTAAGATTTGCCACTTGTGCTTGTAATATTGCCAATTTAAATCTGTTCCTACATACAAATAGATCACAAGTGTCCTGGCGGTTTACCGCAGGACGGGTCATAATGCCCAATATAAAACCGCTGGTGACTAGAATAGTTCATAACTAGGGCCGGTTTAATCATGATTGAATATACTCAAGAAATATCATACCTGTGATATGTGATAAAAAACTGCCGGCTTATTATGCCAATGCAGCACGAGTAATGACCCAAAACTTAGAAGAGAATAATTCCAAGTACTGAATTCCATCATATGTTGCCTGGTCACCACAAACCTATGTTTGAGTTGTGCTACGCAGTCAGACTCTCTTTGGTTTGTATAACCCGGTCATTAATCCACCAATTAGGCCAGAGCTATTCCCATATGAAATTATAATATTGGCTTAAGAGCCGAAATCCCAAGGTAATCAGAGCTCTGCTCTCATGAAATTATCATATTGGCTTGGTAGCCGAATTATCAAAGTAATCGGAGCTGTGCTCTTATGAAATTATCATATTGGCTTGGTAGCCGAATTATCAAGGTAACCAGAGCTGTGCTCTTATGAATTTATCATATTGGCTTGGTAGCCGAGTTACCAGGATAACCAGAGATGTGCTCTTATGAATTTTCATATTGGCTTGGTAGCCGAATTACTAAGATAACCAGAGTTGTGCTCTTATGACATTATCATATTGGCTTGATAGCCGAATTACCAAGATCAAGTGGGTAGTAACGCTATGTTCTCTTTGGTGAATACACCTATGTTTGAACAGGAAGCCCCCAAGTGACATATTCGGTCAAGAGGGTAGTAATGCTATGATCCGAATACGATCAGGAACCCCCCAAGTGACCATAATTGTGGCGTTGCACAGGATCAAAAGGGTAATGACGCTATGTTCTCTTTGGTGAATACACCTATGTTTGAACAGGAAGCCCCCAACTGATCATGTTGTAAGTAACAAAGACTCATTTATTCTTGGAAATGAAACGACAGAGGCCCTGCTTTCTCAGGGATGCCGGCTTTATTAAAAATATAATATATACATTGTCAAAAATATGTACATTGCAAGAGCCGGTGGCTCAAGTATAGTAAGGCCAAAGATGAGCAATATTCCACGGCCGGTGGGTCTCCTCCTCCGACTTACGCGAATCCTTGTGTTCTCGAATGTCGATAAGGTAGTATGACCGGTTGTTCAGATTTTTACTGACCACAAAAGGTCCTTCCCAAGGTGGGGATAACTTGTGCATGTCAGTTTGATCCTGGATGAGCCGGAGCACCAAATCACCTTCTTGAAAAGTTCTGGTTTTAACCCGGCGGCTGTGATAACGGCGTAGATCTTGCTGGTAAATTGCTGAACGAGCCGCCGCGATGTCACACTCCTCATCCGGTAGGTCAAGCGCCTCTTGACGTGCTTTTTCATTGTTAGCTTCAACATAAGCCGCCACACGGGGCGAGTCATGCCGGATGTCACTAGGGAGAACTGCCTCTGCTCCGTAAACCATGAAGAAAGGCGTGTAACCCGTAGATCTGTTGGGGTGGTATTAATGCTCCATAACACGGAAGGTAACTCCTCCACCCAACAACCCAGCGTCCTCTGTAGGGGAACCATAAGCCAGGGCTTGACCATTAGATTGGGGGTGAGCCACTGATGACACATCAAGCCGGCTATGCTCACGTTGACAAAATTCTTTCATAGCACCCTTGGATAAATTAGTGCCATTATCAGTTATGATACTTTGGGGAAAGCCAAAACGGAAAATCACCTTTTTAATGAATTGAACCGTCGTTGCCGCGTCACATTTGCTGACCGGCTCTGCCTCAACCCACTTTGTAAATTTGTCAACTGCCACCAAGAGGTGTGTTTTTTCATCCTTAGACCTTTTGAAAGGTCCAACCATATCAAGCCCCCAGACTGCAAACGGCCAAGTAATTGGAATCATCCTCAATTCTTGAGCCGGCACATGGGCTCGTCGTGAAAATTTCTGGCATCCATCACAATTACTGACCAGATCTTCAGCATCAGCATGAGCCGTCAGCCAATAAAATCCATGACGAAAAGCTTTAGCCACAAGAGATTTTGAGCCGGCATGATGACCACAATCTCCTTCATGAATTTCCCGCAGAATCTCACGGCCTTCTTCAGGTGAAACACAACGTTGAAACACCCCTGTGACACTACAATGATGTATCTCTCCATTGACAATGGTCATTGATTTGGACCGCCGGGTTATCTGCCTGGCCAAGGTTTCATCCTCAGGTAACTCGCCCCGGGTCATATACGCCAAATATGGAACTGTCCAATCAGGAATTACATGAAGAGCCACCACCAATTGTGCTTCTGGGTCAGGAATAGCAAGATCTTCCTCTATAGGCAACTTGACTGAGGGATTATACAGAGAAAGTATTAGGTGGCACTGGCTTACGCTAAGAGCCTAACCAACTTAAAGCATCAGCCGCCTCGTTCTTCCTTCGATCAATATGCTCAACCTGACAACCCTTGAAGTGACCCGCAATATCATCGACCTCTAGATGATAAGCCGCCATGAGTGGGTCCTTAGAATCCCAAGTACCAGAAACTTGTTGAACTACCAAGTCTGAGTCGCCAAAACACCTCACCCGGCTTAAGTTCATCTCCTTAGCCATCCGAATACCATGGAGCAAGGCCTCATACTCAGCTGCATTGTTAGTACAAGGGGACATTAACCGGAGAACATAACAAAATTTATCACCTCGAGGGGAAGATAGAATAACTCCAGCCCCCGAGCCTTCCAATTGCCTGGACCCATCAAAGTGAATAGTCCAATACGTGTTATCTGGCTTTTCTTCAGGCATCTGCAACTCTATCCAGACAGTGATGAAATTTACCAGTGCTTGAGACTTGATAGCCGTGCGAGGCATATACTTCAAACCATGAGGTCCAAGATCGATGGCCCACTTGGCTATCTGACCTGTGGCTTCTCTATTTTGAATAATATCCCCCAAGGGAGCAGAACTGACCACAGTGATTGGGTGACCCAAAAAATACTGCTTAAGCTTCCGACTGGCCATGAACACCCCATATACAAGTTTCTGCCAGTGCGGATACCTCTGCTTGGACTCAATGAGAACCTCACTGATGTAGTAAACCGGCCTCTTAACCGGATATTCCTTGCCTGCATCCTTCCGTTCCACCTCAATAGCTACGCTGACAGCACGGGCATTAGCAGCCACGTATAACAACAACGGCTCCTTGCCAATAGGAGCGGCAAGAACGGGTGGCTCAGCCAGCTGTTTCTTCAAGTCCTCAAATGCTGCATTAGCGGCATCACTCCAGACAAAATTATCTGTCTTTTTCATCATCTGATACAGAGGGATAGCCTTCTCTCCCAACCGGCTTATGAACCGGCTTAAAGCCACAATACGACCCGTCAGACGTTGAACATCATTGATACACGCCGGCTTAGCCAAAGAAGTAATGGCTTTGATCTTCTCCGGATTAGCTTCAATGCCTCTGTTAGAAACCAGAAAACCCAAGAGCTTGCCAGCCAGCACACCAAAAACGCACTTGGTTGGGTTAAGCATCGTCTTATAAACCTAGAGATTATCAAAAGTTTCCTTCAAATCGTCTATCAAGGTCTCCTTCTTTCTGGATTTCACTACAATATCATCCACATAAGCATGAACATTGCACCCAATCTGATTATGAAGACAATTCTGCACACATCGCTGGTAAGTCGCCTGGGCACTCTTGAGCCCAAAAGGCATAGACACATAGCAGAAGGCTCCAAAGGGAGTTATAAAAGCTGTCTTCTCCTGGTCCTTAACTGCCATCTTGATCTGATGATAACCAGAATAAGCATCCAAAAAACTCAAACGCTCACAACCCGCCGTAGCGTCAATAATCTGATCAATACGAGGGAGAGCAAAAGGATCAGCCGGACAAGCCTTGTTTAAACCTGTGTAGTCCACACACATATGCCAAGTGTCGTCTTCTTAAGTACCAGCACCGGGTTAGCCAACCACTCAGGATGAAAGACTTCAACAATAAACCCAGCCGCCAAGAGCCGGGCTACCTCTTCACCAACGGCCTTACGCCTCTCTTCATTGAAACGACGAAGAAATTGCTTGACCGGCTTAAACTTGGGATCAATATTAAGAGTGTGCTCAGCGAGTTCCCTCGGTACACCTGGCATGTCAGAAGGTTTCCATGCAAAGATGTCCCGGTTCTCACAGATGAACTCAATGAGCGCGCTTTCCTATTTTGGATCCAGATTAGCACTGATGCTGAACTGCTGAGATGAATCGCCAGGAATGAAGTCAACTAGCTCGGTATCATTTGCCGATTTAAACTTCAACACCGGGTCATGCTCCGTAGTTGGCTTTTTCAAAGATGTCATGTCAGCCGGGTCGACATTGTCTTCATAAAATTTCAACTCCTCTGTTGCGCAGACCGACTCGACATAGGCTGCATCACCTTCCTCGCACTCTAAAGCTATCTTATAGCTTCCGTGCACCGTGATGGTTCCCTTGTAACCCGACATCTTGAGCTGCAGATAAACATAACAAGGCCTTGCCATGAATTTAGCATAAGCCGGCCGTCCAAACAGAGCATGATAAGGGCTTTTGATTTTCACCACTTCAAAGGTTAATGTCTCCGACCTAGAGTCATGATCATCTCCAAAAGCAACTTCCAGAGCTATCTTACCAGCTGGGTATGCCGACTTACCACGCACCACACCGTGAAAAACAGTGTTCGACGGCTTCAGATTCTTATCAGTCAACCCCATGCCACGGAAAGTTTCATAATAAAGGATATTGATGCTGCTACCTCCATCCATGAGTACCTTAGTGAACTTATATCCTCCAACCTGAGGTGCGACCACCAAAGCCAGGTGACCCGGATTATCAACCCGGGCGGGTGATCCTCACGGCTCCACACAATGGGTTGCTCCGACCAGCGCAAGTAACAGGGAACTGCCGGTTCAACATCATTCACAGCCCTTTTATGAAGCTTCTGATCCCGCTTGCATAAACTTGTGGTGAAGACATGGTACTGCCCATTGTTCTACTGCTTCGGGTTACTCTGATACCCAGATTGTTGCTGCTGACTACCCTGACTAGACTGTTGATGAGAACCTCCCTGGTTACCTTGGTTGCCCTGGTGACCCTACAAACCTGGGTTAGAGCTGCCACCACCCTGACCTGGACCATAAGAACCAGGACCTGAGCCGCCACCTGGCCCATGATTGTACTGGAACAAGTCAGAATTTTTGAACTCTCTCATAATGTAGCAGTGCTTCCAAAGGTGCGTGGATGGCCTGTCCCGCGAACCATGCTTTGGACAAGCCTGATTCAACATCTGCTCCAGATTTATACTTGACCCTCCTGCCCGAGGGGGTGGCTTTCCTTTACGACGCTGACCATTGTTCTGGGCATTGCTATTGGCCGCCAAATCTGAATTATCAGCCTTACGTTTACCGTTACTCCCCTGATTCGCCGGGTTATGATGCTGGTTTCTAGTGTTGCCACTCTTCTTTCCCTTTCCCGGCTTATCATCATCAGACTCGGGGTCCTCGGTACCATCTGAGTCGGCGTATTTGACTAGAGCTGCCATGAGCGTCCCCATGTCATTGCAGTGGCGTTTGAGTCGCCCTAATTTCTGCTTCAAAGGTATGAAACGACAATTGCTTTCCAACATTAGGACTGCCGAATCAGCCTTGATACGATCCGACGAGTGCAGAATTGCTGAGACCCGGCGCACCCAGTGGGTTGTCGACTTACCCTCTTCTTGAACACAAGCAGCCAGATCCACGATCGACATAGGTTGCTTGCACGTGTCTTTAAACTGATGTATGAATTGGGCTCTTAACTCGGCCCATGATCCAATGGAGTTGGCTGGCAGTCCTTTTAACCAGGTGCGAGTTGTTCCTTCCAACATCATGGTGAAATACTTAGCACATGTCGCCTCATCGACGTCCAGTAACTCCATCGACATCTCATAACTTTCGACACACGTCTCAGGGGGTAAGTCAGCTGTGTAGTTAGGCACTTTATGAGGACCCTTGAAATCCTTGGGCAGACGTACATTGCGTAGAGCCAGCACTAAACACGGCACACCAGTGCTTCGGGAGGTCACGCCTAACTCCACCTAAACTGTCGGATAAACTGGAGACGGCTGATGAGCCGTGTTCTGGGCTGCCGGCTTAGGCTCGCGACGTTTTCTCTCCTGATCTATCAGGGCCTGAGTGTTATGGGGAGGGTTATGTCCACGGGGCGAGTTACGACACTGCTCACTGCTTGACACCGCCGGGGAGTCCATGTGCCTGCTATAACTCTGGCTTGGGCGAGGGGTTGAATGAATTCTCTCACGACCGTAAGAATAAGCCTCCTACTGCACCAATGCTGTTTGAAGAAGCCCTCTAACCCTCCGTGTTTCAACCGCGGTTGGAGACTCACCTTCAACTGGAAGAGCCGCCAATCGTGACGCCGCAGCGATCATGTTGTCCAAAGGGTTAGAGTAATGACCCGGTGGCGTCGGCACGTGTTGTGGTGGGATATTGTTCTGACGAGGCGGGTCCATCGTGCGTGGCTGAATCGGCGCTCCAATCCCAGGTGCAGCTACTGCCCGGTTTACCCCTGGCGGGTCACTGGTCCCCGCACCAGTAGTATTGAAGAGGTTCCTTGCCTCGTAAACTAGAGGAAGATGACTTGGGTGCCTTCTCCTCATGACGTCATTCGAAGCGTTCTGATCCAATGAAAGCCGGAAAGACTCGGCCTAATCCGTTGTGCCTGAGCTGCCAGAACCGCTCGTTCCACCGTCATCCTTGCATCCTCGGTTGCCATGTCCTCCTTAGCTTGAGCTATATGATCTCGCAATTTTGCCACTTCTGCATTGTGCTGATCTTGGTTCGCCAGGTTAACTACCGCCATCAGCAGTGTTTTCAAAGCGTCTAATAAGTCGGACAAAACCTGAGCCGGCGGGTGAGGGAGTCCTGGACTAAGGGGTCCTCGGGCGTCCGGCCTGTTAGCCGTGGGTCGGACTGATGGGCTGTGAAGATATGAAGACCGAAGACTGCACCCGTGTCGGGATGGGACTCTCCTTGGCGTGGAAGGCAAGCTTGGCGACCAAATATGTAGATTCCTTTCTTTTTAACCGACCCTGTGTAACCCTAGATCCTCCCAGTGTCTTTATAAATCGGAGGACTTAGTCCGGAGGGGATATATTCATTACCATGGTCATACAGGATAGACTTCTAGGGTTTAGCCATTACGATCTCGTGGTAGATCAACTCTTGTAATACTCATATTCATCAAGATCAATCAAGCAGGAAGTAGGGTATTACCTCCATAGAGAGGGCTCGAACCTGCGTAAACATCGTGTCCCCTGTCTCATGTTACCATCGACCTTAGACGCACAGTTCGGGACCCCCTACCCGAGATCCGCCGGTTTTGACACCGACATTGGTGCTTTCATTGAGAGTTCCACTATGACGTCAATGACAGGATCGATGGCTCACCTTGTTCTCAAGGACAATATCACCTCCGGAGGAGCACTGGCCCCAGGCCAAACCCTTCGGCTGGGCGGCTTTACCATGACCGCCCGTTCGGTCGTAGAACCGACGATGACCTCTCGAGTCATCGAAAATCCCCTTCGTACCGACTCCAAACACTCCAAGCAGATGGATCCAATGGAGTTTTGATCTTTAAACAAGCTCCTAGATCGCATCGCCGCCCTGGGGGTCGCTACAGACTACAATCAAATTGGGCTTAAACCCGATCAGAGAGAAATAAAATCTCCACCGATCACCCACCGGGTAGCGGTAGTCGAGGAGCGAGACGACATCTCTTCCTCCATACTAAAGACGAACTATGTCCGGATCTCCGGTTTAAAAGAGCCGGACACCCACCTGCGTGGAAACGCATCCTGCCCTCCGAACATAGAATCGGACGACGGGCCTAAGAAACTAGTGGATATCCCGGAGCCCGATCTGTTAAGTTCGGAAGACCTTCAGACTCCGGATCTAAAATTGTGTCAGGGTTCAGATTTAAATCCACCCACCCACCCAAATATAAGCGCTCTAATGAGCATACAACAGCAGTCTCAGGAAACGGTCCACCACTTCTGGGCCAGATTCCTTCTTGTCAAAGACAAGATTAAAGATTGCCGCGACGAGGAAGCGATCTCAGCATTCCGCAACAATTGCATGGACGAAGGAATCCTCAACGCCATCAACCACCGTCACATACTAAACTTCGCTGACTTGGCAACTATCGTACAGAAGTACAGCGCAATGGAAAGCGCCTGGAAAACTCAGGCAGCCCGTTGGGAACCATCGGTCCCCACTCAACCCCTCATTCAGGCGAAAAGGGCGCACCCTCACAACACGCCTGGTGTCGTGGAATTGTCACGGCAGATGTCCTTGGGCTAGGACTTAATCGTGGAGCCATCGCAACTAGGAAGCTTGAAGGGGTTATGCGGGACAAGGAACACGAGGGTTTATACTGGTTCGGCCCCTTACGGTGAAGGTAAAAGCCTACGTCCAGTTCGAGGTGTTATTGATTAGGGTTACGATCGCCAGGGAACTAAACACTTATCCCGGCTCTCGGAGAGATTGTTGTCGTCCCCAAACCGCTGCCGGGTCGTCCCTTTATATAGGGAGGCTGACGCCCAGCAGCCCTTAGAGTCCCGAGCCGGCTCATAAGAGTGTCCGGCTCGGGCTCTAAAACAATACTTGCCTTACACTACAAGTCTACTATAACAATGATTGTAACTACGGGCTTTAAGCCATATCCGGGTCTCAGCCCATCTCTGGCCCATTATCCTGAAACTTAGCTCCGGGCTTCTGGTAATGATCCTTGGAGTAACCCGGCCCTCCTGGCGGGTGACCCCCAGGTCTATATCCTCAACATTAGGCCCCAGATTGACTTGAGCCGGCTCGTGTCAATCTTCAGCTCCGCAGTCAGAAAAAATCTCCGGCTTATCATTCATGTGAAGGTCATAACCCGGAGTGACGTCATCCTCTGGACTCCGGGTAATCCGCCGTGACGTCATCCTCCACTAAATCCGTTTTTTACTCCGCCAGATCCGCAACGGATCTTTGCTTTTACTGACCTTCCGAGAATCGAGGCGCCGTGAGGGGGGAGATAACCACGCCGTGGCCTCCTCAAATCCCGCGCCCGCTTATGACTCGGCCTTATAAATAGGCCGGCCCGGCACTCTCTTCTTCACATTCTCCTTCTTCTTCCTCGCACTGCCGTTCCTCTGCCCGAGCTTCTGCCGCCGCCGCCGTCGCACCACTGGTCTTCCTCAACCCGGCCGCTGCATCAACCTGACTCGGACCAGATAACGTCGGCGGCCTCCGCTCTTCTCCAGCTCCGGTGAGTCCCCTCTGCCTTACTAGCATAGATCTAGGACAGAGTTCATCTGTGTTCTTCATGTTCATCACTGTTACCGCAAGTTTCGGTAACCCCTGTAGCCACTGCCCCCGTTGATCCTTAGGCTTGTGTAGAACCACCGCGGTAGATATCTGAGGTTCATTTCTTCTGCAAGAACACCTCTTTTTACTGCATAAGGACTGGGTTCCATCTCAAGAACCTCCCCTGCTTCTGTTTTTTAGGTCTAGAAAACTTTCTCTGTTCCGACTACTTTGATCCAAAAAAGTTACTGTAATATGTGAAATCTGTTTACCACACTTAGTAAAAACTGCAGTCCTTGAATCTTGGCGGCTTATATTTCCGACTTAGAGAAAACACGCGCCGTAGAACTTTCCGGTTTAAAGAGAATCATGCTCTGTAGTATCTTCCGACTTAACCGCAGTAAGCCGTAGACGACCAACTTATCCTGAAAACCCCGACGGCTTAGATAACCCACCGTATCAAGACATACCATTAATCCCCTTCATAAGCCGTCATTGTAACTTGAATGATATACTCCGGCTTATAATTAACCCGGACACTTTTCTCTTCCTCGTAGACCACCAACCGTCACCATGCCTCCCAAGGCTCCCATCACTTGCAACTGGATGAAATCCAGCGTCACCGAAGAGACCCTGGCCAACTTCGTTAAATCCGGATATCTGCCTAAGAAGGAAGTGATGTCCTACCGTGCCCCTGACCCGTCCGAAGAAAGGCCACAGCCGAGAGACGGGGAGGTAGTGATCTTTGCCGACCATATGAGCCGGGGCTTCGCACCGCCCGGCTCAAAATTCTTCCGGGACGTGCTCAACTTCTTTGATCTTCGGCCTCAGGATATAGGACCCAATTCCATATCCAACATCTGCAACTTCCAAGTTTTTTGTGAAGTATATCTTGGAGAAGAGCCGAGTCTGCTGCTCTTCAGAGAGCTGTTCTATTTGAACCGCCAAACCGAGTGCGCAAACGGTCCAAGTCTAGAGTTAGGCGGCATCTCCATCCAACGGCGCAGGGATTGTCTGTTCCCTTATGCAGAACCGCCAAGTCACCCCAAGGACTGGAACATGACTTGGTTCTACTGCCAAGACACGTCCCCGGCTGATGAGAGCCCGCTGCCCGGCTTTCGCCCAACGCGCCTGGAGCCAACTCATCCATTATCCGACAAACTGACTGCCGCAGAACGCCAGCCTCTGCTTCCAACGATCAACAAGATCAAAGCCCTGCTAGGCAATGGTCTGAACGGAATTGACCTGGTCCGGGTCTGGATCTCATGGCGGGTGATCCCATTGAGCCGCCGCCCCGGCTTAATGTGTGAGTACACCGGGCGAAAGGATGACCCGCAGAGGCACAGTCGCAATGATCTTCCAGAAGACGTTGCTGAAGAAGAGACCAAGGCTCTTTTAAACGAGAGCCTGGCAGACTGTGGAAGAATCGGGCTAGCCCCGTTCTGCAAGACCAATCCAGCCCCAGCGGTAAGCCGCTGACTTTAACCTTTCCATTTTGTTTTACCTGTCATCTTACTAAGAGCTCATTACTGTATTTCTCAGGCTGATGATAAATTCTGGCGGGTCAAGTATGACCACGAGGCGGCCAAGAAGGCCAGGAAGGCGAAGAAAGCCGCCAAGAGAGCCGCCCCTCGCAAAAAGGGAAACAGACCCACTGCTTCGGAGCTGCTGCAATTAAGCGATAGCTCCGAATCAGAGGTAACCCTTAAATCTTTTAAATTCTTGCAGTATATGTTGTCTGATGCTGTCCGCCTTATCAACACTTGCTTATTGACAGGATGACACCGGCGCCAGTAACCCGGTGGTCGAAGAGGTAACATCACTTTCCTCCGGCTCGGAGCCTTTACCACAGCTGAAAGTCCGAAGGGTAACCCGGAAAGTAAGCTTTTCCCATCGATTAGCTCACCGAGACCCTCAATTTCTTTTGAAGCAGCAGGTTCACGAGAGCCGGCGTCACACCCGGGCCCGCAAGGACACCGACCTCTCCACTGGGTTACCCGACGCAACGAGGAAACGCCGCACTGAGGTTTTTTCTCACCTGTACCCTTTTCATCCGTTGGCGGGTGTCATCCGTCAGCCACTCAACTCTTCTGACTCCAATTACCAGGAGACCTCCCCCTCCTCGGGTGACTCCATGCAGTCAAGTCTGCCGGCCTTCAAGACTGCCCCCGGGTAATAACAATCTCCTTACATTATCTGTCTGTACTTACCCTTTGTATGCCTAACACTTCTGCCTTTTCAGTGCCCAGGCAAAGCTCACCAAAAGAGTAAAGAAGACCAGGTCAGCCGGAGTGCCCGACTTGCCTGAGCCGGAGACGACGGCTCAAGAGCCGCCAGTCGCCTCCACCCCTGAAGCCACCATTCCCATGGATACGGCGCCTGAAGCCCCACCAGCTAATGACCCGGACGTGGTAATTACCCGGACGGAGTTTGTTGAGCCGGGAAGGCCGACCGCGCTGGCCAAATGCTCCGCAAGGGGGGAGTTGCTACAACCCCACCGGGTGAATCTGGATCTCTCCAGCTACACCGACTTAAGTATTGGAGAACTCGTCTCAGGCTATATCAGCCAGGTTCACAAGAGCCGGGACGCCGAGATCGCCATGGTCAACCAGATCCAACACAAATCTGAGGTAACCTTCTGCTGTTCTCTTACTTTCCGCATAGTGATCCTTGCCATTCTAGCCCCCAAGTCTAGGACTTATACTTGAATATGTTGTAGACTTTAGATTCTGGCTTACTGAACTGAGCCGGCCGTACATAGATAGATACGTTCAATATGCATTAGCCCCCAAGTGCCAAGTGTCTTTGCTTGGAAAGCGCTTGGGACTTTATAGGATGACTGTTAATAACCCGGAAATATATGCAGGCTGTTGGCAAGAAATTAGAGTCAGACCTGGCGGATCTCAAGAGCCGGCTGAAGGCACAAGAGATGGAGACCCGGAAGGCAAATGCCAAGTTTGTCTCCAGCATCGCCGCTCAGGAAAAGTTGAAGACTGAATTCGACGCTGAGCGGAAGGCCTGGGCTGAGGAGAAAACTGCACTGGTGACCCGGGCAGAACAGGCGGAGAAGGCCCTTACTGAGAAGACCGCTGAGCTCTCCGGTCTAAAGCGCCAAGTGTCCCAAATGGTAGCTGCCATCTTCGGTAAGTCGCCTCACCGGCTTTCATTCACATTGGAATGTTTACATCTCTTAACTCATCCTTACCACCGGGTCATCTGATGTTGTTAAACAGGTTCCAGAAGCGCCAACTTGAACCAGAGCGTGGTCACCAAGTTAAAGGCCGTGTACACCCTGGTGGAACAGCTCTACACCGGGTCACAGCGGGCTTTAGCTGTGGTGGCCCTGTCGAATGAAGTGCCGACTCATCTGGCCGAAGTCCTGCGCCGGCTCGCAGTTCTGCCGCAGCGGATCCAGGAGCTACGACGAGCATCCGCGAGATCCGGAGCAATCGCCGCACTGAGCCGGGCCAAAGCCTTCTTGCCGGAGCTAGACCCGGCAGACATCGCCCTGGGTTATCCCAGCCTGAAAGAAGACGGCTCAGCGTTCGACCAGAAGGACTTCGCGGCTTGTGTGAAAGCTGTGCGCCCGGTGGCCACCATCATCGGGAACGACACCGATTTAACCAAGTATCAGCCGGGATACAACGCGGAGAATCAGAGGATTCCAACCCCTCGCTATGAAGCCATCAATCTGATTCCTCCGGCTCGCCAGCACACCTTTGCCCCGGAGATTAACCCGGACGGGTTAATTGACGAAGAAGCTCAGTTCGAAGCTCTCAGCGGCATCAACTGGAAGTCGTCGACCTTCGAAGCCTTGGGATCAGCCGAAGCAGAAGATGAGCCGGGGACTTCAACTCAGCAGGCGTCATAAACCGGCTAGCGGCTCACCAAACAACGCCCATCCTTGAAACTTTGAAAGATTTTTGTAATAGAGTAGGTGCAACAATTTATCTCTGCCGTGCCATCGTGCACGTAATGAATGCTGAAATCCTTTGAAGTCATTCTTTTGATGCTCCTCCGGGTCGGAATTATCCCTTTGTCCTTCTCAACCTTAAAGAGTGCCTTTAAATATCTGCATAGAAAGGCAAATTACAAGTCGCAAAGCGGCTTACCGCCCTGAGAATCAGGTGTTTGAGATGGATAACCCGGGATACGAACCAAAAAAGATCGGTCCTTAACTATACTCGAACATAGCTGTGATGACACACTTAACAGCCTGTAAGCATACTTCCGGGTTAAATAGCCCGGGTAGCACGGTTGGTACCTTAACTCGAATTTATTTGTCTTGATGACATCCATGATGCTCAACTAACAAGATAAACCAAAATTAAGCCGGCAAGTGAAACCCGGCAGTACATACTTTGACATGATCAAAGCAAGTTTGTGGTAAAATATAAAAACTTAAGGGCTTCCGGTTCGAATACGACCAGAAACTCGGTCCAAAGGGGTTAAGCTAAGATTCGGATACGATCATATAGCCCCCAGTGGGTTTGGCGATGCCAATCAAGAGGGTATCGACAGCTATGTTCTCTTTGGTTCGAATACGACCCATGTTTGAACAGGAAGCCCCCAAGTGATTCTGAAAATTTGTTTAACGACGCTGATTCGAATACGATCCACGTCGGTTCTCAGAGGGGTTACACTATGATTCAAATATGACCAGAGGCAACTTCCCAATGAGCTCGGCACTTTGCCAATCAAATGGGTATCGACAGCTATGTTCTCTTTGGTTCGAATACGACCCATGTGTGAACAGGAAGCCCCCAAGCGACTTTACTGCTTACAGCTAGATTCGAAGATGATCATAAGCCGGATCTTCTGTAAGTCAGCATGTAACAACACACATTTTTGGAAGAGAGCAAAGGACAGAGGTCCTGCTTTATTGCTTTATCATAATATATACATGGCTGAGATAAATATGTACATCACAAGAGTCGGAAGCTCAAGTGTAGTAAGGCCGAAGCTGAGCTATGTTCCACGGCCGACGGGTCTCCTCCTCAGATTTACGTGAGTCCTTATGCTCCCGGATATCAATGAGGTAATATGACCCGTTGTGCAAGTTCTTACTGACCACAAAAGGCCCTTCCCAAGGTGGGGATAACTTGTGTGCATCTGTTTGATCCTGGATGAGCCGGAGCACCAGGTCGCCCTCCTGGAAGACCCGGGATTTGACCCGGCGGCTATGATAACGGCGCAGGTCTTGTTGGTAAATCGCTGAACGGGCGGCTGCCACATCACGCTGTTCGTCCAGCAAGTCCAGAGCATCTCGGCGCGCCTGTTCATTATCCGTCTCAACATAAGCCGCCACACGAGGTGAATCATGACGGATGTCGCTGGGGAGAACTGCTTCTGCTCCATAAACCATGAAGAAAGGCGTGAAGCCTGTAGACCTGTTAGGAGTAGTGTTGATGCTCCATAAAACGGAGGGCAACTCCTCCACCCAACAACCTGGCGTCCGTTGCAAAGGGACCAAGAGCCGGGGTTTAATGCCCTTCAGAATCTCCTGGTTAGCTCTCTCAGCTTGACCATTGGATTGGGGGTGTGCCACTGAAGAGACATCAAGCCGGATATGCTCTCTTTGACAAAACTCCTCCATAGCGCCTTTGGACAGATTAGTGCCGTTGTCTGTTATGATGCTGTGTGGAAAGCCGAAGCGGAAGATCACCTTTTTCATAAATTGAACCGCCGTGGCTGCATCGCACTTGCTAACTGGCTCAGCTTCCACCCACTTCGTGAATTTGTCCACTGCCACCAAGAGGTGGGTCTTCTTATCCTTGGACCGTTTAAAAGGCCCGACCATATCAAGCCCCCAGACCGCAAAGGGCCAAGTGATCGGGATCATCCTCAATTCCTGAGCCGGCACATGAGCCCGTCGGGAGAACCTTTGGCAGCCATCACATTTACTGACCAAGTCCTCTGCATCAGCGTGAGCCGTCAGCCAATAAAAACCATGACGGAAAGCCTTGGCCACAAGAGATTTTGAACCGGCATGATGGCCACAATCCCCTTCATGGATCTCGCGCAAGATCTCTTGACCTTCCTCAGGGGAGATACAACGCTGGAATGCCCCTGAAACACTGCGATGATGCAACTCGCCATCGATAACAATCATTGACTTAGCCCGCCGGGTTATTTGCCTGGCCAGAATTTCATCCTCAGGCACCTCTCCCCGGGTTATATAAGCCAGATATGGCATTGTCCAGTCTGGTGTGATATGAAGAGCCGCCACCAGTCGTGCCTCCGGGTCAGGGATAGCCAAGTCCTCCTCTGTAGGCAACTTAACCGAAGGGTTATATAGGACATCCAGGAAAGTGTTAGGCGGCACCGGCTTTCGCTGAGAGCCGAGCCGGCTTAAAGCATCAGCCGCCTCATTCTTCCTGCGGTCAATGTGCTCCACTTGATATCCCTGAAAGTGCCCGGCAATGGCATCAACCTTGCGGCGATAAGCCGCCATTAGAGGATCCTTAGAATCCCAGGTGCCTGATACTTGTTGAGCCACCAAGTCTGAGTCACCAAAACACCTCAGCCGGCTTAAGCTCATCTCCTTAGCCACCCGAAGACCGTGGAGCAAAGCCTCGTACTCAGCCGCATTATTAGTGCAAGGAAACATCAACCGTAGCACATAATGGAACTTGTCACCTTTAGGGGAAGCCAAGACCACACCAGCCCCCGAGCCCTCCAGCTGCCTGGACCCATCAAAGTGAATAGTCCAATAAGTGTTATCCGGCTTTTGCTCGGGTACTTGTGACTCTGTCCAATCATTGATGAAATCTATCAAGGCCTGAGACTTAACAGCAGTGCGTGGCACATATTTGAGGTCATGAGGTCCAAGTTCTATAGCCCACTTAGCAATTCTCCCTGTAGCCTCTCTGTTCTGGATAATATCACCGAGAGGGGCGGAACTGACCACAGTGATGGGATGACCTTGAAAGTAATGCTTAAGCTTCCGGCTCGCCATAAATACCCCATATACGAGCTTCTGCCAATGCGGATACCGCTGCTTGGACTCAATGAGCACCTCACTGACATAATAAACCGGCCGCTGAACCGGATGTTCCTTACCTGCCTCCTTGCGCTCCACCACAATAGCCACGCTGACAGCTCGTGCGTTTGCCGCTACATACAGTAGCAAGGGCTCCTTATCAACCGGAGCAGCAAGGACGGGGGGCTCTGCCAGTTGCTTTTTCAAATCCTCGAAGGCGGTATTAGCTGCATCATTCCAGACAAAGTTATCAGTTTTCTTCATCAATTGATATAAGGGCATAGCCTTCTCACCCAAACGGCTTATAAACCGGCTTAACGCAGCGATGCGACCCGCCAAACGCTGAACGTCATTTATACATGCCGGCTGAGCTAGAGAAGTGATAGCTTTGATCTTCTCTGGGTTAGCCTCAATGCCCCTGTCAGAAACCAAGAAGCCCAATAGTTTGCCTGCAGGAACACCAAAAACACATTTGGCCGGGTTAAGCATCATCTTATAGACCCGGAGATTGTCGAAGGTTTCCCTTAAGTCATCTATCAGGGTTTCCTCCTTGATGGATTTAACCACAATGTCGTCCACGTAAGCGTGAACATTGCGCCCGATCTGCTTATGAAGGCAATTCTGCACACAACGCTGGTAAGTCGCCTGTGCACACTTGAGTCCAAAGGGCATAGACACATAGCAGAAGGCTCCAAAGGGAGTGATGAACGCCGTCTTCTCCTGGTCCTTAACTGCCATCTTAATCTGATGATACCCGGAATAAGCATCCAAGAAACTTAAGCGTGCACAACCTGCCGTGGCGTCAATGATTTGATCGATACGGGGGAGAGCAAAAGGATCAGCCGGACACGCCTTGTTCAAGTCCGTGTAGTCCACACACATCCGCCAGGTGCCGTTCTTTTTAAGTACGAGCACCGGGTTAGCCAACCACTCTGGGTGAAAAACCTCAACAATGAACCCGGCCGCCAAAAGCCGGGCCACTTCTTCACCAATAGCCTTCCGCCTCTCTTCGTTAAACCGTCGAAGGAACTGTCTGACCGGCTTAAATTTTGGATCCACATTGAGAGTGTGCTCAGCGAGTTCTCTAGGTACACCTGGCATGTCAGAAGGTTTCCATGCAAAGATGTCCCTATTCTCACGGATGAACTCGATGAGCGCGCCTTCCTATTTCGGGTCCAGATTTGCACTGATGCTGAACTGCTGAGACGAGTCACCTGGAACAAAATCAACAAGTTTAGTCTCATCGGCCGATTTAAACTTCATTGCTGGTTCATTCTCCGTGGTTGGCTTTTTCAGAGAGGTCATATCTGTTGGGTCAACATTGTCTTTATAAAATTTCAACTCTTCTGTGGCACAAACAGACTCTGCATAAGCCGCGTCACCTTCCTCACACTCCAGAGCCACCTTCCGGCTGCCGTGAACTGTAATGGTCCCATTGTGACCCGGCATCTTGAGCTGTAAGTACACATAACACGGCCGTGCCATGAACTTGGCGTAAGCCGGCCGTCCGAATATAGCATGGTATGGACTTCTTATCTTGACCACCTCAAAGGTCAACTTCTCCACCCTGTAGTTGTTCTCATCACCAAAAGCCACTTCCAATTCGATCTTGCCGACTGGATAAGCCGACTTACCGGGTACCACACCATGGAAGATAGTATTTGACTGGCTGAGGTTCTTATCAACTAGCCCCATACGACGGAAAGTCTCATAATAGAGGATGTTGATACTGCTGCCTCCATCCATGAGTACCTTTGTGAATTTATAGCCTCCCACCTGAGGAGCCACTACTAAGGCCAGGTGGCCCGGGTTATCCACCCGGGGAGGGTGATCCTCCCTACTCCACACTATGGGCTGCTCCGACCACCGTAAGTAGCGTGGAACCGCCGGCTCAACAGAATTAACAGCCCTCTTGTGAAGCTTCTCGTCTCGTTTGCACAAACTAGTGGTGAACACGTGATACTGTCCACCGCTAAGTTGCTTCGGGTTGGTCTGATAACCCCCCTGTTGCTGTTGATGACCCTGACCAGACTGTTGATTGAAGCCCCCTTGACCGTTCTGAGGACCGGAATTTGACCCGCCACCCGGGCCATGAGAGCCGCCAGCGCCGGAGCCGCCTGCGCCTGGGCCGCCGCCCGGGCCATTGTAGTTTTTAAAGGCCTTCATGATAGCACAATCCTTCCACAGATGAGTCGCTGGCTTCTCTCTAGAGCCGTGTCTCGGACAAGGTTCATTCAACAGCTGCTCCAGAGAAGGTCCTGACCCGCCGCCTCGGGGAGGGGGCCTCCCCTTGCGTCGCTGGTTGTTGCCTTGGGTGTTGGCTACGAACTCCAGGCTGCCATCGGCCTTGCGCTTGCCTCCTCCTTGATTCCCCGGGTTAAACTGAGGGCTCTTTCCATTGCCGTTCTTCTTTCCCTTCCCTGTCCTTTCATCATCTGAAGGGGGATCCTTGGTACCATCGGAATCAGCGTATTTGACAAGAGCCGCCATTAGTGTACCCATATCCGTGCAGTCACGTTTAAGCCGCCCAAGCTTCATCTTTAGGGGCACAAAACGACAATTCTGTTCTAACATCAAGACTGCAGAGCCGGCGTCCATCTTATCTGATGAATGTATGATCTCCTTGACCCGGCGAACCCAATGGGTCGTGGACTCGCCCTCCTGCTGCTTACAGTTAGTCAAATCCACAATTGACATAGACTGCCTACAGGTATCCTTGAAGTTTTGAATGAACCGGGCCTTCAGCTCGGTCCAAGACCCAATGGAGTTCGGTGGCAGCCCTTTTAACCACGTGCGGGCAGTTCCATCTAACATCATGGTGAAATATTTGGCCATGGCCGCCTCGCTGACCTCTAGCAGTTCCATGGCCATCTCATAACTCTCAATCCAGGCCGCAGGCTGTAAGTCAGCTGTATAGTTAGGCACCTTCCTAGGGCCCTTGAAATCCTTAGGTAAACGTTCATTACGGATGGCCGGCACCAAACAAGGGACACCCCCGGTCCTGGTAGAAATACCCACATCAACGGACGCCGTTGGATAAGCCGGGGGGGTCTGATAAGCCGTCAATTGCGGCACCTGCTCCGCCTCTTGCCGTGCTTGGTCTGCGGCGTAGAAGGTTCCAACATGAGCCGGGCCATGGCGTCGGACATTACTTGAGCCGGTCGCCGAGACCATGTGCCGGCTGTAGCTCGGGCTCTGGCCTGGGCGAGGAGTTGAGTGGATCCTGTCCCGGCTGTAGGAGTACGCCTCTTGCTGCGCTAGGGCCGTCTGCAGGAGTTCCCTGACCCGGCGGGTTTCCACGGCTGCCGGAGAATTGCCGTCAACGGGAAGAGCCGCCAGTCGTGCTGCCGCTGCTACCATGTTCTCCAGCGGGTTATCGTAACGACCCGGGGGTATTGGCACATACTGAGGCGGGGCAGGGGGCGCCTGGGGAGGCCCCATTACTAGTGGCTGAATAAGGGGTCCCGACCCGGGCGCAATGACACCTGGTGGGTTACTGGATCCCGCACCCGGCGTGTTGAATAGATTGCGCGGATCGTAAACCGGCGGGAGTCGAGACTGGGCCTTCTGATGCCTCCTTCTCATGACCTCGTTGGCCGCGTTCTGATCCATCGTGAGTTGGAAGGACTGCGCCTGAATCAACTGAGCCCGGGCGTCGAGAGCCGCCCGCTCCGCCGCCAGCCTGATCCCTTCTGCTGCAAGATCCTCTTTTGCTTTCATCAGATCCAATTTTAACTGTGCCACCTCCGCGTCATGCTGGGCTTGATCTGCCGGGTCAACCGTGGCAGTTAACAGGGCCGTCATCTTATCTGTGAGATCCATCAGCACCTGAGCCGGGGAAGGCTCCGGATTTTCTGATCCGGTAGCGGGGTTCTGAACAGGCTGCGCACCAGCCATAAAAACTCCGACCTGACTTGGCGGCTCAAAAAGGTCCGGAATACTGTTGCCATCGGAATAACTCATGAGCCTGCCATCTTGAAGTTGGTACAACGAGTTTGACTCATCAGCGGCCGACTCGCCGTCAGAGCCGGCGGCCGCCTCATCCCCAGACCCAGATGGATCGGAGGGCCTTCCATGGATGCATCCCACAAAAGCGCGTTTTAAGGCAGGCCGGGCCCGGGCGGATCGGGCGCGCTGAGCCGTTTCGATGAGATCGGCGCAGAGACCCGGCTCGGGGCCCGGCTCACCAATCTTGCCAATGAAGACATGAATTCCGCCAAAGGGGACCCGGTACCCGTACTCCACTGAGCCGGCGTCGGGGCCCCAGTCCGCGTCGTCGATGTAGAGCCTGCCGCGACGACTCTTGGTCATCTGGCCCACAGCGTATCCCTTGAGCCCTTCGAAGCTGCCCTTCAAGAACTCAAATCCACCGTGCGCTCGCCCCACGGTGGGCGCCAACTGTCGTGGAATTGTCACGGCAGATGTCCTTGGGCTAGGACTTAATCGTGGAGCCATCGCAACTAGGAAGCTTGAAGGGGTTATGCGGGACAAGGAACACGAGGGTTTATACTGGTTCGGCCCCTTACGGTGAAGGTAAAAGCCTACGTCCAGTTCGAGGTGTTATTGATTAGGGTTACGATCGCCAGGGAACTAAACACTTATCCCGGCTCTCGGAGAGATTGTTGTCGTCCCCAAACCGCTGCCGGGTCGTCCCTTTATATAGGGAGGCTGACGCCCAGCAGCCCTTAGAGTCCCGAGCCGGCTCATAAGAGTGTCCGGCTCGGGCTCTAAAACAATACTCGCCTTACACTACAAGTCTACTATAACAATGATTGTAACTACGGGCCTTAAGCCATATCCGGGTCTCAGCCCATCTCTGGCCCATTATCCTGAAACTTAGCTCCGGGCTTCTGGTAATGATCCTTGGAGTAACCCGGCCCTCCTGGCGGGTGACCCCCAGGTCTATATCCTCAACACCTGGTTCAATAGTAAAGAAGTACAAGTCCAGTACGGGGCGCGGAACCGTTCTGGAAGGATGGCTCGATGGGCCATGCAAAATACATGCAACACCGGATAACATACCAACACATAGCCTTAGAGCATGTTGGATACTCCGACAAGTGGCCAAGAGCGGCGAGGATATCCTCACCAAGAATACCCCAGAACAACACCCCCTAGAAGACGACGACCCCAAAGTACTGATGGTCTTCGAGACATTCGCCTCAAATAATAGGCGCAAAAGGGCACTCCGCGAACTCGCCGAAGTCTGTCAAATAGCAGCAATAAACCCTTGGAACGACACGGCTATAACTTTTAATGCCGGTGACGAACCAAAGTACAGGACAGTTCGAGCACCAGCCGCCTTGGTCCTCAGTCCGATCGTGGACGGCTTTCGGCTCACCAAGGTTCTCATGGACGGCGGCAGCGGACTAAACCTCATCTATGAAGACACACTCCACAAAATGGAAATAGACAGGAGCCGCATCAAGCAAAGCAGCACGACCTTCCGAGGAATCATTCCCAGTCGGGAGGCACGATGTGCGGGAAAAATAACACTCGACGTGGTATTCGGCACGCCGGAGAATTATCGGTCCGAAGAGATAACCTTCCAAGTGGCCCCTTTTAACAGCGGATATCACGCCCTCTTGGGGCGAGAGGCATTCACACGCTTCCAAGCTGTACCTCATTACGGGTACATGAAGCTTAAGATGCCCGGGCCCAACGGTATAATCACTCTTGCCAGTGATCCAGACATTGCACTCCGCGCCGAAAATAAAACCGCATCCCTGGCCCTCAAAGCATTATCTGAAGCCCTCGCGGCCGAAGAATTAACCGCACTGTGCTCCACGGTGGATAGGGACGACATGATCTTAGACAAACGCCCCAAATCCACCTCCTTCAAGCCAGCAGAAGAGATAGTCAAATTCCAGGTCCATCGAATGGACCCCAAGAAGACAGCATCTATCGGGGCACAATTAGACCCAACGGTCGACGCCGTGTTGCGGGATTTTCTCCGCGAAAACTGGGATATATTCGCCTGGCACCCTTCGGACATGCCAGGAATCCCGCGCAAGCTGGCCGAACACAGCCTCAACATATTAAAGGGATCTAAACCGGCCAAACAAACCCTGCGGCGCTTTTCCGAACCCAAACGCCAAGCCATGGGAGAGGAGCTACCCAAGCTAATCGAGGCCGGATTCATTAGAGAAATAAAACATTTGGACTGGCTGGCAAACCTGGTGATGGTACCGAAGAAGGATAAATCCTGGCGCCTGTGCATCGATTTAAAGACCTCAATAAGGCTTGCCCTAAGGATCCCTTCCCCCTCCCCCGCATTGATCAAATCATTGATGCTACCGCAGGACACGACTCACTGTGCTTCCTCGACGCATATTCCGGATACCATCAAATCAAAATGAAGGAATCCGATCAAGCTGCAACAACATTCATCACCCCATCTGGGCCATTCTGCTTCAACACCATGCCCTTCGGGCTCAAGAACGCCGGCGCCACCTACCAACGCATGATCCAAACATGCCTGGAGAAACAGATCGGAAAAACAGTTGAAGCTTATGTGGACGACGTTGTAATCAAGACAAGGCACATCGAAACACTAATAGACGACCTACGTCTCACATTCGACAACCTCCGCGCATATGACATTAAGCTCAATCCGGAAAAGTGTGTTTTTGGCGTCCCCGCAGGAAAGCTGCTGGGCTTCATCGTTTCCAATAGAGGAATTGAAGCAAATCCAGCCAAAATCCGAGCTCTATCACAATTGGCTACGCCAACAGACCTTAAACAAGTCCAAAAACTCGCGGGTTGCGTAGCAGCTCTAAGCCGCTTTATCTCCAGATTGGGAGAAAAGGCACTGCCACTCTATCGCCTTCTACGGCGAACTAATCACTTCGAGTGGACGGACGCGGCAACAGCCGGACTGGAAAAATAAAAACCCTTTTAGCAAGCAACCCAATCCTGGCCGCGCCAAACGTCGGCGAGCCCATGTTACTATACATATCGGCAACACATCAGGTGGTGAGCGTCATGCTCATCGTTGAACGAGAACAGGACGGACACAAATTCCCGCTTCAGAAGCCAGTATACCACGTATCTACGGTCCTTACACCATGCAAATCCTGGTACCCCCATTATCAAAAGATAGCATACGCGGTCTTCATGGCATCCCGAAAGCTACGACACTATTTCCAGGAGTGTTCGATCACGGTGGCTTCCGAAGTACCACTCAACGACATAATAAACAACTGCGATGCCACGGGCCGGATTGCAAATGGGCCATTGAGCTCCTTCCATTCGATATCACATACAAACCACGTCGAGCTATTAAATCCCAAGTACTGGCCGACTTCGTCGCCGAATGGACAGAGGCCGAACTCCCTAAAGAGTACGCACATATTCCAATTGGGTTATGTATTTTGATGGCTCCAAAATGCTTGCAGGATTAGGAGCGGGTGTCGTTTTAACGTCCCCCACTGGAGATGTAGTCCAGTACGTACTACAAATATTATATACAACTCCAACAACGCAACCGAATATGAGGCCTTATTGCATGGTCTTCGGATGGCCGTCTCCATGGGCATACAACGCCTAGAAGTGCGTGGGGACTCAAACCTCGCAATATCTCAATAAACGGAGATTTTGACGCCAAAGATCCGAAGATGGCGGCTTATCGCAATGCCGTCCTGAAAATGTTGGCTCGGTTCGAGGTGCTCGAGTTTCATCACGGGGCTCGAGAAAGTAATCAAGTGGCGGATGTCCTTGCTCGCATCGGCGCTAAGCGCGACCCCGTCCCACCTAACATATTTCTAGAAAGGCTTTTTAAGCCATCCGTGGTGTGGCAAGGGGAGAGTGGCGACACTAGTCCGGACCCGAACACAACCCCAGATTCCTAACACACCGATATCGTCGGGGGCTCAGCCACTGAAATAACACCGTCGACCCATCTCATTATGGCAGTAATTGGCCCATGGACTGAACCCTACTTGGCCTACCTTAATAGGAAGGAACTTCCTGAGGATCAGAACAAGGCCCGCCGCATTGTCCGGTGTTCGAAGGCCTACAAGGTTCACGACGGAGAGCTCTACAAGAAAAGCGCTACCATAGTCTTTCAAAGATGTATCTCCGAGGAGGAGGGGCGGTAGCTCCTGGCTGAGATTCATGCCGGTCTCGGCGGGCACCATGCCGCAGCTCGGGCCCTTGTTAGCAAGGCCTTCCGTGTAGGGTTTTATTGGCCGACGGCCCGAGCAGATGCGTAGGACCTTATCCAACGTTGCGTCGGATGCCAACTCTTTGCCAACCAAAGCCCCCCACTGCCCTACAAACAATCCCCATCACTTGGCCTTTTGCGGTCTGGGGACTGGATATGGTTGGACCCCTTAAAGGAGGAAGCCATAAGAAAAAATATCTGCTGGTCATGGTGGATAAATTCACTAAATGGATAGAGGCCAAACCAGTTAAAACGGCCGAGTCCGGGCCGGTGATAGATTTCATATCCGGCATCGTACACCGTTATGGTGTTCCACATAGCATCATCACTGATAATGGCTCCAACTTCACAACCGACGAAGTGAAAACCTGGTGCGCTAATCTGGGCATCAGGCTCGATTATGCCTCTGTCTATCATCCGCAGACAAACGGTCAAGTCGAACGGGCCAACGGTCTTATTATGAGCGGCATCAAACCCAGGCTAGTGCGGTCTTTGAAGGAATCAGACAAACACTGGGTTGAGGAGCTTGACTCCGTACTCTAGGGGCTGCGGACCACGCCCAATCGCACTACCGGATACACACCCTTTTTCATGGTGTACGGCGCAGAGGCTGTGCTACCCTGCGACATTATACATGACTCACCTTGGGTGCGCATGTACGAAGAGAGAGAGGCCGAGCTCGATCGACAGGACAACCTAGATGCCCTGGAGGAGGAGCGTGACGTTGCAAAAGCCCATTCCGCATTTTATCAACAATAGGCCCGCAGATATCAAATCAGAGAAGTACGGGCCAAGACTTATAACGTTGGCGAACTCGTTCTATGCTTGCCGGAGAAGAAAAAGGACAAACTCAAGCCCAAATGGGAGGGTCCCTTCATCATTGACGAAGTTCTCACTGGAGGAGCGTACCACCTGCGTGATGCGTTAGAGAATCGCCTCAAGCCGAACCCCTGGAACGCGGCCAGACTCCGAAGATTCTATGCCTAAGCGCCGAACTCTTTGTTCGTCTCCTTCTCCCTGCTGTTTCCATAACACCTTTTTTCTTCTTTCTCTCTTTTCATTTTTTCTCTTCAGCTTCACAGCTTTTGTGCGGTTAGACCGTGCATGCCTGACGCACACATCTTTAAAAATGTACGTCCATTATACCTGGGGGCTTCTTGTTCAGAAGCTTGCTATTATTATTCCCCGAGCATCAAGCTCATTACATATGCGCTTTTTCCATATGTACCTTTTCTTCACCATTATATGCATCAATATGACTTAAGTTTTGGCCAAGCTGGGTTGCCTGGCTCCTGTGCTTATGCCCTATGTTCCCGTTAGTTCGGCTAGGGCATAAAGGGAGCACCTCTACGATTGTTACTGTCGGGTCATCCGGATGTGTACCTCATACTGGGTGAAGCCGAAAGCTAGCGTTCTTAAGGGAATATTCGGTCAGTGGATTAAAGACGATTTTCGCATTTACTACATTGTGAACCCCCAGAAGTTAAAACATACTGCGATTTTTCAATCACAGTTCGGACATGCGCATTAACGCATGCACACCCAGCGAAAGGCACCCTTAATGTAACTATTCTCTCTAGAAGATGTTTCTTACAATCTTAATGTAATATAACATAACTAGCCGGATAATTGTCTGTTCAAGCAACTATGGCACCTACGCCTAGTTTCCATGCATACCGGGTCTACTCGGCCGCTCTGGTATTCAGAAATACTCCGCACCTTCGGGTCCAGAGGTTGAAGCGAAAAGGTATGCCATGACAATCATTTTACAATTCAGCTAGAGTTGCGTATGCAAAGGAAAGTACATAGTCACTTAGGACTCAAAAACTTCCTCCTCTATGTCGTCCAGCAGGCTATCTAACTTACAATCCTGCTGGGAATACTTGGCGGCTACTTTTAGTTGGTCATATACCAAACTAACAGGAACTTCTTTCCCATCTGACCCTAGAGGTCCGACCCGAGCCATATGATTCGGACAAGCTTGGTGTACCGCATTTTCACCATGGCCCAGGCCTCTCGCGCACCTTCCCGGCAGGCCGATATTTTCCACAATTGAATGCGCCGCCGCGCTCCCTTGAATAGCTCTAGGAGCTCCTCCATCTTTCCTGGGGGAGAGGCAGATGTCCACAAGGCCTTGGCAATGCTTCGCATCGCCTGCCGAGCTTGCTCATGCACGCGCGACAGCTCTTGTAGCAGGTCGCCCGAGAATCCGGACATCTCCTCTTCAGGACGACCCGTCAGCATACCTACAAACATAAACTCTATCAGTACCTTTAGTCTCCGAACTATCACAAGGTAGGTTCGGCCACATACTGAATATGCCGCCTCGCAGCCTTTTGTTCTACTTTACGGAGTCGGCTAATTGGGCCCGCACATCTTTCAGTTCTTCACCCAGCTGGGTCTTTGAATCTTGGAGTTTTTTTTCTCTTGTCTGACTCGGGTCAGCACCCGTTCGCATGCGGCATGTAGTCTTTTCGACTCTTTTCCCTCCAGTTGATCTGACGATCCTGTTATGAGAGAAGACGCAGTGTTAACACAGTCGCTATACAATTACTATTTCTCGATGGAGAGAAATATCACCGGAAGACGCCTTCTTGGATTTTTCCAGTTCGGCGGTAACTGCATTTAACTGTGTCCAGCACTTTTCTAGCTCTTGGGCCAGCAAGTCGTTCTTCTCAGAAAGAACCTGATTATGCAGCGATCCTCAAATCAGTTGTACCAACTACTTTAAGTCTCGGGGGCTACTGGCATATGGTCATCATACTCAGACATAGTAAACTTACCTGCACATCTTTTAAATGTTGCTGTGTGGCTCTGCTAAGCCCATCTCGAGCAGCTCGGATGTATGCATCAGCCGAGCTAAAGGCATTAAACGCCTCTTCCGAAAAGCGCGGGTCTCGTAAAATCGCCCTCCGGCGCCGATGATTCATGGCGCTCTCCACTTCCGAGTTGGTGACGGACATATTTTCCGAGCCCTCAGCCTAAGGACAGTCCGGTGTCACTCCCATATCAGCCCCATCTCTTCGGCTGGGGCCGAATCCCGACTGTTGGGAGTATAACTGGCCGGATCCCCGGACACAGTCCGGCGAACGCTTTTCCTGATACAGGACGAACAGGAAAGTCACAGTTGGATGTGACTATTAAAAAAACATATTTGCAAACCCGTACCTCTTTGATGAGGGCCCGACCATGTCTTCGTTTGCCTTCCTCTTTGAAGGCTTGCTCGGTGCGGGAGCCGCTCTCTTCGGAGTCGCTCCTGGAGTAGCACGGTATGTTGAACGCCTCCCCTTTGAAGTATGAGACAGTGCGGTGGGTGAGGCGGAACGAGGGAATCCTTTCGGGGGAGATGTCTCCTGACTACTTATGTGTGAAGCAGGGAGAAGGCCAGGGTAATCGGCGATGATGGCCACTTCTGTGCCGTCGTAACTCGCCTGGTAAAACACCCCATTCTCGAGCACCACGAATATATCTGGATCCTCTTCGAATCCAGGGTCAAGGTCCCGATTGTGGCCCTCGGGCTGCGGGGCGGGGCTGTAAAGCCCCTCGGAAATCGTTCGCCAGTGCTGTTATCAATGGGAGGGTTAATGTTCATTAAACATAACTCAGGGAGTGAAATGAGTAGAGCAGAGGAGTTGGGGGCTTACCCAGCTAGGAGGACTATACATAGAATATCCTTCCCTGTGCTTGAGGCGCAGGAACTCCTCTTCCTCCCCTTTGAACAGCTCGGCCAATATTTTGGCCAGGGCGGCAGGGGTGTCTGGACCCTTCCTGCTGCAGCGGGAGGCGTCGTCCTCCCCATTATAGTGCCACATGGGAAGTCCTCTGTATTGGAGTGGCTGCCCCCCCCCCCGCACTATGGAGGTCGCCATTACTTCGACTATCGTATATCCGGACTGGGCGAGCATCTTTATCTTGCTCAAGAGTTGGCGAACCTCCGCACTATCTTCCTCCTCGAGGCTCCGAGGGCGCCAACTGTGGCGTTTCTTCAAAGGAACGCTTGCGAACTCAGGAAGACCCCTCCGGACTGGGTCCGGAAGTGCGACGTCCTCGATGTAGAACCACTCAGAAGCCCACTCTTCACACTCCTTCTTCGGCGTGCCGGATAGGTATCCGGTCTCAGCAATGCGCCATATTTCGGCTCCACCCACTTCAAATATCGATCCCTCGTGATTACGCGGGACAAGGCAGAATAACTTTCTCCACAATTCAAAATGGGCCTCACAACCCAGGAAAAGTTCGCATAAAGCGATATAACCCGCAATGTGCAAGATGGAGGCTGGAGTAAAGTTGTGCAGCTGGAGGCCATAATATTCCAGAAGTCCTCGGAGGAATGGATGAATTGTAAATCCCACGCCCCTTAGCAGATAGGGGACAAAACACACTCGTTCCTCCGGACGGATTGGGGAAATCCTCCGCCTGGGTTTTGTCATCGAAGGAGGCCAACCTTGCTCGAACAGGGACCAGATCCGCAGGGGGAGAAACCCCTGCATTTGCAGCTTCACCTGCTGACTGTGGGATACGGAGCACTTCTCCCACTCGCCTCTCTCTAGGCCGCATGGATGGGGGGAGGAGCTGGGAATGCTAGACATGTCGGAGTGTTCCTTCCTAGCAGCCTTTGAGGATTTTCTCCACGAGATGATTGAACAGATCTGGGATCCAATCTCGTTAAATAGACGCTGTCCCTCGTGTAGCCGAGGAGGTATGTGCAAAAATACCCTGACCTCTCGCATCCGCTCAACACGTGGAAGCTGAAGTTGTTGGTACACAGAAGCCAAGGGGTACACCATTAAATGGAAGGCAGAATACACTACTTGAAGTCATCGGTGGAGGAACCCGCCTTGCAATGCCGAAGACAATCTATGCGCCGAACACCTCGTCATTGAAGACTGGTTCGGGGGCTACTGAGAGAGTCCTGGTCTAAGGGGTCCTCAGGCGTCCGGCCTGTGAGCCGTGGGCCGGACTGATGGGCTGTGAAGATACGAAGACCGAAGACTGCACCCGTGTCCGGATGGGACTCTCCTTGGCGTGGAAGGCAAGCTTGGCAACCAAATATGTAGATTCCTTTCTTTGCAACCGACCCTGTGTAACCCTAGATCCTCCCGGTGTCTATATAAACCGGAGGACTTAGTCCGGAGGGGATATATTCATTACCATAGTCATACAGGCTAGACTTCTAGGGTTTAGCCATTATGATCTTGTGGTAGATCAACTCTTGTAATACTCATATTCATCAAGATCAATCAAGCAGGAAGTAGGGTATTACCTCCATAGAGAGGGCCCGAACCTGGGTAAACATCATGTCCCCTGTCTCCTGTTACCATCGACCTTAGACGCACAGTTTGGGACCCCCTACCCGAGATCCACCGGTTTTGACACCGACAGCGGGCGCGCAGGGCCTCCTGCCCCGGCTGCCGTTGCCGCTGCTGACCCAGAAATCATTGCTGCTGCTGTTGAATAATTCCGCACTGACTGTGTACCAGCCATAAAGATCGCAACCCGGTTCGGCGGCTCATAGGGGTCTGGAATACTATCGCCATTGGAACAGCCCCCAAGCCTGTCGTCTTGTAATTGGTACAACGAAGTAGCTTGCCCGGAGACGACTCACCATCAGAATAAATGGCCGTCTCACCGCCAGACATGGATCCTTCCAACTCAGCCCCGTGGATAAATCCAACAAAGGCACGCTTCACGGCGGGTTGAACTCGGGCGGGTCGTGCATGCTGAGCCGTCTCGACGATGTCGGTGCAGATCTCCGGCTCAGGGCCTGGCTCGCCGATCTTACCGATGAAGACATGGATTACGCCAAAGGGACCCGATACCCGTACTCAACTAAGCCGGCCTCGGGGCCCCAGCCTGCATCATCGATGTAGAGCTTGCCGCGACGACTCTTGGTCATCCGGCCAACCGCGTGTCCCTTGATCCCTTCGAAGCTACCCTGTAAGAACTCGAAACCACCATGCGCTGGCCCCATGATGGGTGCCAACTGTCATGGGATTGTCACGGCAGATGTCCTAGTGTGAGGACTTAGTCGTGGAGCCATCGCGACGCGATTAGCTTAAAGGGGTTAAACGGGACAAAGGACACAGGGAGTTTATACTGGTTCGGCCCCTTGCGGTGAAGGTAAAAGCCTAGTCCAGTTTGAGGTGGAATTGCTTGTGTCTCAATTACCAGGGAGTGAATACGCTTGACCTAGCTTTCGATCTCTTGTTTCTTGCCCTTAACTCGCCGCCGGGTTGCCCCTTTATATATGCAGGTTGACGCCCGGTGGCTTACAGAGTCCCAGCCGGCTCATAAACGTATCCGGCCCGGTGACTTAACTACAATTGCCTTATAATACAAGTCATACACATATGGTGGTTTACACCTACGGGCCTTAAGCCGCCCTTGGGCCTTGGGCCCTTCATAAATTATCTTCATGAACCGCCATCTTCAATTCCTTCATGGGCTTTGTCTTATGAGTCGCCATGGGTCTAACCCGGCCCCTCCTGGGCGGGTTAACTCAATAGCTATATCACCAACAAGTGTTGTACTACATCATTGTGCAATTGTTGTTTAGCTTCTAATATTAACTTGGTGCTTTTAGGTACATATGTCATTGGTAAATATCCGCGTTTCGGCCCTTTCTACGTATGGGGCAATGAGATATCGATGAACCAGCATCAAGTGAGGAAGCTGATAACGATTGTTAGTAAAATGGGTCCAAAGATGGCAATTAAACTATTTGTTTACACTTTATCCAAGACAACAGCGAACTGCCGGATGGTAAGTAAGAACTCTGCAGCCTTCTTTTTACTGCCCACAATGTCTGAAACTTTTTCCTTTGCAGTGGTTGCCAAAGCAGTTTACTCAAGATTACCTCTCAAACTACATGATTGGTGGGCATGCAAAGGTTAAAGTATTTCTACCAGAACACGATGATTATCTAGATGTTTTCATGAAGACCGTGAAGGATGGGCGGTCGGCCATCACAAGGGGTTGGACTAGAGTCGTGTGTGCCTTCTGCATGGAGGAGGGCACAATATGGGCATTCCGCTTCACCTTGTTCAGCAACCAGAATATATTTCGCCTCTTTCGTTACCGTCTTTAATAGTACAAGTATACAACTATGGTTCATCATTCTTTATTTGGTTCTTATGTAATTCTTGAACATATGTACTTATGAATCGAATAATGCATTGGTTGTTTGAACCTGATGGATATGAATAAAGTTGTAGCATACATTCAAATTCAAATTCAAATCCAAATCCGGTACAATTTGGAAAAGCAGCAATTAAATTACGGTGAAATTACGCTCTCCAGGTTGTTACGGCACACACGGTTGGTAAAACACAAACGTTTGCGATATGCACCATAATCGGAGACGGTTCACAGAGAGGAAACGTGTGCAAGCATGCACACAGTTGCCGTTTGCAAAGCGTGTGCGATGTCAGACAATATCACAAACAGTGCGGGCAAACTAAACGTTTGTGTTAGTTGCCTTATCGTACACGATTCACAACCATGAACTGTTTCTGATAAAGTATGCATCATAAACGTTGCACCACAGAATAGCGTGTGCGATAGTTGTCGTGTACGACGATGTTACGACGGTCCGACGTTCCGTAATCCTGTCTGACACTCGTACGACGATTACCTAATCTTCTTAACGGTGAACCGTTTGTGATGGGCCACGCATCATACACATTCTATAATAGTGAACCGTTTGTGATGGGTCACGCATCGTAAACGTAGCACCACAGAATACCGACTGCGATGGCAATGCGAGCAGAAACGAGTAGGAGTACTGTAGGGGCCCTATCCCCGGCGGTTTCTGGGTCGTGTGGGAAGGACCCCCCTATCGCCCACACTCACTTGGCGACGGTTCCAAATGTCGTCGCAGAAAGGGGTTAAAAACCGTTTGTTTAGGACTGACGCGCACCAGTGATTACCAAGAGGGCCTAGAGATACCTATCCGATACACGGAGTGAAAAATCCTAATCTCGATCTATGCCAACCCAACAAACACCTTCGGAGACACTTGTAGAGCATCTTTATAATCACCCAGTTATGTTGTGACGTCTGATAGCACACAAGGTGTTCCTCCGGTATTTGGGAGTTGCATAATCTCATAGTCAGAGGAATATGTATAAGTCATGAAGAAAGCAATAGCAATAAAACTTAACGATTATTATGCTAAGCTAATGGATGGGTCTTGTCCATCACATCATTCTCTAACGATGTGATCCTGTTCATCAAATGACAACACATGTCTATGGTCAGGAAACATAACCATCTTTGATTAACGAGCTAGTCAAGTAGAGGCATACTAGGGACACTCTATTTTGTCTATGTATTCACACATGTACTAAGTTTCCGGCTAATACAATTCTAGCATGAATAACAAACATTTATCATGATATAAAGAAATATAAATAACAACTTTATTATTTCCTCTAGGGCATATTTCCTTCAGGGAAGTCCTCGAACCGGCGTAGGGGCGCGGCGGCGGGCGGATCGGGGGACCGGCGACGGCGGATCGAGCCCGCGGAGGACGACGGGGACACCTCGGCGGCCACCTCGCCGGCACCGGGCGAAAAGGCCGCGATAAACCTCTTTTTGGCCATTGGCTCCTCGAGCTCCCCAGCACACAGGCAGAGGTTGAGGATGGAGGCGCCGGCGATGGTGGCGACCTACCAATGGTTTCGAGGGTTGTGTATGTCTGTGTGAGTGGAGATTTTGGGGAGTGTGTGATGTGTGTGGAGGGGCGCGGGGGGCAAGGCGGTGTCTGAGGAAATACTGCGGCAACTGAAAATTTTACTAGGCGGGAGTAACAAGGCGGGGCTACTGAAAATTTGGATCAAGGGCGAGCAGATATTTTTGAGATTGTGAGGATGCAGAGGCGGGAGTACAATGCCCGGGCTACTGAAAATTTTAATCATGGGACTGAAGCAGAGCGGGAGTAACAGACATCGCACACGGTCCGCACATACTAATTGTGTGCTATCAAACATTAAAACCTTCCAGGCGGTAGATATTTTCAATATTATGAGGCAGTAATATTTTCAAGATTGCGAGGGATGCAGAGGCGGGAGTATTTGGGGAGCGAGCTAGTGTGCTTGACACGCCGACTGTGGACTGTAGCCGACGCACCTTCTCGCGTAAGCCATAGGCGTATTTTACACCGACGGTGTCCACGATATTTCGTACTACATCTCACACGATTGGTGATAATAAACTGTGTGGGATCTACTTGATTTTTCATCTGGATTTGAATTACATAATGGGGTCACAGCGGCAATGGATGGTGTTTGAATTGCTAGACCTTTTATCTGAAGTGAACATGCAACTATATGTGTGTCGTAAAAGAATTGGAATTATTCAGGGTTCGTTTGGACATTTTATACATTAAACTGGTTTTCTAGCCATTTCAGGTGCACAATTAAAAATTAAACTACATGCACATGCTCCGGTGCATATAAATTGGTTGAAAAATCAAATCTTTGTCCTTGGGTGCATGCTTATGTCCCATGCAAAAAAAGGGAATGAATTTCAAACACCAGGGCACTGTTGATTGCCGGCAAAACATTGAGATACCTGGTTTTTAAATTCTAGTAAATCCAAAAGTCGTCTAAAATTCATGAAACTTGGCATGCTATCATGGAGCGGCATCAACATGCCGTGGTAAAAAAATTGTCCCATTTGGGGACAGGTTTGGGTATAAGCTTCTCACAAACCAGAGCTTCTCACAACAAGCGTGATGGTTTCGGTACGGAACGTGCCACCTTTGGGGACGAAACGATATCCGTTGCCTCTTATTGCTTTTAAAAAAATTCTAGTGCCAACATAGAACAACATGAGTGTTGTGTTAAGTTTTGGAAATTTTCAGGGTTCGTTTGGACATTTTTATACATTAACTGGGTTTTCTAGGCATTTTATGTGCATAGTTCAAATTTGAAATATATGCACATGCTCCAGTGCATACAAATTGGTTCAAAAATCAAATCCGTGTCCTTGGGTGCATGCTTAGGTCCCATGCAATAAAAGGGAATGAATTTCAAACACCAAGGCACTGTTGATTGCTGGCAAAATGTTGAGATACCTGGTTTTTATATTCTAGTAAATCCAAAACTCGTCTAAAATTCATGAAAGTGGGCATGCTATCATGGAGCGGCATCAACATGCCGTGGTAATTTTTTTGTCCCATTTGGGGCAGGTTTGGGTATAAGCTTCTCACAAACCAGAGCTTCTCACAACAAGCGTGATCGTTTTGGTAGGGAATGTGCCACCTTTGGGGACGAAACGATATCCGTTGCCTCTTATTGCTTTCAAAAAAAAAATCTAGCGTCGGCATAGAACAACAGGAGTGTTGTGTTTAATTTTGGAATTTTTCGGGGTTCGTTTGGCCTTTTTTATACATTAATTGGGTTTCTGGGCATTTAATGTGCATAATTCAAATTTGAACTACAAGCACATGCTCCAATGCACCAAAGTTGGTTAAAAAATCACATGTGTGTCCTTGGGTGAATTTCTAGGTCCCATGCAAGTTTCAAACACCAGGGCACTGTTGATTGCCGGCAAAACGTTGAGATGCCTGGTTTTTAAATTCTAGTAAATCCAAAACTCATCTGAAATTCATGAAACTTGACATGCTATCATGGAGCGGCATCAACATGCCGTGGTAAATTTTTTGTCCCATTCGAGGCAGGTTTGGGTATAAGCTTCTCACAAACCACAGCTTCTAACAACAAGCGTGATGGTTTCGATAGGGAAGATGCCACCTTTGGGAACGGAACGATGTCTGTTGCCTCTTATTGCTTTCAAAATTTTCTAGTGTCAACATAGAACCACAGGAGTGTTGTGTTTAATTTTGGAATTTTTCGGGGTTTGTTTGGCCTTTTTATACATTAATTGGGTTTCTGGGCATTTAATGTGCATAATTCAAATTTGAACTAAAAGCACATGCTCCAGTGCACCAAAGTTGGTTGAAAAATAACATGTGTGTCCTTGGGTGAATTTCTAGGTCCCATGCAAGAAATGGGATTGAAATTCAAACACCAGGGCACTGTTGATTGCCAGCAAAACGTTGAGATGCCTGGTTTTTAAATTCTACTAAATCCAAAACTCGTCTGAAATTCATGAAACTTGGCATGCTATCATGGAGCGGCATCAACATGCCGTGGTAAAATTTTTGTCCCATTTGGGGCAGGTTTGGGTATAAGCTTCTCACAAACCAGAGCTTCTCACAACAAGCATGGTGGTTTCGGTAGGGAACGTGCCACCTTTGGGGATGGAACGATATCCATTGCCTCTTATTGCTTTCAAATAATTTCCAGTGTCAACATAGAACAACAAGAGTGTTGTGTTTAATTTAGGAAATTTTCGGGGTTCGGCTTTTTTATACATTAATTGAGTTTCTGGGCATTTAATGTGCATAATTCAAATTTGAACTACAAGCACATGCTCCAGTGCACCAAAGTTGGTTGAAAAATCACATGTGTGTCCTTGGGTGAATTTCTAGGTCCCATGCAAGAGATGGGAATGAAATTCAAACACCAAGGCACTGTTTATTGCCGGCAAAACGTTGAGATACCTGGTTTTTTAATTCTAGTAAATCCAAAGCTCGTCTGAAATTCATGAAAGTTGGCATGCTATCATGGAGCGGCATCAACATGCCGTGGTAAAAATTTTGTCCCATGTGGGGCAGGTTTGGGTATAAGCTTATCACAAACTAGAGCTTCTCACAACAAGCGTGATGGTTTCGGTAGGGAACGTGCCACCTTTGGGGACGGAACGATATTCGTTGCCTCTTATTGCTTTCAAAAAATTTCTAGTGTCAACATAGAACAACAGGAGTGTTGTGTTTAATTTAGGAATTTTTCAGGGTTCGTTTGGTCTTTTTATACATTAATTGAGTTTCTAGGCATTTAATGTGCATAATTCAAATTTGAACTACAAGCACATGCTCCAGTGCACCATTGGTGGTTGAAAAATCACATGTGTGTCCTTGGGTGAATTTCTAGGTCCCATGCAAGAGATGGGAATGAAATTCAAACATCTGGATGTCGTGGCTCGGCCGGAAAGATTAAAAAACTTGGTTTTTTAATTCCTGTAAATCGAAAACATGCCTGAAAATCATGAAACTTGGCATGGTGTCATGACATGCACCAACATGCTGTGGTAATTTTTCTGTCCGATTTGCGAAGGCGCACACATTAACAATCAACAAAGTCATTTTGGAACAAGTGCTGTCACATTATAAATCGGAAACACAACTATTATTGAACAGTGGGCGTTCTACTTACCATTTACGTGCCGCCACGCGTCCCCTTTTTTTATTGGCTAGGAGGTGTCGTGTGGGTAGCTATGGCATGCGATCAGACCCCTGCACGTGCTCATCGGGAGGAGAGCCCTTTGACCTCTATCCGTCGTGCACCTCCCTCCCAACGTCTCCATTAATGGCGCCCGAGCCCCTGTTTCACGGTGTGGCTAGGTCTCACTGGACTGAGATTTAAGAAAGAAAAATGTAAATCTAAAAAGAAAGTTTTGCACGGATCTTGATATAAGATCCGACGGACCTATATAGCATCGACTGCGACTTATAGCAAGCATGATGAATATAAGGACGATGACAGTGGATAATAATTGTCTTACTTAATTAGGAACATAATTTAAAAAAGCCACATGCGGCAACGCCGAAATACATAAGGGCAAAAGAAGAAGGAAGACAATGATCTGGCTCGCTGATCTCTACTTTCTTGATGCGTTGCTGCAGGCCGCGGGAACTAGTCTCTGCGGCGAGCGGTGATGAGCTCTTTCTTGTCCTCAAGATGCTGCTTGAGAGCATCCACGGATTCCTCCACCAGCGTTCTGCGCTCGATGCGTAGCATGGCATTCTCATCCATAAGTTTCTTAACGATGACGTTGGTCCTCTTCAACAAGGCAGTGGTCTCCTCCTGCTGCTCCGCACTTTCGTCGATCTTCGCCCTCAGCAGGTTGCGCTCGGCCCGGAGCTTCGCATTGCTCTCATTTAGTTGTCGGATGATGCCGGTAGCCTGTTCAAAAGAGGCTTTCATGTCGTCCTACAACCTCGCCCAGCCGGAGATCTGATCCATCTTGCTATGGACGATCGCATGCATGCGCCTGTAAGAGTCCTCGCTTGCCTGCGAGACATTTTCCCAGGCCGCCGTGGGGCGGGAGGACATCTCTGCTGCATTCACGGCGCGGCGGGACATCTCTTCTGCTTCCGCGGTGCGGCTGGATCAGTCTGCTGCATCGAGGGCACGGCAGGACCTCCGTGCTGCTCCGGCGGTGCGGCGGGACCTCTCTGCTGCTATGGCCGTGCAGCGGGACATGTCGGCTGCTTTCGCGGCGAGGCGGGACATCTCTCGTGCTTCCGCTTCCATGTTCGCCTCTCCCTGTTGGCAATGTCTCGACCCAGAACTCACGCCGGCCATGGCACAAGCAAGGGAACGTTGATGAATGACTTGTTTGTTTTTGTGGATGAGTTGACGAGGAATGTGCAGTCATCTTGGAGTAGTAGTATTTATAACCGAGTACTAATACGCTCCTAAGTGGGAAACTGTTTAGGTTTTGATCAGTGTGAACAGGTTTGCAATTTAGAATTTGACGGGACACAGGCTCAAAATTTATTGACGGTTCTATAATTCTAAGTGCGGCACTATTCCCGGACGGCGTAACGTGGGCACGCTTTCTCGGCCGCGTAAGTGGCGTTTCTGTTCTGTTGCCTAATCACAAAAAGTTAATCCTTCTAAAGCGTATGCCCTCAATCACACATTGTCAAAAAATAATGCAGTAGACCTTCTTTAACATGTGTTAAAAAATAAAAAATAAAAAACAAGGACCTTGAGGTTAATTCCACAGATGGGATGTGTCATAAATGTCATTAATGGACATTTAAGATACATCCCATCAGTGGGATTAACATCAAGACAACTTCCCATCCGGTCACCCATCTCATGCCTACTCCAGCCTGAGCACAGTTAACTTGAGAGTTCTCTTAGATGAGTTACTGGTGGAACAACTAGTCCTTGCTGATATAGATGCCCTCTTCACGTCCCTATGGCATACCCGGATGACCACCCGTCGCCCAATGGACAATAGATGTTGTGTAGACAGAGCATATCACATATGTCTTATTAGAAGCAATCGTCTGTGTTATTATCGGTCTTCGCACACATTTCTGATTACATACCTATTTGCCGCGTATCACACACATCTTGTTATATTGAACCATTTCTGTTCTCTTGTCTCAACGCAAACAGTTCATCCAAGTGAACTGCATGCCGTATATCGCACACACCTTGATCTGGCTGACCGTTTGTTTTGTGTTGCCTAATCACAAACAGTTCATCCGAGTGAATCGTAAGCCGTATATCCCACATGCCTTCATCTGGCTGCCTGTTTCTTTTGTTCTGCCACATCGCAAACATTTAATTGAACTGAACCGTATGCTCGGCACGACGGAAACGACATACGGCCATGGCAGCTAGCGGGGCTATGGGGACGGAAGGGAGCGGGGGAGAGGGGGAGGACGTGCGGTGCTCACCGGGGAGGCTCACGATGGCCTCGAGGAGCACGACTGAGATTCTGGTCGTTGTCGATTCGGTCGACGTTGAGCTTGACCAGGTCCTCGGTCGTGCTCCTTGATGCCGTAGGAACCCGTAGCGCCCTCCAGTTCGCTCCCTCGCCCCCTAGCGGCGTCCCCGACGGGCCAGCGCTCCGGCCACCGCCGTGAGCTCGTCTTCGACGAGCTCGTCGCCTCCCGCCTGCTGCCGATTGCGGCAAAGGATGCGCGTGAGCACCACCAGCCCGTAGAGCCGCTTCGCGCGCCGAGGCATGCCCCGTAACCATTTTCCCGACCTCAGCCGAACTCCGGCGTCCGCTGCGGTTGACGTCGTCGTCAACACCGTCCGTCCCAGCCTCGGCGGAGGCCACGAATGGGTGCGCCCAAGCCCCAGCTCTTGAACGCAAGTAGCCCCGACCCGATTTTGCCTGTCGTGGCCAAGTCCCACCGCAAGCCGAGCTGCTCCGCCGCGGAATGACTCACCGGAGCCTTTTCCGGCGCCCCTTTGATGTTTGCTAGAACTACGTCGGTATTTCCCCAAAGAGGAAGGGATGATGCCGCACAACAACGGTAGGTATTTCCCTCAGTGATGAGACCAAGGTTATCGAACCAGTAGGAGAACCACGCAACACCACGTAAACAGCTCTGCACACAAAGAACAAATACTTGCAACCCGACGTAAGAGAGGGGTTGTCAATCCCTCACGGGTAAAAACATAGATAAAATTGTAGTAGATTGGATAAATAGATCTTGCGGGAACGCGAGATAAAATAAATAACAATAAATTGCAGCAAGGTATTTTTGTATTTTTGGTTTAATAGATCTGGAAATAAAAGCAAATAAAAATAGATCACAAAGGCAAATATAATAAAGAAGAGACCCAGGGGCCGTAGACTTCACTAGTGGCTTCTCTCGAGAAAAATAGCATACGGTGGGTAAACAAATTACTATTGGGCAATTGATAGAACTTCAAACAATTATGACGATATCCAGGCAATGATCATTATATAGGCATCACGTCCAAGATTAGTAGACTGACTCCTGCCTGCATCTACTACTATTACTCCACACATTGACCGCTATCCAGCATGCATCTAGTGTATTAAGTTCATGGAAAAATGGAGTAATGCAATAAGAACGATGACATGTTGTAGACAAGATCTATTTATGTAGAAATAGACCCCATCTTGTTATACTTAATAGCAACGGTACATATGTGTCGGTTCCCCTTCTGTCATGGGATCAAGCACCATAAGATCGAACTCATCACAAAGCACCTCTTCGCATTGCAAGATAAATAGATCAAGTTGGCCAAACAAAACCCAAATATCGGAGAATAAATACGAGGCTATAAGCAATCTTGCATATAAGAGATCAAAGAAGACTCAAATAACTTTCATGGATAAAAACATAGATCTGATCATAAACTCAAACTTCATCGGATCCCAACAAACACATCGCAAAAAGAGGTACATCATATGGATATCCAAGAGACCATTGTATTGAGAATCAAAAGAGAGAGAGAGAGAGAGAGAGAGAGAGAGAGAGAGAGAGAGGGAGAGAAAGCCATCTAGCTACTAGCTACGGACCTGTTGGTCTACAATGAACTACTCATGCATCATCAGAGAGGCACCAATGGGTATGATGAACCCCTCTGCGATGGTGTCTAGATTGGATCTGGTGGTTCTGGAACTTGTGGTGGCTGGAATTGATTTTTGTCGACCCCCCCTAGGGTTTCTAGAATATTAGGATATTTATAGAGCAAAGAGGCGGTGCAGGAGGCCACCGAGGTGGGCACAACCCACCAGGGCACGCCTGGGGGCCCAGACGCGCCTTGGTGGGTTATGCCCCCCTCGGGGCACCCCTAGGTGCTTCTCCGGCCCATTGGGTGTCTTCTGGTCCATAAAAATTCCACAAAAAGTTTCGTTGCATTTGGACTCCGTTTGATATTGATTTCCTGTGATGTAAAAAACAAGCAGAAAACAACAACTGGCACTGGGCACTATGTCAATAGGTTAGTACCAAAAAATATATATAATGATTGTAAAACATCCAAGAATGATAATATAACAGCATGGAACCATCAAAAATTGTAGATACGTTGGAGACGTATCAGCATTCCCAAGCTTAATTCCTGCTCGTCCTCGAGTAGGTAAATTATAAAAATAGAATTTTTGATGTGGAATGTTGCCTAACATGTTCATCACATTTTTCTGTTCTTTGTAGCATGGACATTTGGACTTTTATTTGGTTCAAAGCAATTGTCTAGTTTTGACATGAGTGACGATGTCCTGGACTAGGGGGTACTCACCACGTCGTCTCCCGATCAGTTAGATTGGGCCGAGGACCCCATAGCCGCATACTCGTGGGCCAGTTCGGACAACCCCTGCCGCATACAAGGAAGACTCCACAAGACTTGGCGCCCAAGGCAAGGACTCTCCTAAACCCTAGGCCTCCGGTTTCTTATATAAACGAGGCCAGGCTAGTCAATAGACGATCTCAGATTCATTACTACAATCTCGTGGTAGATACATGTACTCTGTACTACACCCATATGAATACAATCAACAGCAGCATGTAGGGTATTATCTCATCAAGAGAGCCCGAAGCTGGGTAAAACCCCGTGTCCATGTTACCATCGCTCCAAGACGCCTAGCTTAGGACCCCTACTACGAGATACGCCGGATATTGAACCGACATTGGCGCTTTCATTGAGAGCTGGCTGGGTGATCGTCACAAAGCGATGGGATGATCAGGTGATATTTTTTCATTAAAGATTTATTTTGTGCAAGTTATCTCTTTGGCAAAATCGTTGTTGTGTCGTGCTGCTTTTTATAGGCGGATTGGGCTTGAGAAAATTTTAAGCGGCGGCAGCCCTACCCGCCACCGGACAGTATGTCCGATCCAAGAAGCACCGGCGTGAAATCAATAGCCTGGAATTAGGCCTTGATCTAGGTCAGTACAACAACAAAATTTGCGGTGATCGGACGAGCGGCATCCCAGCCAAGAGGATAACGCATGCACGGCAGTACTCCACATGGAACAGTACACAAAGTCCAATTTGAATTCAGCCATGCGGCCGACAAGGAGATCCAATTCTTCCTTTTCTTTACTTTCTTTAATTGGAGGCAATCTACGCTTTTGTCTTCTCGTATATGTCTCCCATGCACCTTTTCTAGTTCCAGATTGATTTGATCCCTGCGTAGGTAGTACTATACTAGTACTTGCTAATACCCACGTGGGATGCTATACCTCCTGCATCGTATCAATTTGGACCTGGCGTCTGATCGCTAGCTGATTACCTCACAAATCCTCAGGTTCTATTCTTCCTAATAATTACATACAATACAAAGTATTCGTGCCATCATGTTTTCTGTTGGATTTGTACTGTTGTATGTATACAGATCACAGGACGGCCTAAGTATGCGTCCGCTATTTGGCGATACATCGGATCCGGACTCAACCTGGCCCACGCACGATCTAGCCGAAGAGATGGTGCGAAGAAGCGCACCGATCAGAGCTCGGCTCGATGGCAGCACTCCACAGGGAGATCTGTTTCTTCACCTTTTTTTCAATACCTCGCACCGTCGCACGAGGACCTAAAAAATTGCTATCTCGTCGGTCGCCGGCGTCATACAGGGGAGATCCAATCGCTGTCTCTTTTCCTTGTTATTTAATTAAGACAGTATATGCTTGTTATTAATCATCTCTCTCGTGCACTTCTCACGTGCTACTACTATTGCTAGCTCGGCTTGCGTCCGCCTAACAGAAGCAAATCCGTGAACATCCACATGTGTCTCTTCGGATTGCTACAACAAAAAAACCAGTTTCCCGCCTGCAGTTCGGTGAACGCCGCATCGAGGACTCGACCCGCCCTGCGAATTCAGACTTTGTCACGCTGGCGCCCTGCTTCGACATTGGCTTCGAAGCCAGGCCACATCTCTTTAAAAAAATATTTTGCGTAAATTAATTATGCGAAGTTTTTTCTTCTATATTTATATTATCATTTTTGGACCGCACTATTTTATGTGTGTAGGTAATCAACTTCGACTGCGTCACGCGGTCACTTCGGCAAGCCAACATCATCATCCCAATCGGCATAAATTGGCTCGCATGATCACCTTGTTGGTTGAATTACCATACCGACATGTTCGGTTGCCTCGGAGACTTTGGCATCATCGAGAGGGTTCTACCTCGTTGGGTGTTCGGCACACGGGCCATATTCCTTTAATTATTCACTTTGCATAACTTATTAATTATGCCACACTTTTTTAATTTATTATTACTACTGCTATCTCCGGCTTGTACTATTTTCTGTGCACAGGTAAATGACCCGGGTTAGGCAGCGCTGTCACCTCGGCGTACCGACATACCACGTCACCTTGGCTAGACCGGGGGCTTCGTCATCACTTCATTAACCCACGCTGGGGATTTCGGCATCACTGTACCGGCCTGCATTGGTCGTGCTATGTCACCATTTCTGAGTGTCGAGCTCTTCGCTCCGCCACCTCGGGACCGACTTGGGGGATGGAATCGTGTCCCGCATCAAGCTCGGACCGTGTCGTCAATGTTGAACACATTAACCAGCTAAGTCACTTTCATGCTCAAAAACTTTCAGTTTTAAATTTTGTTCGGTTCGACCAAGCATTATACTTTTTTGGCAAAAAGTTGTTTGTGAAAAGCTTCCTTGTCAAAACTTTGTTTGTGACACACAAATTCAAATACCCCGTTTACTTGGGGGCTTCCTTCATGAAGCTTTTCCTCTTGCATATGATTATACTTGTACGGCTTCGTTCCTTGTTCGTGTATTATGCCACAATATGCACCATGTTGACTTAAGCGATTTGCAAGCTGGGTTGCCTCGCTCCTGTGTTTCCCCCTACGTTCCCGATTGTTCGGCTAGGGAGTAAAGGGAGCACCTCTGCGATTGTCACGATCGGGTCATCCGAGCCGGACCTCAGACTGGGTGAAGCCGAAAGCTAGCGCTCTTATTGTTTTCAATTATGGTCGGCACACAACGGAACTCATGAGTACAAAAAATCTATTGCACAAGTCTCATAGCAACAATGAGCACCGAAGAAAGGTATCGGCGGGGGTACTAATTTCTTCGAAGATGCTTCTTACACTTCATCAGTAATATAGCATAAGTTCCCTGAGCGCGCTTTATCTGTTACAGCCTTATGGCCTGATTGCCTGGTTATCGGAAACACCATCGATATTCTCAACAGATGGAGTACATGATACTTTTCAGCCCTTGACCGAAGAGGGAGAAGCCGACGGTCGGTTAAGACGCGTTTAAAGCTCGGGTGAACACATATATGATATAAGTACTTCGGTACAAAAAAATCTTTTTCCCAAGTCACTTGGGGGCTCTTATATTAGTACGAGCTGTTTTTCTTCTTAGTCGTTACAAAGTCTTTTTTTATCACTGCTTTCTCGACGCAAGTGTGTGGTCAATAGCTGGATAGCCTTGCTTCTCTCTAAAGCCGCTCGAGTTTAGTTTGCTAAACTAGCCTCGGAGAAGCACTCCGCCTTCGGGATAAGGAGGTTGAAGCCGTCGGCTGACCCGCTTGAAGTCTTGAGATCGGATGTGTCATAGTAATGCATGACAGAAACACAAAAATTTTAAGACCAATTTTCGGATTGGCACCGAACACTTGATCTAGTTTGGACGTCAAGTTTTTCCCGAGGTTTTTTGGTTTTCCAAGCCTATGGCACTTTTAAACAATTTGTGTGTTTCAGTGGAGAAAGTCGAAAACTGACTGTCACAATAAGCGTAAACTGGTCAGCGATCCGAGGACCGTGTTAAATGACAGGCCGTTCATAACATTGGCCAAAGTGTTTACGGCTTGACCTAGGCTGTCGCCGAACACTAACCGGGGGCTAGTAATTGGCCTCCCAACTTTAAGCTCCTATGACTAAGTGAAAGTTATAAAGCCCGCATATCTGATTGCCTCGTTTCGCTAACACAACCGCCTTCGGGCGCCGAGACGTCGGCTAAGGGTTGTCTTGTTATTGCGGAAACACCCTGCGTAGTATCTACAAAGGGGTAGAAGCCGACGACGGGCCACTTTCAACTGATAAACGGTCGCAACGGAGTCAAAATAAACATATCATCGGCGTTTGTATTTAATATATGAGGGCTGCCTTCCGCAATCATCGTTATAAAGCCATCAATTTGACTTAAGATGTTGGCCAAGTTGGGTTGCCTGGCTCCTGTGCTTACCCCTACGTTCCCGATTGTTCGGCTAGGCGGTAAAGGGAGCACCTCTGTGATTGTTACTACCGGGTCATCCGAGTTAGTACCTCAGACTGGGTGAAGCCGAAAGCTAGCAATCTTAAAGGATCACATTGGTCGGCAACGACGGAAGTAAAAAAATTTGGTTCATTAATACCATAGAGTTCGAGAACTTTCGCCGAACTAAATACTCAATATTTTCCTCCCACATTGATCGGAGGTGAGTTTTCATGATCATGATAAGCATGACGACCCAAAGAAACGAACCGATAGCGGGACTATTTTCTTTGGAAGATGTTTCTTACGTTAAAACGTAATATAACATATCTCTCCGTGTACCTTTGTTTATAAAACCGTATGGCCGGATTGCCTTGTTTGTCGTAAATCTTTGCCCTTGTAAAGGCTTTATAAAGTAGGACAAACACTCCTCGGCTACTGGCCAAGGAGGTGGAAGCCGATGGTCGGTCAACAAAGTTTTGTACAATGCGGATCCGAGCATTGATGATGAAAAGTAGTTTGATACATAGAATCATTACACATAATTTGTGATTTTACTTTGGATATCGATCCTTAATTCGACCACCCGTGCCCACATTAAGGCTCGGGGGCTACTGGGCTTCGTGCTTATTATTTACAAATATTAAAGGGGTACATCGATCCCCTGATACGGTGTTGCCACCCGACCAGTATCTCGGGGGCTACTGCATTGACAATCCAATGCAGAAAATTTAAAGTGCAATATAGTTTTCGTGGAGATTATTATCCTCAGGTTGGTCGGCCGCACCCAACCTGAGTCTCGAGGACTTTGCACACTGCGTTTCTATTCCTAAATATGCTGCCGAGCTGGGAATTGTTCCTCAGGCTGATTTTATGAATCGACCTGAGTCTCAGGGGCTACTAGGGTCAGCGGTTTGATTTTTTTCCTTCAGGTACATCCCGGATATTAGGCCAACACGCACCTTGAGGGCTACTGGCTATACATCTCAGCAGAGATTACATTCCACAATTCAAGATTAAATTCATAAAAATCAGCCCATGGACGAGGTGGTGTACTACCTCGGATACAGTCCGGCGTTGATGCTCGACTACAATAGACACCCAGGAAGCAGTCCGACATAAAGCTCAGACGACAGTGGTTGGCTCCGTAGAGGGCATTTCTGGCATTAATCTCGGCTCTCCTTCGACTTTTTTGAGCCAAGGTGATCTATGACACCTCGGATATTGTCCGGCGTTGGAGCTCGGATACTCTCCGGCGTTGGAGTTTGCATTCAGTCCGGCGTTGGAGCTCGGATACAGTCCGGCGTTGGTGCTCGGCTGTAAAAGATACCTCAAATGCAGTCCGGCGTTGGAGCTCGGATGCAAGAGGACACCGCCGCACGGGGACAACTTCAAACCCGAGGTGGGCGTGAAAATAACAAGACATAGATAAAGGCCGGAAACTTAAAGGGGATCCTCGGATACCCGACGTGTAAACTCTTCGGATGCACTTTTGCGATCCTCAAGATCAAAGATGGGAAGATTTGCTGAACCAGTTTTCAAGACCGGCGAGCGAAGATGAAGAACAGTTCGGAAGAATCGAGGAGCGTCCCCAACTTGAAGACCGGTTCAGGGGGCTACTGACGGTGTCCTGGACTAGGGGGTACTCACCATGTCGTCTCCCGATCAGTTAGATTGGGCCGAGGACCCCATGGCCGCATACTCGTGGGCCAGTTCGGACAACCCCTTCCGCATACAAGGAAGACTCCACAAGACTTGGCGCCCAAGACAAGGACTCTCCTAAACCCTAGGCCTCAGGTTTCTTATATAAAACGAGACCAGGCTAGTCAATAGACGATCTCAGATTCCTTACTACAATCTCGTGGTAGATACATGTACTCTGTACTACACCCATATGAATACAATCAAAAGCAGCATGTAGGGTATTATCTCATCAAGAGAGCCCGAAGCTGGGTAAAACCCCGTGTCCATGTTACCATCGCTCCAAGACGCCTAGCTTAGGACCCCTACTACGAGATACGCCGGATATTGAACTGACAATGAGGACTTTAATACTCAAGCATATCAACAAGCAACCATGTCTTTCCAAATATCAACACTAAAGCAAGTTATCCCTAGCCCATTATGCTCAATCATTGATCCATTTTTTAAACACACTCGCATATTAGCTACACCCAATGCTCAAGTACGATCATAGTGCCCCTTAGTTGGTGCTTTATAAGAGAAGATGGAGACTCAAATAAAAAATAAAAATTGCATAAAGTAAAAGAAAGGCCCTTCGCAGAGGGAAGTAGGGATTTGTAGAGGTGCCAGAGCTCAAAGAGAAAAAAGATAGAGATAAAACATTTTGGGAGGCATTCTTTTCCTGTCAACGAAAACGACCGAGTAGTTCCCAATACTTTCCATGCAAGATATATCATAGGCAGTTCCCAAACGGAAAATAAAGTTTATTCCTTTTTCAACCATACTTTCACTTTTCATGGCTAGTCGTATTCACGGGTGCCTTCCATACCAACACTTTCCAAGGAATTTATTATTGACAACATAAAGTAAATTCATTTTTCATTTCGGAACTGGGCATCCCTAATAACTTTGCCGTACTCTCGTGCAATGACAAGTGAATGAACACTCATCTTGAGAATAACACATCTAGCATGGAAATATATTAGCCACCCCCTACCATTTCATGAGCTGTACGAGCACACAAAAGAGAAGTTTATTTTGAAAATTAGAGATGGCACATACAAATTCGCTTAGAACGGCAAAATAATACCGCATATAGGTTGGTATGGTGGACTCATATGGCAAAACTGGTTTAAAGGATTTTGGATGCAGATGTAGTGATCATACTTAGTGCAAATGAAGGCTAGCAAAAAGATTGAGAAGCATCCAACCAAGAAACGAAAAATCTCATAAGCGAGCATTAAGCATAACTAACACCGAATAATGCACCACAAGTAGGATGTAATTTCATTGCATAACTATTGACTTCCATGCTTGCATAGGAATCACAAACCTTAACACCAATATTCTTACTAAAGCACAATTACTCATCAACATGACTCACATATCATATCATCATATCTCAAAACTATTACAAGGAATCAAGTTTATTTTGTCCAATGATCTACATGAAAGTTTTTATTATATCCTCCTTGGGTGTCTATCACTTTGGGACTAGATTTCATATGTTGCTTTTAGTAAGCTCAAACAAATATAAGTGAAGATCATGAGCATCAAATTTTTCTTTCTCTCATAATAAGTTAAGTGAAGCAAGAGAGAATTTCTTAAAAAAATTACTAACTCTCAAATAAATCTAAGTGAAGCATGATAGCATTTCTTGAAAAATACTAAAGCACACCATGCTCAAAAAGATATAAGTGAAGCACTAGAGCAATTCCATAGCTCAAAAGGATTTAAGTGAAGCATAGAGAGCAATTCTAACAAGTCGTGGCATAATTTTGGCTCTGTCAATAGGTGTGTCTAGCCAGGATTCATGACTTAAAACAAAAAGCAAAACAAGAAAAGACTCATATCATACAAGATGCTCCAAGCAAAACTCATAATATGTGACGAATAAAAATATAGCTCCAAGTAAAATACCGATGGTCGTTAGAAGAAAGAGGGGATGCCACTCGGGCATCCCCAAGCTTAGTTGCTTGCTTCTGTTTGGATAATAGCTTGGGATGCCATGGGCATCCCCAAGCTTAGGCTCTTCTTACTCCTTATTCCTTCATCCATCATAAAATCACCCAAAACTTGAAAACTTCAATCACACAAAACTCAACAAAACCTTCGTGAGATCCGTTAGTATAAGAAAGCAAATCACTACTATAAGTACTCTTGCAAACCCATCCATATTTTATTCTTGCATTATATCTACTATATTCCAACTTTTATATGGCAAAAACTCTTCAAAGAAAACCATAGAATCATCCAAACAAGCACACAACGCAAAGAAAACAAAATCTGTCAAAAACAGAACAGTCTGTAGCAATCTGAATATTTTGAATACTTATGTACCCCAAAAATTCTTAAAAATTAGGACCACGTGAGCAATTTGTATATTAATCTTCCGCAAAAATAATTGGTATTTTATCACGCTTTTGTTAAAAATGAGAATTATGTTCGTGGGCGCAAAAGTTTCTGTTTTTCAGCAAGATCAAATTAACTATCACCCAACATGATCCCAAAGGCTTTGGTTGGCACAAACACTAACTAAAACACAAAAAACACAACCATAGCAGTAACATAATTGTGCAAACACTAAAGAACAGAAAGCAAAAGACAAAAATAAATTTTATTTATTGGGTTGCCTCCAAACAAGCGCTATCGTTTTATGCCCCTAGCTAGGCATAATGCACGGATCTAAGTATTGTCATATTTGTTTTCCAACTCTTCAATCAAACACTTAGAATTCTTAAAAGATATAGCATATACATTTTCAATGACAATGCTCCTAGGAACAAGTTTAAAGAATTCATTTTTGCACAAAGGATCTCTTATAACTTCAACAAAGTCCGGGTGAATACTAATCATCTTAAGATCCTCTTTATTGTTATGACTAGAAGTTGCACCCTTGTTGTTAGTGACTTGAGTAATCTTGCCACTTTTTACGAGAGTTTTTTCGATAGTTTTAGCGGAAGCAAAATCCATGTTTAAATTACTAAAGATTTCTTCCAGTTTATCAATCCGAGATGGGCTTTCTTCAATTCTTTCATGAATTACGGTCCCCTTTTCTTTTAACAACTTAAAAACTTCTCCCGCTTTTGACCCAATTTTAGTAGCAAAATTATGCCTCTTTTTATCCAAGTTCTCAATATGTTCTTCGGTAAGCATTTTCTTTTCAATAGCATCTAGTCTTTCCATGACATGCTCAAGAGTCAAAGTTGTTTCATTAAGCATAATAGGTGGTGAGCCCACTAAATTTCCCATAGCATTAAAAGCATAAAGAGAGGGACACATCAAGAAATTTCCACTGGTAATCGTATCAAGGACAAATCTATACCAAGTGGAGATGTCCACATAAAAGCAACGAAGAAGAACAACGGTGGATTGCTTACGGATAGATCTATTATGAGCGTTGCAAATCCTGTACCAAGCATCTTTTAAATTCTCCCCTCCCCTTTGTTTAAAGTGAAGAACCTCGTTCACGGGAGTGCATGCGATATCGGAAGAACTATCCATCACGACAAAAGTGGCAAACAAGATTGCACACAAAAACAGATCTAACGAGAAAACGGCGAACAAAAAAGAGGGAGGAATAAAACGAAGAATTTTTGTGAAGTGGGGAAGAGTAAAACGAGAGGCAAATGGCAAATAATGTAAATTGCAAGGAGATGAGGTTTGTGATTAGGAACCTGGTAGATGTTGATGATGTCTCCCCGGCAACGGCGCCAGAAATTCCTTTTGATGTTTGCTTGAACTACGTCGGTATTTCCCCAAAGAGGAAGGGATGATGCAGCACAACAACGGTAGGTATTTCCCTTAGTGATGAGAACAAGGTTATCGAACCAGTAGGAGAACCACGCAACACCACGTAAACAGCTCCTGCACACAAAGAACAAATACTTGCGACCCGACGTAAGACAGGGGTTGTCAATCCCTCACGGGTAAAAAGATAGATAAAATTGTAGTAGATTGGATAAATAGATCTCGCGGGAATGCGAGATAAAATAAATAACAATAAATTGCAGCAAGGTATTTTTGGTTTAATAGATCTAAAATGAAAGCAAATAAAAATAGATCGCAAAGGCAAATATAATAAAGAAGAGACCCGGGGGCCGTAGATTTCACTAGTGGCTTCTCTCGAGAAAAATAGCATACGGTGGGTAAACAAATTACTATTGGGAAATTGATAGAACTTCGAATAATTATGATGATATCCAAGAAATGATCATTATATAGGCATCACGTCCAAGATTAGTAGACTGACTCCTGCCTGCATCTACTACTATTACTCCACACATCGACCGCTATCCAGCACGCATCTAGTGTATTAAGTTCATGGAAAAACGGAGTAATGCAATAAGAACGATGACATGATGTAGACAAGATCTATTTATGTAGAAATAGACCCCATCTTGTTATCCTTAATAGCAATGATACATATGTGTCGGTTCCCCTTCTGTCATTGGGATCAAGCACCATAAGATCGAACTCATCACAAAGCACATCTTCCCATTGCAAGATAAACAGATCAAGTTGGCCAAACAAAACCCAAATATCGGAGAATAAAATACGAGGCTATAAGCAATCATGCATATAAGAGATCAAAGAAGACTCAAATAACTTTCATGGATAAAAACATATATCTGATCATAAACTCAAAGTTCATCGGATCCCAACAAACACATCGCAAAAAGAGGTACATCATATGGATCTCCAAGAGACCATTGTATTGAGAATCAAAAGAGAGATAGAGAGAGGAAGCCATCTAGCTACTAACTACGAACCCATAGGTCTACAATGAACTACTCAAGCATCATCGGAGAGGCACCAATGAGTATGATGAATCCCTCTGTGATGATGTCTAGATTGGATCTGGTGGTTCTGGAACTTGCGGTGGCTGGAATTGATTTTTGTAGACTCCCCTAGGGTTTATGGAATATTGGGGTATTTATAGAGAAAAGAGACGGTGCGGGAGGCCACCGAGGTGGGCACAATCCACTTGGGCGCGCCTGGGGGCCCAGGCGCGCCCTCGTGGGTTGTTCCCCCCTCGGGGCACCCCCCAGGTACTTCTCCGGCCCATTGGGTGTCTTCTGATCCATAAAAATTCCACAAAAAGTTTCATTGCATTTGGACTCCGTTTGATATTGATTTCCTGCGATGTAAAAAACAAGCAGAAATAGGAACTGGCACTGGGCACTATGTCAAATGTTAGTACCAAAAAATGATATAAAATGATTGTAAAACATCCAAGAATGATAATATAACAGCATGGAACAATCAAAAATTAGAAATGCGTTGGAGACATATCACCCGCTGACGTGGCCAGCCTGGGGCCACCACTAGGTCCCTGACTGGTGGCCCAGTGGCCCCCGCTGCCCCCTTTGACCAGGTTGACCTAGTCAACCTTGCTGACTGGGCCGGCCCCAGCGGCTGACACATGGGCCCCACACTTATATCTAATAAGAAATAATTAATTTAATTTGTTTAACCTAAATAGACACTCACAAGTGGGCCCAGTAGGTTAATTAGCTTTTTAGGTTAGTTTATACCCTGTTAACCCCCACTGTCAATGACAGGTGGGTCCCAGCCTCCAGTTTGACCAGCCAATTGGCTGGTTGACAACTGACATGACTCCGACCTCATGCTAACGTCATTATTCCTTTTTCTGTCGAATTTAATAATTAAAATGAATTGCAGAATATTGTTTAAAAATTTGGAAAATCATATAAAATAATCCATAACTCGTATGAAAATGTTTTATATATGAAAGTTGCTCAGAAATATATGACGAATCCGAATATGCCATCCGTTCGTCTATCACACGTCCCTAGCATAGCGAACTTGGAACTGCCCCCTCCGTTTCATCTGTCCGAAAATGCCAAACTTCGGGAAAACATTCCCGGATGTTTCCCCCCTTCGCCGGTACCTTGTAGCACTGCGTTAGGTCATACCTAGCTATGTGTATTGTCATGTCGGGCACCTGCTTGCTTTATATTTACTGTTTCTTCCCCCTCTTCTCTCCAGTAGACCCCGAGACGCTTCTGATGCTACTGTGATCGACTACATCACCGATGACCCTTCTTCCTTTTCAGCAGAGCTTCTAGGCAAGCAAACCCCCCTTGATCATTCTGATATCGCCCATTCCATTCTCTCTCATGCTTTCATTAGATTTTGCTACTGTTATCGGTTGCTCCTATTCTGATGCATAGCCTGCTTTTGTAACTTGCTATTGTACCTTACCTGCTTATCCTAAACTGCTCAGTATAGGTTGGTTTCTGATCCATCAGTGACCCCTCACCTTGTCCCATTTGCCTCGGCTTGATGACCGATGACTCGATCAATGTGATCGACATCTAGAGACTGACATATCACATCACACCCCCTAGTTGTATGACTCTGCAGAGCTACTATCGAGTGCCAAGGGTGATACCTCGTAGCGCACTCCTGATGATAACTCTGTAGTGTAGCTATTCGGTCGTGGTCGTTGAGGGTGATTCCTCCTTCACCACTCCCGTTACGACTCTGTCATGCAACAATTCTAGTGTGAACCTCGAGGGTGATTCCTCCTAAGTTCAGCTTGATGATTACATCGGGTGGATTCCGTCGAGGGTGATTCCTCGGGTTTCCTCCTTGATGTTACACACACACAGTTACCTTTTTCTATAGCCCCCGTGCACTGTTACTACGGGGACTCAAGGGACACGCGGTACCATCCCGATAGAGGTGGACCTAAGTTCCCGACAGTCTCTGGTTAGTCGGGTGGGCCCTGAGGGGTACCCACGAGTTGATGTGAAAGTCGGGCGGGCCCGGAGAGCACCCGCGAGATAATTACGAGGCACGACCGGGCAGGTAGACCGCCCTAGAGAGAGAGATAGAGGGTTGGGCCTGGCCCTTGTCGTATTTCCTCGAGACGGGGCGACGGAGTCACATTATCGTGAGTCTCTGCTCATCTCCGTGAGCTCCTAATACACTAAGGGTTTGGGTATTTGTTCTGAGTTGGCCACTGGCCTTTACGCACTAACCACCATGCGGGAAAAGATATGGGCACTCGGCGTCGTACTATCAGCCGAAGCTTTGTCAGACGTCCAGTTCAGCATTGCAGCATGGCTGGGCCGGCACCATCCATGCAGAGGTGGAGCCTGGACCCGCCCTCCGCGCAACAACCCGAAGTGCAATGGGCGATGGGCCCAGGGCCCCAGAGTGGTTAGGATGTAGATCGGCGGGGACCTCTCTGCTGAGCCTAGATAGGGCTGCGACGTGTTGATCTTCCGAGGGAGGTGAAGAAAATATGCCCTAGAGGCAATAATAAAGTTGTTATTTTATATTTCCTTATTCATGATAAAGGTTTATTACTCATGCTAGAATTGTATTTATCGGAAACCTAAATACATGTGTGTATACAAAAACAAACATTGTGTCCCTAGTGAGCCTCTACTAGACTACCTCATTGATCAAAGATGGTTAACGTTTCCTAACCATTGACATGAGTTTTCATTTGATAACGGGATCACATCATTAGGAGAATGATGTGATGGACAAGACCCATCCGTTAGCTTAGCATAATGATCCTTCAGTTTGATTGCTATTGCTTTCTTCATGTCAAATACGTATTCCTTCGACTATGAGGTTATGCAACTCCCGGATACCGGAGGAATGCCTTGTGTGACATCAAACGTCACAACGTAACTTGGTAATTATAAAGATGCTCTACAGGTATCTCTGAAGGTGTTTGTTGAGTTGGCATATATCGAGATTAGGATTTGTCACTCCGAGTATCGGAGAGGTATCTCTAGGCCCTCTCGGTAATACACATCATAAAGCTTGCAAGCAAACGCCTAAGGAGTTAGTCATGAGGTGATGTATTACAGAACGAGTAAAGAGACTTGCCGATAACGAGATTGAACTAGGTATGAAGATACCAACGATCGAATCTCGGGCAAGTAACATACCGATAGACAAAGGGAATTATGTATGTTGTCATAATGGTTTGATCGATAAAGATCTTCGTAGAATATGTAGGAGCCAATATGGGCATCCAGGTTCCGCTATTGGTTATTGACCGGAGAGGTGTCTCGGTCATGTCTACATAGTTCTCGAACCTGTGGGGTCCGCACGCTTAACGTTCGATGACGATATAGTATTATATGAGTTATGTGACCGAATGTTGTTCGGAGTCCCGGATGAGATCACGGACATGACGGGGAGTCTCGAAATGGTCGAGAGGTAAAGATTGATATATAGGACGATAGTATTCGGACACCGGAAGTGTTTCGGGGGGGTACCGGGTACTTATCGGGTCAACGGAAGGGGTTCTGGGCACCCCCAGGAAAAGATATGGGCCTTATGGGCCAAGAGGGGAAACACACCAGCCACAAGGGGCTGGTGCACCCTCCATATGGGCCGGCCAAGGAGGAGAAGGAAAGAGGGGAAGGGAAAGGAACGAGAGGAATAGGATTCCCCCTTCCTTCCCTCTCCCCCTCTCTTTCCTTCCCCCTCTGACATATATGGCAGGGGGCGCGCGGCTAGGGAGGAGCCCAAGTAGGATTCGGTCCTACTTGGGGCGCCTCCTGGTCTCTCCCCCCTCCCACCTATATATATATATATATATGTGGGGGGGCGCATAGCACACCCCAGACAATTGTTTAGCCGTGTGCGGCCCCCCTCCACCGTTTACACCCCCGGTCATATTTTTGTAGTGCTTAGGCGAAGCCCTGCGAGGATCACTTCACCATCACCGTGACCATGCCGCCGTGCTGACGGAACTCATCTACTACCTCGACGTCTTGCTGGATCAAGAAGGTGAGGGACGTCACCGAGCTGAACGTGTGCAGAAGCAGAGGTGTCGTGCGTTTGGTACTTGATCGGTTGAAGTGCGAAGAAGTTCGACTACATCAACCGCGTTGAGAAACGCTTCCACTTATGGTCTACGAGGGTCCGTAGACACACTGTCCCCTTCGTTGCTATGCATCTCCATGGATAGATCATTGCGTGTACGTAGAATGTTTTGTTTTCCATGCAACATTTCCCAACAGTGGCATCATGAGCCAGGTCTATGCGTAGATGATATGCACGAGTAGAACACAAAGAGTTGTGGGCAGTGATAGTCATACTGCTTACCACCAACGTCTTATTTTGATTCGGCGGTATTGTGGGATGAAGCGGCCCATACCAACCTTACATGTCCACGCTCATGAGACCGGTTCCACCGACAGACATGCAACTAGTTTTGCATGAAGGTGGTTGGCGGGTGTCTGTTTCTCCTACTTTAGTTGAATCAAATTTGACTACGGCCGGTCCTTGAAGAATGTTAAAACAGCAAACTTGACGAATCACCATTGTGGTTTTTGCCGTAGGTAAGAACGGCTCTTGCTAGAAGCCCGTAGCAGCCACGTAAAAACTTGCAACAACAAAGTAGAGGACGTCTAACTTGTTTTTGCAAGGTATGTTGTGATGTGATATGGTCAAGACATGATGTGATATACGTTATTGTATGAGATGATCATGTTTTGTAAGTTATTGCAACCGGCAGGAGCCTCATGGTTGTCTCTTTATTGTATGAAATGCAAACGCTATGTAATTGCTTTACTTTATCACTATGCGTTAGCAATTGTTGTAGAAGCAATAGTTGGCGAGACGACCACGACGCAACGATGCAGATCAAGGTGTCGAGCCGGTGAATATGGAGATCATGACGATGCTTTGGATATGGAGATCAAAAGCACAAGATGATGATGGCCATATCATGTCACATATTTTGATTGCATGTGATGTTTATCTTTTATGCATCTTATTTTGCTTAGTACGGTGGTAGCATTATAAGATGATCCCTTCACTAAATTTCAAGGTAAAAGTGTTCTCCCTGAGTATGTGAACGTCTCCAACGTATCTATAATTTTTTATTGTTCCATGCTGTTATATTATCAATCTTGGATGTTTTATAATCATTTTATAGTCATTTTATATCATTTTTGGTACTAACCTATTGACATAGTGCCAAGTGCCAGTTCCTGTTTTCTGCTTGTTTTTTACATCACAGGAAATCAATATCAAACGGAGTCCAAATGCAATGGAACTTCATGGAGAATTTTTATGGACCAGAAGACACCTAATGGGCCAAGGCTGCGCCTGGGGGTGCTCTGTAGCGATCCGACCTCAAACGGTCAAATCTCTGTGCATAAGTGTCATCCCTGGATCGGTAATGCTGACACACACAGTACTTGAAGGATTTATAATAGAGTGCAATCACACACTTATTACATCGAATGTCTCAAAAGAGAACTTATTACAATAATATGGCTTAAGGCCATCTAAATAAGATAAATGCGAAGCATCGAAGGTAAATGAGTCCATTAACTCCAACGGCATAGCTGAGTGCACGACAACGACCTAGCGCACCTAACTCTTCATCTGAAAAGTCTGCAACATAAAACGTTACATCCCGAAACGGGCCAGCACATGGAATATGCTGGCAAAATAACACTGTAGAGCAATGAACAAGGTAAATACTAACACTACATGCATATATGGCTGGTGGAGGCTCTATGGTTATCATGTTTTTGCGAAAAGCCAGTTTTTCCCTACTGCAAAGGAATATAATTTATTAAACTACAAAGTTGGTTGATAAACATTGAGAATGGAAACCCCATCTCAATCCCGATTAAATAGTAATTAACAACCCAACAAAATTAATTGAGAGTGTTGAGATCACATCAATAATTCAAGAACCACATACTCAAAATGTCCATAACCGGGGACATGGCTAACCATGATTAGTTTGTACACTCTGTAGAGGTTTGCGCGCTTTTCCCCACAAGACTCGATCTCCTCCGTTGTATTTCTTGCACGACATGATGTTTGAGAAACGGATGACCGAGACACACTCTTTCCGAAGAGGTCCCCTTAACCGATAGATAGGCCGGTGCATCTACAATCCCCTACATCTGCTAGCCCATCATGGAAAGGATTCCCACAACTTACTCAACTATGCCAGAGCCCATAATGGCTTGTGGCTGCACACGGAAGTTTCTAGCATGAATAATCTTATGATCCCTTTAAGCCTGGGTGGCGAACCATAGGATGATCACACGGATTCCCGGGATCTCCTTGGACAACACTGGATTCCCCAGGTGCCCACAAACAATCCACCCAGATGTGTGTTAAAGTAGCCACCTTAAATAAACCCTTAGTTCATAATAATACTCACAACTGTCATGAATCACTCAAACCAATCCACGTCTACGGGCATAGCATAGCAGTCTAAGAATAACGTAGTAACTCCCAGGGTTTAAATAAAGGACAATAGGTTCTACCTCATCAACTACTTCCCAATACCCACAAGTTAACAAAATCCTAACCATGCAGTGTTTGAGGATTGAAACTAATGCATAAAAACTGGGTAATAAGGGATATGATCAAAGTGTTACTTGCCTTGCTGACGATCTGCAGACCCTAGGGACTCGTAGTAGCACGCTTCGCACTCCGGAAATTCTATCGCAAACAAATAATAGCATACATAAGCACTCAAGAATAGATGCAAGGGTAAAACTAGAACGAGAAAGTCCAAACTGAAAGTTCAACTAAAGTGCTACGATTTGCAAAAAGAATCAATCAAATTGGAGCTACGAAACTCAAACTACGATCAAAAGAAAGTTCGAATTCAAATCTGGTTGAAACCAAATTTTAACTTGTCAAAACCATGTTCAAGTTGATTAACTGGAAAGAGGGGTTCGAGGCGAAGATTTTGGCGTTGGTTTCACTCGATTTGGACGAACGGTTAAAAAGTTGCGAGCGTTTGAAAATCAGGGGCTAATCTGCGATAAAAATAATTGCGGATAGGTCCCTGGCCGAAAATAAAATAAAAAGAAAAGACTAACGAACGAATGTTCGTTATCAGAGACAAACGAACGAACGCATTCGCGACAGAGGCGTTCGGGTGAACGTTCGCTAAATAGCGGAACCGAAGAAAAAAACCGATCTAACCGATCCAAAACGAAAAACCAAAAAAAATACCGGACGACAGCGGCGGTTTTTACCGGTTCTTCGAGAAAAACCGGCGGCGGCGAGGCGAGATCCGGCGAGGCGGGGCTCCAGCGGAGCTGCGGCAGCGGTGCGCCATCGGCGCGGCGGCGGCGAAGCTGCGGTAGCGGTGGCGCGGCTCGGCAAGGAGGCGGCGGCTGCAGGCGGCGGGGTGGTGGTGGCGGTGGGGGCATCGGCCTATTTAAAGGCCGGGGGACAGCGTGGCTTTCGCGAGGGGCCGGCCCGGGGCGGAGTCCGGCTCAGACTCCCCCTCGGCGTCCGTGCCAGGCACGGCGGCGGCGGGAGGAAGGCGGCGTGGGGGCGCTAGGCCGCGGCCTGCTCGGCTCGGCCTTCGGCCCAGTCGGGCGGGAACTTTTTCTAAATAAATTCCGCCGAAAAACAAAAATCCTAATAAAATATAAAAAAAGTTCTAAAAATGCCAAAAACAATTTTCACCGTCTAAATAAAATATTTAGAAAAAAGTGAACATTTTTCTGGCCTAAAAATGTAATTTTAAAAAATACATATTTTTCTAATTCAAATAAAATATCAATAAAATTCCAAATATAATATTTATTTGATTTTAACATTTTTCCTCCAATATTCCCCTCTTATTTAAGAAGTCATATTATCTTCTCTCTTTTATTTTAATATTGGAAATATTTTGGAGAGAAAAATTATTAAAATCAAAAGGATCCTCTTTTCAAATTTGAGAAAAATCAAATATGAAAATAAATGAAATCCCCAACTCTCGCCGTGGGTCCTTGAGTTGCTTAAGATTTCTAGGATCACAAACAAAATGCAAATAAAATATGATATGCATATGATGACCTATGTATAACATCCAAATTGAAAATTTGGGATGTTACATGCTCCGAGGAGAGCACAACCCCCCAGGGCGCGCCAGGAGGCCCAGGCGCGCCCTGGTGGGTTGTGCCCACCTCGGGTGCCCCCCGGACTGCCTCTTTGCTCTATAAATACCCCAATATTCTAGAAACCCTGGGGGGTTGACGAAAATCAATTCCAGCCGCCAACCATCAGATCCAATCTAGACACCATCACGGATGGGGTTCACCACCTCCATTGGTGCCTCTCCGATGATGCGTGAGTATTTCTTTGTAGAACTTTGGGTCCGTAGTTAGTAGCTAGATGGCTTCCTCTCTCTCGCTGAATTCTCAATACAATGGTCTCTTGGAGATCCATATGATGTAACTCTTTTTGCGGTGTGTTTGTTGGGATCGGATTAACTTTGAGTTTATGATCAGATCTATCTTTTTATATCCATGAAAGTATTTGAGTTTCTTTGATCTATTTTATGCATGATTGCTTATAGCCTCGTATTTATTCCCCAATGTTTGGGTTTTGTTTGGCCAACTTGATCTATTTATCTTGCAATGGGAAGAGGTGCTTTGTAGTGGGTTCGATCTTACGGTGCTTGATCCTAGTGATAGAAGGGGAACCGACATGTATGTATCATTGCTACTAAGGATAAAACGATGGGGTATATCTCTACATAGATAGATCTTGTCTACATCATGTCGTTGTTCTTATTGCATTACTCCATTTCTCCACAAACTTTATACACTAGATGCATGCTGGATAGCGGTCGATGTGTGGAGTAATAGTAGTAGATGCAGGCAGGAGTCGGTCTACTAATCTTGGACGTGATGCCTATGTAATGATCATTGCCTGGATATCTTCATGATTATTTGAAGTTCTATCAATTACCCAACAGTAATTTGTTTACCCACCTTTTGCTATTTTTCTCGAGCGAAGCCACTAGTGAAACCTACGGCCCCCGTGTCTCTTTGTCATATTATTTGCCTTTTATTTTCAGATCTATAAATAAAATACAAAAATACCTTGTTGTGTTTTATTTATATTTATTTTATTTGGTGTTCGATCTATCAATCTACTACAATTTTATCCCACGTCCGTTTGCCTATCTTGAGGCGCCGTTACCCGAAAGGGATTGACAACCCCTTTAACATGTCGGGTTGCAATGATTTGTTATCTGTGTGCAGGGGCTGTTTACATTGTGTTGCTAGGTTCTCCTAGTGGTTCGATAACCTTGGTTTCATATCTGAGGGAAATACCTACCGCTGCTGTGCTGCATCATCCCTTCCTCTTTGGGGAAATACCGACGTAGCTTCGAGCCGCATCAAAAGGAATTTATGGCGCCGTTGCCGGGGGTCTCTTCAACATATACCAGGTTCCTAATCACAAATCTCATCTCCTCGCAATTTACATTATTTTCCATTTGCCTCAAGTTTTCCTCTCCCCCACTTCACAAAAATTTGTCGTTTTATTCGCCCCTATTTTTCGTTCGTCGTTTTCTTGTCGGATTTGTTTTGAGTGGAATCTTGTTTGCTTTTATTATTGTCATGGATAGTCCTTCCTCTATTGCTTGCACTCCCGAGTACGAAGTTCTCAACTTTAAACAAAGGGGAGGAGAAAATTTAAAAGATGCTTGGTATAGAATTTGCAATGCTCACAATAGATCTATCCGTAAGCACGCTACCATTGTTATTCTTCGTTGTTTTTATGTGGGCATCACCACTTGGTATAGATTCGTCCTTGATACGATTACCGGTGGAAATTTCTTGATGTGTCCCTCACTTGATGCTTTTAATGCTATGGGAAATTTAGTAGGCTCACCACCTCTTATGATTTATGAAACAACTTTGACTCTTTAGCATGTTATGGAAAGATTAGATGCTATTGAAAAGAAAATGCTTACTGAAGAGCATATTGAAAACTTGGATAAAAAGATGCATAATTTTTCTACTAAAATTGGGTCAAAAGCGGGAGAAGTTTTTAAGTTGTTAAAAGAAAAGGGAACCGTAATCCATGAAAGAATTGAAGAAAGTCTGTCTTGGATTGATAAACTGGAAGAAATCTTTAGTAATTTGAGCACGACTTTTGCTTCCGCTAAAACTATTGAAAAAACTCCCTTAAAGATTGGCAAGACCACCCAAGTTACTAAGATCAAAGGTGCAACTTCTAGTAATAATAGTAAAGGAGATCTTAAGATGATTAGTATTCACCCAGATTTTCTTGAAGCTATAAGAGACCCTTTGGCAGGAATGAATTATTTAAACTTATTCCTAGGAGTATCATCATTGAAAATCTTTATGCTAAATCTCTAAATAATTCTAAGTGTTTGATTGAGGAGTTGAACAAAGATGACAAAACTTAGATCCTTGCTTTGTGCCTAGCTAAGGGCGTAAAACTATAGCGCTTGTTGGGAGGCAACCCAATGAATAAACTTTATTTTTTCTTTTTGCTTTCTGTTCTTTACTGTTTACACAATTATGCTACTGTTATGATTGTGTTTTTTGTGTTTTAATTAGTGTTTGTGCCAAGTAAAGCCTTTAGGATCTTCTTGGGTGATAGTTGTTTGATCTTGCTCAAAAAAAACTTTTGTGCTCACGAGAACAATTATTATTTTTAACCAGAGCATGATAAAATACCAATTGTTTTGCAGTAGATTAATATACAAATTACCCAGGTCTTCCTAATTTTTCAGAATTTTTGGAGTTCCATAAGTTTTCGATCAATTCAGATTGCTACAGATTGTTCTGTTTCGACAGATTCTGTTTTCTTTGCGTTGTGTGCTTATTTTCATGGCTCTGTGGTTTTCTTTGATGGGTTTTTGCCATAGAAAAGTCGGAGTACAGTAGATCTAATGCAATAATAAAATATGAATTGGTTTGATATAGTACTTATAGTAGTGATTTATTTTCTTATACTAACGGATCTCACGAAGGTTTTGTTGAGTTTTGTGTGATTGAAAATTTCAAGTTTTGGGTTATCTTACGATGGATGAAGGAGTAAGGAGTAAGAAGAGCCTAAGCTTGGGGATGCCCGGCATCCCAAGCTATTATCCAAAATAGAGCAAGCAACTAAGCTTGGGGATGCCCCGAGCGGGGCATCCCCTCTTTCTTCTAACGACCATCGGTATTTTACTCGAAGCTATATTTTTATTCATCACATACTATGTGTTTTGTTTGGAGCGTCTTGTATGATATGAGTCATTACTTGTTTTATTTTGTGTTTTATGTCTTGATTCCTTGCTCGACACACCTATTTGAGAGAGCCAAAATTATGTCATGACTTGTTAGAATTGCTCTCTATGCTTCACTTAAATTTTTTATGAGCTATGGACTTGCTCTAATGCTTCACTTTTATCTTTTTGAGCACAGTGTGCTTTAGTATTTTTGAAGAAATGCTCTCTTGCTTCACTTCGATTTATTTGAGAGTTAGTAAAATTTTCTAGAAATTCTCTCTTGCTTCACTTAAATTATTTGAGAGAAAGAAAAATTATGCTCATGATCTTCACTTATATTTGTTTGAGCTTATCAAAAGCAACATATGAAAATTAGTTCCAAAGTGATAGATATCCAAGAAGGATATAATAAAAACTTTCATGAAGATCATTGGACAAAATAAACATGATTCTTAGTAATAGTTTTGAGATATGATGATGTGATATGTGAGTTATATTGATGAGTAATTATGCTTTAGTAAGAATATTGGTGTTAAGGTTTGTGATCCCCTATGCAAGCACGAAAGCCAATAATTATGCAATGAAATTATATCCTACTTGTGGTGCATTATTCGGTGTTAATTATGCTTAATGCTCGCTTATGAGATTATTCGTTTCTTGGTTGGTCGCTTCTCAGTCTTTTGCTAGCCTTCATTTTGCACTAAGTATGATCTCTACTTGTGCATCCAAAATCCTTTAAGCCAGTTTTGCCACATGAGTCCACTATATCTACCTATATGCGGTATTCTTTTTCCGTTCTAAGCAAATTTGTATGTGCCATCTCTGATTTTCAAAATAAACTTCTCTTTTGTGTGTTCGTTCCGCTCGCAGAGCGGTGAGGGGTGGCTAATATTTTCCATGCTAGATGTGTTATTCTCACGATGAGTGTTTATTCACTTGTCATTGCATGACAGTAAGGCAAAGGTATTAGAGATGCCTAGTCCCGAAATGAAAATGAATTTACTTTATGTTGTAAAATAATAAATTCCTTGGAAAGTGTTGGTATGGAGGGCAACCGTGGATACGGCTAGCCATGGAAAGTGAAAGTATGGTTGAAAAAGGAATAAACTCTATTTTCTGTTTGGGAACCGCCTATGATATATGTAGCATGGAAAGTGTTGGGAACTCTAAGTCGTTTTTGTTGGTGGGAAGGATGCACCTCCCAAAATGTTTTATCTCTCAATTTTCGCTTTGAGCTCTCGCACCTCTACAAATCCCTACTTCCCTACGCGAAGGGCCTTTCTTTTACTTTATGCAATTTTTATTTTTGAATTTGAGTCTCCATCTTCTCTTATAAAAGCACCAACTAGGAGGCAATATGATCGTACTTGAGTATTGGGTGTAGCTAATATGCGAGTGTGTTTCATGAATGGATCAATGATTGAGCATGATGGGCTAGGGATAGCTTATTTTAGCGTTGATATTTTGAAAGACATGGTTGCTTGTTGATATGCTTGAGTATTTAAATTATCATGTCAAAACTAGACTATTGCTTTGAACAATATAAAAGTCCAAATGTCCATGCTAGAAAGAAAATAATATGATATGACATGTTAGGCAGCATTCCACATCAAAAATTCTGTTTTTATCACTTACCTACTCGAGGACGAGTAGGAGTTAAGCTTGGGGATGCTTGATACGTCTCCAACGTATCTATAATTTTTTATTGTTCCATGCTGTTATATTACCAATCTTGGATGTTTTATATTCATTTTATAGTCATTTTATATCATTTTTTGGTACTAACCTATTGACATAGTGCCAAGTGCCAGTTGTTGTTTTCTACATGTTTTTTACATCGCAGGAAATCAATATCAAACGGAGTCCAAATGCAACGAAACTTCACGGAGAATTTTTATGGACCAGAAGACACCTAATGGGCCAAGGCTGCGCCTGGGGGTACTCCGAGGAGAGCACAACCCACCAGGGTGCGCCAGGAAGCCCAGGCGCGCCCTGGTGGGTTGTGCCCACCTCGGGTGACCCCCGGACCGCCTCTTTGATCTATAAATACCCCAATATTCCAGAAACCCTAGGGGAGTCGACGAAAATCAATTCCAGCTGCCGTAGAGTCCAGAACCACCAGATCCAATCTAGACACCATCACGGATGGGGTTCACCAACTCCAATGGTGCCTCTCCGATGATGCGTGAGTAGTTCTTTGTAGACCTTCAGGTCCGTAGTTAGTAGCTAGATGGCTTCCTCTCTCTCTCGTTGAATTCTCAATACAATGGTCTCTTGGAGATCCATATGATGTAACTCTTTTTGCGATGTGTTTGTTGGGATCGGATGAACTTTGAGTTTATGATCAGATCTATCTTTTTATATCCATGAAAGTATTTGAGTTCCGATATTAGGGTTTTGTTTGGCCAACTTGATCTATTTATCTTGCAATGGGAAGAGGTGCTTTGTAGTGGGTTCGATCTTATGGTGCTTGATCCCAGTGACAGAAGGGGAACTGACACGTATGTATCATTTCTACTAAGGATAAAACGATGGGGTCTATCTCTACATAGATAGATCTTTCTACATCATGTGATCGTTCTTATTGCATTACTCCGTTTCTCCATGAAATTAATACACTAGATGCATGCTGGATAGCGGTCGATGTGTGGAGTAATAGTAGTATATGCAGGCAGGAGTCGGTCTACTAATCTTGGACGTGATGCCTATGTAATGATCATTGCCTAGATATCGTCATGATTATTTGAAGTTCTATCAATTGCCCAATAGTAATTTGTTTACCCACCTTTTGCTATTTTTCTCGAGAGAAGCCACTAGTGAAACCTACAGCCCCCGGGTCTCTTTCTCATATTATTTGCCTTCGCGATCTATTTTATTTGCCTTTTATTTTCAGATCTATTAAACTAAAAATACAAAAAATACCTTGTTGCGTTTTATTCTTATTTATTTTATTTGGTGTTCAATCTATCAATCTACTACAATTTTATCTCACGTCCGTTTGCCTATCTTGAGGCGACGTTACCCGATAGGGATTGACAACCCCTTTAACACATCGGGTTGTGAGGATTTGTTATTTGTGTGCAGGGGTTGTTTACGTTGTGTTGCTAGGTTCTCCTACTGGTTCGATAACCTTGGTTTCATATCTGAGGGAAATACCTACCGCTGCTGTGCTGCATCATCCCTTCCTCTTTGGGGAAATACCGACGTAGCTTCGAGCCGCATCAGTATGCAATGTGGCTACAGTTCGTCATGTTGAGACACCACGTGATGATCAAGTGTGATAGACTCTACATTCACATACAACGGGTGCAAGATAGTTTTGCACATGCGGAATATTGGGGTTAAACTTGATGAGCCTAGCATGTACAGACATGGACTCGGAACACTAGAGACCGGAAGGTCGAACGTGAATCATATAGTAGATATGATCAACATAGAGATGTTCCCCATTGATGACTACTCCATCTCACGTGATGATCGGACATGGGTTAGTTGACTTGGATCACGTATCACTTAGATGAATTGAGGGATGTCTGTTTAAGTGCGAGTTCTTAAGTAATTTGATTAATTGAACTTAATTTATCATGAACTTAGTCCTGATAGTATTTGCATATCTATGTTGTAGATCAATGGCCCGTGCTACCGTTCCCTTGAATTTTAATGCGTTCCTAGAGAAAGCTAAGTTGAAAGATGATGGTAGCAACTACATGGTCTGGGTCTGTAACTTGAGGATTATCCTCATTGCTGCATAGAAGAATTATGTCCTTGATGCACCGCTAGGTGAAAGGCCTGCTGCAGGAGGAGATGCTGATGTTTTGAACATCTGGCAAGCTCGATCTGATGACTACTCGATAGTTCAGTGTACCATGCTTTACGGCTTAGAATTGGGACTTCAAAGACGTTTTGAACGTCATGGAGCATATGAGATGTTCCAGGAGTTGAAGTTAATATTTCAAGCAAATGCCCAGGTTGAGAGATATGAAGTCTCCAACAAGTTCTATAGCTGCAAGATGGAGGAGAATAGTTCTGTCAGTGAACACATACTCAAAATGTCTGGGTATCAAAATCACTTGACTCAGCTGGGAGTTAATCTCCAGATGATAGTGTTATTGACAGAGTTCTTCAATCACTGCCACCAAGCTACAAAGGCTTCGTGTTGAACTATAATATGCAAGGGATGGACAAGACAATTCCCGAGCTCTTCGCAATGCTCAAAGTTGCGGAGGTAGAAATCAAGAAGGAGCATCAAGTGTTGATGGTTAACAAGACCACTAGTTTCAAGAAAAAGGGCAACGAAAAGAAGGGGAACTTCAAGAAGAATGGCAAGCAAGTTGCCACTCCCGGGAAGAAGCCCAAAGCTGGACCCAAGCCTGAAACTGAGTGCTTCTACTGCAAAGGGACTGGTCACAGGAAGCGGAACTGTCCCTAGTATTTGGCGGATAAGAAGGATGGCAAAGTGAACAAAGGTATATTTGACATACATGTTATTGATGCGTACCTTACTAATGCTCATAGTAGCGCCTGGGTATTTGATACTGGTTCGGTTGCTCATATTTGTAACTCGAAACAGGAGCTACATATTAAACAAAGATTGGCCAAGGACGAGGTAACGATGCGCGTCGGGAATGGTTCCAAGGTCGATGTGATCGCCGTCGGCACGATACCTCTACATCTACCTTCGGGATTAGTTTTAGACCTGAATAATTGTTATTTGGTGCCAGTGTTGAGCATGAACATTATATCTGGATCTTGTTTAGTGCGAGACGGTTATTCATTTAAATCAGAGAATAATGGTTGTTCTATTTATATGAGTAATATCTTTTATGGTCATGCACCATTGAAGAGTGGTCTATTTTTGTTGAATCTCGATTGTAGTGATACACATATTCATAATATTAATGCGAAAAGATGCAAAGTTGATAATGATAGTGCAACATATTTGTGGCACTTCCGTTTAGGTCATATTGGTGTAAAGCGCGTGAAGAAACTCCATGCAGATGGGCTTTTAGAATCACTTGATTATGAGTCATTTGGTACTTGTGAACCATGCCTCATGGGCAAGATGACTAAAACTCCGTTCTCCGGAACAATGGAGCGAGCCAATAACTTATTGGGAATAATACATATCGATGTATGCGGTCTGATGAGTGTTGAGGCACGCGGCGGGTATGATTATTTTCTGACATTCACAGATGATTTGAATAGGTATGGGTATATCTACTTGATGAAACACAAGTCTGAAACGTTTGAAAAGTTCAAAGAATTTCAGAGTGAAGTAGAGAATCATCGTAACAAGAAAATAAAGTTTCTACGATCTAATCGCAGAGGCGAATATTTGAGTTACAAGTTTGGCCCTCATTTAAAACAATGTGGAATAGTTTCACAACTCACGCAACCTGGAACATCACAGCGTAATGGTGTGTTCGAACATCGTAACTGTACTTTATTGGATATGGTGCGTTCTATGATGTCTCTTACTGATTTACCACTATCGTTTTGGGGTTATGCATTAGAGACAACTGCATTCGCCTTAAATAGGGCACCGTCTTAATCCATTGACACGACACCGTATGAACTATGGTTTGGCAAGAAACCTAAGCTGTCGTTTCTTAAAGTTTGGGGTTGCGACACTTATGTCAAAAGGCTTCAGCCTGATAAGCTCGAACCCAAATCGGAAAAGCGCGTCTTCATATGATACCCTAAGCAAACAATTGGGTACACCTTCTACCACAGATCCGAAGGCAAGATCTTTGTTGCCAAGAATGGAACCTTTCTAGAGAAAGAGTTTCTCTCGAAAGGAGTGGGAGGAAAGTAGAACTTGATGAGGTAATTGTACCTTCTCTCAATTTGGAAAGTAGCACATCAGAGAAATCTGTTCCCGTGAAATCTACACCAACTAGAGAGGAAGCTAATGATGATGATCATGAAACTTTAGATCAAGTTACTACTGGATCTCGTAGGTCGAACAGAGCACATTCCGCACCAGTGTGGTACGGTAATCCTGTCCTGGAAGTCATGTTACTAGACCATGACGAACCTACGAACTATGAAGAAGCAATGATGAGCCCAGATCCCGACAGATGGCTTGAGGCCATGTAATATGAGATAAGATCCATGTATGAAAACAAAGTATGGACTTTGGTGGACTTGACCGATGACTGGCAAGCCATAGAGAATAAATGGATCTTCAAGAAGAAGACTGACGTTGATGGTAAAGTTACTATCTGCAAAGCTTGACTTGTCGCAAAAGATTTACGACAAGTTCAAGGGTTGACTACAATGAGACTTTCTCACCCATAGCGATGCTTAAGTCCGTTCGAATCATGTTAGCAATTGCCGCATTTTATGATTATGAAATCTGGTAAATGGACGTCAAAACTGCATTCCTTAATGGATTTCTTAAAGAAGAGTTGTATATGATGCAACCAGAAGGTTTTGTCGATCCTAAAGGTGCTAACAAAGTGTGCAAGCTCCAGCGATTCATCTATGGACTGGTGCAAGCATCTCGGAGTTGGAATATACGCTTTGATGAGGTGATCAAAGCATATGGTTTTATACAGACTTTCGGTGAAGCCTGTATTTACAAGAAAGTGAGTGGGAGCTCTATAGCATTTCTAATATTATATGTAGATGACATATTGTTGATTGGAAATGATGTAGAATTTCTGATATCATAAAAGGATACTTGAATAAGAGTTTTTCAATGAAAGACCTCGGTGAAGCTGCTTATATATTGGGCATCAAGATCTATAGAGATAGATCAAGACACTTAATAGGACTTTCACAAAGCACATACCTTGACAAAGTTTTGAAGAAGTTCAAAATGGATCAGTCAAAGAAAGGGTTCTTGCCTGTGTTACAAAGTGTGAAGTAAAGTCAGACTCAAAGCCCGACCACTGCAGAAGATAGAGAGAAAATGGAAGTCATTCCCTATGCCTCAGCCATAGGTTCTATCATGTATGCTATGTTGTGTACCAGACCTGATGTGTGCCTTGCCATAAGTCTGGCAGGGAGGTACCAAAGTAATCCAGGAGTGGATCACTGGACGGCGGTCAAGGACATCCTGAAGTACCTGAAAAGGACCAAGGATATGTTTCTCATTTATAGAGGTGACAAAGAGCTCGTCGTAAATGGTTATGTTGATGCTAGCCTTGACATTGATCCGGATGACTTTAAGTCACAAACCGGATACATATTTATATGAATGGTGGAGCTGTCAGTTGGTGCAGTTCCCAGCAGAGCGTCATGGCGGGATCTACGTGTGAAGCGGAGTACATAGCTGCTTCGGAAGCAGCAAATGAAGGAGTCTGGATGAAGGAGTTCATATCCGATCTAGGTGTAATACCTAGTGCATCGGGTCCAATGAAAATCTTTTGTGACAATACTGGAGTGATTGCCTAGGCAAAGGAATCCAGATTTCACAAGAGAACCAAACACATCAAAAGACGCTTTAATTCCATCTGTGAACAAGTCAAGGAGGGAGACATAGAGATTTGCAAAATACATACGGATCTAAATGTAGCAGACCGGTTGACTAAGCCTCTTCCGCGAGCAAAACATGATCAGCAGCAAGACTCCATGGGTGTTAGATTCATTACAACGTAATCTAGATTATTGACTCTAGTGCAAGTGGGAGACTGAAGGAAATATGCCCAAGAGGCAATAATAAAGTTGTTATTTTATATTTCCTTATTCATGATAAAGGTTTATTATTCATGCTAGAATTGTATTGATCAGAAACCTAAATACATGCGTGAATACATAAACAAACATTGTGTCCCTAGTGAGCCTCTACTAGACTAGCTTGTTGATCAAAGATGGTTAAGGTTTCCTAACCATTGACATGAGTTGTCATTTGATAACGGGATCACATCATTAGGAGAATGATGTGATGGACAAGACCCATCCGTTAGCTTAGCATAATGATCCTTCAGTTTGATTGCTATTGCTTTCTTCATGTCAAATACGTATTCCTTCGACTATGAGATTATGCAACTCCCAGATACCGGAGGAATGCCTTGTGTGCTATCAAACATCACAACGTAACTGGGTGATTATAAAGATGCTCTACAGTTATCTCTGAAGGTGTTTGTTGAGTTGGCATAGATCGAGATTAGGATTTGTCACTCCGAGTATCGGCGAGGTATCTCTGGGACCTCTCGGTAATACACATCATAAAGCTTGCAAGCAAACAACTAAGGAGTTAGTCACGAGGTGATGTATTACGGAACGAGTAAAGAGACTTGCCGGTAACGAGATTGAACTAGGTATGAAGATACCGACGATCGAATCTCGGGCAAGTAACATACCGATAGACAAAGGGAATTACGTATGTTGTCATAACGGTTCGACCGATAAAGATCTTCGTAGAATATGTAGGAGCCAATATGGGCATCCAGGTTCCGCTATTGGTTATTGACCGGAGAAGTGTCTCGGTCATGTCTACATAGTTCTCGAACCCGTAGGGTCCGCACACTTAACGTTCGATGACGATATAGTATTATATGAGTTATGTGACCGAATGTTGTTCAGAGTCCCGGATGAGATCACGGACATGACGAGGAGTCTCGAAATGGTCGAGAGGTAAAGATTGATATATAGGACGATAGTATTCGGACACCGGAAGTGTTTCGGGGGGTACCGAGTACTTATTGGATCACCGGAAGGGGTTCCGGGCACCCGCGGCAAAAGATATGGGCCTTATGGGCCAAGAGGGGAAACGCACCAGCCACAAGGGGCTGGTGCACCCCCCCCCATATGGGCCGGCCAAGGAGGAGAAGGAAAGAGGGGAAGGGAAAGGGAAGAGAGGAATAGGATTCCCCCTTCCTTCCCTTTCCCCCTCTCTTTCCTTCCCCCTCCGACATATATGGCAGGGGGCGCGCGGCTAGGGAGGAGCCCAAGTAGGATTCGGTCCTACTTGGGGCACTTCCTGGCCTCTCCCCTCCCCCTCCCACCTATATATAAGTGGGGGGCTCCTAGCACACCTCAGACAATTGTTTAGCCGTGTGTGGCACCCCCTCCACCGTTTAGACCCCCGGTCATATTTTCGTAGTGCTTAAGCGAAGCCCTACGAGGATCACTTCACCATCATCATCACCACGCCGTCGTGCTGAGGGAACTCATCTACTATCTCAACGTCTTGCTGGATCAAGAAGGCGAGGGATGTCACCGAGCTGAACGTGTGCAGAACGCGAATGTGTCGTGCGTTCGGTACTTGATCGGTTGAAGCGTGAAGAAGTTCGACTACATCAACCGCGTTGAGAAACGCTTCTGCTTACGGTCTACGAGGGTACGTAGACACACTCTCCCCCTCGTTGCTATGCATCTCCATGGATAGATCATTGCGTGTGCGTAGAAAAGTTTTTGTTTTCCATGCAACGATTCCCAACAGCAGGGCATGGACCCAAGAAAGTGTGTCCGGGCAGAGTAATCAAGCGTGTTGGGTAATGTGGTGCATCCCTGCAGGGAAGTTTATCTATTCGAATAGCCGTGTCCTCGGTAATGGACGCTCGGAGTGGTATCCTGATCTATTACAACTAGAAATGGATACTTGAGATATGTGATGGATATGTTGGCTCTGGGATTGCTTTCTCGCAGGGAGTCGAGGAAGGATCTCTGGGCATTAATTACAACATGTTTGTTAATTATAATATGCTATTTTGTACTCTTCTGAATGCTGCAAGATGCTTGAAGATGTTAGTCTTCGATAGGTAGGCCTTCCCCTCTATTCTGGCATTCTGTTGTTCAGTCCACATATACATCCCTTCCCTTGATACCAATGCATGCATAGTATAGATCCGATGCTTGCGAGTACGTTCGATGAGTACTCACGGTTGCTTTGCTACCCCTTCCCCCCCCCCTTCTTTCTTCTTTTTGGTTGTTGCAACCAGATGATGAATTCCAGGAGCCAGATGCCACCCCGTCGACTACTACTACTACCCCCGAGGGTTCCTACTTCTACGTGGAGACCACCGACGACCAGGAGTAGTTAGGAGGTCCCAGGAAGGAGACCTTGCCTTTTCGATCGTTGTTGCTTTTGTGCTGACCTTCTTAAGGTAGTCTTGTTTCCTTATGTCTGTACTCAGATATTGTTGCTTCCGTCGACTCTTGTGTATGAGCTATATATTCGAGCCCTCGAGACCCTGGTTTGTAATATAAAACTTGTATTATTTTAATTTGTGTCTAGAGTTGTGTTGTGATATCTCCCGTGAGTGCCTGATCTTAATCGTACACATTTGCGTGTATGATTAGTGTACGATTGAATCGGTGGCGTCACATTATCGTTCCAAGAGGGGCATCACATCAAGGAAATCTTTATCGATCCACATGAACCTACCCAGGTCATACATATTGGCATCCAAGTCAACCCGACCATGAGGCATCGCTCGTCCTTTTTGTTTGAGAAAACTGAGATGTGTTCGCATGGGAGGACTCTAACGTGCTCAGGGTTTCGAGGGGCAGTGCCAAGCACTCCCTTAACGTGTTGACAGGGCAAGGTTGTCTTGATGTTTCTATGAGATGGTAGCTAGTGATTTTGATGGAGTCTGACTTTAACGATCCAACTACAAATATGCGATGACGTTGTGCCTTAGTAATCACTAAAAAAACTCCTGAGAGGCTATTGACCATGTCGAAACATGATCAACCTGACCATGAAGGTCTAATTCATGCAAGCAATCGAAGAACAATCAATAATTAAGATTTTTCAATCTAGATATTGTGAATAAATGTATGAATGATTATTGGTGAAAGTTGGGGTTTCATAAGCGGTCTTGTCCTGGCCGATGGATATAGACAAAGTACAAGAAGTTGCAGCTATGGCTAATTTCTAACTAAACAAAACCTATGTCTAAACGATACCAAAGGGCTACATTTATAGGAAGATATATGTGAATTTCGTACACCCTTGACAAGGTGGGACTAAAATCCATCCTAAGTTGTTTTCCCTATCAATAGAGACTCCAAAAACAACCTATGAAGAGGTATTTTGAAACTAGATGGGCCTTGCCCAAAACCAAGACGGCGCGACACCTATAGAAGGCTAACGGCCATCAAGCTAGCCGATAAGCAATGTGCCAGAAACTTTGCCGACAAATGACTGTAAGCCAAGTGCCTTTTTTATTATATGCCGAAGTACTTATTGTACGCTGAGATCTTTTTAGTGGCACACTCGGCTTATTTGTGTGTAAGCCGATGGTTATCTTGTTGCCGTGAGTTCTTCGTTTAATTCCCAGCTTATATTAATAAGCTGAGAACCCATGTTTTGACCTACTCCAAGATACATGACAGCTATGATTTTTCTGTAGTGCATCGAATTTATACAATACGTAAATTTCTGAAGTACGATATATACACACCGACATAGCCCAGGCTGGCTACGTGATTCTTAGATAATATATTTACATGCTTCCCAGTTCTGAAAGAAACAACATTAGATGTTGCTTTACTTACATAAAACGTACAAAGCCTCAACTAGCATTTGGTTGTCATTTGCAGCTAGTTGTTCATTTCACATTGCGTTTCTTTGCTAGCCTTCGGATCTCTTTGACCGACTTTGAATCTAGGGGCCGGAACATAGTCTTCTGTGCCTTCTCCTGTATCAAATAACAATAGTTTTTAATAATGTCACGTACGTAGTATTGCACAGGGCTAACTATATAGAAAATAAGATAATGAATATGACCTTCCCTTTGGAGCGGCACGGGACTCCACAAGCTCTCCGGACATTTCTCCACTTATCCTGAAACAAGTAACAACATGTTATATGAATTAATAATTTTTAGTCAACTTTAATAAAGCATCGCCGATAATATACTCCGTCCGTCCCATAATATAAGAGTGTTTTTGACATTACACTAGTGTAAAAAATGTTTTTATATTATGGGACAGGGGAGTAGACAAAATCGACTATGTAGGGTTGCCATATCAGTAAGAACCATCGCTATTAATTACTAATAATTTGGATCGGCTATAAGGTTGAATTTTATGTTAGGGCACTTCCAGTGTTTGCCAATTACCATTACTTTATAGACAAAATATTGAGGTGGCATTTCATTTAAGAAGCAAGTGAGGAGAGTTGTATATGAGCAAGGCTAATAAGACTGTTATGTCATCAAGAGTCGTCATCATTAATTACTAATATAATGCCCCCATATTTCTTTCCTAATATAATGGACTTTTCTTTTCCTTATAGGGAATTTGTATTAATAGAGTTTGCTATTCCGTTAGTCCTTTTTTTTACTCTCTATCTTTTCTTTTCCTCTCGTTTGCTTGTTGTACCTAGGAGCATGTGTAGAGATTGATCCTTGCATGAGAGTCAATTCCTTTTTTCTTTCTCTCTCTTCTTGACATAGGTGAAAGGTGTTATGTAAGATGCCTTATAGCTCTTTAATATTATACTCCCTCTGTCCCAAAATATAAGAACGTTTTTAAGAAAGGCAACTCTTAACACATATCCCTACACAATGAAATTAATTCTCTGATTCGATGTGCTTTCTCTTCTTCTTCCTTTCTTTCTTTCTCCCTTCTGTTTATTACTAGGCAATAATGCTGAGATGAAAACATAAACTCTAAACGGATTAAATGCAACATCACTTAGATACAATATCTAAGAGATAATGGATTGGGGTGGTTGTCTTTATAAAATATGTTTCACCACCTATGATGACACATTAAGAGCCAATGAATTGGGAGTGTCCTTAGTCATTCTTCTCAGCCCTGTTCAATAATTCGTCCGATTAACCAGTTAACTTGCTGACTAATCGCTATTCGTAGTGTCACCGAGTAGCCGATAAACGGATGAATCGTCTGATTAATAGATTAACTTGCCGATTAGCCTATTAACCCCTACTCACCACCTAACCGAGCAGCTACCAGTTAACGATTTCCTCAACAATGTTGTTCACTTTCCTTTACATTTACTCTTTGTGTCTAGGAACACATGCAAAGGTCGAATCTTACATGAGAGCCCACTCCTTTCATTTTTTTTCTCTTTCACACAGACAAAAGTGTCATGTAAGCAAGTATATATTCCCTTAGCATACATACCTTGAGATGTGTTGGCTCTCGAACTGATGATGAGAAGTAATGACGCTTCACCTGAGCCCATCGCCCTTCACCATATCTCCTAACACCCCTAATCAGCTTCTTCACTTCTTCACGTGTCCAGTGTTAATTGTTTTTTCGACTGTGCAATTTCTTGCCTCCACTTTCCGAAGGAAATATCCTCCTCTTGCGAGGACCTTGTGGGCCACGCCTCCCATTTTTGTTTAATATGAATTCTAAACAGCAAATATTCATGCATTAGCTTGAGAATATAGAAAAATGTATCTGTTCACATGTGCATAGAGAAGATGGAACAATCGACTTGGTACCTCCCAAATATTGCTGGTGGCACTGCCCATCTTCGGGCTCTTGTGCAAATTTGTTGATTTCCATGTCATCATCGCCATACACATAACTGAAGTATTCTTCCACCTATCATGAATAAGAATAAAAATGTCTTGATTTTTGGTTGTGCTGACGCAGATGGTTGGATGCTTTGTAGGAGTGTGGTGCCAGATAGATTTCACATGCGAAACGCTGTGTGTCTGTCTCCCCATTTGTTTGTGGCCTCGGAAGATGATGGGCTTAGTTGATGTCTTAGTGTAATGTTCACTACTCTTGGTTTGTCCAACATAAATTTGTGGGAAGGGAGCTAGCTGATCAAGAATGAAACGTGACGGCAGAGTAAATGTATTATATATACCTGGCTTGGACGAGGAATAGTAACAGAAGATGGAAGCCAATCAAGCGGATCCGCCAAGATGGCCTCCCAAATCTCCACTTGGTCCGCTGGCTCCATTGTGTGTATGGATCTGCAGCAGCAGATGACATGAGCACAAAGTCAGGACTCACCACTAAAACCATTAGCAAATTACAAGCAGACTAGCTAAAACTTGGTGCTAGAGGTAGCTCATGAATGAACTAATCGGCCATGAGAGGGCGTGTTGCACTATATCGATGATGACTAGATCATGCAGAGATCTGCAGAAACCACACACACGTATATGCATCCGCTAGCTAGCTAGCTAGCGCTCGTATACTGCGGCCTACGCACATGCATGCAGAGTTCTCAAACCAAGGCCGCGCTTGGGACATCGGTTAGATTTTCCACCCGTAGACAGTTACCGCTGTACGTATACTACTGAACGGACGCCAGTAAAATACACCCCCCGTATGTTTTCCCCGTCCGATCGCGGAGTGTGACCACGCCCAGCGCTCCCTCGCGAGCACCTCTTGCCCGTCCACTACTCCACCACCAGCAGTGCCACCCGCCTCGCCCCGACCGCACACGACTGCCAAGAAGGACGCCGCGACGTACGGGCACGCTGGCCGCCCGCGCCACCCAAGGGAGGAGAGAGTCGCACACCGCAGGCGTCTCCAACGGGAGGAGCTCCCGCAGCGTCTGGGACACCACACCACGCCTTCCAACAGGGAGAAGCACTTCGTGTCCAAGCCGGCCGGACACGGAGTCGAAGCCGCCGGAGAGGCGGCGATGGCAGCCATGCGGAGGCGCCGAGGGTGGCAGAGACCGTGCGTGGAGCAGAGGCCAGTCTCAACGCTGGAGCAAGACTCGCTCCCCACGCTCGCTTGTCAAGCGCTCCGGACAGAATATGTTCCACTCCGTATTAAACGATGAATCAAGCGCGCTCTCGGGTTTTTCGAAAAGGGGCGCTTTATTACTTAAAAGATTTAAGCATTAGCCTCTGCATTACTAAGATGCACACAGCCAAAAAATGTCTTCTCACACAAATGAATGATAAAAAGGCGAAATACAAAAACATGAAGAGTCCGTATAACGCCTAAAGCGGAGGGGGGACAATCTTAAGATCATGTTGCCACCCATGCTGGGTAAAAGTATCCCTTGCCGTAGCCTCCAATCGTGTACACACCTCCATAAACAGGTCTCGATTCTCCACGCGTGGTTACCCGGCCAGTGGAGAGCGGTGGCGCGCGCGTGCTGTAGTTCGGCAACAGGAGACGAGGGATGCGATGGAGAACCGTCCAGCACGGCCGGTGTCGTCGAGGCAGGGGCGCCGGGCGCGGATAGGAGGAAGAAGAACGGGAGCACTTGAGTGGTGGAGTACCTAGCTAGCTCCTGTGTTGTGTTCTTTACTCGCATCTCTATTATTAAAGGAGGAGTTGGTATAGTCGTCTCCCTTCCTTCCTGGTCTTTTCGTCCCCACGGTCCCATCCATTTTAATTTTCTGTTGAATTTTTTTAACCCAATCAATTTGCGCATAAAATAAAAACCAACTTAAATTTCTACTATTAAAGGGTTTTAAAGCGGAGTTGGTAAAGTCGATTCTCCTTCTTCTTGGTTTTTTCCTCTCCCACGTTCCCATTCCGTTTCCCCTACTATTAAAGGTGGATGTAAGTTATATCTCGGATAATATTGATGTTGATCTAATGAAATATGTATGCTCATGTTGCGTTGCACGGACTTCTTGCTACTCCCTCCATCCGGGTTTAGGAGGTTCTCTTATTTTGGGCTAAAGTTTGACATATAAATTTAACTAATAAAATATAAATTATGTGCCACGAAAATTATGTTGTCAAAAAGCTCTTTCAAACAAGTTCAACATCGTACTTTTTGTAGCATATATTATGTATTTTATTAGTTAAGTAAGTGGTCAAAATCTAAGTCAAAATATGAAAGAGCTATTAAGACGAAGATAGTAGTAGCTAATTAAGTTGAAGATCCCCGCTCTTGGCTGCTCGCGTGGGGGTACATTCTTCATCGGAGTCAGATGTCGGTCTCAACCAGCCAAAGGACCCACAAAGTCTTCTTTTTTCTCCCTGCCTTTTATCTTATGGAAGCTAAAGCAGTGGGTTCTTGCAAACATGTATGATATAGCTAGCAACGATGAATACATGGTGTGAAGTTGTGCATATTATCATATTTCTTTTGAACTCTCAGTACAAAAACTACAAACTTTACGCCAAGTAAAAAAAATCATGATGAACATCTTTTTAGAAGATAAACTCTTTGTTAAAAATGTATTAACAAGTTAACTACTAATAGTTAGAAGTTTGAAATCATGATCAACTAGCTCTGATGGATGTAATTAATCCTACTTAGAAATAGATGAATGATTGTCACATCAATGATGGCACATAATGACTTGAGTTATTGACTATGACTAGATTCCACTTAGCTTGTTGGAAGTTTGGTATCAAATCAGAAACATAAAGCACGCACGTAACGGAGTCACGAACTTTTCAATCCAGTTTCACAATTATTATTATTTGCTTTACAACTTACAAGTGGCCGGATATATATATGCGCTGACATAAAGATGTACAGTAGTAACGATTTGGTCGTGGAATAAATCTTAGTGAATCATCTATCTTTCCATAGATTTGTGGGCACGGGAACATGGCCACGTCGCTGTCACCAACACACATCGTCTTGCTCTTTATTCCCGTCACCGTCGTCCTTGTATCTCCCGTCATTTTCTTCGTAGCTAGCTAGGGTGATCTGAGTTCCCATTCTAAACAGGACCTTGACCATTGTGATTTTTTATTTATGATATGAAACTATGTTTGTCCAGAATTAATTATGCACTCGTGGTATTATGTTTATGACTGATCTAAGACTTAGTATAGTTTGCAGTTATGGAACTCATTTAGGCTCAGCTTATGGTTCTCGATTGAACTGTGTTGTGGTGTCCTTCCTTCCTCCATCCTTTTTGTTTTGCAAGGTTTCATGTATTTCCCCGCAAAAAAAGGTTTTCTGTTTAGCCCCTCGTCTCTTTGCGGTTGGTGTTGCTTTTCGTGGGTGTTGCTTTCCGGGAAGGGAGATCCGTCTTCCTCTGTCGTTCGCTCAAGTGATCGATCACTTCTCGTCGACCCCCTAGCACCTTCGTGGGTCGACGAAAAGTGATCGATCACTTGAGGGAACCCCTAGCACCTTCGTGGGCCCTAGTTTGGGAACTTTGTATCTTCTTTTCTTCTATCAATGAATGGTACACAGCCTTTGTATATTTATGAAAAAGATTGGTACAGGTAAGGTAATTAGCATGTACGCGCCGGTGCTCTCTTGGATGGCCGTTGATCGATCCAGCCTTGTTCCGAAACTGCATGACCACCTACACGGGTTGGATGGAGTGGGTCAGTGGAGGGCCCGACGGGTGCCTTTATTTATATGCATGGTGCGGCCAAGCAGCTTCCGCGAAGCATCCTCGTGTCCCAAGCATGTCTAGATGCACAGCGGCTGGCCAGGGGCACTACGTCTGCCCTGATTCTGTTTCTCGTCATTTCTCGACGACGACCACGACCACGACGGAGAACCCATTCCTCGTGCGCGCGCGCGTGTGTGGAGATGTGAACTCACTTGAAACCAAGTAGCTGCACCCACATCAGTACTGTATATGATTGACTAACACTAAACACGCGAGAATTAGTTAAATTGATAATGTTGGGTTGTACGTGTGACGTCACACCAGCACGGCTTCTCAGGTGCTTTGTGTTTTCATTGATGTGACACGAAATCTAATTCTATAAGAACGACCGAGTCAACCGTGTGATGTGGTCCATGGAACATTCAACAACAGTTGAAACATGGACTCATTTTACCTAGGTTGGGATCAACTAGCTGCATCCGCGTAAAGCATCTACGCAAATCTAATAGCTCCGTCCTATATTAATTGCCGTATCTAGTGGCAATTAACATGGGACGGAGGGATAGGAAACTTCAATCCAATGCATTGTGGACCGGCCATTTTCACCCGCATCTACTCAGACTCAGTTACAAAACCTAATGCAGGACGTAGATATAGGCCACATGACATGACAACAGAATAATTCTCATGTCATTTTCCAACCTCTAGGTGGGTCCGAAAAAGTGCCGAACTTAAAGCGATGCTACAGTCAAAAAAAGAGATCCTCACAGCATGAGCTTTTTCTAGGAACCATCGGTCCAACATAAACATCATCGGTAACGACGACAACACATGACAGCTGTCGATTGCAAGTAAATGGTACGGCACCGCTCACCGTCTATGACTGAGCAACCTCCTGCTTTGACTCCCCAGGGACAAGTCCGCGTATCTTCACATCATAAAATACTTCCTCCACCCTTCTCAAATCATACTTCATCCCTGCAAACACACAAGTCCAAAAACAGGGGGGGAAACACAGCTGAGTCAACACAGATTACCAAAAAAAAGGCATGGCAACATATTACAGTAGGCTGAAATAATACTGCCAAAAGCTAGTCAAGTTGTGTTAAAAATAAACATGTCCAGTGAACCATAAGCTGAGGAACTCACCATCAAATTTCTTACGCAAGAAGTCATTGCGCAGATTCAGCATCCTAAATGAAGCATGCAGATCAGTCAAAAAGCTTAGCACCTTCCGTGGGCAGTCGTAGTCACCCGCCGTGACCCGATTCACTACATATCTAGGCTGTAGACAATTCAGCAAGCAGCCATTAATACAAGTCATAGTTATACTAGGGCATTACAGTTTTCTATTCAGTACACATCTAGGCTGTAGACAATTCAGCAAGCAATCACTCATATCAATATTTGGTTGTTGAGCACTTTCGTTTCATTTCATATAAAGGATGTACTCCCTCCGTTAAGTCGGCGGCAATTAATATGGATCGGAGTTGTACTAAGTCCAACAATTAATATGGATCGGAGGGAGCAGAAGATTCCACAAGCAGCAATTAGTACCCCTCACTGGCTGTAGAGAATTGCAATTATATCCACTAAGCATCTATCTAGGCTGCAAAAAAGCCAGCAAGCTGTCACTGTACCACTCATTAGCTCTGCAGCATTAGAATTCTTGCTTAACATACATCAAAGGAAATAACCAAATAAATAGTAAATTCAAAAGTTCAGAATGCAGATGGTATTATGTAAAGTTTGCATTTTGCAGATATGCCCAGCGGTCTAATCCATTCATTTACGAAGTGTGCTACACACTAAAGTCCATCTCAGGTTTATATGCTTGACACTTGTACATAAATCATTCATGAAGAAAAATAGTTCAGTCCGTCTCAGGTTTATATGCTCGACACTTGTACATGAATCATTGATGAAGAATTATAGTTCACAGTCCAGCCCAAGTGTAAATTGTTTGTACTTATATGTAGTTGTTTTAGCATGCACTCATAAGTTCATAAGATACAACATGGGTCCGAGCTGAACACCAACCAAAAGTTTGAAGTCAATCTCCATATTCTAATTTATTGGCTTTGGTTCTTTAGCTTTTTACATTCCAATAAGGGGGTATATATAGTATAGCTGCATCCCATTCCTGAACGCTCACATGTTGAAAACAATCTACATATTCTAATGCATTGACTTCGGCTCTTTAACCTTCTAGTATTTATATAGTACTTATGTCTTACAAATCTTATAAAGAAACAAGTTGGTGATGATGGTCCATTCAACTTCTGTAATACCAACCAACCGTCTTGGTACGAACGACTGAGAATGAGAAGTGGTTGCTCACTAGTCACTACCCACCTAATTCTGTTTCATAAAACACCCCAATCTACCATGAGTTTTGCAGATTTTAATAAAGTAATTAGCTTGTAAACATAAAGTATGGTTATCCTTCATCCCATAGCAAAGCACGGGTTTCTTGCTAGTATGTAATAGAAGTACAAGTTTAACGAGATTTCTCTCTCGTGATCCACCATTTCGTGTTGTTGAACCGACCGAGGAACCACATGCCCATCAACACCTCCTCAGGAGATATCTACGCCACCACGACCTGTACTGAAATAACTAATCCCATGATCATATTTCTCCCCTGCACCCACGATCTGTTTATTTTGTTGGCAAAAGATTCCTGCATTATGTTAAGAGCTCGATGCATGGGGCTAAACAAGCCACAAAGAAGACATCCTGGAAACCTAAGACAAACACAAAAGAAACAAAGATTAAAGGGCTGCCTACAAGGATACGTGCACATACGGGTCCTTAAGAACCATACAGAATGCCACGCGAACCAGAGCTTCACCGCTGACTGGAACAGGGTTCACCATAGGCGAAACCAGAGCTTCAATCGCCACCAGCTTCACAGAAAAGCAGCCAGACCAAGGGCCTCTCTCGGAACCGCAGAGGAAGCAGAGGTTGAGGAAGTTACTGACGCCCTTGAATCTGGGGAGCCGCATGCGCCAGGCAACAAAGCTGCACCGCAAGAACAGTAGAAGGTCCCCAACCAGGAGGCCAAGCAGCCATCGACCATACCGCAGAGTCGTCAATCCCATAACCACATTGCAGGCGTCCAAAGGGGAGGTTGAAAAAGGAAACACCAACCGAGAGGCAAGATCAATGAAGAAGACCAGTCTCACACCCATGCAACAGGAGATAAAGAAAACCATCACCGGCAAGAAATGGAGCAGACACCAAGATACAGAAGGAACACTTCATCAGCTCCAAACGGACACGCTTGAGCTCCACGGAGAACGGAGATGAAGCAACACACATAGATCGCCAGAGAAGATAAAGTAGAATAACCAGAACCCGCAGTCGAAAATACAAAAAGTAGAAGGGAAATTAGTTGAAACCTAGAGAAGAGTTGAGACACCACCCGCTATCTGCTGACCAAATACATTGAAGGATAACATGTGTGTGTGAGAGACTCCACAGCGGCTGAGCAGGGACGAGGCAGTGGTGGACATCGCTGGCGGCTGCGCAGCCAGGAAGACACTGAACCAGGGTCAGTGACAACGTGGCTCACCACGGCGGAACAGGCAAAGGCAAGGAAGAGCCTTAGGGGTGTGGAGTGTGGGGACATGCGGGCGCTGAATAAGAAGCTAGGCCCACAGGCTTAAGAAGGATGACCGGGGCTGTGGTGAACTGCGGAGGAGGCGGTTGGAGAAGGGCAGAGCGGCGAAAGTGGTGGTTGGGGCAGTGTCGGTCAGCGGATCTGGTGGTACTGCAGCAGTGGATTTTGGCGATAGCAGCGACTCCGACCAAAAAAGGACAAGGAACCGTGTCCGGCTGTACTCGATGATCGTCACTGGAAAAACAAATTTTCTTTTTTTAATTACACGCGCCTAAATGTATTTACATACTAGAATTTGAAAAACCTCACAAACATCTGGGCCTGAAGCCCACAACTGGCACCATACACTTCCAAATAAACAAAACCACAATGTGCTCTACCACCCTCATTACTTAAGTTGAAACTTGTAGTCTAGAGCTAAAAAGTATCACGCTTAAGCATTGCTCTGTACCATCACAAAGACCACTCAAGTTGGAAAATGGGTATCAATGTGTCACTGTCATGTGGCCCCAGGTATCATTTCTCAGGTTTACATCTTTGAGATGGTACAAAACAATTTGTTTTCTAATTTCAAACATACCTCGAAACCAGAATACACTTGAGACCAAATCACTTGAAAGGACCAAGTCTTTCTTCATTATGACCAATTTTTCATCAATCTGTAGATATAGAATTGCATTTCTGCTGCACTGTATGTTGTGGACTAGCACCAGGGAGTACGAATTGAGGGAGATCAGGGATCTTTTAGGCAATAGAATTGTATTGGCAAAATGGGATAAAGGAGTATAATTTATCAGCAGTTCATACTGTGTTAGCAAATCATGTATCTCTGTTTGAGATAAGCAAGAAGAATCAATCCATTCTCTCCGAATATTTCTATCATCTCAACCCTATGCCCGATTTCTCTAACCTACCGCATCTGGTTCTCTTCAGCATGGCAGTTATCCGTTGTGATCAAGGTTAATGGTACCGAGACTAGACTGTTGCTAACAAGTGTATGCAAGTTTTCTGCAAACCCTTTAGAAATAGACAAGACAACACCAAAGAATTTTAAATATTACACCCTTCGTTCACAAATATAAGATGCTCTGGATATTTCAATATGGTCTACATACGGACTGAAATGAGTGAACAAACACACTAAAACGTGTCTATATACATCCGATTCAGAAAAAAAGTTGGAACATCTTATATTTGTGAACGGAGGGAGTATTATTTTAGATAGTCAGTAGCCATTGTTGATAGCTATAGAATTATATTGTATGACTAAAAATTTATGATTCACATAAAAAATGTGAATACTGTGTGGAATTGAGAAGGGTAGGTACATGTCTCACATCCATCGCAAAACAAACTATCTCCACAAGTACATCAAAAGGTTTCTTAGACGTCAAAATTATAACGTAACAATTACTTTTTTAACATGGTTTGTTCAGTCCTCGGATATTCTAATGAAAGTTATAGGCAGTGTCTATTACTCCCTCCGTTCCAAAATAGATGACCCAACTTTGTACTAAAGTTAGCACAAAGTTGGGTCATCTATTTTGGAACGGAGGGAGTATATACTAAAATCACAAATCACAAAACAGAGAAAAAACAAGAAATTCTCACAAAAAAAGCAAAAGATGACCCTCTTTTAATTAGCAAAGTATGAACGGTCTATTTTTGTAATTGTACCTATACATCATCCAACCATTGTCAAATCCATATTCTGGTTAGTCATAAACATTATATCCTCATGATGGGGAAAAATGCAATCCTTCTGTCATCATCTAATGCACCTAGCCACACTGGTGTTTTCCAGGCTTAGCAGATAAATAAGCATGCAATGAGCGATCCAGGTAGCAGCGGAACTGCGAATGTAGCAAGTCCAGCTCTCGATCCTATCGTGAGCACAACTGGCCAGGTAATCCAGAGTAGAGCAGGAATCATGTGTGAGACGGAGAGAGAACTTATCAAATACTCTGAGGCTACTCTGAGGCTTGGAGTACTTCCGTTGCACCACCACATGTTCGCATGTCTAAAGGTCATTAAAAATTACAAAAAAAGACCACAACCTAACAATACATGCATCTGACAGTTTTTAAGTGGTCCTCATATCATCGATATGGCTGTGGTGCCCCTCCAGTACAAGCCATTTTGCCGTCATGATATGGTGGCTGAGTAGCTGAGCGTGGGAAGGAAGACCATACTGGAGCATGAGAGGTAAAACAAACAAGGGGTGCGGGAGGGAAAAGCAGGCATGAACCTTCTCCCATCCCATGGAGAGAGAGAGAGAGAGAGTACCGTGCAGACAAAGAAGGGATTGACCTAATGAGAAGAAAGAGAGGCGGCACACCTGGGAGCAGGAACGAGATTAACATAGACATAATGCAACCTAGATTTTCTTAACTCGTAGCTAAAGGCAATGTGGGCCGTAGAACCATGTTTGAGGGAAATTATGAGTTATTCTACAATGGTATATAATTATATATAGAAGTGATACTGCAAATTTAGCCACGGCCGCACTATCAATTATGTGTGCAGGAAGAGAAAATGCATATAGGCATCGCTTACTTTGTAATAAGAATAAAAAATGCTGTATACGCATATGAAAATAGATAGTACACAGAGTGCATATGATACAAACAATCTAAAAAAAGAATATTTATTTAGTTGTGAAAATTTAGACTATATACATTGATACATAACACGTTTAGGATCAACCAATAATAAAAGATCAGTTGAGGTGAGTAATTCCTAGATTTTTTTTTAGTTCATTATAGATCAACAGTATTTTTTATGAATCAATACTAGAACTAATGCAAACTTAAGTATAACTGCAATATCTCTTATTGCATGGCAAATTTTAACATGCTCCCTCTTACCCCCTCTTTTTACATGTGAGGTAAGAAGGTAAGAATTAATCAGACCACTAATTAATAAGATCAACGGATCAGATCTATTATATACTCTTGCCTCTCATGTGAAAAGAGAGGGTAAGAGGGAGCATGTTAAAACTGCTCTGCATGCATAGCTTCGACGAGGAGAGTGGTTGACATAAAATCATGAAAACAGAATTTTAGCTGGCTATATGTGAAAATTGAAACCAAGTATACTATACACTTAAGGATCAATCAGTAGTGTGCAATCAATTAAAGTAGCGATTCGACCTTATACATTGTTGTAGAGAAATAACTCTTTACCATCAACTAAAGCTTTAACGCCTAATTGTAACTTGCCTAAATCAAAGGATGTGTATACATACTATGGTGCACTTATGTAAACTCTAATGCAGTTTTTATAATACTTTATTCTGCTTGGCATGTTAGAATTTACCTGTCTAAATTTATTGGATTCTCTAGGATTATTTATAGAAAAGAAAACACTATTGGTAGAATGGTACTTATAATAATTACGAGAAGAGGATATATTAATGATACGCCAATAAAGCATGAACTAACATCCGTGCTATGGAAACTGAAATAGGAATGAGGAAGAGAAACATACTGTGATGTAAGTGAAGACAATTGCCATTTATAATGGCTCTATGAATATGAATATGTTTGCTACTGAAACATGCCTATTGACTAGTAATCTTTAGAATGGAAGTAGTTATGAAGCCCAACATATTGCCAATTCAAAAGGAGGCATAGCCATATGAATGTGGTGTTTGTAGGGAGCTGCCTTGGATATGACGAATAACTCAAATCTAAAAAATATATAGAACAAAGGAAAATTTCTTGACAAAGGTATTACTTTTATAGCAATAGATAGGTATGAATGTTCATTATAGGGGCTAGGAGCCAAAAACTAATTCTACAAAAAAAAGGATACTGTGCATGTAATCAAATTAATATTGAGTAGTTCATGGGCAACTTACAAAATCATTGGACATGAAGCACAATCCTGCAACACAATCAAGTCCTCATGTGAGTAAGCAATGTCATTTACGTACAACATTAAATAAAACAAAAGCATGCTAAACCTTAAAGCAATTTAGTTGTTTAAAAAAGAGATGTACTAGTTCTGATGTCAATGCTATGATATGCATATTTGTGCCCAGATAATCAGTATCTTTTAATCAAAAGGGGGGTCAAAACTACATTCCCCCTTGACTGTTCTTGAACAAAACATTTAAGATGTAACACTTAAATCTCAGATAACATCCAATTCAGAAAGCAGAGAAACTAATGCATATAACGAACCAGTCAGGTAGTCTTCAACGTCCAGGCCAAACTCCCCAGAACCCACTGCAAAAGGCCAGGGGCACAACATATTTAGCTTCGTAAGCAAGCACACTGGCACTGTATGCTACTACAAGACAACTAATGCAATAGTTGGCAGAGCCTTCACGTACATCCTAGCTTTTCCTGGGCCTCGGCGTGCGTGAGCAGGCCACCAGTCTCGAGCCAGTGCGTGAACGCTAGCATCGACACCACAGACTGTGTCTCACTCTTCCAGTCCCCATGGTACCTAATAAGCAACAAATCCCAATACATGAGCAATTTCCACATAGCCCAACCTCCGTAACATGGAAAAGGCGCGTAGTTAAGCCATCTCATCACCTGTAGTACTGACCGGGGCACTCTTTGAGGATCTCCGCGAGCTGAGAGTACAGCCCCTTGATCACCTCCACCTGCGCCTTCGCCTTGCCGAGCACATCTGCACGAGGAGAGGAGATAGCTCAGGATTAAGCACTGGGAGCCAAAACCCGAACAGAAATGGAAGGAGGAAAAGGGGGCAGCAACCAGATAGGGGGACGGGCTGGTGGATGAGGAGGAGCGCAGCGGAGGCGGCCCGGGAGGCTGACTCGACCTCGGAGACGACGGCGCGGATGCGGTCGCGGAGGGCGGAGGAGCCATCGAGCTGCGCCCGGAAGGACTCGAACTGCGCGTCCATGAAGGCAGGCAACGGCGGCGGCTGGGAGTCGGAGGAAGCGGCGCAAGGAGGGGCGACCGGGGACGAGGAGGAGGAGAGGCGGTGCAGGGGGAGGAGGAAGACACGGCGGGGAGGGAGGAGGCGGAAGGCGGCAGCGGGAGGGGCGAGGAACGCGGCTCGGAGCGCGGCGGCGGTGGCTGCTACCGCTGTTGCTGCGGGTCTCATCGCGGAGCAATGGGGGTTTTGGGGAAGATTTTAGGGAACTGGGGGGCCGCCGAGAGGAGCAGGACATGTGTCTCCAGCCCAGGCACGAAAACGTATCTTAGACCAGGCCGGGCAGGGCCTGAAACTTTCTTTTCTTTTTCTTTTCCAATTCAGGGCCTGAGAGGCCTGTTTTGGTTGATGGCTAATTTGTTTTTTACGGGGATCTTATTTTTTAGCGACCAGACAATCCGGAGGTTCGTCTATCCAACTAAGCAAAATCTTATTACAGAAGCTATAATTGGCTAGCATATGCACTATCTGATTTTAGTAACAATAATTAGGTGTCGTTCCCAAATAAAGTAGTTACGTCGACACACTTCGCAAAGATTGCAGAAGCAACATTCCACCATCTTGTCTTTTTTTCGAGAAAACTTCCAATCTATTCATCTTCAATCATGGCAGTACAACGAACACCAAAAATAAAAATTACATCTAGATCTGTAGACCATCCAGCGACGACTACAAGCATTGAAGCGAGCCGAAGGCGCGCCGCTGTCATCGCCCCTCCATCGCCGGAAAACTCAAGCACATTAAATGAGTCAGATTCAACTTTAATTCGAGAAAACCCCAGTTGGTTTGTGAAGTTTAAGCCATCACACATTGCCCTTGTCTTCATGGAAAGAGCATCCGCGTGCACCTTACTGCAAGAAACACATATTTTTCATCCCTCAAAAACGATGATATCGCACCACCTTCCTCATCCTCGAAATAGGTTGCATCAACATTAAGTTTGATATGTTTTGGTTCTAACTTGGTCCATCTTTGCTCTTTGTTGGGTGTAGCACTGAGAGTCAGCCATATGAAAATTATTAGCAATTGCTAGCAAGTGCTGACATCGGGCATTGCATGATTGGTGGATAGAGCTCATTGTGGGTGATCTGACATCGTATCCACTGAAGATATCAACATCCCATCATAGGCACCTGCCTTCGATCAAGACTTGTTCTAATAAGTAGAGAAACCGCTAGCTGGAGCAACAAGTGTTCCATGATTATTGACCCCAAGCGATCAACTTGCATTGCCTCTTCTATGATGTCCATCACCCAGCCTATTCCACGGCTCCCTGGCCTGCATACAATCTAATAATAAGTGTCTGGCATCTTCAGTTCCTTGATGACATATGGGGCATGCACCATCAGATCCAATGTGCATGTTTATGGGTAATATTCCATGCAGAATTCACCATCCAAAGATCTGAAATTTACGTGGGATATTTACTTTCCAGAGAGTACTCCACACAGCGGGTGATCTAGAGCTACCCTTATGCACAAATCAGGAATAGGTAATGGGAGAAACGGTCCCTTGCCTAATGCCCCTAGTTGGAGTAACACTCTTCGTTTCTTGAGAATTAAATATCACCATGTATCTTACCAAACAAACACATTTTATAACCATCTCAACACACTGCTCATGGAACCCTAACTTAATCATCATGTCTTTCAGAAGGGTCCATTCAACCCTGTCATAAGCATTGTGCATATCTAGATTTACTACACAAGGGTCGAATTGTCTTGTCCTTTTATTCTTGATCTTGTGTACACACTCATAAGTAATAAGAATATTATTTCAGATCAATCTACCCGGGACAAAGGCGCTTTGAGTTCGCGAGATAATACTAGGGAGGATACTTCCAGACGAAAAACACAGCATATTTGAAAAGATTTTATAGAAACATTGCATAAGCTTATTGGACGAAGTCGCGTTACTCATTCCAGGGTGTCAATATTCGGGTATATGACGCTTATTGCATCGAGTTGTCGTGCATGCACAGACCGAGCAAGGTGAGCGATTTATTGAGCCAACCCGTTTTGCTTTTCCACACATCCTGATTTTGGGAATCTTCTAGAAGGTTCTTGACTGGTTCAGGTTTGTTATTTTTTCCTCCTCTTTCTTTATGGTTTTGTTCCTTTTTATTTTTTTTTGTTTTTCTTTTTTGTTTTCATTATCTTTTATATTTATCTTTTTTTCTTTCTTATTTTAAATTTTTATAAAATCAAATTCTTCAAAAATTCAAATTTGTTCCCTTCTTTTCAACAAATGATTGGGAATTTCAAATTTTGTTCGCATTTTTCAAAAATGTTGGGAATTCTGAAAATTGTTATTTTTTAAAAAATATATTCAGGAATTTTAAATTATATTCGTGATTTAAAGAAAAATTGGAATTATATTCGTGTTTTCAAAGAATTATATTCACTTTTCCAAGAAATGTTCAAATTTTGTTTGAAAATTTTAAAAAAGTTAGAATTTCAAATAATTATTCATTCTTTAAAAATATTAATTTTTAAAAAATTTATTTTATTTTTAAAAAATAGTTCAGATTTTCAAACTTTGTTGAAATAATTCAAAAGAATCAGAATTTTAAAAAGAAATTCACGTTTAAAAATTTTGTTCTTGTTTTTCGAAAAATGTTCACAAATTTTCATAACTGCTCGTAATTCTATATTTTGTTCGTGTAACTCAAAAAGTATTTCGGAATTTGAAAAAAGTATCACATTTCCAAAAAATATGTTCGTGTTTTATAAAATATGTTCAAACAATTGAAAAAAATGTACGCTATAGTAAATATGATGTTGCAGTGAACATCCCGTTATAGTGCATTTTTAAATACAATTCATGTTGTCATCTGTCGCTGGCAGCCATAAGGTGTACTGCTTCTGTATTATATGAAACTTAGTTCCATTCCTCAAAAAGAAATAGTTTGTATGTAATGGAATCAAATTTGGATTAGAGAATCACAAAACATCATACTAACCGGAGAGGCAGTTGTGTGATGCATAAAATGGAGATGAAGGGAGACCTCATCATCATGGCCCAACATTTGGCGAGGTTGATTTATCCTTCAACAACTATAAGAGATTCAAAGAAAATAAGGGACCATCAACATTTAAACTACAACTAAATTAACCGACACATGTTTAGCCACGTATCTAGCAGTGATTCTTACATGAAAAGCTCACACCGAGTAAATTAGCACTACTAAAAAAACCCTTATACACAGAAGCTTACTAGTAGCACTTTTTAAAAGGTAACGTTGCTACTAATTATTAGTAGTGCTTGGCCGCAGAAAGCGATGCTACTATGCACTTACCAGTAGCGCTAGTAGCGCTGTAGTTATAAAACATGCTACTACTATAATTGCCAACCCGTTGTCAGCAGGCCAGGCATACTAGTAGCGCTCGTGTGCAAAAAGCGCTACTGCTATTGTACGTAGCAATAGCGCTTTCCTTTGACCAGCGCTACCGCTAAATTTAGCCCCCTCCTATGACCAAAGTTTAGTCCCACCTCGCTCCGTGAACAGAATTTTTACCACCTTAAATATGATGCTTTCCAAACTATCACAATCAGTTGGTCTTCATTGAACTCTATGTGTAGGATTTGTGGCAATATGAATCTTCGCGTGTACCTATACATGCGAAGATTCATACTGACAATTTAGATGCTACACACAAAAATCGATGATGACCAATGCATTTTTTTAATTTGATGCCTTTTTACATGCTAACGATCATAGCCTTAGTAGTAGCGCTGGTTAAGAAAAAACGCTACTGCTAATGATCGTAGCAGTAGCGCTGTTTACGGACAAGCGCTACTACTACGGGTATCTTATCCACCCTTCCCTCCCTCCTCTCGCCGCCCTCCTCTCCCTCCCTCCCTCCCTCCTCCTCCTCTCGTCGCCCTCATCTGTCCCTCCTCCCGCGGCCATCCTCTCTCCTCCCTCTTCGCCGGCGGCCCCTCCCATCCTCCTCCTCCCTCTCCGGTGGCCCCCTCCTCCTCCTCCCTTTCCTGCTCTGTGACGCCCGGATAATTAAGCTACAGTAACCCTCTGCTATTGATGCCACATCACTTCGATTACTGTTGCTAATTTCGCGTTAGTTTGAAATCGATTCAAATTCAATATAAAAATCAAGTAAAATATATTAAGTTTTGAAAAGTTAAAACTAAAATGTGCAAACTGTGGCAAATAATCCCTAGGTAATATCGATGAAGGAACCACACTTTTATAGAATAATTAATGCACTAAAATAAATAAAACAGCAGCAAAAACAATTAATTAAATGCATTCTATAATTAATAAAATATTAAACAACTTTATTAGGGTAACATAATTATTGTGGCAGTAGTAAATTTGTTAGTACTAATTTAGTTGTTAGTGGTAACTTTTGTAAAACTAAATTTAAAATAAAACTAAAAGGAAACAGAAAAGGATGATTAAAAAGATAAACAAAACAAAAGCAAACAGAACAAAAATAGAAAATAGCCAAAGGCTAAAAAGGCCCCCTGCTGGGCCGTGGCCCAGCTGGCCACCAGGCCAGTCGGCCCACCCCGCACTCCCCATATCCCCCACCCCCCGAAACCCTAGCCCAACCACCCACTCTCCCCTCGCTCTCTACCCCCCCACTCCCCCGATCCAGATCGGGATCGGGGCGACCACGCCCCCGCGCGCCCGACGTCGCCCCACCGCCCGTCGCCGGAGCTCCCTCGTCGGACTGCCTCCTCCACCCGCCGGACCGCCTCGTCCTCTTCTTCTCTCCATCGTCCCCTCGTCACCGGGCCACACCCGCTCGTCGTCGCCGTGCACCACCACCGCCGCCGTCCTCTCCGTCACCGAACCGCCCCCGAGCTCGTCGCCTCATCTCCGTCGTCCTCCTCGACCCCCCACTGCCCCGTGCCCTGCAAAACCCCTTGTGAGGCCATCCCCCTCCTTCTCCTCTGTCGCGCTCCCGCCGCGCCCACCGATGCTCTGCTCCGGCCGCAACCGCGCCTCACGCGCTCCGACCCCGCGCTCACCGCGGTCGGGCCGCGCCCTGGCCACGCGCTGCACCGTCCGGCCGTGCCCGTCACTCCGCGCCGACGCACGCGCCTGCGACCAGCGCCCACTGCGTGTCGTCCCACGGCGCTCTCCGCCATTGCTGCTCCTTCCCCGCGCGCCGCGTTGTCGCCCCTCCCCCTCCTCGCCCTGTCCCTTGCGGCCACCGCCCGGTTGGCCCGCGCCCGTCGCTGCCCGCCGGCGAGCCGCCCGCGGTGCCCCAACGGCCTCCGCTCGGGTCCGCCCCGTCGGACGCCCACGCCCGCTAACGTTGGCACCCGTTATGGCCCCTCTGGGCCACAGACATGTGGGGCCCAGCCCAAGAACGTCAAATAAAAAAAAGAATTAAAAAAATAAAAATAATAACTTAATTAATAAAAATTAATAAATAAATTAATAAAGAAAATAAAAATAAAAGTAGTTAATTAATTAAGTTAATTAACCCTGTTTAAATTAATCTAATTAATTAGTTAATTTAATTAAACAGTAATTAATTAGCTAAACCCTAATTAACCTAAACAGAGAATGACAGGTGGGTCCCACTGGACCCACATGTCAGTTTGACTTAGTCAACCCCTGTTGACTGCTGATGTCAGCATGACATCATGCTGATGTCGTAAATACAATTTCGAATTAAATTAAATGATTAATTAAATTCCAGAAATTAGTAAATTTTTAGAAAATCATATCTTTTAAACCGTAGCTCAGATGAAAATACTTTCTACATGAAAGTTGCTGAGAACGACGAGCCGAACCCGAATACGCAGTCCGTTCGTCCGCCACGCGTCCCTAGCATAGTGAACCTGCAACATTTCACCTCCGGTTCATCTGTCCAAAAACGTGAAACACCGGGGGTACTTTCCCGGATGTCTCCCCCCTTCACCGGTATCACCTCATACCGCGTTAGAACACGTCTAGCTCTGCCTGTTGTCCTGTTATGCACTTGCTTGCTATGTATTTACTGTTTCTCCCCCCTCTTCTCTTCGGTAGACCCCGTGACGATGCTGATGCCCCTGTGGTCGACTACGTCACCGACGACCCCTCTCTCTTGTCTGAGCAACCAGGCAAGCCCCCCCTTGATCACCAGATATCGCCTATTCTTCTCTATACTGCTTGTATTAGAGTAGTGTAGCATGTTACTGCTTTCCGTTATCCTATCCTGATGCATAGCCTGTCCTTGTTTCTACTGTTGTTACCTTTACCTGCAATCCTACATGCTTAGTATAGGATGCTAGTGTTCCATCAGTGGCCCTACACTCTTGTCCGTTTGCCTTGCTATACTACTGGGCCGTGATCACTTCGGGAGGTGATCACGGGTATATACTATACACATTATATACATGACACATGTGGTGACTAAAGTCGGGTCGGCTCGAGGGGTACCCGCAAGTGATTCTGATGAGGGGGCTGAAAGGACAGGTGGCTCCACCCCGGTAGAGGTGGGCCTGGGTTCCTGACGGCCCCCGACTGTTACTTTATGGCGGAGCGACAGGGCAGGTTGAGACCACCTAGGAGAGAGGTGGGCCTGGCCCTGGTCGGCGTTCGCGGATAAATAACACGCTTAACGAGTTCTGGGTATTTGATCTGAGTCTGGCCATTTGGTCTATACGCACTAACCATCTACGCGGGAGTAGTTATGGGTATCCCGACGTCGTGGTATCAGCCGAAGCCTTCGTGACGTCAGCGACTGAGTGGCGCGCGCCGGATTGGACTGGAACGCCACTAGGCTAGGTCTGCTTCCGGCCGCGTACGCAACGTGCAGGTGTGCATAGGGCGATGGGCCCAGACCCCTGCGCGCATAGGGTTAGACCGGCGTGCTGACCTCTCTGTTGTGCTTAGGTGGGGCTGCGACGTGTTGATCTTACGAGGCCGGGCATGACCCAGGAAAGTGTGTCCGGCCAAATGGGATCGAGCGTGTTGGGTTATGTGGTGCACCCCTGCAGGGAAGTTTATCTATTCGAATAGCCGTGTCCCTCGGTAAAAGGACGACCCGGAGTTGTACCTTGACCTTATGACAACTAGAACTGGATACTTAATAAAACACACCCTTCCAAGTGCCAGATATAACCCGGTGATCGCTCTCTAACAGGGCGACGAGGAGGGGATCGCCGGGTAGGATTATGTTATGCGATGCTACTTGGAGGACTTCAATCTACTCTCTTCTTCATGCTGCAAGATGGAGATGACCAGAAGCGTAGTCTTCGACAGGACTAGCTATCCCCCTTTTATTCTGGCTTTCTGCAGTTCAGTCCACTGATATGGCCCTTTTACACATATACCCATGCATATGTAGTGTAGCTCCTTGCTTGCGAGTACTTTGGATGAGTATTCACGGTTGCCTTTCTCCCTCTTTTCCCCCCTTTCCTTCCTACCCGATTGTCGCAACCAGAAGTTGGAGTCCAGGAGCCAGACGCCACCGTCGACGACGACACCTACGACACTGGAGGTGCCTACTACTACGTGCAGCCCGCTGACGACGACCAGGAGTAGTTAGGAGGTCCCAGGCAGGAGGCCTTGCCTTTTCGATCGTTGTTACTTTTGTGATAGCCTTCTTAAGGCAAACTTGTTTAACTTATGTCTGTACTCAGATATTGTTGCTTCCGCTGACTCGTTTGTGATCGAGCACTTGTATTCGAGCCCTCGAGGCCCCTGGCTTGTATTATGATGCTTGTATGACTTATTTATGTTTTAGAGTTGTGTTGTGATATCTTCCCGTGAGTCCCTGATCTTGATCGTACATATTTGCGTGCATGATTAGTGTACGGTCAAATCGGGGGCGTCACATGCTCTCTCCTCCTCCTCCTCCTCCCTCCTCCTTTCTCCTCCTTCCCCTCCTCCTTCCCTCCTCCTCCTGGCCTCCTCCCACCTCCTCCTTCCCTCCTCCTCCTGGCCTCCTCCCACCTCCTCCTCCCCCTTTCTGTTTTAGTTTTTGTTTTTAGTAAATGTAGGTTTTTGTTTTTAGTAAATGTAGGTTTTTAGTATATTTTCTTTTTAGAAAATTTGAATAAGTAATTTAAATAGAATAAGTAAATGTAGTTTTTTTTGAATAGAATAGGAAATTTTTAGAAATTTTGAATAAGTAATTTGAATAGAATAAATTATGAAATTGAAAAAATAAGTAAATGTAGGTCTTTTTAATAGAATAGGAAATTTTTAGAAAATTTGAAAAGAATAGGAAATTATAAGTAAATTTGAATAGAATAATTCAATGTAGCTTATGGAGTTTCACTAAGTCCTAAGATGACGATAATAATGTTTTTGTTTATATTTTGTTTTTGCAGGGATCAAGGAGCCCCTGCATCATCCCCGCCACTGTCCCTGTCACCGATCCCCTCCGACCTCGATCGAGGTGAGACCAGCCACCCCATGTTGTTAATTTAATTTAGGTATTTTAGGTGTTTAATCTTAGAATAACATAGTATAAACCCTAGTTATGATCGAAGCATGTTTAAAATGTAGGTTTTTAATTAGGTGTAGTTAATAGAATTTAGGTGTTTTAGGTGTCATATTTGTTGTTATTTTTTTAGTTAAAACAATTATTCCCGCATCGACGTCGACGATGCCTATCCCGCATCCTCGTCGTCGACTCGGCGGAGGAGGCCAGCTTGATCAGAGGGGGCATGTCCAGGACTGGGCTCCGCCGGGCTGGTACTGGGAGGTGCTACCTTCCGGGGGGGCAGCTTGGTGAGGAGCTAGCCCGTCGTTGACCCGAACCTTCTTTGGTGGCGGTCGCGTGGGCCAGTGATGGTGCCGAGGCTTTCGGACACCGCGGAGGTGGTACGTTACCGTGTCAGCAAGGAGGACGAGCACGTCTGTCGCTACATGGTTGCGTTGGAGGGCAGGTTCAACAATACCTGGCAGGTTCTTCAGGGATCTCGCTGGAGCTATGATCCTGTGATGGTTCCTTCTCTTTGGGTGTCCATGATACATCTCCAATGTATCTATAATTTTTTATTGTTCCATGCTATATTATATTCTGTTTTGGATGTTTAATGGGCTTTATTATACACTTTTATATTATTTTTGGGACTAACCTATTAACCGGAGGCCCAGCCCGAATTGCTGTTTTTTGCCTATTTCAGTGTTTCGAAGGAAAAGGATATCAAATGGAGTCCAAACGGAATGAAACCTTCGGGAACGTGATTTTCGGAACAAACGTGATCCAGAGGACTTGGAGTCTACGTAAAGCAATCAACGAGGAGAGCACAAGGCAGGGGGCCGCGCCTACCCCCGAGGCGCGCCCTCCACCCTCGTGGGGCCCACGTTGCTCCACCGACGTACTTCTTCCTCCTATATATACCCATATACCCTGGAAACATCAAAGCAGGAGCCAAAACCCTATTTCCACCGCCGCAACCTTCTGTACCCGTGAGATCCCATCTTGGGGCCTTTTTCGGCACTCCGTCGGAGGGGGCATTGATCACGGAGGGCTTGTACATCAACACCATAGCCTCTCCGATGATGTGTGAGTAGTTTACCTCAGACCTTCGGGTCCATAGTTATTAGCTAGATGGCTTGTTCTCTCTCTTTGGATCTCAATACAAAGTTCTCCTCGATCTTCTTGGAGATCTATTTGATGTAATCTTCTTTTGCGGTGTGTTTGTCGAGATCCGATGAATTGTGGGTATATGATCAAGATTATCTATGAACAATATTTGAATCTCCTCTGAATTCTTTTATGTATGATTGGTTATCTTTGTAAGTCTCTTCGAATTATCAGTTTGGTTTGGCCTACTAGATTGATCTTTCTTGCAATGGGAGAAGTGCTTAGCTTTGGGTTCAATCTTGCGGTGCTCAATCCCAGTGACAGTAGGGGAAACGACACGTATTGTATTGTTGCCATCGAGGATAAAAAGATGGGGTTTATATCATATTGCATGAGTTTATCCCTCTACATCATGTCATCTTACTTAAAGCATTACTCTGTTCTTATGAACTTAATACTCTAGATGCATGTTGAGCGATCGATGTGTGGAGTAATAGTAGTAGATGCAGAATCGTTTCGGTCTACTTGTCGCGGACGTGATGCCTATATACATGATCATACCTAGATATTCTCATAACTATGCTCAATTCTATCAATTGCTCGACAGTAATTTGTTTACCCACCGTAATACTTATGCTCTTGAGAGAAGTCACTAGTGAAACCTATGGCCCCGGGTCTATTTTCCATCATATAAATCTTCCAATACTTAGCTATTTTTATTGCCGTTTATTTTAATTTGCACCTTTATCATAAAAATACCAAAAATATTATCTTATCATATCTATCAGATCTCACTCTCGTAAGTGATCGTGAAGGGATTGACAACCCCTTTATCGCGTTGGTTGCAAGGTTCTTATTTGTTTGTGTAGGTGCGTGGGACTTGAGCGTGATCTCCTACTGGATTGATACCTTGGTTCTCAAAAACTGAGGGAAATACTTACGCTACTTTACTGCATCACCCTTTCCTCTTCAAGGGAAAACCAACACAGTGCTCAAGAGGTAGCAAGAAGGATTTTTGGCGCCGTTGCCGGGGAGATTTGCACCAAGTCAAGTCAAGATTTGATCTCCCGTCAACTAGCCATTTCTGGCGCCGTTGCCGGGGAGATTCGCGCCAAGTCAAGTCAAGACATACCAAGTACCCATCACAAACTCTTATCCCTCGCATTACATTATTTGCCATTTGCCTCTCGTTTCCTCTCCCCCACTTCACCCTTGCCATTTTATTCGCCCTCTCTTTTCCGTTCGCCTCTTTTTTCGCTTGCTTCTTGTTTGCTCGTGTGTTGGATTACTTGCTTGTCACGATGGCTCAAGACAATACTAAATTGTGTGACTTTACCAATACCAACAACAATGATTTTCTTAGCACTCTGATTGCTCCTCTTACCGATGCTGAATCTTGTGAAATTAATGCTGCTTTGTTGAATCTTGTCATGAAAGATCAATTCGACGGCCTTCCTAGTGAAGATGCCGCTACCCATCTGAATAGCTTCGTTGATTTGTGTGATATGCAAAAGAAGAAAGATGTGGACAATGATATTGTTAAATTGAAGCTATTTCCTTTTTCGCTTAGAGATCGTGCTAAAGCTTGGTTTTCGTCTTTGCCTAAAAATAGTATTGATTCATGGAATAAGTGCAAAGATGCTTTTATCTCTAAGTATTTTCCTCCCGCTAAGATCATCTCTCTTAGAAACGATATCATGAATTTTAAGCAACTTGATCATGAACATGTTGCACAAGCTTGGGAGAGGATGAAATTAATGATACGTAATTGCCCTACACATGGTTTGAATCTTTGGATGATTATACAAAAATTTATGCCGGATTGAATTTTGCTTCTAGAAATCTTTTAGATTCGGCCGCGGGAGGCACTTTTATGGAAATCACTTTAGGAGAAGCTACTAAACTCCTAGATAATATTATGGTTAATTATTCTCAATGGCACACCGAAAGATCTACTAATAAAAAAGTGCATGCGATAGAAGAAATTAATGTTTTGAGTGGAAAGATGGATGAACTCATGAAATTATTTGCTACTAAAAGTGTTTCTTCTGATCCTAATGATATGCCTTTGTCTACTTTGATTGAGAATAATAATGAATCTATGGATGTGAATTTTGTTGGTAGGAATAATTTTGGTAACAACGCGTATAGAGGAAACTTTAATCGTAGGCCGTTCCCTAGTAATTCCTCTAATAATTATGGTAATTCCTACAACAATTCTTATGGAAATTTAAATAAGATGGCCGCTAAGCCGGAAATTTTCTGTGAGAATAAAGATGAAGATCTAAAAGTTATTGATGTGTCTCCTATCAAATCTTTGTTTTGCAATATGAATCTTGATAATGATGGGACTGGATATGAGTCACCTTTACCTAGAAGGCGTCCCAAAAATTCGGAGTTTTTAGATCTTGATGCAAAAATTGGTAAAAGTGGGATTGAAGAGATCAAAACTTCAGATATTAATGAACCCACTATTTTGGATTTCAAGGAATTTAATTATGATAATTGCTCTTTTATAGATTGTATTTCCTTGTTGCAATCCGTGCTAAATTCTCCTCATGCTTATAGCCAAAATAAAGCTTTTACCAAACATATCGTTGATGCTTTAATGCAATCTTATGAAGAAAAACTTGAGTTGGAAGTTTCTATCCCTAGAAAACTTTATGATGAGTGGGAACCTACTATTAAAATTAAAATTAAAGATCATGAATGCTATGCTTTGTGTGATTTGGGTGCTAGTGTTTCCACAATTCCAAAAACTTTGTGTGATTTGCTAGGTTTCCGTGAATTTGATGATTGTTCTTTAAACTTGCACCTTGCGGATTCCACTATTAAGAAACCTATGAGAAGAATTAATGATGTTCTTATTGTTGCAAATAGGAACTATGTGCCCATAGATTTCATTGTTCTTGATAAAGATTGCAATCCTTCATGTCCTATTATTCTTGGTAAACCTTTCTTTAGAACGATCGGTGCAATTATTGATATGAAGGAAGGGAATATTAGATTCCAAATTCCGTTAAGGAAAGGCATGGAACACTTCCCTAGAAAGAAAATAAAATTACCTTATGAATCTATTATGAGAGCTACTTATGGATTGCCTACCAAAGATGGCAATACCTAGATCTATCTTTGCTTTTATGCCTAGCTAGGGGCGTTAAACGATAGCGCTTGTTGGGAGGCAACACAATTTTTTTTTGTTTTTTTTTTGCTTTTTGCTTCTGTTTAGGAATAAATATTTGATCTAGCCTCTGGTTAGATTTGTTTTTATGTTTTAATTAGTGTTTGTGCCAAGTTTAACCTATAGGATCTTCTTGGATGATAGTTATTTGATCTTGCTGAAAATTCCAGAAACTTTCTGTTCACGAAAACAATTGTTAAAAATCACCAGAACGTGATAAAATATTGATTCCAATTGCAGTAGATCAATAAGCAAATTTTCTAGGTCTTCCTAGTTTGGTAGATTTTTCTGAGTTCCAGAAGTTTGCGTTAGTTACAGATTACTACAGACTGTTCTGTTTTTGACAGATTCTGTTTTTCGCGTGTTGTTTGCTTATTTTGATGAATCTATGGCTAGTAATAGAGTTTATAAACCATAGAGAAGTAAGAATACAGTAAGTTTAACACCAATATAAATAAAGAATGAGTTTAATACAGTACCTTGAGGTGGTGTTTTGTTTTCTTTCGCTAACGGAGCTCATGAGATTTTCTGTTAAGTTTTGTGTTGTGAAGTTTTCAAGTTTTGGGTAAAAGATTTGATGGATTATGGAACAAGGAGTGGCAAGAGTCTAAGCTTGGGGATTCACATGGCACCCCAAGATAATCTAAGGACACCAAAAAGCCAAAGCTTGGGGATGCCCCGGAAGGCATCCCCTCTTTCGTCTTCGTCCATCGGTAACTTTACTTGGAGCTATATTTTTATTCACCACATGATATGTGTTTTGCTTGGAGCGTCTTGTATGATTTGAGTCTTTGCTTTTAGTTTACCACAATCATCCTTGCTGTACACACCTTTTGATAGAAACACACATGATTCGGAATTTATTAGAATACTCTATGTGCTTCACTTATATCTTTTGAGCTATATAGTTTTTGCTCTAGTGCTTCACTTATATCTTTTAGAGCACGGTGGTGGATTTGTTTTATAGAAACTATTGTTCTCTCATGCTTCACTTATATTATTTTGAGAGTCCTACAAAACAGCATGGTAATTTGCTTTAATTATGGTAGGCATCCAAGATTAGTAAAAAATATTTTTTCTTATGAGTGTGTTGAATACTATGAGAAGTTTGATGCTTGATAATTGTTTTGAGATATGAAGATGGTGATATTAGAGTCATGCTAGTTGAGTAGTTGTGAATTTGAGGAATACTTGTGTTAAAGTTTGTGATTCCCGTAGCATGCACGTATGGTGAACCGTTATGTGATGAAGTCGGAGCATGATTTATTTATTGATTGTCTTCCTTATGAATGGCGGTCGGGGACGAGCGATGGTCTTTTCCTACCAATCTATCCCCCTACGAGCATGCGCGTAATACTTTGCTTTGATAACTTGTAGATTTTTGCAACAAGTACATGAGTTCTTTATGACTAATGTTGAGTCCATGGATGATACGCACTCTCTTCCTTCCACCATTGCTAGCCTCTCTAATACCGCGCAATCGCCGATATCATACACCCACCATATACCTTCCTCAAAACAGCCACCATACCTACCTATCATGGCATTTCCATAGCCATTCCGAGATATATTGCCATGCAACTTACCACCATTCCATTTACTATCACACGCTTCATCATTGTCATAATTGCTTTGCATGATCATGTAGTTGACATCGTATTTGTGGCAAAGCCACTGTTGGAAATCCTTTAATACATGTCACTCTTGATTCATTGCATATCCCGGTACACCGCCGGAGGCATCCTCATAGAGTCATATTTTGTTCTAAGTATTGAGTTGTAATTCTTGAGTTGTAAGTAAATAAAAGTGTGATGATCATCATTATTAGAGCATTGTCCCAAGTGAGGAAAGGATGATGGAGACTATGATTCCCCCACAAGTCGGGATGAGACTCCGGACAAAAAAAAGAAAGAAAACAAAAAAAGAGGCCATAAAAAAAGAGAAAAGGCCCAAAGAAAAAAATGAATGAGAGAAAAAGAGAGAACGGACAATGCTACTATCCTTTTTCCACACTTGTGCTTCAAAGTAGCACCATGGTCTTCATGATAGAGAGTCTCCTATGATATCACTTTCATATACTAGTGGGAATTTTTCATTATAGAACTTGGCTTGTATATTCCAATGATGGGCTTCCACAAAATGCCCTAGGTCTTCGTGAGCAAGCGAGTTGGATGCACACCCACTTAGTTTCTTTTGTTGAGCTTTCATATACTTATAGCTCTAGTGCATCCGTTGCATGGCAATCCCTACTCACTAACATTGATATCTATTGATGGGCATCTCCATAGCCCGTTGATACGCCTAGTTAATGTGAGACTATCTTCTCCTTTTTGTCTTCTCCACAACCACCATTCTATTCCACATAAAGTGCTATGTCCATGGCTCACGCTCATGTATTGTGTGAAGATTGAAAAAGTTTGAGAACACCAAAAGTATGAAACAATTGCTTGGCTTGTCATCGGGGTTGTGCATGAATAAATACTTTGTGTGATGAAGATAGATCATAGCCAGACTATATGATTTTGTAGGGATAACTTACTTTGGCCATGTTATTTTGAGAAGACATAATTGCTTAGTTAGTATGCTTGAAGTGTTATTATTTTTATGTAAATATTAAACTTTTATGTTGAATCTTTCGGATCTGAATATTCGTACCACAAATAAGAGAATTACATTGAAAATTATACCAAGTAGCATTCCACATCAAAAATTCTGTTTTTATCATTTACCTACTCGAGGACGAGCATGAATTAAGTTGTGGGCGTCGATTTTGTCAATTTACTTGCCGTTACTAGTCTTATCTTGATTCGGCGGCATCGTGGGATGAAGCAGCCCGGACCGACCTTACACGTACACTTACGTGAGACAGGTTCCACCGACTGACATGCACTAGTTGCATAAGGTGGCTAGCGGGTGTCTGTCTCTCCCACTTTAGTCGGATCGGATTCGATGAAAAGGGTCCTTATGAAGGGTAAATAGAAATTGGCATATCACGTTGTGGCTTTTGCGTAGGTAAGAAACGTTCTTGCTAGAATCCCATAGCAGCCACGTAAAACATGCAACAACAATTAGAGGACGTCTAACTTGTTTTTGCAGGGTATGCTATGTGATGTGTTATGGCCAGAAGATATGATGAATGATATATGTGATGTATGAGATTGATCATATTCTTGTAATAGGGATCACGACTTGCATGTCGATGAGTATGACAACCGGCAGGAGCCATAGGAGTTGTCTTTATTTTTTGTATGACCTGCGTGTCATTGAATAACGCCATGTAAATTACTTTACTTTATTGCTAAGCGCGTTAGCCATAGAAGTAGAAGTAATCGTTGGCGTGACAACTTCATAAAGACACAATGATGGAGATCATGGTGTCATGCCGGTGACAAAGATGATCATGGTGCCCCGAAGATGGAGATCAAAGGAGCAAAATGATATTGGCCATATCATGTCACTATTTGATTGCATGTGATGTTTATCATGTTATGCATCTTATTTGCTTAGAACGACGGTAGTAAGTAAGATGATCCCTTATAAAATTTCAAGAGACGTGTTCCCCCTAACTGTGCACCGTTGCGAAGGTTCGTTGTTTCGAAGCACCACGTGATGATCAGGTGTGATAGATTCTAACGTTCGAATACAACGGGTGTTGACGAGCCTAGCATGTACAGACATGGCCTCGGAACACATGCGAAACACTTAGGTTGACTTGACGAGCCTAGCATGTACAGACATGGCCTCGGAACACAAGAGACCGAAAGGTCGAACATGAGTCGTATAGTAGATACGATCAACATGGAGATGTTCACCGATGATGACTAGTCCGTCTCATGTGATGATCAGACACGGCCTAGTTTGACTCGGATCATGTATCACTTAGATGACTAGAGGTATGTCTATCTGAGTGGGAGTTCATAATCAGATGAACTTCATTATCATGAACATAGTCAAAAAGGTCTTTGCAAATTATGTCATAGCTTGCGCTTTAGTTCTACTGGTTAAGATATGTTCCTAGAGAAAATTTACTTCAAAGTTGGTAGTAGAAATTATGCGGACTGGGTCCGTAAACTGAGGATTGTCCTCATTGCTGCACAGAAGGCTTATGTCCTTAATGCACCGCTCGGTGTGCTTAACCTCAGCGTCGTCTGTAGATGTTATGAAACATCTGACATACACGTTTTGATGACTACGTGATAGTTCAGTGCGTAATGCTAACGGTTTAGAATTGTGGCACAAGAGACGTTTTTGAAACGTCGCAGAACATATGAGATGTTCCGAAGACTGAAATTGGGATTTCAGACTAGTGCCGACGTTAAGAGGTATGAGACCTCTGACAAGTTTCTTAAGCCTACAAACTAAGGGAGAAAAGCTCAATCGTTGAGCATGTGCTCAGATTGTCTGAGTACCACAATCGCTTGAATCGAGTGGGAGTTAATCTCCCAGATGAGATGGTTCTCCATAGTCACTGCCACCAAGCTAGTAGAGCTTCGTGATGAACTATAACATATCAGGGATAGTTATGATGATCCTTGAGCTATTCGCGATGTTGACACCGCGAAAGTAGAAATCAAGAAGGAGCATCAATTGTTGATGGTTAGTAAAACCACTAGTTTCTAGAAGGGTAAGGGCAAAGGGGATACTTCATGAAACAGCAAATCATTTGCTGCTCTAGTAAAGAATCCCAAGGTTGAACCCAAACCCGAGACTAAGTGCTTCTGTAATGAGGGGAACGGTCACTGAAGCCAAACTACCCTAGATACTTGGTAGATGAGAAGGCAGACAAGGTCGACAGAAGTATAGAGGATATGCGTTATATGAATGTGTACTTTACTAGTATCCTAGCAGCACCAGGGTATTAGATACCGGTTCGGTTGCTAAGTGTTAGTAACTCGAAATAAAAGCTGCGGAATAAACGGAGACTAGCTAAAGGTGAGATGACGATATGTGTTGGAAGTGTTTCCAAGGTTGATGTGATCAAGCATCGCATGCACCCTCTACCATCGAGATTGGTGTTTGCGTTGAGCACAAACATGATTAGATTATGTTTATCGCAATACGGTTATTCAAGGAGAATAATGGTTACTCTGTTTATTTGAATAATACCTTCAATGGTCTTGCACCTAAAATGAATCTCGATCGTAGTGATACACATGTTCATGCCAAAAGATATAAGATAGTAATGATAGTACCACATACTTGTGGCACTGCCACTTGAGTCATATTGGTATAGAACGCATGAAGAAGCTCCATGTAGATGGATCTTTGGACTCACTCGTTTTTGAAAAGAATGAGACATGCGAACCATGTCTATTGGTATATATGCATGAAGAAACTCCATGCAGATGGATCGTTTGGACTCACTTGATTTTGAATCACCTGAGACATGCAAATCATACCACATGGGCAAGATGACTGAAAGGCCTCGTTTTCAGTAAGATGGAACAAGAGAGCAACTTATTGGAAGTAATACATTTTGATGTATGCAGTCCATTGAGTGCTGAGGCATGCAGTGGATATCGTTATGTTCTTACTTCACAGATGATTTGAGTAGATGCTGAGTGTATTTACTTGATGAAACACAAGTCTGCATTATTGAAAGGTTCAAGTAATTTCAGAGTGAAGTTGAAGATCGTCGTGACAAGAGGATAAAATGTCTGTGATATGATCATAGAGATGAGTATCTGAGTTACGAGTTTGGCACACAATTAAGACATTGTGGAAAGTGTTTCACAATTAATACCGCCTGGAACACCACAGTGTGATGGTGTGTCCGAACATCATAACTGCACCCTATTGGATATGGTGCATACCATGATGTCTCTTATCGAATTACCACTATCGTTTATGGGTTAGGCATTAGAGACAACCACATTCACTTTAAATAGGGCACCATGCAAATCCGTTGAGACGACACCGTTTAGAGAAACCTAAGTTGTCGTTTCTTAAAAGTTTGGGGTTGCGACGCTTATGTGAAAAAGTTTCAAGCTGATAAGCTCGAACCCAAAGCGGATAAATGCATCTTCATAGAATACCCAAAACAGTTGGGTGTACCTCCTATTTCAGATCTGGAAGCAAAATTAATTGCTTCTAGAAACGAGTCCTTTCTCGAGGAAAAGTTTCTCTCGAAAGAATTGAGTGGGAGGATGGTGGAGACTTGATAAGGTTATTGAACCGTCACTTCAACTAGTGTGTAGCAGGGCACAGGAAGTTGTTCCTGTGGCACCTACACCAATTGAAGTGGAAGCTTATGATAGTGATCATGAAACTTCGGATCAAGTCACTACCAAACCTCGTAGGACGACGAGGATGCGTACTACTTCAGAGTAATGCGTAATCCTGTCTTGGGAGTCATGTTGTTGGACAACGATGAACCTACGAGCTATGGAGAAGCGATGGTGGGCCCATATTCCGACAAATGGTTAGAAGCCATGAAATCCGAGACAAATGGATCTTTAAGAAGAAGACGGACGTGGACGGTAATGTTACCGTCTATGAAGCTCAACTTGTGGCAAAGAGTATTTCCACAAGTTCAAGGAGTTGACTACGATGAGATTTTCTCATCCGTAGTGATGCTTAAGTCCGTCGGAATCACGTTAGCATTAGCTGCATTTATGAAATCTGGCAGATGGATGTCAAAACAAGTTTCCTTACCAGTTTTCGTAAGGAAAGGTTGTATGTGATACAATCAGAAAGGTTTTGTCAATCCTAAGGATGCTAATAGGTATGCTAGCTCCAGCGATCCTTCCATGGACTAGAGCAAGCATCTCGGAGTCAGAATATACGCTTTGATGGAGTGATCAAAGTTTTTGGGTTTATACAAAGTTTGTTAGAAACGTGTATTTACAATAAAGTGAGTGGGAGCGCTACAACATTTCTGATAAGTATATGTGAATGACATATTGTTGATCCGAAATGATGTAAAATTTCTGGAAAGCATAAAGGGTTGTTTGAAAGGATTTTTTCAAAGGAAGACCTGGATAAAGCTGCTTACATATTGGGCATCAAGATCTATAGAGATAGATCAAGACGCCTATTGATACTTTCAAAGAACGCACACCTTGACATGATTTTGAAAGAGTTCAAAATAGATCAGCAAAGAAGGAGTTCTTGGCTGTGTTACAAGGTGTGAGTATTGAGTAAGACTCAAGACCTGACCACAGCAGAGGAGAGAGAAAGGACGAAGGTCGTCCCCTATGCTTCAGACGTAGGCTCTACAGTATGCTATGCTGTGTACGGCACATGTAGTGTGCCTTGCCATGAGTTGGTCAAGGGGTACAATGGTGATCTGGGAATGGATCACATGACAGCGGTCGAACTTATCCTTAGTATCTAGTGGACTAAGGAATTTTCTCGATTATGGAGGTGAAAAGGAGTTCGTCGTAAAGGGTTACGTCGATGCGAACTTTGACACTAATCCGGATGACTCTGAGCAGTAAACCGGATTCGTATAGTAGAGCAGTTATTTGAAATGGCTCCAAGTAGCGCGTGGTAGCATCTACAAGATGACATAGACATTCGTAAAGCACACACGGATCTGAAAGGTTCAGACCCGTTGACTAATAACCTCTCTCACAAGCATAACATGATCAAACCAGAATTCATTGAGTGTTAATCACATAGTGATGTGAACTAGATTGGTGACTCTAGTAAACTCTTTGGATGTTGGTCACATGGTGATGTGACCTGTGAGTGTTAATCACATGGTGATGTGAACTAGATTATTGACTCTAGTGCAAGTGGGAGACTATTGGAAATATGCCCTAGAGGCAATAATAAATTGGTTATTATTATATTTCCTTGTTCATGATAATCGTTTATTATCCATGCTAGAATTGTATTGATAGGAAACTCAGATACATGTGTGGATACATAGACAACACCATGTCCCTAGTAAGCCTCTAGTTGACTAGCTCGTTGATCAATAGATGGTTGCGGTTTCCTGACCATGGACATTGGATGTCGTTGATAACGGGATCACATCATTAGGAGAATGATGTGATGGACAAGACCCAATCCTAAGCCTAGCACAAGATCGTGTAGTTCGTTTGCTAAGAGCTTTTCTAATGTCAAGTATCATTTCCTTAGACCATGAGATTGTGCAACTCCCGGATACAGTAGGAATGCTTTGGGTGTACCAAACGTCACAACGTAACTGGGTGGCTATAAAGGTGCACTACAGGTATCTCCGAAAGTGTCTGTTGGGTTGGCACGAATCGAGACTGGGATTTGTCACTCCATGTAAACGGAGAGGTATCTCTGGGCCCACTCGGTAGGACATCATCATAATGTGCACAATGTGACCAAGGAGTTGATCACGGGATGATGTGTTACGGAACGAGTAAAGAGACTTGCCGGTAACGAGATTGAACAAGGTATCGGGATACCGACGATCGAATCTCGGGCAAGTAACATACCGGTAGACAAAGGGAATTGAATACGGGATTGATTGAATCCTCGATATCGTGGTTCATCCGATGAGATCATCGAGGAGCATGTGGGAGCCAACATGGGTATCCAGATCCCGCTGTTGGTTATTGACCGGAGAGTCGTCTCGGTCATGTCTGCGTGTCTCCCGAACCCGTAGGGTCTACACACTTAAGGTTCGGTGACGCTAGGGTTGTAGAGATATTAGTATGCGGTAACCCGAAAGTTGTTCGGAGTCCCGGATGAGATCCCGGACGTCACGAGGAGTTCCAGAATGGTCCGGAGGTAAAGATTTATATATGGGAAGTCTTATTTTGGTCGCCGGAAAAGTTTCGCACTTTATCGGTATTGTACCGGGAGTGCCGAAAGGGGTCCGGGGGTCCACCAAGGGGGTCCACCAGCCCCGGGGGGCCACATGGGCTGCAGGGGGTGCGCCTTGGCCTATATGGGCCAAGGGAACCAACCCCAAGAGGCCCATGCGCCAAGAGATAAGATAAACGGAGAGTCCTAAAGGGGGAAGGCACCTCCGAGGTGCCTTGGGGAGGAAGGACTCCTCCCTGGCCGCACCCTTCCTTGGAGGAAGGGCCAAGGCTGCGCCCCCCCTCTCCCTTGGCCCTATATATAGTGGGGGGGAGGGAGGGCAGCAGCAATCTAAGCCCTGGCGCCTCCCTCTCCCTCCCGTGACACCTCCTCCTCCCCGCTTGCGCTTGGCGAAGCCCTGCCGGGATCCCGCTACTTCCACCACCACGCCGTCGTGCTGCTGGATCTCCATCAACCTCTCCTTCCCCCTTGCGGGATCAAGAAGGAGGAGACGTCGCTGCTCCGTACGTGTGTTGAACGCGGAGGTGCCGTCCGTTCGGCGCTAGGATCATCGGTGATTTGGATCACGACGAGTACGACTCCATCAACCCCGTTCTCTTGAACGCTTCCGCTCGCGATCTACAAGGGTATGTAGATGCACTCCCCTTCCCCTCGTTGCTAGATTACTCCATAGATTGATCTTGGTGATGCGTAGAAAATTTTGAATTTCTGCTACGTTCCCCAACAAAGCCACCGTTCATAATCCTTTCATACATGTCACTCTTGATTCATTGCATATCCCGGTACACCGCCGGAGGCATCCTCATAGAGTCATATTTTGTTCTAAGTATTGAGTTGTAAGTAAATAAAAGTGTGATGATCATCATTATTAGAGCATTGTCCCAAGTGAGGAAAGGATGATGGAGACTATGATTCCCCCACAAGTCGGGATGAGACTCCGGACCAAAAAAAAAAGAAAACAAAAAAAAGAGGCCATAAAAAAAGAGAAAAGGCCCAAAGAAAAAAATGAATGAGAGAAAAAGAGAGAACGGACAATGCTACTATCCTTTTTCCACACTTGTGCTTCAAAGTAGCACCATGGTCTTCATGATAGAGAGTCTCCTATGATATCACTTTCATATACTAGTGGGAATTTTTCATTATAGAACTTGGCTTGTATATTCCAATGATGGGCTTCCACAAAATGCCCTAGGTCTTCGTGAGCAAGCGAGTTGGATGCACACCCACTTAGTTTCTTTTGTTGAGCTTTCATATACTTATAGCTCTAGTGCATCCGTTGCATGGCAATCCCTACTCACTAACATTGATATCTATTGATGGGCATCTCCATAGCCCGTTGATACGCCTAGTTAATGTGAGACTATCTTCTCCTTTTTGTCTTCTCCACAACCACCATTCTATTCCACATAAAGTGCTATGTCCATGGCTCACGCTCATGTATTGTGTGAAGATTGAAAAAGTTTGAGAACACCAAAAGTATGAAACAATTGCTTGGCTTGTCATCGGGGTTGTGCATGAATAAATACTTTGTGTGATGAAGATAGAGCATAGCCAGACTATATGATTTTGTAGGGATAACTTACTTTGGCCATGTTATTTTGAGAAGACATAATTGCTTAGTTAGTATGCTTGAAGTGTTATTATTTTTATGTAAATATTAAACTTTTATGTTGAATCTTTCGGATCTGAATATTCGTACCACAAATAAGAGAATTACATTGAAAATTATACCAAGTAGCATTCCACATCAAAAATTCTGTTTTTATCATTTACCTACTCGAGGACGAGCATGAATTAAGCTTGGGGATGCTTGATACGTCTCCAACGTATCTATAAGTTTTTATTGTTCCATGTTATACTATATTCTGTTTTGGATGTTTAATGGGCTTTATTATACACTTTTATATTATTTTTGGGACTAACCTATTAACCGGAGGCCCAGCCCGAATTGCTGTTTTTTTTGCCTATTTCAGTGTTTCGAAGAAAAAGGATATCAAACGGAATCCAAGCGGAATGAAACGTTCGGGAACGTGATTTTCGGAACAAACGTGATCCAGAGGACTTGGAGTCTACGTAAAGCAATCAACGAGCAGAGCACGAGGCAGGGGCGCGCCTACCCCCCCAGGCGCGCCCTCCACCCTCGTGGGGCCCGCGTTGCTCCACTGACGTACTTCTTCCTCCTATATATACCCATATACCCTGGAAACATCAGAGCAGGAGCCAAAACCCTATTTCCACCGCCGCAACCTTCCGTACCCGTGAGATCCCATCTTGGGGCCTTTTCCGGCGCTCCACCGGAGGGGGCATTGATCACGGAGGGCTTGTACATCAACACCATAGCCTCTCCGATGATGTGTGAGTAGTTTACCTCAGACCTTCGGGTCCATAGTTATTAGCTAGATGGCTTCTTCTCTCTCTTTGGATCTCAATACAAAGTTCTCCTCGATCTTCTTGGAGATCTGTTCGATGTAATCTTCTTTTGTGGTGTGTTTGTCGAGATCCGATGAATTGTGGGTTTATGATCAAGTTTATCTATGAACAATATTTGAATCTCCTCTGAATTCTTTTATGTGTGATTGGTTATCTTTGCAAGTCTCTTCGAATTATCAGTTTGGTTTGGCCTACTAGATTGATCTTTCTTGCAATGGGAGAAGTGCTTAGCTTTGGGTTCAATCTTGCGGTGCTCGATCCCAGTGACAGTAGTGGAAACGACACGTATTGTATTGTTGCCATCGAGGATAAAAAGAGGGGGTTTATATCATATTGCATGAGTTTATCCCTCTACATCATGTCATCTTACTTAAAGTATTACTCTGTTCTTATGAAATTAATACTCTAGATGCATGCTGGATAGCGGTCAATGTGTGGAGTAATAGTAGTAGATGCAGAATCGTTTCGGTCTACTTGTCGCGGACGTGATGCCTATATACATGATCATACCTAGATATTCTCATAACTATGCTCAATTCTATCAATTGCTCGACAGTAATTTGTTTACCCACCATAATACTTATGCTCTTGAGAGAAGCCACTAGTGAAACCTATGGCCCCCGGGTCTATTTTCCATCATATTAATCTTCCAACACTTAGCTATTTTTATTGCTGTTTATTTTACTTTGCATCTTTATCATAAAAATACCAAAAATATTATCTTATCATATCTATCAGATCTCACTCTCGTAAGTGACCGTGAAGGGATTGACAACCCCTTTATCGCGTTGATTGCGAGGTTCTTATTTGTTTGTGTAGGTGCGTGGGACTTGAGCGTGATCTCCTACTGGATTGATACCTTGGTTCTCAAAAACTGTGGGAAATACTGACGCTACTTTACTGCATCACCCTTTCCTCTTCAAGGCAAAACCAACGAAGTGCTCAAGAAGTAGCAGTCCACCGCCCGCACCGATACCCGTCGGGCGCTACGGTTCTAGCTATATTAGCGATGCTATATATATATATATGATACTTTTCAAGGTGTATTAGTGATAATATTCGACGATGTACGGACGCAAGAGATGATGTAGTTTTGCTTATTGAATGCATGCTAATTTGAATAATAATTTATTTTACGATTTGGTTTTGCTTATTGAATGCTCATATGATGTAGATATAAACATGTATATCTTGTGTTGCTCAAATAGGATATGTGCTTGCCCAAGTGGCCGGCCATGTTTGCAGGTTACACCTCCTATAGTGGCCTATGTTTTGCTGGAGTGTTGATTAATTTCCATTCCGGCAAATTTCAGGCGCTCGATATGTCCTTTTTTAGCAAAGGTCATGCCGGATTTTTCCGTGAATTCTGGCATGACTTGTGCTAGAATATGTAGGAAATAACGAGTGGCATGGATTTTCTAGAAAAATAATTAAACGACATTTTGGGTTGAATTTAAGTCTGTCGAGGCTCCATCACCGAAGGTCGAAAAATCAGTGAGGGAGTGTATCCACGATATATGAGAGAGGACGAAGAAGCCCGACTGTTGTCGTGGGGGTCATTTCTCCTTCTTCTCTGGGTGCTAGACCTTTGTTATGCACTAGGGGAAGGAGGAGTAACGACCATCACTGACGGTCGCAAATGTCAGAGAGGAATCAGTGTGTGAGAGTCTCCACCACATATGAGAGGACGAAAAATCCCTACTATTGTCGTGGGGGTCGCTTCTCCTTCCTTCCCGTGTGCTAGGCATTTTGGTGTAATGCACTCAGGAACGAAAGGAGGAGCTACCATCACCAACGGTCGAATGTATACACCACGCGAGCTGAGAGTTTTCAAGAAAAAGACTCGACACACCGATAGTCAACCCGTGATGAATAATAATGATTTAATTTAATTTTTGTAGTACATATATTGAATTGTACAAGTTTAATCTTTGAATTATGAACGTAGGAAATACCGTCATCGGATGACGAAAGTCTCCCGCGGGAGTGCAACTGGTGCAACGACAACCGAGGTCTGTGCGACAGGCCTCACCAGGACGAAGATCGGCGCTTCAACATTAAGCTCCAGGAGACCTTCGATGTTGGAACGGTACGCAACGACAACAAGTGTTTTTTCGTAATTAAGCATGACTGTAACTATTTCAACGTGTAATTTTCATCTTTTACAATTCGAGTAGCTTATCCCATGCCATGCAAGACGCTATTGTTGGAAATATGCCCTAGAGGCAATAATAAATAGGTTATTATTATATTTCCTTGTTCACGATAATCGTTTATTATCCATGCTAGAACTGTATTGATAGGAAACTCAGATACATGTGTGGATACATAGACAACACCATGTCCCTAGTAAGCCTCTAGTTGACTAACTCGTTGATCAATAGATGGTTACGGTTTCCTGACCATGGACATTGGATGTCGTTGATAACGGGATCACATCATTAGGAGAATGATGTGATGGACAAGACCCAATCCTAAGCCTAGCACAAGATCGTGTAGTTCGTTTGCTCAGAGCTTTTTCTAATGTCAAGTATCATTTCCTTAGACCATGAGATTGTGCAACTCCCGGATACCGTAGGAATGCTTTGGGTGTACCAAACGTCACAACGTAACTGGGTGGCTATAAAGGTGCACTACAGGTATCTCCGAAAGTGTCTGTTGGGTTGGCACGAATCGAGACTGGGATTTGTCACTCCGTGTAAACGGAGAGGTATCTCTGGGCCCACTCGGTAGGACATCATCATAATGTGCACAATGTGACCAAGGAGTTGATCACGGGATGATGTGAGTTACAGAACGAGTAAAGAGACTTGCCGGTAACGAGATTGAACAAGGTATAGGATACCGACGATCGAATCTCGGACAAGTAACATACCGATAGACAAAGGGAATTGTATACGGGATTGATTGAATCCTCGACATCGTGGTTCATCCGATGAGATCATCGAGGAGCATGTGGGAGCCAACATGGGTATCCAGATCCCGCTGTTGGTTATTGACCGGAGAGTCGTTTCGGTCATGTCTGCATGTCTCCCGAACCCGTAGGGTCTACACACTTAAGGTTCGGTGACGCTAGGGTTATAGAGATATTAGTATGCGGTAACCCGAAAGTTGTTTGGAGTCCCGGATGAGATCCCGGACGTCAAGAGGAGTTCCGGAATGGTCCGGAGGTAAAGATTTATATATGGGAAGTCTTATTTTGGTCGCCGGAAAAGTTTCGCACTTTATCGGTATTGTACCGGGAGTGACCGAAAGGGGTCCGGGGGTCCACCAAGGGGGTCCACCAGCCCCGGGGGGCCACATGGGCTGTAGGGGGTGCGCCTTGGCCTATATGGGCCAAGGGCACCAGCCCCAAGAGGCCCATGCGCCAAGAGATAAGGAAAAGGGAGAGTCCTAAAGGGGGAAGGCACCTCCGAGGTGCCTTGGGGGGGAAGGACTCCTCCCTGGCCGCACCCTTCCTTGGAGGAAGGGCCAAGGCTGCGCCCCCCTCTCCCTTGGCCCTATATATAGTGGGGGGAAGGGAGGGCAGCAACACCTCAGCCCTGGCGCCTCCCTCTCCCTCCCGTGACACATCTCCCTCCTCCCGCAGCGCTTGGTGAAGCCCTGTTGGAATCCCGCTACTTCCACCACCACGCCGTCGTGCTGCTGGATCTCCATCAACCTCTCCTCCCTCCTTGTTGGATCAAGAAGGAGGAGACGTCGCTGCTCCGTACGTGTGTTGAACGCGGAGGTGCCGTCCATTCGGCGCTAGGATCATCGGTGATTTGGATCACGACGAGTATGACTCCATCAACCCCGTTCTCTTGAACGCTTCCGCTCGCGATCTACAAGGGTATGTAGATGCACTCCCCTTCCCCTCGTTGCTAGATTACTCCATAGATTGATCTTGGTGATGCGTAGAAAATTTTGAATTTCTGCTACGTTCCCCAACAGTGGCTTCATGAGCTAGGTCTATGCGTAGTTTCTATGCACGAGTAGAACACAAAGTAGTTGTGGGCGTAGATGTTGCCAATTCTTCTTGCCGCTACTAGTCTTATCTTGTTTCGGCGGCATTGTGGGATGAAGCGGCCCGGACCGACCTTACACGTACGCTTACGTGAGACAGGTTCCACCGACTGACATGCACTAGTTGCATAAGGTGGCTAGCGGGTGTCTGTCTCTCCCACTTTAGTCGGAACGGATTCGATGAAAAGGGTCCTTTATGAAGGGTAAATAGAAATTGGCATATCACGTTGTGGTTTTACGTAGGTAAGAAACGTTCTTGCTAGAAACCTATACAAGCCACGTAAAAACCTGCAACAACAATTAGAGGACGTCTAACTTGTTTTTGCAGCATGTGCTATGTGATGTGATATGGCCAGAAGATATGATGAATGATATATGTGATGTATGAGATTGATCATATTCTTGTAATAGGGATCACGACTTGCTTGTCGATGAGTATGACAACCGGCAGGAGCCATAGGAGTTGTCTTTATTTTTTGTATGACCTGCGTGTCATTGAATAACGCCATGTAAATTACTTTACTTTATTGCTAAGCGCGTTAGCCATAGAAGTAGAAGTAATCGTTGGCGTGACAACTTCATAAAGACACAATGATGGAGATCATGATGATGGAGATCATGGTGTCATGCCGGTGACGAAGATGATCATGGTGCCCCGAAGATGGAGATCAAAAGAGCAAAATGATATTGGCCATATCATGTCACTATTTGATTGCATGTGATGTTTATCATGTTATGCATCTTATTTGCTTAGAACGACGGTAGTAAGTAAGATGATCCCTCACTAAAATTTCAAGAGAAGTGTTCCCCCTAACTGTGCACCGTTGCGAAGGTTCGTTGTTTCGAAGCACCACGTGATGATCGGGTTTGATAGATTCTAGCGTTCGAATACAACGGGTGTTGACGAGCCTAGCATGTACAGACATGGCCTCGGAACACATGCAAAACACTTAGGTTGACTTGACGAGCCTAGCATGTACAGACATGGCCTCGGAACACAAGAGACCAAAAGGTCGAACATGAGTCGTATAGTAGATACGATCAACATGGAGATGTTCACCGATGTTGACTAGTCCGTCTCACGTGATGATCGGACACGGCCTAGTTTGACTCGGATCATGTATCACTTAGATGACTAGAGGGATGTCAATCTGAGTGGGAGTTCATAATCAGATGAACTTCATTATCATAAACATAGTCAAAAGGTCTTTGCAAATTATGTCATGCGCTTTAGTTCTACTGTTTAAGATATGTTCCTAGAGAAAATTTAGTTGAAAGTTGATAGTAGCAATTATGCGGACTGGGTTCGTGAACTGAGGATTGTCCTCATTGCTACACAGAAGGCTTATGTCCTTAATGCACCGCTCGGTGTGCTGAACCTCTGCGTCGTCTATAGATGTTGCGGAACATCTGACATACACGTTTTGATAACTACGTGATAGTTCAGTGCGTAATGCTAACGGTTTAGAATTGTGGCACCAAAGACGTTTTGAAACGTCGCAGAACATATGAGATGTTCCGAAGACTGAAATTGGGATTTCGGACTAGTGCCTATGTCAAGAGGTATGAGACCTCTGACAAGTTTCTTAAGCCTACAAACTAAGGGAGAAAAGCTCAATCGTTGAGCATGTGCTCAGATTGTCTGAGTGCCACAATCGCTTGAATCGAGTGGGAGTTAATCTTCCAGATGAGATAGTGATGGTTCTCCATAATCACTGCCACCAAGCTATTAGAGATTCGTGATGAACTATAAATATCAAGGATAGATGATGATCCTTGAGCAACTCGCGATGTTTGACACCGCGAAAGTAGAAATCAAGAAGGAGCATCAATTGTTGATGGTTAGTAAAACTACTAGTTTCTAGAACAGCAAGGGCAAAAGGGATACTTCATGAAACAACAAATCGTTTGCTGCTCTAGTGAAGAATCCCAAGGTTGAACCCAAACCCGAGACTAAGTGCTTCTGTAATGAGGGGAACGGTCACTGAAGCCAAACTACCCTAGATACTTGGTAGATGAGAAGGCAGACATGGTCGACAGAAGTATAGAGGATATACGTTATATGAATGTGTACTTTACTAGTACTCCTAGCAGCACCAGGGTATTAGATACCGGTTCGGTTGCTAAGTGTTAGTAACTCGAAATAAAAGCTGCGAAATAAACGGAGACTAGCTAAAGGTGAGATGACGATATGTGTTGGAAGTGTTTCCAAGGTTGATGTGATCAAGCATCGCATGCTCCCTCTACCATCGAGATTGGTGTTTGCGTTGAGCACAAACATGATTAGATTATGTTTATCGCAATACGGTTATTCAAGGAGAATAATGGTTACTCTGTTTATTTGAATAATACCTTCAATGGTCTTGCACCTAAAATGAATCTCGATCGTAGTGATACACATGTTCATGCCAAAAGATATAAGATAGTAATGATAGTACCACATACTTGTGGCACTGCCACTTGAGTCATATTGGTATAGAACGCATGAAGAAGCTCCATGTAGATGGATCTTTGGACTCACTCGTTTTTGAAAAGAATGAGACATGCGAACCATGTCTATTGGTATATATGCATGAAGAAACTCCATGCAGATGGATCGTTTGGACTCACTTGATTTTGAATCACTTGAGACATGCAAATCATACCACATGGGCAAGATGACTGAAAGGCCTCGTTTTCAGTGAGATGGAACAAGAGAGCAACTTATTGGAAGTAATACATTTTGATGTATGCAGTCCAATGAGTGCTGAGGCATGCAGTGGATATCGTTATGTTCTTACTTCACAGATGATTTGAGTAGATGCTGAGAATATTTACTTGATGAAACACAAGTCTGAATTATTGAAAGGTTCAAGTAATTTCAGAGTGAAGTTGAAGATCGTCGTGACAAGAGGATAAAATGTCTATGATATGATCATAGAGATATCTGATTTACGAGTTTGGCACACAATTAAGACATTGTGGAAATTGTTTCACGATTAATACCGCCTGGAACACCACAGTGTGATGGTGTGTCCGAACATCATAACTGCACCGTATTGGATATGGTGCATACCATGATGTCTCTTATCGAATTACCACTATCGTTTATGGGTTAGGCATTAGAGACAACCGCATTCACTTTAAATAGGGCACCACGCAATTCCGTTGAGACGACACCGTTTAGAGAAACCTAAGTTGTCGTTTCTTAAAAGTTTGGGGCTGCGATGCTTATGTGAAAAAGTTTCAGGCTGATAAGCTCGAACCCAAAGCGGATAAATGCATCTTCATAGAATACCCAAAACAGTTGGGTGTACCTCCTATTTCAGATCTAGAAGCAAAAGTAATTGCTTCTAGAAACGAGTCCTTTCTCGAGGAAAAGTTTCTCTTGAAAGAATTGAGTGGGAGGATGGTGGAGACTTGACAAGGTTATTGAACCGTCACTTCAACTAGTGTGTAGTAGGGCACAGGAAGTTGTTCCTGTGGCACCTACACCAATTGAAGTGGAAGCTTATGATAGTGATCATGAAACTTCGGATCAAGTCACTACCAAACCTCGTAGGACGACGAGGATGCGTGCTACTTCAGAGTGGTACGTGATCCCGTCTGAGATATCAGGTTGTTGGACAATACTGAACCTACGAGCTATGGAGAAGCGATGGTGGGCCCATATTCCAACAAATGGTTAGAAGCCATGAAATCCGAGATAAATGGATCTTTGAGAAGAAGACGGACGTGGACGGTAATGTTACCGTCTATGAAGCTCGACTTTTGGCAAAGAGTATTTCCACAAGTTCAAGGAGTTGACTACGATGATATTTTCTCATCTGTAGCGATGCTTAAGTCCGTCGGAATCACTTTAGCATTAGCTGCATTTATAAAATCTGGTAGATGGATGTCAAAACAAGTTTCCTTACCAGTTGTCGTAAGGAAAGGTTGTATGTGATACAATCAGAAAGGTTTTGTCGATCCTAAGGATGCTAATAGGTATGCTAGCTCCAGCAATCCTTCCATGGACTAGAGCAAGCATCTAGGAGTCAGAATATACGCTTTGATAGAGTGATCAAAGTTTTTGGGTTTATACAAAGTTTGTCAGAAACATGTATTTACAATAAAGTGAGTGGGAGCGCTACAACATTTCTGATAAGTATATGTGAATGACATATTGTTGATCCGAAATGATGTAATATTTCTGGAAAGCATAAAGGGTTGTTTGAAAGGAGTTTTTCAAAGGAAGACCTGGATAAAAGCTGCTTATATATTGGGCATCAAGATCTATAGAGATAGATCAAGACGCCCGATGATAGTTTCAAAGAACGCACACCTTGACATGATTTTGAAAGAGTTCAAAATAGATCAGCAAAGAAGGAGTTCTTGGCTGTGTTACAAGGTGTGAGTATTGAGTAAGACTCAAGACCTGACCACAGCAGAAGATAGAGAAAGGACGAAGGTCGTCCCCTATGCTTGAGACGTAGGCTCTATAGTATGCTATGCTGTGTACCGCACATGTAGTGTGCCTTGCCATGAGTTGGTCAAGAGGGTACAATAGTGATCCGGGAAAGGATCTCATGACAGTGGTTGAACTTATCCTAGTACCTATTGGACTAAGGAATTTTCTCAATTATGGAGGTGAAAAGGAGTTCGTCGTAAAGGGTTACGTCGATGCGAACTTTGACACTAATCCGGATGACTCTGAGTAGTAAACCGGATTTGTATAGTAGAGCAATTATTTGAAATGGCTCCAAGTAGCGCGTGGTAGCATCCACAAGATGACATAGATATTCGTAAAGCACACACGGATCTGAAAGGTTCAGACCCGTTGACTAATAACCTCTCTCACAAGCATAACATGATCAAACCAGAACTCATTGAGTGTTAATCACATAGAGATGTGAACTAGATTGTTGACTCTAGTAAACTCTTTGGATGTTGGTCACATGGTGATGTGACCTATGAATGTTAATCACATGGTGATGTGGACTAGATTATTGACTCTAGTGCAAGTGGGAGACTGTTGGAAATATGCCCTAGAGGCAATAATAAATAGGTTATTATTATATTTCCTTGTTCAAGATAATCGTTTATTATCCATGCTAGAACTGTATTGATAGGAAACTCAGATACATGTGTGGATACATAGACAACACCATGTCCCTAGTAAGCCTCTAGTTGACTAGCTCGTTGATCAATAGATGGTTACGGTTTCCTGACCATGGACATTGGATGTCGTTGATAACGGGATCACATCATTAGGAGAATGATGTGATGGACAAGACCCAATCCTAAGCCTAGCACAAGATCGTGTAGTTCGTTTGCTGAGAGCTTTTTCTAATGTCAAGTATCATTTCCTTAGACCATGAGATTGTGCAACTCCCGGATACCGTAGGAATGCTTTGGGTGTACCAAACGTCACAACGTAACTGGGTGGCTATAAAGGTGCACTACAGGTATCTCCGAAAGTGTCTGTTGGGTTGGCACGAATCGAGACTGGGATTTGTCACTCCGTGTAAACGGAGAGGTATCTCTGGGCCCACTCGGTAGGACATCATCATAATGTGCACAATGTGACCAAGGAGTTGATCACGGGATGATGTGAGTTACAGAACGAGTAAAGAGACTTGCCGGTAACGAGATTGAACAAGGTATAGGATACCGACGATCGAATCTCGGGCAAGTAACATACCGATAGACAAAGGGAATTGTATACGGGATTGATTGAATCCTCGACATTGTGGTTCATCCGATGAGATCATCGAGGAGCATGTGGGAGCCAACATGGGTATCCAGATCCCGCTGTTGGTTATTGATCGGAGAGTCGTCTCGGTCATGTCTGCATGTCTCCCGAACCCGTAGGGTCTACACACTTAAGGTTCAGTGACGCTAGGGTTATAGAGATATTAGTATGCGGTAACCCGAAAGTTGTTCGGAGTCCCGGATGAGATCCCGGACATCACGAGGAGTTCCGGAATGGTCCGGAGGTAAAGATTTATATATGGGAAGTCTTATTTTGGTCGCCGGAAAAGTTTCGCACTTTATCGGTATTGTACCGAGAGTGACCGAAAGGGGTCCGGGGGTCCACCAAGGGGGTCCACCAGCCCCGGGGGGCCACATGGGCTGTAGGGGGTGCGCCTTGGCCTATATGGGCCAAGGGCACCAGCCCCAAGAGGCCCATGCGCCAAGAGATAAGGAAAAGGGAGAGTCCTAAAGGGGGAAGGCACCTCCGAGGTGCCTTGGGGGGGGAAGGACTCCTCCCTGGCCGCACCCTTCCTTGGAGGAAGGGCCAAGGCTGCGCCCCCCCTCTCCCTTGGCCCTATATATAGTGGGGGGAAGGGAGGGCAGCAACACCTCAGCCCTGGCGCCTCCCTCTCCCTCCCGTGACACATCTCCCTCCTCCCGCAGCGCTTGGTGAAGCCCTGTTGGAATGCCGCTACTTCCACCACCACGCCGTCGTGCTGCTGGATCTCCATCAACCTCTCCTCCCTCCTTGCTGGATCAAGAAGGAGGAGACGTCGCTGCTCCATACGTGTGTTGAACGTGGAGGTGCCGTCCGTTCGGCGCTAGGATCATCGGTGATTTGGATCACGACGAGTACGACTCCATCAACCCCGTTCTCTTGAACGCTTCCGCTCGCGATCTACAAGGGTATGTAGATGCACTCCCCTTCCCCTCGTTGCTAGATTACTCCATAGATTGATCTTGGTGATGCGTAGAAAATTTTGAATTTCTGCTACGTTCCCCAACAGCTATGTCTTGGAGAGGATGGATTTTGAAGACCATGAAAATTTCGAAACAAAGAAAATTCACCTAAGGACTCATTATGGTATGGATTTTGAAGTAAATCTGTATAATTCTGAGAGCTTAACCCATTTTGGTTGCAAAAATTGGGAAGCACTTTGCATATGGTTTTTATGAGGGTATGCTTGTCACCATGGATCTTGGTGATCCTGACATCGACCAAGACAATATGGACATTTGGGTCCTTGTTGATATGCTTCCAGTTCTACCGTTATGTGAGTTTCTCAAACATAGTTATTAACTAATTTATATTGTTCATTTCAAAATAGTTGACAGCTTATTTCCATTAACAGCTTATTTTCATTGTTCAAACAATGTGCGGAACATGGTAGACAGAACGTACTAGACCGATGGCTATGAGTTAACTTATCAGGAGAAAAATCATCTGGTTGCATTTTGTACTGATCTTGAGAATTACAATATCTATTATAAAACTCCTCCACATTATGGTCAATACGTACCACTAGTGCACGTGTTGAACTACGGTAACATCCATGGAGATGCCATGGTAAGATTTTTTAGTATTACTACATCCATGCATCTTTTGCATAAATTCTTTTAAAACTTAACTACATTGCTAACTACAAAGTTATTACTATGTTTTTCAACAGAAAATCCCGAATGATTGTGTGCCTCATCTGATGTATCAGAATGGTCGCCTTGATGTTTGAACATACGACCTGGTCATCCCACGAATCTCACATGTCCATATCAGATTTCTAAAAGAAGTGGAGACATGAAAATCAAAGAATGGAAAAATTGTATGGACAGTCGTAAGGAGGTACTTGGAAGCAACATTGTGCAAAAGGCAAGAATTGAAGACAGGATAATCTCCATTCTCCATAATGGAGAGTCAGGGCCTATCTCGTTTTATGCTATTTTACCTAAGAGAAGGTAGTAGGTCCTAGTTAATAATACTCATGATCATGTGCTAAGAACAACTAAGTAGGATTGGTTAGATGACTATGATGATGATGTGTTATAGAGTAGAAGTTGTATGATCGATGATGATGAGTATGACTTGTTATTATGATACCAATGATGAGTTATTTATTATTATGATCGATGATGCATGATGCTAAGTTGTTATATGAGCATGATTACTTATTATATATAACAGTTGGTGAAATGAACCTGGATTAGATTCAAGTGAAGCCAACATGTGGTGCACATCGAAAGTACTACTAATCCAAACTAGATCAAGTTTGGATTAGAGTAGTACTTTCGACATGCACCACATGTTGCCTCCATTTGAATCTACTCCACATTCATTTCACCCACTGTTATATATAATAAGTAATCATGGTCATAAAATCATATGATGAAAGTACTGCATATAAAACCACACAACGAAAAAAGCTGTATTTTAAAAAATACAGGAAAATTTAGCAGCAGCGCTTTTTAGAACAAGCGCTACTGCTACTTGTAAGTAGCAGTAGCGCTGCCCAAAGGAGAGCGCTACTGCTAACTAGGTATAGTAGTAGCGCTCCCTTTCCAGTGCTACTGCTACTAGTTAGCTGTAGCGCCTTAGTAGTAGCGCTGGACCCAGCGCTACTGCTATGCATATTTTGAGCGCTACTACTAGGGTTTTCCCTAGTAGTGTAGTGAGAAGCGAAATGAGACTTTTTTTTGAAACATCAAGACTTTATTCCTCAAATCAATGATAGATCGTTTACAATAGCATGAGATATAAAGTCCGGGATATTAGATTCCCAAAAAGAGGAAGATCTATTGCTAAATGAGTTGCTAGCTAAGATATAAGCAGCCTCATTGGCTTCACGAAGACAGTGAGAGTATACTGTATTGGCAAAATCAAGAGCAAGTTCTCTGCATTCCAAAAATCGTGGCTATATTTGATCCCGTATAATATGGGTTCTGCACTGATTCCACCACGAAACAACTATCAAACTCAACTTGAACTTTGTTGCATCCGATCCTATCGGCTAGATATAAACCATTGCGGATTGCCATAGTTTCGGCTGTGTCAACGCTCGAGATATGAGGGAGACACCATGTGGCTGCTGCTATGAAATTCCCTCGGTGGTCACGTGCAATAGCTCCTGTTGCTCCTGAAAAGAGTGTCGGACTGGAAAGTTGCATCCACATTAACTTTTATTACATCGCTTGCCAGCCGTTTCCACGTGTGATCTTGCTTCCTCTCCGAAGACTTGCTTGAGTAAGCGCGGATAAAGTTGGTAGCCAGAACTCTAATTGATATGGCTGCTTTCTCTACTATTTGGATCAATTCCCCTTTCACATGTTGGCGCCTCTGCCACCAAAGATACCAGGCCGCCACCAGTATTAGTTCGGACGTGGGCAAACCTTCAGAAACGCCTTGTGTCCAGCTAGGAATCTCTGTAGTTACTGATCCAGACCGGTCCTGCATAACAGCCTCCTGTATAACATTATGAACCCCCAATTCTGACTAGATTTCCTGCACTCTCTTGCATGTGAACAAGCAATGTTGAATATCTTCCAACCCAACCGAGCAGAAGGGGCACTGTGGGGTAAGAGGGATATGCCTATTAGCCAATATTCCATAGCAGGGCAGCGATCCATTCAGTGCCTTCCAAGCAAAGTGCTTAATCTTCCCAGGGAGTTTAAGATTCCACACTTCATGCCATATTGTGTTAGCTTGGGCATTCCCTTGACCATCAGATCTAGCAAGAAGATGTCCATATATGTGTTCAAAATTCTCTGTGATAAGCTGACCGGACCGAAAAGGTCCCTGATCTCGTGTAATTCCATGCTATGAAGTCCTCCATCACCTGAACATTTAGGGGTATTTGGAGGATCCTATATGCATCAACTAGAGAGAACACGTCTCGGATTAAAGCTTCGTCTCACTGCCCATAATGAGGATCAATCAATTCCTCCACGTATCTTAGCATCACTGATCCTCGAGGGGTAATAACTTTCCGCGATGGGCTTGATGGAATCCATGGGTCCTACCATATATCTATCTGCGCTCCTGTACCCACACGCCACCCTCTTTTGAATGTTTGAATACCTGCCACAATACTCTGCCAGGTAAACGATGAACCTTTCTTTGGACCCGCCTTCAAAATGTTACCCTCTGGATAATACTTTGTGCTCAAAACACGTGCACATAGAGAGTAAGGGTTTTGGATTAGACGCCAACACTGTTTTGCTAATAAATCAAGGTTGAAACTGTGAAGGTCTCTAAATCCCAATCCCCTTTCTTCTTTGGTACACACATCTTCCACCACGCAAACCAATGCATCTTCTTCTTCTCTTCTCCGTCACCCCACCAAAAAATGAGAATCTCATTGGTGATTGTTTTGCAAATTCCTTTTGGGAGTTTAAACACTGACATAGTATATGATGGGATTGCCTGAGCCACTGATTTCAGTAATATTTCATTACCCTATATCGGTAGGAATTTTTCCTTCCACCCTTTGAGCCTCTGACATATTCTATCTATTAAGTGTTGGAAACAGTCGCTCCTATCCACGCCCACCAAGGTGGGTAGTGATGTCTACTACACAACCTTCTTCTTATAGACGTTGTTGGGCCTCCAAGTGCAAAGGTTTGTAGGACAGTAGCAAATTTCCCTCAAGTGGATGACCTAAGGTTTATCAATCTGTGGGAGGCGCAGGATGAAGATGGTCTCTCTCAAACAACCCTGCAACCAAATAACAAAAAGTCTCTTGTGTCCCCAATACATCCAATACAATGGTAAATTGTATAGGTGCACTAGTTCGGCGAAGAGATGGTGATACAAGTGCAATATGGATGGTAGATATAGGTTTTTGTAATCTGAAAATATAAAAACAGCAAGGTAACTAATGATAAAAGTGAGTACAAACGGTATTGCAATGCTTCGAAACAAGGCCTAGGGTTCATACTTTCACTAGTGCAAATTCTCTCAACAAGGATAACATAATTAGATCATATAACAATCCCTCAAAATGCAACAAAGAGTCACTCCAAAGTCACTAATAGCGGAGAACAAACGAAGAGATTATTGTAGGGTACAAAACCACCTCAAAGTTATTCTTTCCGATCAATCCATTGGGCTATTCCTATAAGTGTCACAAACAGCCCTAGATTTCGTAGTAAAATAACACCTTAAGACACAAATCAACCAAAACCCTAATGTCACCTAGATACTCCAATGTCACCACAAGTATCCACATGTATGATTATACGATATGCATCACACAATCTCAGATTCATCTATTCAAACGAACACAAAGAAGATCAAAGACTGCCCCAAAGTTTCTACCGGAGATTCAAGACGAAAACGTGTGCCAACCCCTATGCATAGATTCCCAAGGTCATGGAACCCGCAAGTTGATCACTGCTACCTCTTGAGCACTGCGTTGGTTTCCCTTGAAGAGGAAAGGGTGATGCAGCAAAGTAGCGTAAGTATTTCCCTCAGTTTTTGAGAACCAAGGTATCAATCCAGTAGGAGGCTACGCGCGAGTCCCTCGTACCTACACAAAACAAATAAATCCTCGCAACCAACGCGATAAGGGGTTGTCAATCCCTTCACGGTCACTTACGAGCGTGAGATCTGATAGATATGATAGGATAATATTTTTGGTATTTTTGTGATAAATATGCAAAGTAAAATAAAAGCAAAGTAAAAAAGCAAAGGAAATAACTAAGTGTTGGAAGATTAATATGATGAAGATAGACCCGGGGGCCATAGGTTTCACTAGTGGCTTCTCTCAAGAGCATAAGTATTTTACGGCGGGTGAACGAATTACTGTTGAGCAATTGACAGAATTGAGCATAGTTATGAGAATATCTAGGTATGATCATGTATATAGGCATCACGTCCGAGACAAGTAGACCGACTCCTGCCTGCATCTACTACTATTACTCCACTCATCGACCGCTATCCAGCATGCATCTAGAGTATTAAGTGCATGAAAACAGAGTAACGCCTTAAGCAAGATGACATGATGTAGAGGGATAAATTCATGCAATATGGTAAAAAACCCATCTTGTTATCCTCGATGGCAACAATACAATACGTGCCTTGCTGCCCCTACTATCACTGGGAAAGGACACCGCAAGATTGAACCCAAAGCTAAGCACTTCTCCCATTGCAAGAAAGATCAATCTAGTAGGCCAAACCAAACTGATAATTCGAAGAGACTTGCAAAGATAACCAATCATACATAAAAGAATTCAGAGAAGATTCAAATATTGTTCATAGATAATCTTGATCATAAACCCACAATTCATCGGTCTCAACAAACACACCGCAAAAGAAGATTACATCGAATAGATCTCCACGAGAGAGGGGGAGAACATTGTATTGAGATCCAAAAAGAGAGAAGAAGCCATCTAGCTACTAACTATGGACCCGAAGGTCTGAGGTAAACTACTCACACTTCATCGGAGAGGCTATGGTGTTGATGTAGAAGCCCTCCATGATGGATGCCCCCTCCGACGGAGCTCCGGAACAGGCCCCAAGATGGGATCTCGTGGGTACAGAAGGTTGCGGCGGTGGAATTAGGTTTTTGGCTACGTATCTGATCGTTTGGGGGTACGTAGGTATATATAGGAGGAAGGAGTACGTCGGTGGAGCAACAGGGGGTCCACGAGGGTGGAGGGCGCGCCCTAGTGGGGTGGGCGCGCCCCCTACCTCGTGGCCTCCTCTTTTGTTTCTTGACGTAGGGTCCAAGTCTCCTGGATCATATTCTTTCTAAAAATCACGTTCCCGAAGGTTTCATTCCGTTTGGACTCCGTTTGATATTCCTTTTCTGCGAAACTCTGAAATAGGCAAAAAACAGCAATTCTGGGCTGGCCTCCGGTTAATAGGTTAGTCCCAAAAATAATATAAAAGTGGCCCAATAATGTCCAAAACAGTAGATAATATAGTAGGGATGGCAGTTTTGCCCATGGGTATGGGTACCCGCGGGTACCCTACCCGAAAACAACGGGCATGGGCAAGACTTGGTGAGATTTTGTACCCACGGGTAATGGGTATCCATACCCGCAAAATATACAGGTAGGGCATGGGTATGAAATTATGCCCATGGGTAACCTAATGGATACCCATAAAACATTAATAAATGAAAATAACTCTTATGTCATATGAGGTCAACATCCAAATCTTGTGGCCCATCCTAAATCTCGTATTCCTTCAACCGGCCATAGCTCATAGACCCATTATCACCTGCTTGCCACTCATCCTAAGTCTTATGCGACTCCTTGAAAAAGATGAAATCTTGACCCTTTGCTACGAAACTGCTGTCCAACTCTCGACCTAGCGATCCCCCATTCCCACCACCGCCTTCCACTACATTGGGATTCCACCAACGGCTGATTATACTCCCTTAATGCCTCCAAGAGGCCACCAATCAGAGGAGGCCACGTCAGTGCTATACTGCTCGCCCATCGTCACTTGAATTTAACTCATTTCTCCACCTTTACAAAAAAATAAATGTTATATATTGTACCCACTGGATATCCATTGGTATAGGATACCCGATGGGTATGGGCATGGGTGCCTATTTATGCCCATGGGTATTGAAGTGGGTGGGTATGTAAATTTTCCATGGGTATGGGTTTGGGCAGAAGGAGCTTGTACCCGCCCATACCCTACCCATTGCCATCCCTATAATATAGCATGGAGCAATCAAAAATTGTAGATACGTTGGAGACGTATCAATCACCAAAACATACATCAAGTGAATCAATAGAATACCCCATTGTCACCACGGGTATCCCACGCAAGACATACATCAAGTGTTCTCAGATCCTTAAAGACTCAATTTGATAAGATAACTTCAAAGGGAAAACTCAATCCATTACAAGAGATAGAGGGGGAGAAACATCATAAGATCCAACTATAATAGCAAAGCTCGCGATGCATCAAGATCGTGTCGAATCAAGAACACGAGAGAGAGATCAAACACATAGCTACTGGTACATACCCTCAGCCCCGAGGGTGAACTACTCCCTCCTCGTCATGGAGAGCGCCGGGATGATGAAGATGGCCACCGATGATGGATGCCCCCTCCGGCAGGGTGCCGGAACAGGGTCCCGATTGGTTTTTGGTGGCTACAGAGGCTTGTGGCGGCGGAACTCCCGATCTAGGTTTCTTTTCGGGGGTTTCTGTACTTATAGGAATTTTTGGCGTCGGTCTCACGTCAGGGGGGTCTCCGAGTCATCCACGAGGCAGGGGGCGCGCCCAGGGGGGTAGGGCGCGCCCTCCACCCTCGTGGATGGCTCGGGATTCTTCTAGCCAAACTATTTTACTCCTGGGGCTTCTTTTGGTCCATAAAAAATCATTAAAAATTGGCACGTCAATTGGACTCCTTTGGTATTCCTTTTCTGTAAAACTCAAAAACAAGGAAAAAACAGAAACTGGCACTGGGCTCTAGGTTAATAGGTTAGTCCGAAAAATCATATAAAATAGCATATAAATACATATAAAACATCCTAGATGGATAATATAATAGCATGGAACAATAAAAAAATTATAGATACATTGGAGACGTATCAAGCATCCCCAAGCTTAATTCCTGCTCGTCCCCGAGTAGGTAAATGATAAAAACAGAATTTTTGATGTGGAATGCTACCTAACATATTTATCCATGTAATTCTCTTTATTGTGGCAAGAATATTCAGATCCATAAGATTCAAAACAAAAGTTTAATATTGACATAAAAATAATAATACTTCAAGCATACTAACAAAGCAATCATGTCTTCTCAAAATAACATGGCCAAAGAAAGCTATCCCTACAAAATCATATAGTCTGGCTATGCTCTATCTTCATCACACAAAATATTTAAATCATGCACAACCCCGGTTTCAGCCAAGCAGTTTTTTCATACTTTAGTATTCTCAAACTTTTTTAACTTTCACTCAATACATGAGCGAGAGTCATGGACATAGCACTATAGGTGGAATAGAATGGTGGTTGTGGAGAAGACAAAAGGAGAAGATAGTATCACATCAACTAGGTGTATCAACGGGCTATGGAGATGCCCATCAATAGATATCAATGTGAGTGAGTAGGGATTGCCATGCAACAGATGCACTAGAGCTATAAGTGTATGAAAGCTCAAAAAGAAACTAAGTGGGTGTGCATCCAACTTGCTTGCTCATGAAGACCTATGGCATTTGAGGAAGCCCATCGTTGGAATATACAAGCCAAATTCTATGATGGAAAATTCCCACTAGTATATGAAAGTGACAACACAGGAGACTCTCTATTATGAAGATCATGGTGCTACTTTGAAGCACAAGTGTGGTAAAAGGATAGTAGCATTGCCCCTTCTCTCTTTTTCTCTCATTTTTTTGTTTTCTCTTTTTTTGGGGCCCTCTCTTCTTCTTTTTTTGGCCTCTTTTTATTATTTTTTTTATTATTTTTCGTCCGGAGTCTCAACCCGACTTATGGGGAATCATAGTCTCCATCATCCTTTCCTCACTGGGACAATGCTCTAATAATGATGATCATCACACTTTTATTTACTTACAACTCAAGAGTTACAACTCAATACTTAGAACAAAATATGACTCAATATGAATGCCTCCGGCGGTGTACCAGGATGTGCAATGACTCAAGAGTGACATGTATGAAAGAATTATGAAAGGTGGCTTTGCCACAAATCCAATGTCAACTACATGATCATGCAAAGCAATATGACAATGATGAAGCGTGTCATAATAAACGAAACGGTGGAAAGTTGCATGGCAATATATCTCGGAATGGCTATGGAAATGCCATAATAGGTAGGTATGGTGGCTGTCTTGAGGAAGGTGTATGGTGGGTGTATGGTACCGGCGAAAGTTGCGCGGCACAAGAGAGGCTAGCAATGGTGGAAGGGTGAGAGTGCGTATAATCCATGGACTCAACATTAGTCATAAAGAACTCTTATACTTATTGCAAAAACCTACATGTCATCAAAACAAAGTACTACGCGCATGCTCCTAGGGGATGGGTAGGTATGTGTTAACCATCGCGCGATCCCGACCTCCACTCATAAGGAAGACAATCAGTAAATACCTCATGCTCCAACTTCATCACATAACGGTTCACCATACGTGCATGCTACGGGAATCACAAACTTTAACACAAGTATCTCTTAAATTCACAACTACTCCACTAGCATGACTCTAATATCACCATCTTCATATCTCAAAACAATCATAAAGAATCAAACTTCTCATAGTATTCAATGCACTTTATATGAAAGCTTTTATTATATCACTCTTGGATGCATATCATATTAGGACTAAATTCATAACCTAAGAAAATTACCATGCTGTTTAAGACTCTCAAAATAATATAAGTGAAGCATGAGAGTTCATCAATTTCTTTAAAATAAAACCACCGTCGTGCTCTAAAAAGATATAAGTGAAGCACTAGAGCAAATGACAAACTACTCCGAAAGATATAAGTGAAGATCAATGAGTAGTCGAATAATTATGCAACTATGTGAAGACTCTATAACATTTAAGAATTTCAGATCTTGGTATTTTATTCAAACAGCAAGCAAAACAAAATAAAATAAAATGACGCTCCAAGCAAAACACATATCATGTGGTGAATAAAAATATAGCTCCAAGTAAGGTTACCGATGAACCAAGACGAAAGAGGGGATGCCTTCCGGGGCATCCCAAACTTAGGCTCTTGGTTGTCCTTGAATATTACCTTGGGGTGCCTTGGGCATCCCCAAGCTTAGGCTCTTGTCACTCCTTATTCCACAGTCCATCGAATCTTTACCCAAAACTTGAAAACTTCACAACACAAAACTCAACAGAAAACTCGTAAGCTCCGTTAGTATAAGGAAATAAAATCACCACTTTTGGTACTGTTGTGAACTCATTCTTTATTTATATTGGTGTAATATCTACTGTATTCCAACTTCTTTATGGTTCATACCCTCCGATACTACTGATAGATTCATCAAAATAAGCAAACAACACATAGTAAACAGAATCTGTCAAAAACAGAACAGTCTGTAGTAATCTGTAACTCTCGAATACTTCTGTAACTCCAAAAATTCTGAAATAAATTGGTGGACTTGATTAATTTGTCTATTAATCTTCTGAAAAAATAATAAACTTAAAAGTACTCTTCTGTAAAAAATGTCAGCTAATATCATGAGCGCAAAATTTCTGTTTTTTACAGCAAGATCACATTAACTTTCACCCAAGTCTTCCCAAAGATTCTACTTGGCACTTTATTCAACAAAAGTTATAAAACATGATTACTACAGTATCTTAATCATGTGGACACACAAAAACAGTAGGGGTAAATATTGGGTTGTCTCCCAACAAGTGCTTTTCTTTAATGCCTTTTTAGCTAGGCATGACGATTTCAATGATGCTCACATAAAAGATAAGAATTGAAACATAATGAAAGCATCATGAAGAATATGACTAACACATTTAAGCCTAACCCACTTCCTATGCATAGGGATTTTGTGAGCAAACAACTTATGGGAACAAGAATCAACTAGCATAGGAAAGCAAAACAAGCATAGCTTCAAGATTTTCAACACATAGAGAAGAAACTTGATATTATTGCAATTCCTACAAGCATATGTTCCTCCTTCATAATAAATTTTAGTAGCATCATGAATGAATTCAACAATATAACTATCACATAAAGCTCTATTTTCATGATGCACAAGCATATAAATTTTATTACTCTCCACATAACCAAAATTCTTCTCATTCGGAATAGTGGGAGTATCATAAGAAACTTGAATACTATAAATTGTTTCCACATTAAAAGAGATGTTCAGAAAAAGGGTAATCATAATCATGAAAAGTTTTATAAATATAATCATCACTACTTTTTATAGCATAAGTGTCATCACAATAATCATCATAAGTAGCAACTTTGTTCTCATAATCAATTGGAACCTCTTCCAAAATAGTGGATTCATCACTAAATAAAGTGACCTCTCCGAAACCACTTTCGTCAACATAATCATCATAAAAAGGAGGCATGCTATCATCATAATAAATTTGCTCATTAAAACTTGGGGGACTAAAAATAACATCTTCATCAAACATAGCATCCCCAAGCTTGTGGCTTTGCATATCATTAGCATCATGGATATTCAAAGAATTCATACTAACAACATTGCAATCATGCTCATCACTAAAATATTTGATGCCAAACATTTTAATGCATTCTTCTTCTAACACTTGAGCACAATTTTCCTTTCCATCATTTTCATGAAAGATATTAAAAAGATGAAGCATATGAGGCAACCTGAATTCCATTTTTTTGTAATTTTTTTATAGACTAAACTAGTGATAAAACAAGAAACAAAAATATTTGATTGCAAGATCTAAAAATATACCTTCAAGCACTAACCTCCCCGGCAACAGCGCAAGAAAAGAGCTTGGTGTCTACTACACAACCTTCTTCTTATAAAAGTTGTTGGGCCTCCAAGTGCAGAGGTTTGTAGGACAGTAGCAAATTTCTCTCAAGTGGATGACCTAAGGTTTATCAATCCGTGGGAGGCTTAGGATGAAGATGGTCTCTCTCAAACAACCCTGCAATCAAATAACAAAGAGTCTCTTGTGTCCCCAACACACCCAATACAATGGTAAATTGTATAGGCGCACTAGTTCAACGAAGAGATGGTGATACAAGTGCAATATGGATGGTAGATATAGGTTTTTGTAATCTGAAAATATAAAAACAGCAAGGTATCTAATGATAAAAGTGAGCACAAACGGTATTGCAATGCTTCAAAACAAGGCCTAGGGTTCATACTTTCACTAGTGCAAGTTATCTCAACAAGGATACCATAATTTGATCATATAACAATCCCTCAACATGCAACAAAGAGTCACTCCAAAGTCACTAATAGCGGAGAACAAACGAAGAGATTACTGTAGGGTACGAAACCACCTCAAAGTTATTCTTTTCGATCAATCCATTGGGCTATTTCTATAAGTGTCACAAATAGCCCTAGAGTTCGTAGTAAAATAACACCTCAAGATACAAATCAACCAAAACCCTAATGACACCTAGATACTCCAATGTCACCACAAGTATCCACGGGTATGATTATACGATATGCATCACACAATCTCAGATTCATCTATTCAAACCAACACAAAGAACATCAAAGAGTGCCCCAAAGTTTCTACCTTTAGATTCAAGACGAAAACGTGTGCCAACTCCTATGCCTAGATTCCCAAGGTCACGGAACCCGCAAGTTGATCACCAAAACATACATCAAGTGAATCAATAGAATACCCCATTGTCACCACGGGTATCCCACGCAAGACATACAGCAAGTGTTCTCAAATCCTTAAAGACTTAATCCGATAAGATAACTTCAAAGGGAAAACTCAATCCATTACAAGAGATAGAGGGGAGAAACATCATAAGATCCAACTATAATGGCAAAGCTCATGATGCATGAAGATCGTGCCGAATCAAGAACACGAGAGAGAGATCAAACACATAGCTACTGGTACATACCCTCAGCCCCGAGGGTGAACTACTCCCTCCTCGTCATGGAGAGCGCCGGGATGATGAAGATGGCCACCGGTGATGGATGCCCCCTCCGGCAGGGTGCCGAAACAGGGCCCCGATTGGTTTTTGGTGGCTACAGAGGCTTGCGGCGGCGGAACTCGCGATCTAGGTTTCTTTTCGAGGGTTTCTGTATTTATAGGAATTTTGGCGTCGGTCTCACGTCAGGGGGGTCTGCGAGTCATCCATGAGGCAGGGGGGTGCGCCCAGGGGGTAGGGCGCGCCCTCCACCCTTGTGGATGGCTCGGGACTCTTCTGGCCCAACTATTTTACTCCGAGGGCTTCTTTTGGTCCATAAAAAATCATCAAAAATTGGCACGTCAATTGGACTCCGTTTGGTATTCCTTTTCTGTAAAACTCAAAAACAAGAAAAAAAACAGAAATTGGCACTGGGCTCTAGGTTAATAGGCTAGTCCAAAAATGATATAAAATAGCATATAAATGCATATAAAACATCTTAGATGAATAATATAATAGCATGGAACAATAAAAAATTATAGATACATTGGAGACGTATCAGGTAGCCCCAAATACTTGTCCGAAAGAGCTTCAGTGGCAATATCCAGCTCTTCACAAACTTCCTCTCTAACTCCAACTGGTGTATTAGGGCTAAGAAGATACTCGATTTAGCATTACTCACTAATTGTCCCGAGCTTCCACAATATATATATATATATATATATATATATATATATATATATATATATATATATATATATATATATATATATATAGTGATGCTATTCATCACCCAGGGTGCAGAATAAGTTATTCTTCATCCGAGGTAACCTTACGATCACTTCATAATTAAATTACATTTGGAATTCAAATAGTTACATTCTTATTGATTCACTATGTAAAATTTGGTACAAGAAAATAAAAATATAGGACATTAGACAAGAAAATTTGAAATTTATGTATATTTTACACTATATTTTTACGTTTGTAATTTTACATAACATAAAATATTTTTTACGGCAATTATATATTTTCTTACGGCCTCTTTTTACGTCAGAAGTAAGAAAAAACTTACGGAATGTAAAATTACAGTGCACTAGTAGTAAAATAGAGGGGGGGGGGGTGAAGAATAACTATTCCTCATCTAGGGTGACGAATAGTCAATCCCTAGACTAGGTGAAGAGTGAAAGGTAGCAACTCACACGAGATGTGGAGAATAAAAAAGGGGTCGGGTGAGGGTATTGGAAGCATGCGCATGAAGAGTTAGTGGGAGCACACACATAAAGTGTTAGTGGGAAGTGCTTTTACACGATGAAATTACTTGATTATATGTATAGGCTACATGTCAAGATAGATAAGATAATGAGGATGGATCTCTTAGATGTATATGATATCCAATCCCAGTATGATGACTAGTGGAACCGTTGGATGGTATTATTTATTTTTCCTCCATAATACCTTTTTCTGCTGCATTTTTATATAGACGAACAAAAGTAAAATAATATTGTTGAGGAGGCGCTCGTATTTTTATGGGAACGAGGCAAAATCCCCAAAGGCTAAGATTATAAAAAACACAGCATCTGATGCCTACCGTGGGCATGGCTCAGCCAAATGCCTAATGGCGTTGCTTGATGTCCTCGAGCGCCAACATAACCACCTCATAGCGAGTCATGTCCGTGCCATTGAAAATGCACCTGTTTCTTTCCTTCTAAATGTTATAGACCATGTTGGCAAGTCGACCGCGTTGGTTCTTACTCGTCGTTTTAGTCACATAGGCAATGATATTCTGCCTCCATTCAGAGACACCTCCGGGCTCTGGGAGGAAGCTAGATGCAGGTAAGTTCTTGCCATTTTGGATGCACGCATGGTTCCACACGACGACTGCGAAGGGACAATCCTTGCAAAGGTGGGTCGTCGTTTCTGGTGGCTGAAGGCAACGCAAATACGTTTGATGATGCGGTCATTCCCGTGTAATGAGCATATCCGTTGCAAGAATTCTACCATGAAGGACATGCGAGGTGAATAACTTACATTTTGGCTCGGTGTGGGCGGATGAGATCTTGGAGGAATCTAATCTACAATACGGGCCACTGAATTGGGTTTTGTAAGCAGAGGACGAAGAGTAAACCCCATCAATACTTAGGTTATTAGGTTATAGGAGATGGCGTCTCCTAATTTGGGGTAAGTTGACTTTGGCTGATCAAAGCCCACAAACTCCTAAATTTGCCCAATTTAGTCATGTTGTGGAGCCTTGCAATCCTTTGGATCCAGTTTTTCACATTCAGCTCAACATGCACCGTCGTATGTTTCTTTGACGGTCTTATAGGGCATCTGAGTCAGTGTCTTAAAGATACCCTTGACACTCAATTGTCCTGCCTGAAGAGCGTTGTAGGGCCAGAGTAAATGTCTTTGCAACATTGACTTGTTTATGGAGTTAAAGTTTAGAGGAAGGGGGACTATCTGAAAAGTCTACGTACAGAAATGAACTAGCGGCCGCTCGCATGCCTGCACACAACGTGCTAGGGTTTCACGTGCCTCCTGCCTGCGCAACCACCAGTCTACCTCGTCTCCTGTGGTCTTAGGGCCGCGGAGGCGCAATGGATCCCGGCCCTTCCTGATGGTAGGGCTCCGTTTTTTTAATGTTTTTCGAGTTTTATTAGGGTTTGTGTCCTGCTCAGTGATGCGAGGCGGCGTCGACTCTCTGTAGGTGGAATATGGTCCTCCCCGCCTAGCCCCAGCTCTAATGGTGTTTCTAGTATGTCAGAGGGCGTGTGGAGGTTTGTCTCCTGCGGATCTCATGGGATTCGTTCGGCATTTGTCTTCGTGGATCTACGTGGATCCGGTTTTTGTTCGTCTGTCTACAGGTTGGATCCTTTCGATCTACGCTTCTCTTCATCGGCGGCGGTTGTTGTTCTGATGCGTTGGTCCGATGGGGTTTAGCACGATCACTTCCCGACGATTTACTACAACAAGGTTTGCTTGTCTTCAATGAGGGAAGGGCGATGACGGCGGCGCGCCTTCGGCTTGCTCCAGTGCTTGTAGTCGTCGCTAGGTGGTCTACGGACATGAATGTATTTTTTACTTCTGGTATTTTTTGTACTAGCTTAACGGTTGAAAAATAGGCTAGAAGTTTTTCTTGCAAGAAGAAAGTTTAGAGGAAGGGCTGGAGAAGTTATGGATTTGTTGAGAACTGTGCTATAAATAAATCTCAAATGTAAATATTTTTCAATAATTTTAGGCTTAATAGGGCGCAGACAAAAATACGCCCAACAATTAAAATCGGATGCTCGTTTTATTCCATATGATTTCACTAAAAAATCGATATACTCAAACCAAGAAGCTGTGGGTAACTAGTAAGTGGTGGCATCAGTCAACAGGGCCTGCGACTCTGTCTCATACTTGAATCCTTGATTCCTGGAATGGTCTGCAGCCCAGACAAAGATGCCGTAGAGCTTGCCCTGCCCCTGCAGAGTCCGGCAAGCACTAAGCGCAGTGTCCACCGGCACCGAGGTGTTCGTCGCCGCCGTGGTGAAGCTGGCCAGGATGTTGGCTCCAGGGTAGTTGGCGATCTGCTCGTCGAAGAGGCTGACGTACTTCGCCGCGGTGGTGCTAGCGCCGTAGGCGTAGAACTGGAAGTTGACGTAGTCTATGGCGGCCCCGTGCGCCGCCCACAGCGTCCGGTAGTAGCGCTGCACGTCGGCGTTGCCGTACGGCGCGATGGACGCGAACCTGATGACGCCGCTGCTCTTGAGCGCCGCCACGAGACGGCCGGCGCACTCGGCGAAGGTGGCCGGGTCCACCTGGAACTGCTCGTAGTCGATGTCGATGCCGTCCAGGCCGTACCGCCAAATGATGCCGGTGAGCGAGTCGACGGCGTTGCGGACCCAGGAGTCGACGCTGGAGGTGACGTTGAAGAACACGGGCCTGCCGTTGACCGTGGCGCCGCCGAGGCTGACGGCCACGCGCACGTTGGGGTTCCGCCGCTTGACCTCGGCGACCGCGTCAGGGGTGAGCACCGTGTCCTGCCAGAAGACGTTGAACCGGCCGTTGGTCGGGGACGGGGGCTCCGTCGCGGTGGTGTAGTCGATGACGAAAGCGAGGATGAAGTCGAACCGGGCGCGCGGGTCGACCGGCACGTCGGCGAACCTGACGCCGTTGTAGAGGGCGCCGATGTAGTCGCGGAAGAGGTTGGAGTTGGAGCTTCCTGCCGCGGTGGCCATTGCTGCTGGGGCGTGTAGATGGAGGGCGAGGAAAGCGGGTAGAAGAGTCGCTGCCATGGCAATGAGCTTTGTGGAGCCCATTGGTAGCTTTTGTTACTCCTGGCTCCTGGGGAGAAATTGGTTTTGCACAGCTTGGATGGTTCAGCTTCAGCATCAGCTGCAGTATTTATAGCTTCTATTCTACTACTAGTTCGTTTTGCGGCTAACGATAAAAACAAGAGATCGAATGGACTTGTTCTGCAGGTGATCAAAGTCATCTGCTTACTTTTCAACAGAAAAACGAGTCATCGCCTGTTTCGATTCGAGGAAGCCCAAATGTCCTCCTCAATCGCTGACTCTTGACATTGCAGATACATTCACACGGGATATGGATAATTATTTGTGTATCAGATTAATTAAGTGAATATACTCCAAACTGTCTTCACTCTTCAGGAATATATGATGTTTTGTAATCCCTTTGTTCACAAATGCAGGAGTTTTATCCTACATTGGTGAACAGAGGGTGTAGTAGTTAGTAAGCAACTTCGACCATCAATTTTCAAACCACATAGTCCCTTCATCCGGGTGCATGGGCATGCAGATAATTTTAGGCCATCGATTTGACTAACTAAATATGTGGTATATGTCAAAAGTATATCATTATATTCATAAGCAGACGTAGTTCTTAAACATATATTTTTGTCACATATAATACATATTTAGTGTTGAGCGTACGTTGTACACTGTATATGTATAGGACTAGGGTCTGTATTTATACCGTTGTATCTCTCTCCTCCCGTATATTTGTATATCTTGGGAGACAAGTAGAGGCCGGTCCACCCTGTGCCTATATATGTGCACCATGCACGCGATCAATGATTATCGATTCGTGCAATCTCATTCTTCCTAACTAACATGGTATCAGTTTAGCACGCCGATCCCTTTCCCACCTTCCGCACTAGCCGCCGCCACGCCCTACAGCAGCCGCCGCCGCCTCCCTTGCGCCGCCGCTGCCGCGCCCTCCCTTCCCCTCGCAGCCGCCGCTTTCCCCTCTGCCGCCGCTGCCCTCCTCCCCAAGTTGCCGCCGCGGCCCCCCCCCCCCACCCTAACCCTACCCCGCGCCGCCGCCACTCTCCCCCTCCCACCCAAGCCGCCGCACCCCTCCCCTTGCCGCCGCTCCCATGGCGTCCCCTCAATCCAGCAACTCCAATCCGTTCGCCGGACTCGTACCCGACGCCACCGCTGTCCGTGATCTCGACATCCACACCCGTGTTCCCATCAAGCTTGATCAGTCCACCTCCTCGTACTATGCATGGAAGACCTACTTCAACCTCGTCTTCCGCGAGTACCACCTCCTCGAGCACGTCGACGGGACCGTGGATGGCGATCTCATGGTGGATGATCCGGACTGGGCGGCCATTGAGGCCTCTCTCATCCGGTGGTTCTACCTCACCGTCTCCCCGGACATCTTCCACACGGTCGTCTCGGAGGACGACGACGCGTGTGCCGTATGGACCAAGATCAACAACCTCTTCACCGATAACAAGCTTCAACGTCTTGTGTTTTTGCAGCAGGAATTTTTCGGGTGCCACCAAGATGATTCCTCCATCGATGACTACTGCATGCGTCTCAAGCGCCTCGCCGATGAGCTCCGTGATATCGGCGCCAAGGTGTCGGACGAGCTCATGCTTAGCACCCTCACCGCCGGCCTCAATGAGGACTTCGGCAACGTGGCTTCGAACCTCTCCCTGCTGCAGAACCCGACTTTCCAGTCCGTCACCGCGTACTTACGCTTGGAGGAGCGCTTGGAGGAACGCTTGGAGGAGCGGCGGATGAAGAAAGTCAAGGCCCGCGTCCACCACACCGCCCTCGCCGCCGGGACATCTCGCGGGCAGCCGCAGCCCGCCCCGCCCCAACCGCGTCCGCCGGCGCCACCGGGGTACTACCCCCTCCCGCCCGCTCCGCCCGCACCTCCCGCTCCTCAGCAGCAGCAGCAGGGCGGGGGCGGCGGCCGCCGCAACAGGCGTCGTGGGGGAGGGGCGGCGGTCGCTCCCAGCAGCAGCAGCACCAGCAGCCAGGGTACGGGGGGGCCAGCGCCAACATCAGCCCTCCCCGCCCTGGGCCGTCGGCCCTAACCCGTGGACCGGCGTGGTCCACGCTTACCACATGCCGGTCCCACGGGCCCCGGGCATCCTTGGGCCGCACCCGGCCGGGCCGCAGGCACACCTCGCCGCTGCACCCTACCAGGCGGGTGGGGGCGGCCACGCCCCTGGTGGCTACGCGCCAGGCTTCGCGCCGGGTGGCTACGCGCCTCCGCCGGCGTCCTTCGGCTATGCGCCGCCGCCTGCACCGGCTCCGCCCGGTAGCTACCCGCTCCCTCCGGCTCCATGGGATCCCGCTCTGCTCGCTGCACTCCACTCGGCGCCGTCTCCCTCCAATTACGGAGGTGGCGGTGATTGGTACATGGACACGGGGCTACTGCCCACATGACGTCGCATCCCGGTAACCTTGCATCTTCCTTCCCGGTCACCACTTCAAACCGCATCACCTTTGGTGATGGTTCCTCCGTACCCATTACTCATGTCGGTCATAGTTTCTTTCCATCTAATTCTATGCCTATTAACATGACTAATGTTCTTGTCTCACCTAACCTAGTTAAAAATCTTGTCTCCGTTCGTCGTCTTGCACGCGACAATCCTCTCACCGTTGAATTTGATGGCCTTGGTTTCTCTGTGAAGGACGCCCGCACGCGGATGGTGCTCCACCGATGTGACAGCCCCGACGACTTATACCCGGTGCACTTCGCCTCCACCGCCACCGCCTCACCAGTCGCCCTCGCCGCCGGTGTCGACCTCTGGCACACACGCTTGGGTCACCCCAACTCCACCGTCCTTCGCCAGATTCTCAAGAGTTTTTCATTTTCATGTAATAAATTCGACGAGCACACTTGTCATGCTTGCCGTCTCGGCAAGCACGTTCGTCGACCGTTTAGCGAGTCAAACACTATTTCTTCTTTTCCGTTTCAGTTAATCCATAGTGATGTTTGGACATCTCCCGTTGCGAGCAACACCGGTTTCATATATTATCTTGTTTTACTTGATGATTTTTCTCACTTTGCGTGGACGTTTCCGCTCCGTCGCAAATCCGATGTTCTCGCCACTCTCACGGCCTTTTACTCCTACGTCACTACCCAGTTCGGGCGCCCTATCCTCGCCCTTCAGACTGACAACGGCAAAGAGTTTGACAATGCTGCCGCTCGCCATCTTCTCACCTCTCACGGTACCACTTTTCGTCTCACATGCCCCTACACATCTCAGCAGAACGGCCGCGCCGAGCAGATCCTCCGCACTCTTAACGACTGCGTCCGCACGTTGTTGTTTCACTCCAACGTGCCCCCTCGGTTCTGGCCTGACGCTCTCGCCACCGCCACTCTCCTAGTTAACATTAGGCCTTGTCGTCCACGGTGGAACTACACACCCCACCACCTTCTTTTTGGTTCCCCTCCCTCCTACGATGGTCTTCGCATCTTTGGCTATTTGTGTTATCCCAGCACCGCCTCCACCTCACCACACAAACTCGCTCCTCGCTCCGTAGCATGTATCTTCCTAGGCTACCCTCCTAACACCAAAGGTTACCGGTGCTACGACCCCGTCTCCCCCCGTGTGTACACCTCTCGACACGTGTACTTTGACGAGCGGGTTTTTCCTTTTCATCAGGTTCCACCCTCTGCAGCAGACTCGGCGCTCCCTGATGGTGTCCTAGAAAACAAGTTAGACGTCCTCTAATTGTTGTTGCAAGTTTTTACGTGGTTTGAAGGTTTCTAGCAAGAACGTTTTCTTACCTACGTATGACCACAACGTGATTTGCCAATTTCTATTTACCCTTCATAAGGACCCTTTTCATCGAATCCGATCGGACTAAAGTGGGAGAGACAGACACCCGCTAGCCACCTTATGCAACTTGTGCATGTCAGTCGGTGGAACCTGTCTCACGTAAGTGTACGTGTAAGGTCGGTCCGGGCCGCTTCATCCTACAATGCCGCCGAAACAAGAAAAGACTAGTAGTGGCAAGAAGAATTGGCAAACTCAACGCCCACAACTGCTTTGTGTTCTACTCGTGCATAGTAACTACGCATAGACCTGGCTCATGATGCCACTGTTGGGAATCGTAGCATAATTTAAAATTTTCCTACGCTCACCAAGATGCATCTATGGAGTCTACTAGCAACGAGGGGAAGGGAGTGCATCTACATACCCTTGTAGATCGCGAGCGGAAGCGTTCCAATGAACGTGGATGACGGAGTCGTACTCGCCGTGATCCAAATCACCGATGACCGAGTGCCGAACGGACGGCACCTCCGCGTTCAACACACGTACGGTGCAGCGACGTCTCCTCCTTCTTGATCCAGCAAGGGGGAAGGAGAGGTTGATGGAGATCCAGCAGCACGACGGCGTGGTGGTGGATGTAGCGGGTCTCCGGCAGGGCTTCGCCAAGCTTCTGCGAGAGAGAGAGGTGTTGCAGGGGAGGAGGGAGGCGCCCAAGGCTGTGTGTTGCTGCCCTCCCTCCCCCCACTATTTATAGGACCCCTGGGGGGGGGCGCCAGCCCTTGGGAGATCAGATCTCCAAGGGGGCGGCGGCCAAGTGGGGGGGAAGGGGTGCCTTGCCCCCCAAGGCAAGGGGGAAGCTCCCCCCCTAGGGTTCCCAACCCTAGGCGCATGGGGGGGAGGCCCAAGGGGGGCGCCCCAGCCCACTAAGGGCTGGTTCCCTTCCACTTTCAGCCCACGGGGCCCTCCGGGATAGGTGGCCCCACCCGGTGGACCCCCGGGACCCTTCCGGTGGTCCCGGTACAATACCGGTAACCCCCGAAACTTTCCCGGTGGCCGAAACTTGACTTCCTATATATAATTCTTCACCTCCGGACCATTCCGGAACCTCTCGTGACGTCCGGGATCTCATCCGGGACTCCGAACAACTTTCGGGTTTCCGCATACATATATCTCTACAACCCTAGCGTCACCGGACCTTAAGTGTGTAGACCCTACGGGTTCGGGAGACATGCAGACATGACCGAGACGCCTCTCCGGTCAATAACCAACAGTGGGATCTGGATACCCATGTTGGCTCCCACATGTTCCACGATGATCTCATCGGATGAACCACGGTGTCGAGGATTCAATCAATCCGTATGCAATTCCCTTTGTCAATCGGTATGTTACTTGCCCGAGATTCGATCGTCGGTATCCCAATACCTTGTTCAATCTCGTTACCGGCAAGTCTCGTTACTCGTACCGCAATGCATGATCCCGTGACTAACGCCTTAGTCACATTGAGCTCATTATGATGATGCATTACCGAGTGGGCCCAGAGATACCTCTCCGTCACACGGAGTGACAAATCCCAGTCTCGATCCGTGCCAACCCAACAGACACTTTCGGAGATACCCGTAGTGCACCTTTATAGTCACCCAGTTACGTTGTGACGTTTGGCACACCCAAAGCACTCCTACGGTATCCGGGAGTTGCACGATCTCATGGTCTAAGGAAAAGATACTTGACATTGGAAAAGCTCTAGCAAACGAAACTACACGATCTTTTATGCTATGCTTAGGATTGGGTCTTGTCCATCACATCATTCTCCTAATGATGTGATCCCGTTATCAATGACATCCAATGTCCATAGTCAGGAAACCATGACTATCTGTTGATCAACGAGCTAGTCAACTAGAGGCTTACTAGGGACACGTTGTGGTCTATGTATTCACACATGTATTACGATTTCCGGACAATACAATTATAGCATGAATAATAGACAATTACCATGAACAAAGAAATATAATAATAACCATTTATTATTGCCTCTAGGGCATATTTCCAACAGTCTCCCACTTGCACTAGAGTCAATAATCTAGTTCACATCACCATGTGATTAACACTCACTGGTCACATCACCATGTGACCAACATCTAAAGAGTTTACTAGAGTCAACAATCTAGTTCACATCACTATGTGATTATCACTCAATGTGTTCTGGTTTGGTCATGTTATGCTTGTGAGAGAGGTTATTAGTCAACGGGTCTGAACCTTTCAGAACCGTGTGCTTTACGAATATCTATGTCATCTTGTGGATGCTACCACGCGCTATTTGGAGCCATTTCAAATAATTGCTCTACTATACGAATCCGGTTTACTACTCAGAGTCATCCGGATTAGTGTCAAAGTTCGCATCGACGTAACCCTTTACGACGAACTCCTTTCCACCTCCATAATCGAGAAAATTCCTTAATCCACTAGGTACTAAGGATAAGTTCGACCGCTGTCATGAGATCCTTTCCCGGATCACCATTGTACCCTCTTGACCAACTCATGGCAAGGCACACTACATGTGCGGTACACAGCATAGCATACTATAGAGCCTATGTCTAAAGCATAGGGGACGACCTTCGTCCTTTCTCTATCTTCCGCTGTGGTCAGGTCTTGAGTCTCACTCAATACTCACACCTTGTAACACAGCCAAGAACTCCTTCTTTGCTGATCTATTTTGAACTCTTTCAAAATCATGTCAAGGTGTGCTGTCTTTTGAAAGTATCATCAGGCGTCTTGATCTATCTCTATGGATCTTGATGCCCAATATGTAAGCAGCTTTATCCAGGTCTTCCTTTGAAAAACTCCTTTCAAACAACCCTTTATGCTTTCCAGAAATTTTACATCATTTCGGATCAACAATATGTCATTCACATATACTTATCAGAAATGTTGTAGCGCTCCCACTCACTTTATTGTAAATACAAGTTTCTAACAAACTTTGTATAAACCCAAAAACTTTGATCACCCCATCAAAGCGTATATTCTGACTCCGAGATGCTTGCTCTAATCCATGGAAGGATCGCTGGAGCTAGCATACCTTTTAGCATCCTTAGGATCGACAAAACCTTTCTGATTGTATCACATACAACCTTTCCTCACGAAAAACTGGTAAGGAAACTTGTTTTGACATCCATCTGCCAGATTTCATAAATGTAGCTAATGCTAACATGATTCCGACGGACCTAAGCATCGCTACGGATGAGAAAAAACTCATTGTAGTCAACTCCTTGAACTTGTGAAAATACTCTTTGCCACAAGTCGAGCTTCATAGACGGTAACATTACCGTCCATGTCCGTCTTCTTCTTAAAGATCCATTTATCTCAATGGCTTGCCGATCATCGGGCAAGTTCACCAAAGTCCATGCTTTGTTCTGATACATGGATTCTATCTCGGATTTCATGGCCTCGAGCCATTCGTCGGAATATGGGCCCACCATCGCTTCTCCATAGCTCGTAGGTTCATTGTTGTCTAGCAACATGACTTCCAAGACAGGATCACGCATTACTCTGAAGTAGTGCGCATCCTCGTCGTCCTACGAGGTTTGGTAGTGACTTGATCCGAAGTTTCATGATCACTATCATAAGCTTCCACTTCAATTGGTGTAGGTGCCACAGGAACAACTTCCTGTGCCCTGCTACACACTAGTTGAAGCGACGGTTCAATAACCTTATCAAGTCTCCACCATCCTCCCACTCAATTCTTTCGAGAGAAACTTTTCCTCGAGAAAGGACTCGTTTCTAGAAGCAATTACTTTTGCTTCCAGATCTGAAATAGGAGGTATACCCAACTGTTTTTGGGTATTCTATGAAGATGCATTTATCCGCTTTGGGTTCGAGCTTATCAGCCTGAAACTTTTTCACATAAGCATCGCAGCCCCAAACTTTTAAGAAACGACAACTTAGGTTTCTATAAACGGTGTCGTCTCAACGGAATTGCGTGGTGCCCCTTTTAAAGTGAATGCGGTTGTCTCTAATGCCTAACCCATAAACGATAGTGGTAATTTGATAAGAAACATCATGGTATGCACCATATCCAATAGGGTGCAGTTATGATGTTCGGACACACCATCACACTATGGTGTTCCAGGCGGTATTAATTGTGAAACACTTTCCACAATGTCTCAATTGTGTGCCAAACTCGTATCTCAGATACTCATCTCTATGATCATATCACAGACATTTTATCCTCTTGTCACGACGATCTTCAACTTCACTCTGAAATTACTTGAACCTTTCAATAATTCAGACTAGTGTTTCATCAAGTAAATACACTCAGCATCTACTCAAATCATCTGTGAAGTAAGAACATAACGATATCCACTGCATGCCTCAGCACTCATTGGACTGCGTACATCAAAATGTATTACTTCCAATAAGTTGCTCTCTTGTTCCATCTCACTGAAAACGAGGACTTTCAGTCATTTTGCCCATGTGGTATGATTTGCATGTCTCAAGTGATTCATAATCAAGTGAGTCCAAACGATCCATCTGTATGGAGTTTCTTCATGCATATATACCAATAGACATGGTTCGCATGTCTCAATCTTTTCAAAAACGAGTGAGTCCAAAGATCCACCTACATGGAGCTTCTTCATGCGTTCTACACCAATATGACTCAAGTGGCAGTGCCACAAGTATGTGGTACTATCATTACTATCTTATATCTTTTTGGCATGAACATGTGTATCACTACGATCGAGATTCATTTTAGGTGCAAGACCATTGAAGGTATTATTCAAATAAACAGAGTAACCATTATTCTCCTTAAATGAATAACCGTTTTGCGGTAAACATAATCCAATCATGTTCAACGCAAACACCAAATCTCGATGGTAGAGGGAGCATGCGATGCTTGATCACATCAACCTTGGAAACACTTCCAACACATATCGTCATCTCACCTTTAGCTAGTCTCCATTTATTCCGCAGCTTTTATTTCGAGTTACTAACACTTAGCAACCGAACCGGTATCTAATACCCTGGTGCTGCTAGGAGTACTAGTAAAGTACACATTCATATAACGTATATCCAATATACTTCTGTCGACCTTGCCTGCCTTCTCATCTACCAAGTATCTAGGGTAGTACTGCTTCAGTGACCGTTCCTCTCATTACAGAAGCACTTAGTCTCGGGTTTGGGTTCAACCTTGGGATTCTTCACTAGAGCAGCAAACGACTTGCTGTTTCATGAAGTATCCCTTTTGCCCTTGCCCTTCTTAAACTAGTGGTTTTACTAACCATCAACAATTGATGCTCCTTCTTGATTTCTACTCTCGCGGTGTCAAACATCGCGAATAGCTCAAGGATCATCATAACTATCCTTGATATGTTATAGTTCATCACGAAGCTCTACTAGCTTGGTGGCAGTGACTATGGAGAACTATCACTATCTCATCTGGGAGATTAACTCCCACTCGATTCAAGCGATTGTGGCACTCAGACAATCTGAGCACACGCTCAACGATTGAGCTTTTCTCCCTTAGTTTGCAGGCTTAAGAAACTTGTCAGAGGTCTCATACCTCTTGACGTGGGCACTAGTCTGAAATCCCAATTTCAGTCTTCGGAACATCTCACATGTTCTGCGACGTTTCAAAAACGTCTTTGGTGCCACAATTCTAAACCGCACTGAACTATCACGTAGTCATCAAAACGTGTATGTCAGATGTTTCGTAACATCTACAGACGACGCTGAGGTTCAGCACACCGAGCGGTGCATTAAGGACATAAGCCTTCTGTGCAGCAATGAGGACAATCCTCAGTTTACGGACCCAGTCCGCATAATTGCTACTACCAACTTTCAACTAAATTTTCTCTAGGAACATATCTTAACCAGTAGAACTAAAGCGCAAGCTATGACATAATTTGCAAATACCTATTTGACTATGTTCATGATAATGAAGTTCATCTGATTATGAACTCCCACTCAGATAGACATCCCTCTAGTCATCTAAGTGAAACATGATCCGAGTTTAACTAGGCCGTGTCCGATCATCACGTGAGACGGACTAGTCAAGATCGGTGAACATCTCCATGTTGATCGTATCTTCTATACGACTCATGCTCGACCTTTCGGTCCTCCGTGTTCCGAGGCCATGTCTGTACATGCTAGGCTCGTCAAGTCAACCTAAGTGTATTGCGTGTGTTCCGAGGCCATGTCTGTACATGCTAGGCTCGTCAACACCCGTTGTATTCGAACGTTAGAATCTATCACACCCGATCATCACGTGGTGCTTCGAAACAACGAACCTTCGCAACGGTGCACAGTTAGGGTGAACACTTTCTTGAAATTATTATAAGGGATCATCTTACTTACTACCGTCGTTCTAAGCAAATAAGATGCAAAAACATGATAAACATCACATGCAATCAAATAGTGACATGATATGGCCAATATCATCATGCTCCTTTGATCTCCATCTTCGGGGCACCATGATCATCTTCGTCACCGGCATGACACCATGATCTCCATCATCATGATCTCCATCATTGTGTCTTCATGAAGTCGTCACGCCAACGATTACTTCTACTTCTATGGCTAACGCGTTTAGCAACAAAGTAAAGTAATTTACATGGCGTTATTCAATGACACGCAGGTCATGCAAAATAATAAAGACAACTCCTATGGCTCCTGCCGGTTGTCATACTCATCGACATGCAAGTCGTGATTCCTATTACAAGAATATGATCAATCTCATACATCACATATATCATTCATCACATCTTCTGGCCATATCACATCACATAGCACTTGCTGCAAAAACAAGTTAGACGTCCTCTAATTGTTGTTGCAAGTTTTTACGTGGTTTGTAGGTTTCTAGCAAGAACGTTTTCTTACCTACGTATGACCACAACGTGATTTGCCAATTTCTATTTACCCTTCATAAGGACCCTTTTCATCGAATCCGTTCCGACTAAAGTAGGAGAGACAGACACCCGCTAGCCACCTTATGCAACTTGTGCATGTCAGTCGGTGGAACCTGTCTCACGTAAGTGTACGTGTAAGGTCGGTCCGGGCCGCTTCATCCTACAATGCCGCCGAAACAAGAAAAGACTAGTAGCGGCAAGAAGAATTGGCAAACTCAACGCCCACAACTGCTTTGTGTTCTACTCGTGCATAGTAACTACGCATAGACCTGGCTCATGATGCCACTGTTGGGAATCGTAGCATAATTTAAAATTTTCCTACGCTCACCAAGATGCATCTATGGAGTCTACTAGCAACGAGGGGAAGGAGTGCATCTACATACCCTTGTAGATCGCGAGCGGAAGCGTTCCAATGAACGTGGATGACGGAGTCGTACTCGCCGTGATCCAAATCACCGATGACCGAGTGCCGAACGGACGGCACCTCCGCGTTCAACACACGTACGGTGCAGCGACGTCTCCTCCTTCTTGATCCAGCAAGGGGGAAGGAGAGGTTGATGGAGATCCAGCAGCACGACGGCGTGGTGGTGGATGTAGCGGGTCTCCGGCAGGGCTTCGCCAAGCTTCTGCGAGAGAGAGAGGTGTTGCAGGGGAGGAGGGAGGCGCCCAAGGCTGTGTGTTGCTGCCCTCCCTCCCCCCACTATTTATAGGACCCCTGGGGGGGCGCCAGCCCTTGGGAGATCAGATCTCCAAGGGGGCGGCGGCCAAGTGGGGGGGAAGGGGTGCCTTGCCCCCCAAGGCAAGGGGGAAGCTCCCCCCTAGGGTTCCCAACCCTAGGCGCATGGGGGGAGGCCCAAGGGGGGCGCCCCAGCCCACTAAGGGCTGGTTCCCTTCCACTTTCAGCCCACGGGGCCCTCCGGGATAGGTGGCCCCACCCGGTGGACCCCCGGGACCCTTCCGGTGGTCCCGGTACAATACCGGTAACCCCCGAAACTTTCCCGGTGGCCGAAACTTGACTTCCTATATATAATTCTTCACCTCCGGACCATTCCGGAACCTCTCGTGACGTCCGGGATCTCATCCGGGACTCCGAACAACTTTCGGGTTTCCGCATACATATATCTCTACAACCCTAGCGTCACCGGACCTTAAGTGTGTAGACCCTACGGGTTCGGGAGACATGCAGACATGACCGAGACGCCTCTCCGGTCAATAACCAACAGCGGGATCTGGATACCCATGTTGGCTCCCACATGTTCCACGATGATCTCATCGGATGAACCACGGTGTCGAGGATTCAATCAATCCGTATGCAATTCCCTTTGTCAATCGGTATGTTACTTGCCCGAGATTCGATCGTCGGTATCCCAATACCTTGTTCAATCTCGTTACCGGCAAGTCTCTTTACTCGTACCGCAATGCATGATCCCGTGACTAACGCCTTAGTCACATTGAGCTCATTATGATGATGCATTACCGAGTGGGCCCAGAGATACCTCTCCGTCACACGGAGTGACAAATCCCAGTCTCGATCCGTGCCAACCCAACAGACACTTTCGGAGATACCCGTAGTGCACCTTTATAGTCACCCAGTTACGTTGTGACGTTTGGCACACCCAAAGCACTCCTACGGTATCCGGGAGTTGCACGATCTCATGGTCTAAGGAAAAGATACTTGACATTGGAAAAGCTCTAGCAAACGAAACTACACGATCTTTTATGCTATGCTTAGGATTGGGTCTTGTCCATCACATCATTCTCCTAATGATGTGATCCCGTTATCAATGACATCCAATGTCCATAGTCAGGAAACCATGACTATCTGTTGATCAACGAGCTAGTCAACTAGAGGCTTACTAGGGACACGTTGTGGTCTATGTATTCACACCTGTATTACGATTTCCGGACAATACAATTATAGCATGAATAATAGACAATTACCATGAACAAAGAAATATAATAATAACCATTTATTATTGCCTCTAGGGCATATTTCCAACATTTATACCGTTGTATCTCTTTCTCTCCCCCCGTATATTTGTATATCTTGGGAGACAAGTAGAGGCCGGTCCACCCTGTACCTATATATGTGCACCATGCACACGATCAATGATTATCGATTCGTGCAATCTCATTCTTCCTAACTAACATTTACCATTTAAATTGTCGACCTAAAACTATTTACATGCCCTGTACACCTGGACTGGATGGAGGTAGTAATACTTTATGTTCAACAATAAATGTTGTTTCATCTAAAATGATACTACTGATGTTGTTTTAGGATGTTGAGATGGGTCTTCAACGCACAATTTTATAGTTACTCTCTCCATTCTATAATTCTTGTTGTGGTTTTAGTATAAATTTGTACTAAAACAACAACAAAAATTATGAAACGTAGGAGGTACTTTTTATGTGAATATGTTGATGCAGAATTCTAGGATACTATGAAAAATAATAACATTTATATTCTACCAATCCAAATAATATATTTAAAGCTTATGGTATTCAAGCTATATATTTATGTTTATCTTGATCTTCATCTTCAAACTTGCTGGCAGGGACAACTTGGAACGGTCAGACTTTGGTACTACCAAGATATTAATTATCTGGCGGGAAGTCCACGGAAAATGACTTGTATGTTCAATTCTTAGAGAAGATACATGCCCTGGATGGCAGGACGGTAGGATTAGGCACACGATCCAAGAAGTCAATTGTTGCATTGCTATGTGATAGAATTTACCAGCTACCAGCTAGTACTCCCTCTGTCCCATAATGTAAGACGTTTTTTGACACTACACTAGTGTAAAAAATGTCTTACATTATGGGACGGAGGGAGTACAAGATTGTAATTTCCATAGCTGTGAACTGTAGCGACGTGGAAACAAGGGTTAGTAATAGCATCGCTGGCTTTTTACCTAAAAGGAGAAATGTATGTGTGGAAGATTGAGGAATTTTCAGAGTTGGGAATTTTGACTTTGAGCATTTGTAGCACTAAAAACTTCTCCTTGCAAGATCCAAGATCCCAATTTGATAATGTTGATATACCTATGACTTAAAGTGATTTTTTAACATAAAAGGCTAGAAAATTAATCCTTACTTAGATTTTCAGGGCTGAAAATCACTTTCTGGCATAACATCCGGGCCCCACTTGGATCAATTCACTTAGAATACCTAAATTGGGGATGCATGATAAAATGATTTAAGAAATAAAAACAAATATGTGATTTTAGAAATGGCTTTAAACAAAAATGATAGACTTGCACGTGATATTTACAGAGTTAACCCTACTCCCCTCACTACCCACCCACCCCCCTCCCTCCCTCCCTCCGAGCTTCAGGGTGAGTCTCGCTTCCCCCTAATTACCAATCAAAACAGCCCACATCAGCCTGTATGTCACCTTCCGTAAAAGTTGTGTGTAGTTGTAGCATTGCTCCTTTAGAAATAGAGTATCTGGTCAGGAATTCAAACTTTCAAGCATGGCTGTATTTGGAAAGTGGGTAACGGAAGCAAAATTGATATATGAGATGATTGCTAGATCCCAAATAGTGCATCAAAGAAAATCCTTACAGTCCGTGGAAACCAAGTTCTCACAAAGGTAAACGAGCTCATAGACCCAATTACGGGAGAATGGGATGAGCAACTGATCCGGGACAATTTCTGGCACATCGACGCAGAACGGATTTTACAAATCCCGCTATGTCACGTGGAAACCGAAGACTATGTGGCATGGCATCTAACAAAAAGTGGAGTTTTCTCAGTACGCTCTACTTACTATAAACAGTGGGAGATGTGCTATGCAACACATGACAGCAACTTGGTCCGATCATCTATGGCACCGCATCCAGTTTGGAAAAACTTGTGGAATTTGAAGGTGCCAGCGAAAATAAAAATTCACATCTGGAGATGCCTACACAACACAATACCATGGCGGAGTGTGCTAATGAACCGTCATGTGGGGAATTTATCATGTTGTCTGTTTTGTTCAGAAGGAGCAGAAGACCTAGCGCATATGCTGTTTAGGTGTGTCAGATCACAAGAAGTGTGGAGAACTCTGGGAGTCGCAGATGATATAAACTTCACTTGTCACATGGATCGAGCGGGCTCAGCAACTATAGAGTTCATTCTCTGTGATATCTACTACCGAAGACAATATAATGGCGTGCTTGAGCTACCGGAGCTGATAACCACAACTTGTTGGTATATATGGTGGCAACGGAGACAGTTTGTGCGAGGTGATGATGTCGCATCTCCAGAGCGAACGACCGCGGCAGTGGTAGCCCTAGCATTGAACTATGCCCGTGCAGCACAAACAAAAATGACACCAAAAGTGAATATATGGCCGGGGTTTTTGGCTGGTCAGACGGTCCTTAACGTCGATGCGTTGTTTAGTGAAGGAGATTATGCAGGATCTTGTGGAGTGGTCATCTGTGACTATCGTGGAAATTTCATGGCTGCAGCCACAGCAACACTAGAACATGTAGCTGATGTTGAGACAGCAGAAGCTGTGGCTATGCTCAAAGGACTGAAGCTAGCAAAGGAAATAGGATGCCATAATGTGGTAGTAAGATCAGATAATATCACGGTGGTGGAGGCACTTAAACTCAATGGAGGTTACTCTATGGTGGCAGCACCGTTTGATGAATGTCGCAGTTATCTCGAAGATTTCGGGAAGTTTACTATTAAGCACTGTATTAGAGAGACAAATAACATAGCTCATGAGTTAGCAAGATGGGGTCATGCTAATAATCCATCTCGCTGGATTGATGACCCGCCTGATTTCATTGTAAACTTGTTGGCAGACGATGTTGCTATCCTTTGATTAATAAAGTAAACTTTCCCGTAAAAAAAAGAGCCATATATATATGTGTTTTTATCTGTGATTTTTTTTGTTATAAATTAAAGGATCTTTCTCAATAAAAAAATAAGTAGCACCTCCGCAGAATCCAAGGTAAGTGTTCCAGAGAAATGTGGATAATGTATTAAAACGACCAGACTGCTTTTTTGTCCTAGTAGAACTGGATTTCACACTTTTCATATAGCAAAATTAAATACAAAGGGACAATTTGAAATTACATTTGCATTCGAGAAATGAAGGTCAGCAAGTGTACAAACATAGTACATGCTACCTATGTAGGCCCGATCCATCCCCCCCCCCCCCCCAAGAGCTTATGGACAAGAATAATAATTACAAATATGCATATATTCTAGAGGTCCCTACTCTACCAATGTGATAACCTTCTTATATACAAATTCCACAGCCGTTGAATCTTGAATATTCAAGAGAACAAGCCCTTGTTCTTCAGTTCGCGAGATGATGAGAACCTTCATAATCCACATATCCAAGTTAAGTAAAATGATAGCAGAGGGAAAATTGACAAAAACCTAATTATATGCATACTTACGTCTATCTTAGCTTCAACAGACTAAGTAGAGCAACAAACCGGAAGAGTACACCATTAAGCATCATAATGGCGATGCAGAGAGCAAAATAATTGATATCATAACCACCTTTTAGCAGTGCTCCACATCGAGTAATCAGCCATACACCAGAATAACTGAAGGGTAATACCGTAATAATATGTGTTAGGATAAAGGGTAAAAGGCTTGAAGTTTGATTGTTATACTAACAGAAGAAGCATTTGTACTGGACTTATAAAAGTTGGGGACCTGGTTACCAAAAATTTGTACAGGGCAACTGAACAAGGAACTGCTGATATTTAGTAATTTACTCTAGAGACTTTAGTACCAAATAAAAATAAAAATACATACGCACTAAGAGGATTAGTTACAGTTTTCAGTATATGCCGGGGTGATCATTGACTGCAACAACTTGCATGTGAGAATATTATATTTTTGTCACTCCACCAAACAGTTTTAGCATTTTCAAGCTATTATGGAACTCAGGATCTTTTTCTTCTATAGAGATATGAATGAACAATTAGCTCAATATGCTTTTCTGGGAGTTAATGTAGACTAGCCTGTGCTGCAGACAAGCTTAATTGAATGACAAGAACTCGTCTTTTTACTATTGATCGAGTGTCGATTTGCTGGTCAAGGAAATGGGAAATACTAACAACATTGAGGGAGAAACTACTAACTTTTTTGCTCCAGCAACAATGAAAGCTTCTAGCGTCCACTTGGGATAGCAGAATTGTTTAATAAATTGTGGAAATTTTGGGTCAGTGCCCACCAGGACCAGTACCACAGGTAGCAATGCAGAACACTGCAAGAGCAAAGTTCATTAAGCTAAATCACCTCCTGTAATTTGGATTTTCCATAGAATGGTAAAGTATTTGATAATTGCCTACTTACCAACTGAGCTAACCCCAGCTCAAACCAAATTGCAAGAGTATAACCTATGCCAGTTACACAGTAAACTAACGCAAGCAAGACCAAATAATTATCTCGAAGTGTAGACCGTGGATTGTTGAAGAAATAAAATGTTGAGAGGAAGACAATTGGTTTAACCACGGTGTTGAAATGATCAATAGTGTCTCTTGCAAGGAAGTAAGCTACAGAGCTCATGCCAGATTCTCTCTCTCTCCAGTATTGCAATCTTTCTGGTGAAAATGATCGCAGTGCTGCAAGCTGGCACAACAGTGCTGTGCACAAAGCAAATTAAAGTCAGGAAGAATGCTATTGTAAGTAATATGTATTGCAGGTAAAGATGCCACATGAAGTGATAAATCATTTTTTTATTTGACAAAAAATATTGTAAATTATACAGGCTTATAGAAATGATAGGTCATGTTATGTATGGCCAGGTCAGGTGTTACAAATATCTCTCACCAATTTTTATGCAATCCAGTGTACCTAGTGTGTGTGGAGTGGTTCTCAATATTTTTGCAATCTAAGATGCTTTAGAGGAACAGAATATTTCTTCCTCTGTTTTATTTTTTTGCTACTTTATGGTTTAGGACATTTATAAAAATAACACATGGTGCCAACTTACAGACTGCAATTATGGTATACCCATAAGAAGCTGCACCGAGTGTATCATCGTTTACTTTTGTGATGGTTCCAATGCATATGCCAGCAATACACAATATCAGGTAATCAACAGCCTGTTGCGTAGCTTCACGTAGACGTTGCTTAGCTACCCTGAAAACATAATTTGGCTATGGAGTTACAAAATGATTCACCAAACTCAAAGCAAGTTAGAGAAATTAAGGAGATCGGATTACCTCCCTAAATAGTATCTGTATTGTGCAAGTACACCGGGTGTTTTCCTATTCAGTAAATCATTTCTTTGGCTGACATTTTGGTGCACAGAATCTTTACTCTTTGTCTGTTCTACAGAAGATAGTTCTCTAGTAATGGACCCTACAGTATATAACTCGTGCATCATATTGATCTCCTCAAGGTCCTTCTGCATATCTTCTGGAACTTCATATCCATTATGCAGAATCCAAAGAAGTGGCAAATGTTTAGGAGTGGCATGTCCCCTCATTTTTGTCTTGGCTATTCCCTCTAAGATGTCAATATAATAGTCTGGAGGATTCTCACGGTCAGGAACCTTGATCCCCAGGCCTGAGAAATAATTTTCAACTTCACTTATAGGCCCATGGTAAGCAATAAGGCCGCCTCTTGCCAGAAGAACAAAGTCATCAAACATATTGAACAAAGTATAGCTGTGTAAAATGTTAATATATGTTAGATCCAAATTCATCTTAATAAAGTAGAAAAGAATGTGTAGATAAGATTATTTTAGTCACACAAGGATAAATGACTTCCTGACTAGTCATGTTTATAAGACTCACTGTATAAAGTTGGGCATTACTAGGCATGTCGATGAGTTTGTTTTTACCAAATTTTGTGACGCCAACTGATAGGTAGCCCTGGTGTATTGGCCGGCCCATCAATTATTGTTACGAAAATTTGCAACAGCACTTTTCATATGAGCTATGTCATTTCAACTGAAGATTAGAAAAGGATTCTTTCTGAAAGAATAAAGGCATGGTTAATTCAAAGTTTACAGGGAAACCTTGGTTGGTGAATCACTGCACAAACATTGACGCCTTGGGATGCTTCATAACGAAGAGCTCTTAGAAGTTGTTGAGAGGAAGCACTATCTAAGCCTGTTGTTGGCTCGTCTAATATCAGAAGAGATGGTTCCATAACCATTTCAATCCCAACATTCACACGCTTCCTTTGTCCGCCAGAAATACCCCGCTTTTCCACTGTCCCAACAAGGGAATTTCTGATTTCTTGGAGCCCTAGTGACCCTATAACCCGTTCAAGAATGAGAACCTTATCAGCTTTTGACATGCTTTTGCTTAACCTGTTTCACAAAAGAATAGTGATTGTTAAGAGGAAAATGATTGCCTTATGAAAGTACAATAAGGATACCATCAAAAGAGTTGCTGAAATTAATTAGGAGATATCACTTTTTTAGATGCATAGCAAATAATAAGCATCAACTATTAAGAGCCATCTAGGCACAGAACTTATGCCATACAAGAGACATGATTAATTTACATATCTGAAGGGGGGAATATGAATAAATAAGTAAATAAATGATATAACACTTTAATAATCAAACTAAACTATATCTGAAAAATTAAACATTGTTTTCAATGTATTTCGTGAAGAAGCTGTAAAGAATAATATTGTCGAATTCTGCAGCGAATTGAATTCTTGCAATGCTGTGTCACTGATCCTAATAAAATTGTGCATTGAAAATTTTAGCGTAAGGCCAAAAGAATACTTTGGTAACACAAATGAATTGCACTTTGTTATGTATCCAGTACCTGCAGCATCCACTAAACCACAGATTTTCCTCAACCGTCAGGTTTCCATGTACGATGTCATCTTGTGGAACAAAACCAATTATCTTCTTATATGACTGCATCGATCCGGATTTTCCATTTACAAGGACCAATCCATCCTTCTTATAGCCTGATGTTTTACCTAACACAGCGTTGAGAAATGTGGTCTTTCCTGCTCCAGAAGGACCCATAATAGCCGTTATCCTACCTGGTGAAAGTTTCCCAGTAACGCATTGTAGAAGTTTCTTTTTCCCAATGGATAATGTCAGACCTTTGAAGGCCACCTCAAGCATTGGCCTCTGCGGTCTGTTTTCAGCAGCTCGAGACACTATTCCAGACAGTGTTAATTTATCTTTGTCTAGCTGCAGAGCTCTTTCCTTGTCAATCTGACTATATGCACGTCTGAACCTTTCAGTGCGAACATTTAGCTTTCTGCGACTTTTTGATCTCTTACCATTACCTTTATCAGCATGTAGTATCCCATCAGATGATGTAGCTAATTCCTCAGGTGCATCAGAGGACTCGTACATTTCCACCTCATGCCTTAGTACAAGTTCTTTTGCTAATTTCCATCTTTTCCGTGCTGTTGCCGATTCTTGCGCAATCTTTGCTGCCTTTTTACGAGACTTCGATGAAATTTTAGCTCGAACTGCAATGAATTGATCAGAGCAATTGTACACCAGTAGTAAAATGACAATTAAGACAACCTGCATAAACAAGATCATGAGTGAATCGTTTACTAAATACTAGCATTAAACAACGAGAACAAGATCGTTGGCTCTAAGTAAATAGATATTGGTAACAATTTAGATGCTCTTGTTTATGTTGTGCGGGTTTCTACGAAAATCACTTAGGAGAGAAACTAGGATGCCCTACAGTCACAACTTGTGCAGAAATTTACAGCATACAAACTTGCATTGGCCATAACAATCATATATACTAACAAAATAACTGGATCGTATTTACACAAAAGGAGATAAGACTTGCATTGGCAATGCATTAGCATTGCATGTAATTCTAACAAGACAACAATTTGATAAATCAAAGGTATAAGTTATCACTATGTTTGTCAAGAAATTTTTTGGTGAAATGTATCAGTCGAAATGAGTGTTGCTGATCAGAAAATTGGTAAATTGCGCTACTCACAATCAGTATGCCACCAAACAAAGTGATATTTTCTTTTTCTGAATTCCCCTTACACCTGCTTTTCCATCCACACTCTGCAAAATTACATGAGATAAGTGAGACAAAGGGTAGATCATAGCAATTGTAAACTTGCACAACTTGTTTGAATCAAGTGCTCTACGCTATCTAGCTTTTAATTAATAAGGTATGTCAAACAACTGAAGGGGGTGAAAAATTATCTTTAGCAGACAAATGGAAGCGTTAAAATCATATTTGGAGCTCTTCCATTTTGTCAAGCTCCAAACATGATTTTAACGCTAGAAGTGGGTGCAAACTAGTCGTTAGGATTCGAGGAAACTATTCAACTCTAGAAAGAAAAATGAAGCGTTAAAATCATGTTTGGAGCTTGACAGATCATATACGGTATATTTGAACAAGATGCTTCTCAATAAGTAGAAAGCACAGGTTATTCAATAAGTAGTAATTCTAACTCATGCTAATGGATGAAATTCAGAAGAAAAATAAAACAAGATGCTTACTATTTTCACCAGTGGAACCTTTCCTGCAATAGGACCTGAAGAATACAAAGTTTGGTATGAGTTATCACTATAAACATAAAAACGTATCACAGAAAGAGAAGGCTTACCCCTTGCTGCAGTTAAATTTTTGGGTAGTGGTTGGGCAATGGTGCCCTGGAGGGCAGAAGACATCATTGGTAGTAATCACATCAGCCCAAGAATCTGCACTGCCGCATGTCTGGTTTGATCCGGGAGTTATTTGGTAAGAATACCTAATATTTTTTGTCACAGAGAAACAATATGTGCTATGAAATCTTATGAAGAGTGTCGCATGGTAAATAAAGAATCTTCAGTGTACATTACTCTTACGGGTCACAAAGGTTGGTAGTTTTATTCAGTGTCCCAAGAGGACAATAAGCACCCAAAGGACAAGCTGGACAAAAGATGAATGGATTTAGAGCAAGTAAACATAATACTGAGAATACAGAATACCAACAAGTGGATGAAGAAACTCTAAAATGATTGATGTATTGGGACTTGAGGAATATAGTTTTTTTGTGGGGGGGGAGGGAATAGGGCTGTTGATTGCATGCATCATTAAGTTAGTGTCTAGGGGTAATTTGTTTGGAAAGAAACACTTACGCATCATGCAAGTCAGTCCACGAGGGCAGAAGAAACCTGGACAACATGGCCTGCAATTCTCTGATCTGGACGGAACCGGGTTTTCAAATGAGTTGTTTGTCAATGAGTTGGCGTCCGGGGCTGAGCAAGCCCAGCCAGATTGGCACCCAGGTGCCCATGAGAACTGATTGCAATTCCTACTAATCCTCACAATGCTCTTGCTTCCCAAGCTGCTGAGATATAACTCTATTTCAGCTTTGCTGCACATCATCGCAACCAATGTCCCTGCATACACAACACATTTATTTTATTCTGGAAATATTTATGGGACATATTTTCTTTCAACAGAACTAAAGGCATGTACTTCAATTCTAGCTCTGGTCAAAGCAATGCGATATCTTCTTCTAGAGAAATGCCAGGATTCGTTGGAACATCATGACAAACAGACAAGACGATATAGTACTTCTTTAGTTAGTAGTACTAAAAGAAATCCAGTGGTCCAACCTGAACAGTTTTATTGCATTATAAGGCAAAAACTCAATGGCATCAGATTTATTTCTTTGTAGGATCAAAAGACGAGAAATTTTAAGATAGTCCCAAAGTAACAATAGCTAATAATTCTCTTAGATCCAGTGGTTGTAATAACATCTTATATTATCGGACAGAGGGAGTTGTACTCTTATGCTTTGTTTGGATGTATGTATTCAGCCCAACGAATTGAATTGAGCTGCAATACCAAATCAACCAAGGTATTGAAATGGAATGCAATTCAAGATTTTCTGTTTGGACGTACATGTATTGGATAATTTGAAATCTAAAGAGAGCAACCAATTATAGTCCCTTTCTGTTTGGGAGTACTGAATTGCAGACTTTCACCGAGTCATCCCCGTCTCCTCTTTCTCGCGTACACAGCCTGGCCTCCGCCCCCTTAGAGACCGGCGTGCTCAGCCGCGACGATGCCGCCGGCTGCTCCTGCGCCGCGCGCCGCTCCTTCCAGAACGCTTCTGCTCGCCGCCGCCCTTCCAGAACGGCTTCTGCTCCGCCCGCGCGCAGCTCTCCTTGTCTCCTCTGCCCCGCACCGGAGCAGCAGTGGTCGACCGCCGTGGTCAAGTTCCTGGCCACCCCCCTCTCTTCTCCTCCCGTTGCGGGTGGAGCCGGATCCTCTAACTTAGAGAAGCAATATCACGCTCGTACAAAATAATGCTAGTGTAAAATGAAGAAGGAATGTTGGAATGTTTAGCAGATTATTTACTGTAGATATAAATAATTTATAATTAATTTTATTTCACCATCAAATTGTTCGCATGTAATGATTATATGAATGTACACATTTAATCTATACTTTGCAAAAGTTCCTGGCCACCCCCTCTCTTCTCCTCCCGTTGCGGGTGGAGCCGGATCCTCTAACTTAAAGAAGCAATGTCACGCTGGTACATTGTAATGCTAGTGTAAAATGAAGAAGGAATGTTAGAAATGTTTAGCAGATTATTTACTATTGATATTTACTGTAGATATAAATAATTTATAATTAATTTTATTTCACCATCAAATTGTTCGCATGTAATGATTATATGAATGTACACATTTAATCTATACTTTGCAAATGAATTTAAATCATTTTAGCCTTAATCATATGAATTGCAAGAAGGAAAGTTAGAGGATTGTAGCTTCTCTAACTTTCCTTCTTAATGTTAGAGGATCCAGTTCCGTTGCGGGTGTGCCCTCATGGTCAAGCTCTTTTTTCTTTCAAATGTGACAGAAGAGCTGCCAAATTTATTAATTAGAAGAAGCATTATAAGAACACCTCCAACGAGGAAGCACAGCAAAAAGGCTAGTGCAAAAAAAGTAGTCAACACTACCACAAACTCAAGCACCACCAACAAGTCGTGAACACCGTCGGATAACCATTGTTGGGTCTCCAAGGTGGCGTCTTCAAGAAGGAAGTAATGTCAAGGACACTACCGTCACTCGATCTGGCCTAGCCAAATCTTAGGTTTTCACCCGGAGACCACAAGCCATGAGATACGAAGAGCAAACGAGCTCCACGGCAGTACCTCCAAGGAGGAAGACGCCATCCATAGACATCGTTACTGTCGGCATTGGCTAGGTCAATGCAGGATTTTCATCCGGAATCGAGTCTTCTACCAATCATCATGGATCCGAGGCCTTTCAGCGCCACCAAGCATAGAGAGACCATGCAGACACTACCAGGAACGGGCTAGTCACCGCCGCATGCAGGAACTCAGCGAACACACGCCAACATGACTGGACAGCCCCGCCGCACGCAGGCCCTGGGCGCGCCACGCCAGATCCGGCCATCCCCTGCCTCCGTGCGCAGAATTGGGCGAGATCCGCACATCAGCTCACAAGAAGAGCCGAGTTAAAACCGAAACTAGCTGGCCTGCACCGCCATGCGCCAAAAACTGGCACCCTCGCACCGCCGCACGCAAGGACATGACCAACCAAGCTGGATCTAGTCTGCCTAAAACCTCCCCTGCACCACCGACGTTGTGCGACGCCGTTGCTCCAATGAGCTAGACAAGAACACGCTTGGAGGAAGGCCCACCAGCATCCGCCGACTCCATCACAACCATCATCACCAGCGCGACCCCGAGAGGCCAGATCAGGCCGCTGGCTCGCCAGGGCGCATACGCGCCTCAGATCCGCGTTGTGGCAGTGGACCTCTCGCAACGCGCCCACGCGCGTGCACGCAGAGACCAGACATGCATCACGGCGCCCGCACCGTCCCGCGCGCACCAGCGTCCGCTCGTCGCGCCCACGGCGACCTCCGTAGTCCGCTCGCAGCGCCCCCACGCCTCACCTCGGTCGGGCGCCCCACACTGCCCAGACCTCGTGAGAGGAAGAAAAAGAGAGGCCCCGCCGCCGCTAATGCCCGGCGGCGCTTGCCGGCGACGGCGAGGGAGGGGACTTTCCCTGCGGCTAGGGTTTCACCCGGGTCGCCCGCGCGGGGGACGACACATACGTTTTTTCAATACTTTTTAGAATTTAGCTAGTCACCCAGATTGTGTGCAAGATGGTCGAGCTCTTGGCCACCATGGTCAAGACATTCTTGTTTCTTTTCGAGAGCGAGCAAACCGGTAGGTTTTGCGGGACCAGCATTTTGGAGCAATAGGTCGACAGCTCGGTATCAAGGGAGAGAGCGCAAGTCTGCTGGAGTGCCGCTCGGAACTAAACCAAAGGTTCCAGCACTCTACATAAAAAAGGAAAAAGTTTCCGGCACTCAATCCAAACGGTTATATTGGGTGCTAGTGAATACCAATTCATGATTTAGAGGCCGAATACATACATGTGTGTGCTGAGTTGAGTTGGTGCCAATGGTTGCCCCGCAGGTTGAAGAATTTGTTAACGTCCGCTGATACATCATGTTTGATCACTTCCCAACACCTTTTGAAGAAATTAGTGCTGAAGTTGTCAGGTCCGGGCACCCTTGAAGGAAGATTAAACATTGTTGATTTGATCTCCTCCTCCAAGAATGTCTCGTCCGGAGAGGAGAGGTAGAGTTTAGGGATATCCAGCAGGTTCCAATTTAGGGAACTCGACCGCATTCTCGCGTTCCCAATGCTGGATGAAAAGTGCTTGTGAAGCTCCAGGAGTTTGCCAGACTGGGTGGTGAACTGCCCATTGTCAGTTTGCAACAATGGGATGAAGTTACGACGGTGGGGGCCATTAGCCTTGATGTGGAACAATTTTGGTTTTTGAGTTTGCATCACATGTTCGTTCGTTGGCGAATTCGGATGCGCTGAATAGAAGCCACACCGAGGAGCTCATGCTTAAGGTGTTGTCTAAGGCCGATTTTAGCAATGGTGAGATCTTAGTGGTCTTGAGCTTGATTCAGTTTAAGGATAATATGGTTAGCAATGAAAAATATCAGGGCAATGTTATCGATTTTCCTCCTCCACCGGCATCGCAAGGAGCTCCCTATGCGTGAAAGCTTGCAATGCATTTTTTTCATGGCATCAGTGTGAGCACAAGTTGCAGCCCAGGAGTCATGCGCAATCTCATCAAAACCTCTCATCTTCAGCCAATAATTCTCGTACTAGAATCCTCACAATTGCTTGTCGTTAATCTGGCCCCGTGAGTGCCATGGCACAATGGTACGAAATCGAGGAGGAGATGGCATGCAGATGTCATTGAAGGAAGAGCAGCCCTCAGTCCATGGAGCAGAAAATGTGATCGATCTCGATCTTCATTTGCAATTGACATGAGCTGACACAGGTGAATCAATGTCCATGCAGCCGCAGTTCAAAGAGCTCCATGATGTTAAGAGCCGCATGGAACACATTGATCGTCCTTCGATTGACCTGGTATTGCTCTTGTCCCTGGGCATGCATAATAGGTTGAAAACTCCCAGGAGAAGCCATGCCGACAATAGGGCAGGACGGATCGCTTTGAGCTCCTCGATAAAGGTAAGTTTGTTAGTGTCTACCTGAGGCCCATACACAACAGTGACACACTAGGAGGCAAGATAGGCGCGCATATGGATAGTCACTGAGACCCCGTTCATGGCTGGAGAGGTGGTCTGGATGTTGAAGAGATCAGAGTTGAAGGCCAGTATAGTACCACCTTTGGTCTCGTCCGGCGGCGGGAAACAGAAGGCATCGGCGAACAGAAGGCCAAGGAGCTCAAGAATTAGGGCGTGATCAACAATAGAGAGCTTCATCTCTTGAAAATAGACAATGGAATCATGGTTTTGTAGAACAAGATCATGGACAATTAGGTGACGCTAGAGGTTGTCGAGTCCCTGTATGTTCATGTTCCAATTGAAAACGAATAGTTGCCTTCACTCATTTGAAACTGGAAGAGCTCAATTAGAATTGAATGGGGGAAGTGATCTAACTGAAAAAATTGAAGAAAAGGAAAACTGACAGTAGGGCAAAAATTGCAAGATACATATTGATATATACGTCTCCAACGTATCTATAATTTTTGATTGTTCCATGCTATTATAGTATCAATCTTGAATGTTTTATATGCAATTATATATATCATTTTTTGGGACTAACCTATTAACTTAGTGCCAAGTGCTGTGTTTTTGTCTGTTTTTGATTTTCCAGGAAATCAGTACCAAATGAAGTCCAAATGCCACGAAAATTTTTGACGATTTTTTTTCTGGACAAGAGAGACCCTAGAAGCTTCAGGAGGAGACCAGACGTGCAACGCGGACGCGACAAGGCACTTGGGCGCGCCCAGGGGGTAGGTGCGCCCAAGTACCTTGTGGGCCCCACGTGGCTCTGTTTGACCTAATTCCACCTATATAAATTCTCTAAAATCGGGAAACCAACAAAGAGCCACCAAAAATACTTTTTTCACCACCAGAAGTTTCTGTTCATCCCATCTGGAGACCTTTTTCCGGTACTCTGCCGGAGGGGGAGATCACGGAGGGCCTCTACATCAACCTTGCTGCCCTCCCGATGATGTATGAGTAGTTTACCACAGACCTATGGGATGATAGCTTGTAGCTAGATGGCTTCTTCTCTCTCTTTGATCTTCAATACAATGTTCTCCTCGATGTTCTTGGAGATCTATTCGATGTAATTTTCTTTTGCAGTGTGTTTGTTGGGATCCGATGAATTGTCCGTTTATGATCAGATCATCTATGAATCTTATTTGAGTCTTCTTCGAACTCCTTTATGCAAGATTATTATAGCTTTGTATTTCTCTCTGATCTATCAGTTTGGTTTGGCCAACTAGATTGATTTATCTTGCAATGGGAGAGGTGCTTTGTAATGGGTTCAATCTTTGCAGTGCTCTATATCCCAATGACAGAAAGGGACAAGAGACGTATTGGTATTGTTGCCATTAAGGATAAAACGTTAGGGTTTATTCATATTGATTGAGTTTAATTTGACTACATCATGTCATCTTGGGCAAGGCGTTACTCCATTCTTTATGAACTTAATACTCTAGAGCATGCTGGATAGCAGTCGGTGTGTGGAGTAATAGTAGTAGATGCAGGCAGGAGTTGGTCTACTTGTCTCGGACGTGATGCCTATATACATGATCATTGCCTTGGATATCGTCATACGTATGCGCTTTTCTATAAATTGCCCAACAGTAATTTGTTTACCCATCATATGCTTTTTGTTTGAGAGAGAAGCATCTAGTGAAACCTATGGCCCCGTGGGTCTATCTTTATCATATATAAAATCCAAAAATACCTTGTTGCGATTTATTTACCGTTCTTTTATTTTGTGTTTTTGTTTATCTATCTACCATTATCAGACTTGGTCCTTGCAATTAACCGCCGAGGGGATTGACAACCCCCTTGATCCCCTAGGGTGCAAGTATTTGTTCTTTTGTGTGTAGGTGCTATTCACGAGGTCTTGCGTGGTTCTCCTACTGGATTGATAACCTTAGTTCTTAACTGAAGGAAATACATATCTCTATTGTACTACATCATCCCCTCATCTGCATGGAAATCCCAACGCAGCTCACAAGTAGCACATATACATTAGCCTCAGCGACAATGATAGGGGAGCTCCGCAGGTTCTTACGAGTGGCGACATGGGGTGGTGATTTACACAAAGGGCTAATGACGCCGACAAGAGCCAAGATGGGCCCAAAGAGATCGACACCCAAGTCCTGAATGGGCCCGCCCGAGATGGGGCCCAAGAGGATGGAATCACCCGCCATGACGGCAGTGGGGGGCCTCTTCGGGCCCACATTAGTTTGAGTCATGTGATTCAGCACAACAACATCGGTGACCACCAGCTGAACAACCAGATCATGTACCTCATCTCCCTAAACTTGGTCAACAGATACTAGTGACGTATTGCTGACAGAGGCAATCTGGGCGCAATCGAAGGCTTCAAAAGACACATGGTCGGCATCCAGACTTGGAGGAGGTAGAGCACGCGTCTACACCAACGCGGTGGAAATGGTAGTCTGCATGGCCAGCACTGGTAGTACTAGCGGCATGGATCGTCATGGCACCGTTACGCTCGGTTGGCGCGGTGATAAGGTCTCCGTTACGTGAAGAGGCAGGCTAGTCGTTAGGGTTCCGTCAGTCGAAGGCGGCGCGTCGTCCGCATTGTGGTGGCGATGGTTATCAGAAGAGAAGCCACTGCATGCCCTGAGCGACACAGAGGAGTTGCTGTAGCTAGCATGACCATGGGATTTTCTAGTCCCACCCTGGTGCCTAGGACCGTCTGACAAGAGGTCACGATGACTAGGGACAAGCCTTTTGTGCACATGCCGACTGTTCACAGGTCGCCACACGTACTCGAAGACAAATGACCACCAAAAAGAACGCTTCTGAGGGTAGTCTTCATCGGAGCCATTCGACGGGATACCGTTCTGATTGGAGTCACTGCTTCCTCCAAAGAAGCTGTCGTGGCGCGTCTAGTAGCCTCATACCTTGCTTAGGTGTATAGGGATTGAATAGGATAGAAGGATGGTCGGTCCCTCAACCACTGGCAAGGACTCGTGGATGCCAAGGTCCAGGAAGTCCATGGGCAGTGACGTGGTGTGAGGGCGCTCCTCCAGGGCGAGAGAGCCGCGGCGGGAGTTCACCTCCGGGCCAGCCAAACAAACCCAACAGCGATAATATCTTGTTGACGGCCGTACTTGGGCACCCCTTTGAGGCAAATGTGAACACCGAAAGGTAGCAATATGAGCTCGAACCTGACGAGGCAAGAGCACAAACTATATGCGAGGGTGGCATAGCCGTCATGCAACGTGTCGGGCATGTTGGTTGCGATGTTGTGGATGACTGAGTCGTTGAATATTACGAAGAAGCCTCCTCCGTGCGCGAGCATGGTGACGGAGAAGGTTCCCGGAGCGAAGGCGAAACTTCTTCCCACCTCCACAACCACCTGACTCACACGGAGGCGGCCAATTGCCAATGGTGATTAGCATGGCGCCATGGTTCTCGTGGTACCGCTCAGCCGACATCATGGCCAAGGTGAAGGCCGCGATCCTGGTGACAAAATCAGGGTGGTTGCATGCGTCGTCGGGGATCAGATCCAGCTCCATGTAGGTGGAAGGTGAAGGCACAGGTCCAAGAATGGATGGCAGGGTTGAAGCGATGGTGTGGGAGGGGTGGGGGCGGTCGTATGTTGTCTTGGTGGAAGGGTGAGGCAGGAAGTGATCGGTTGCTAGAGTGAGACTAGGTGGTCCAGAGGGAAAGCAAGGCGTGTGGAATTGGGGTGATCGGGGGGAAAGACCAGGCGTTGGCTAGCCGATGGATGGGCCGGTCTATTGAAGCACCATCGAGCTTTGTGGTCAGGCTGCCCAGAGAGGAGGCTGGTGGAGTGAGGGTAGACAGTTGAAGCATCTTCCCTTGGCCTTGCCGTTAAGAGGGTGAGGAATGACATGGGAGGGGGGCGTGGATCCTGACACTTCATGAATGCTTTAACTACCATGTTGATTGCATCCATTGATGGTGCGCTGCTCCTCAAGAAGGCATGTGCAACACTCCCTTCGCCATCGATCTTTTTTCTTTTGGACAGACTAGTCACCGGAGGGTCCTGGGTCGCCACCTGCACGCGGGCCACCCCCTTGAATCATTCTCGAAGAGCAGGCTAGCGTGGGACAAGCAGGATCAACAGGGAGGCATAAATGGCCTTTCCCCCAACGACCGCTACGGTGGGCGGCACAGATAGCAAGACATCCTTGAGGGATGCCCTGGTAGGTGGCGACGTGGATGGTGAGGAGAGCGTTCTGTAGGATAGATCAAGCCCATGTGGACGAGGTCTCCACGAGTAGGGGGCGGCAGCCGGAGTGGTCCGTCGTCGATGAGGCTGGATGGTTGGGGCGAGGTTGTCCATAAGAAGTCCTTTTTTCGGTGACCTAACGAGTAATTTCTACCTTTAGAAGTGGCGGATATTATAGAGTGCAGGGCACCCATTAGGTGTGCTAGTGCACTAGGCGAATACAAAAACATGTATACAAGTGATTAAAATTCTCAAATTAATTTATGGCATAGAGATAATAAATAACTACCATGTCATAAAATTTTAGATTTAACTTCCATTCACATCCTCATAAAAAACATAAAACCAGACCGTGAATATATTGTAGCAAATTCAAGTCTGGGCTGCTCATAATGTAGGTGGACGAGTTGTCCTTTTTGTTTCTTATAAGCTGCGTGTCGGTACTATTCGGAAACAAATTGTTTTTTCTTTTCTTCGGGTCTGTTTTAAATTCGGACCTGAAAATTTGTGTGCTCAAATGTCAAAAAATTGAATATTTAAAAAAAAATTGAAATAGAGATGTGGGGTATGTTTGGCTTTAGCCTAGCCTTGCCCTATCAAAATTTTGGTGGAGCTTTTGCATGCCCGTAAATTGGGCAACATTGACTAGATATGCGAACCAGAATGATCAAAGAAGCCCTGGCATGCCGAAATATTAGAAGCCATCTAAATATAGACCAAAAATTTGGCCATGACCAAAAAATTGGCAGTGTCACCGTCCAATTAGTACATCGTGATTACATGAAGGTGCTCCGATATGCCCCCAGAAATCCCCGAGTTATTGTGTACGGAAAGTTCCAGCATACATAAGAAAAAGATTTGAAAATCATGAAGCCACACGTGCTACAGCGAAGTTCTTCAATTTTAGGTTGAACTTCTAACTTCATTATTTTTGTGCAAGAGCGGACAACTTTTTTGAAGAATAAAGACCAAACTAAATTTGGACCAGACCGTTGACCTAGCTAGAAGGAGACTCGTGTTGTATTCCTTTAGACTCAAACATACTACCACAAGAAAAGTGGCCGATCGACTAGCTTGAATGTTGTTTGTACCTTGGGTTTGCTCATTGCAGTCCGAGATGAAGCTCGGGTCCGAGGTGAAGTTGAACGTCTGGTTGAAATCGTTGTTCCTACGAATTAAAATTCCTCGTTTCTTTCAGCTCACAACCAACAGACCAGTATGCACACCAAGCAGCGAAATAAACAGCAAGGGAAGGTAAATTTGGGCCGGGGCCGCAGCGCAGGGTGAGAAGACGTACACGTTGGACATGCAGAAGCCGTACTTGCTCTGCACCTCGTCGGCGAGCTCTTGGCCAACGGTGTACATCCTGGCCATGAGCGCCTCCGAGGCGGCGGACGACGCCGACGGCGGCAGAGCGCGGTGGCGCACGCCGGGGCCGGGGTTGTCATCGCCCTGCTGGCACCGCCCGCCGGCTGGGAGCAGCGCGAGGACTAGGGGGAGGAGCAGCACGGCGGCGAGGGGCGCTGGCAGCATGGTGTCGAGCTGAGCAGGTAGGTAGGGAGAAATAAGGAGCTTGACACGGTGGAATGTGTATATTGTGTAGCCGCCGGGAGGGTATTACGTGAAAGACCGGGCTTTCGCTGGGCGACATGGTCCGAGTCTCACAAGAACGCGCGCGCGTGTCCGGTGGGAAGTTCCTGTCAGTGATTACACGTCGCGGTTGACCCGGCCAGGGGCGAAGATAATAAAGAGTGGGTCAGCCACTCTTGTTCTATCTCATTTGTTCATAATGGAACCTGGGAGCGGATTCTGTTCCACAAGAAAAAGGTCGAAGGAATTTAAGTACTACTCCTATATAGCATGGCTATATGCCAGTCGCCTGAAAATAGTATCAGGAAGGAAATCTAGCAGTACAACTCTGCAGGACAGGTCCGGGCGAGAGCGAGAGCGAGCGCATCTCCCCACGTCCGCGCCGCTGGCCACTCCGGCCACCTGCCCCAGCCGCTGCCCATCCCCGGGGCAGCCGCCCCTGACCATGCCCTCCCCTGCCTCTCCTCGGGATCCCGGGACGCCACCGGCCGAACCTCAATGCCTCTCCCCCGCGGGCCTGGATCTGTCTGCCGGTCCATCCGAGGTGCCTGCCACCCCCCTCTCCCCTGCCACGCGGGAGTGGGGAACGCCGCCGCAAATCCTGCAGCGGGGGGCTGACCCCGAGGGCGAGTCCCTGCTCGGACCGTGGGCCGTGCCCGCACCACCCCCCCTCCCCCCGCGTTCCAGCAGCCCCGCCTTCGATCCATCATAGTTGCCCCGTCCCCATCGCCAGATCTGGCCACCAATGACATTGAAGAAGCCACCGACGACATTCAAGAGGGATGGGAGTTGCATCTTTCCCGCAAGAGCAAGAAGGCAATCAGGGCCTCTGCGGTCCGAGCGCCGCCCCACGGCGGGTCTGCTTCCGGACCGCGGTCCGGCCGCGGCACCCTCCGGGGCGCGAGGCCTTCCTGAGAAGATTTAAAGGCCTCTGCTTCCGATGCCTGAGCTCCAGCCATCGCCGTGTTGATTGCCACGATCCGCTCCACTGCATCATGTGTAGAAAGCCCGGCCACTAAGGCAGAGAGTGCCCCCAAAACCAGAGGAATCGGAGAGGCGACGGCTCGGTGCGAGACCGCCTGGGCACGGGCGGTACTGCGCGCCCTGTTTGCGAGCGCCTCGTCTTCCCCGACCGCTCCGACGCGCAACACATGGCCTCCGGCGGTACCAACTGCCTCGACCACGGGCGTCGGCCCAGATCCAGCCACAAGGTGATCGCATCCACGCCGTCCCTGGAGCAGCAAGTCTTCCTCCTGCAGCAGCACGCGGTGGTGATGACCGTTGTCAGCAAAGTCCACGCCGCCAGCCCCTTCTCCATCGGCCGGGCTGCCGAGAAGGAGTTCCAGATCCTCGCGCACCTTTGATACGTCTCCAACATATCTATAATTTTTGATTGTTCCATGCTATTATATATTCTGTTTTGGATGTTTAATGGGCTTTATTATACACTTTTATATTATTTTTGGGACTAACCTATTAACCGGAGGCCCGGCCTAAATTGCTGTTTTTTTGCCTATTTCAGTGTTTCGCAGAAAAAGAATATCAAACGGTGTCCAAACGGAATGAAACCTTCGGAAACGTGATTTTTGTAACAAACGTGATCCAGAGGACTTGGAGTGGACGTCAAGCAACCGACGAGGAGGCCACGAGGGAGGGGGCGCGCCCTCCACCCTCGTGGGCCCCTCGTGGCTCCACTGACCTACTTCTTCCTCCTATATATACCTACGTACCCCCAAACCATCGAAGAGCACCACGAAAACCTAATTCCACCGCCGCAACCTTCTGTACCCGTGAGATCCCATCTTGGGGCCTTTTTTAGGCGTCCTGCCGGAGGGGGCATCGATCACGGAGGGCTTCTACATCAACACCATAGCCTCTCCGATGATGTGTGAGTAGTTTACCTCAGACCTTCGGGTCCATAGTTATTAGCTAGATGACTTCTTCTCTCTCTTTGGATCTCAATACAAAGTTCTCCTCGATTCTCTTGGAGATCTATTCGATGTAATCTTCTTTTGCGGTGCGTTTGTCGAGATTCGATGAATTGTGGGTTTATGATCAAGATTATCTATGAACAATATTTGAATCTTCTCTGAATTCTTTTATGTATGATTGGTTATCTTTGCAAGTCTCTTCGAATTATCAGTTTGGTTTGGCCTACTAGATTGATCTTTCTTGCAATGGGAGAAGTGCTTAGCTTTGGGTTCAATCTTGCGGTGCTTGATCCCAGTGATAGTAGGGGAAACGACACGTATTGCATTATTGCCATCGAAGATAAAAAGATGGGGTTTATATCATATTGCATGAGTTTATCCCTCTACATCATGTCATCTTGCTTAAAGCGTTACTCCGTTCTTATGAACTTAATACTCTAGATGCATGCTGGATAGCGGTCGATGTGTGGAGTAATAGTAGTAGATGCAGGCAGGAGTCGGTCTACTTGTCACGGACGTGATGCCTATATACATGATCATACCTAGATATTCTCATAACTATGCTCAATTCTATCAATTGCTCGACAATAATTTGTTCACCCACCGCAATACTTATGCTATCTTGAGAGAAGCCACTAGTGAAACCTATGGCCACCGGGTCTATTTTCCATCATATTAATCTCCCGTCAACAAGCTATTTCTGGCGCCGTTTATTTTGCTTTCTTTACTTTTAGTCTTTATCATAAAAATACCACAAATATTATCTTATCATCTCTATCAGATCTCACTTTTGCAAGTGGCCGTGAAGGGATTGACAACCCCTTAATCGCGTTGGTTGCAAGGTTCTTATTTGTTTGCGTAGGTGCAAGGGACTTGAGCGTGGCCTCCTACTGGATTGATATCTTGATTCTCAAAAACTGAGGGAAATACTTACGCTACTTTACTGCATCACCCTTTCCTCTTCAAGGGAAAACCAACGCAGTGCTCAAGAGGTAGCAAGAAGGATTTCTGGCGCCGTTGCCGGGGAGTCTACGCACAAGTCAAGACATACCAAGTACCCATCACAAACTCTTATCCCTTGCATTACATTATTTGCCATTTGCCTCTCGTTTTCCTCTCCCCCACTTCACCTTTGCCGTTTTCTTCGCCCTCCTTCCGTTCGATCTTGTGTTACCATGTGCCTTCTTTTTGCTTGCATCTTCGCTTGCTAAAAGTTTATGGAACCTCATCCCCTTACTAATCTTTTTAAGAGATCCAATTATGATGAATCAATTTCTAGTGATTTGAGTGCACTATATTATCTTTATGAAGTTTTGCTTGAAATTTGTGAATCTAAAAATTGTGATGAAGAAATTTATGAAGAGATTCACGATAGCTCCTTGAATAAAAAGCATGATTGCAATGATTTTACTATAAATTCTCTTGATGTCAATTGTGCTAATAATATGCAAAACCCTAAGCTTGGGGATGCTAGTTTTGCTATGTCTACTACTTGTTGCAATGATCATGATTGGGGTGATTCTTCTTATGATCTTGAAAATTTATTTAAGCCCCATGTTGAATATGAGATTGATAATAATGTTTGCAATAGTATTGAAAGTGGGTTTGGGTGTCAACTTTAGATCCCACATATTTGGAGAATGTTCAATCTTATGAATTTTTTGATAAAAGTGGGTTTGGAGAGGTCATGACTTTAGCTAATGTTAATCCCACTATTTTGGAAGAGTGTCAACTTCGCATGCATGTGGATCGTGTTGAGAATATGTTATGTGATAGCTATTTTGTTGAATTTGAATATGATCCCACATGTAATTATTATGAGAGAAGAAAATATGGTTAGAGAAATTTTCATGTTACTAAATTACCTCTCGTTATGTCGAGATTGCTATTGTTTCTCACTTCTTCCTTGCGTATGCTAGTATTTGCTTGCCTTGATAATTTGTTTTCCTATAAGATGCCTATGCATAGAAAGTATGTTAGACTTAGATGTGTTTGTCACGTGTTTTATGATGCTCTCTTTACGCTTCAATTCTTATCTTTCATGTGAGCATCATTAAAATTATCAATGCCTAACTAAAAGACTTTAAAGAAAAGCGCTTGTTGGGAGACAACCCAATATTTTTACTTGCTATTATTCAATAAATATTTCATCTAGCCTCTGGTTAGATTTTTTTAATTTTTTAATTAGTGTTTGTGCCAAGTTAAACCTATAGGATCTTCTCGGATTATAGTTATTTGATCTTGCTGAAAATTCCAGAAACTTTCTGTTCACGAAAACAATCGTTAAAAATCACCAGAACGTGATAAAATACTGATTCAAATTGTAGTAGATCAATAAACAAATTATCTAGGTCTTCCTATTTTGGTAGATTTTTCTGAGTTCCAGAAGTTTGCGTTAGTTACAGATTACTACAGACTGTTCTGTTTTTGATAGATTCTGTTTTTCGTGCGTTGTTTGCTTATTTTGATGAATCTATGGCTAGTAAAAGAGCTTATAAACCATAGCGAAGTTGGAATACAGTAGGTTTAACACCAATATAAATAAAGAATGAGTTCATTACAGTACCTTGAAGTGGTGTTTTCTTTTCTTTCGCTAACGGAGCTCACGAGATTTTCTGTTAAGTTTTGTGTTGTGAAGTTTTCAAGTTTTGGGTAAAGATTTGATGGATTATGGAACAAGGATTGGCAAGAACCTATGCTTGTGGATGACCAAGGCACCCCAAGGTAAAATCCAAGGACAACCAAAAGCCTAAGCTTGGGGATGCCCCGGAAGGCATCCCCTCTTTCGTCTTCGTCTATCGGTAACTTTACTTGGGGCTATATTTTTATTCACCACATGATATGTGTTTTGCTTGGAGCGTCTTGTATGATTTGAGTCTTTGCTTTTTAGTTTACCACAATCATCCTTGCTGTACACACCTTTTGAGAGAGACACACATGATTCGGAATTTGTCAGAATACTCTATGTGCTTCACATATATCTTTTGAGCTATATAGTTTTTGCTCTAGTGCTTCACTCTTTTAGAGCACGGCGGTGGTTTTATTTCATAGAAATTATTGATCTCTCATGCTTCACTTATATTATTTTGAGAGTCTTTTAGAACAGCATGGTAGTTTGCTTTGGTTAAAATTTTAGTCCTAAAGTGATAGGCATCCAAGATTAGTAAAAACTTTCTTATAGAGTGCATTGAATATTATGAGAAGTTTGATACTTGGTAATTGTTTTGAGATATGAAGATGCTGATATTAAAGTCATGCTAGTTGAGTAATTATGAATTTGAGAAATACTTGTGTTAAAGTTTGTGATTCCCGTAGCATGCACGTATGGTGAACCGTTATGTGATGAAGTCGGAGCATGATTTATTTATTGATTGTCTTCCTTATGAGTGGCGGTCGGGGACGAGCGATGATCTTTTCCTACCAATCTATCCCCCTAGGAGCATGCGCGTAGTACTTTGTTTCGATAACTAATAGATTTTTGCAATAAGGATGTGAGTTCTTTATGACTAATGTTGAGTCTATGGATTATACGCAGTCTCACCCTTCCACCATTGCTAGCCTCTCTAATACCGCGCACCTTTCGCCGGTATCATACACCCACCATTACCTTCCTCAAAACAGCCATCATACCTACCTATCATGGCATTTCCATAGCCATTCCGAGATATATTGCCATGCAACTTACCACCGTTCCGTTTACTATGACGCGCTCCATCATTGTCATATTGCTTTGCATGATCATGTAGTTGACATCGTATTTGTGGCAAAGCCACCTTCATAATTCTTTCATACATGTCACTCTTGATTCATTGCATATCCCGGTACACCGCCGGAGGCATTCACATAGAGTCATATTTTTTCGAAGTATTGAGTTGTAATACTTGAGTTATAAGTAAATAAAAGTGTGATGATCATCATTATTAGAGCATTGTCCCAAGTGAGAAAAGGATGATGGAGACTATGATTCCCCCACAAGTCGGGATGAGACTCCGGACGAAAAATAGAAAAAAAAGGAAAAAAGAGAAAAAAAAGAGTCCATAAAAAAGAGAAAAGGCCCAAATAAATAAAAAATGAGAGAAAAAGAGAGAAGGGACAATGTTACTATCCTTTTAAAAAATGAGAGAAAAAGAGAGAAGGGACAATGTTACTATCCTTTTACCACACTTGTGCTTCAAAGTAGCACCATGATCTTCATTGATAGAGAGTCTCTTATGTTGTCACTTTCATATGCTAGTGGGAATTTTACATTATAGAACTTGGCTTGTATATTCCAATGATGGGCTACCTCAAATTGTCCTAGGTCTTCGTGAGCAAGCAAGTTGGATGCACACCCACTTAGTTTCTTTTGTTGAGCTTTCATACACTTATAGCTCTAGTGCATCCGTTGCATGGCAATCCCTACTCACTCACATTGATATCTATTAATGGGCATCTCCATAGCCCGTTGATACGCCTAGTTGATGTGAGACTATCTTCTCCTTTTTGTCTTCTCCACAACCACCATTCTATTTCACCTATAGTGCTATATCCATGGCTCACGCTCATGTATTGCGTGAAGATTGAAAAGTTTGAGAACATCAAAAGTATGAAACAATTGCTTGGCTTGTCATCGGGGTTGTGCATAATTAAATAATTTGTGTGATGAAGATAGAGCATAGCCAGACTATATGATTTTGTAGGGATAACTTTCTTTGGCCATGTTATTTTGAGAAGACATGATTGCTTTATTAGTATGCTTGAAGTATTATTATTTTCATGTCAATATTAAACTTTTATCTTGAATCTTTCGGATCTAAACATTCATGCCACAATAGAGAAATTACATTAAGGAATATGCTAGGTAGCATTCCACATCAAAAATTCTGTTTCTATCATTTACCTACTCGAGGACGAGCAGGAATTAAGCTTAGGGATGCTTGATACGTCTCCAACGTATCTAATTTTTGATTGTTCCATCCTATTATATATTCTGTTCTAGATGTTTAATGGGCATTATTATACACTTTTATATTTTTTTGGGACTAACCTATTAACCGGAGGCCCAACCCAAATTGCTGTTTTTTTGCCTATTTCAGTGTTTCGCGGAAAAAGAATATCAAACGGAGTCCAAACAGAATGAAACCTTCGGGAACGTGATTTTTGGAACAAACGTGATCCAGAGAACTTGGAGTGGACGTCAAGCAACCAACAAGGAGGCCACGAGGCAGGGGCGCGCCTACCCCCCTGGGCGCGCCCTCCACCCTCGTGGGCCCCTCGTGGCTCCACTGACCTACTTCTTCCTCCTATATATACCTACGTACCCCCAAATCATCGAAGAGCACCACGAAAACCTAATTCCACGCCGCAACCTTCTGTACCCGTGAGATCCCATCTTGGGGCCTTTTCCGGCGTCCTGCCGGGGGGGGGGGCATCGATCACGGAGGGCTTCTACATCAACACCATAGCCTCTCCGATGATGTGTGAGTAGTTTACCTCAGGCCTTCGGGTCCATAGTTATTAGCTAGATGGCTTCTTCTCTCTCTTTGGATGTCAATACAAAGTTCTCCTCGATTCTCTTGGAGATCTTTTCGATGTGATCTTCTTTTGCGGTGCGTTTGTCGAGATCCGATGAATTGTGGGTTTATGATCAAGATTATCTATGAACAATATTTGAATCTTCTCTGAATTCTTTTATGTATGATTGGTTATCTTTGCAAGTCTCTTCGAATTATTAGTTTGGTTTGGCCTACTAGATTGATCTTTCTTGCAATGGGAGAAGTGCTTAGCTTTGTGTTCAATCTTGCGGTGCTCGATCCTAGTGACAGTAGGGGAAACGACACGTATTGCATTGTTGCCATCGAGGATAAAAAGATGGGGTTTATATCATATTGCATGAGTTTATCCCTCTACATCATGTCATCTTGCTTAAAGCATTACTCCGTTCTTATGAACTTAATACTCTAGATGCATGCTGGATAGCGGTCGATGTGTGGAGTTATAGTAGTAGATGCAGGCAGGAGTCGGTCTACTTGTCACGGACGTGATGCTTATATACATGATCATACCTAGATATTCTCATAACTATGCTCAATTCTATCAATTGCTCGACAGTAATTTGTTCACCCACCGTAATACTTATGCTATCTTGAGAGAAGCCACTAGTGAAACCTATGGCCCCCGGGTCTATTTTCCATCATATTAATCTCCCGTCAACAAGCTATTTCTGGCGCCGTTTATTTTGCTTTCTTTACTTTTAGTCTTTATCATAAAAATACCAAAAATATTATCTTATCATCTCTATCAGATCTCACTTTTGCAAGTGGCCGTGAAGGGATTGACAACCCCTTTATCGCGTTGGTTGCAAGGTTCTTATTTGTTTGCGTAGGTGCAAGGGACTTGAGCGTGGCCTCCTACTGGATTGATACCTTGGTTCTTTTTTCGAGGGTACACAAATTGCGTACCTTAGCTTTATAGAAGAAGAGAAATGAGACATACAACAACGTCAACCACTCGCTGCGAACAACGAAGGCGACCCACTCCACACCCGGATTGTACAAGGACAACCAAATACAACAACACGGCGACACAACTACGGCACAAAAAGCCTACCCTACACCGGACCCCTTGCCGCGTCTCGGCCGACGCTGAAGACCTCCGAAGAACAGCAACTCCAGCTTCCTTGGATAAGCCGGCGACGACCGTACATGGCGCCAAAGGAGAAAGATCCGGGCAGCGGTGAACGCCGGAGGAGCGCATCATGGGACCTCGAGTCTCCCAACACAATGCTCCCAACAGAGTAACAACCTCAAGGACGTTGCCATCATGCCGATCCTACGAATCAAGGCTTTCGCCCCGGAGACAGCTGCCGATACAAGGTCGCGAGGAAGATGGCGTTGCACTCGGCGAAGCCTCCAGGAAGGTGAATGACACCCGTAGGTGCCATCAACGCCGACCGGCCACAACCGAACAAGATTTTCATCCGTAGCACCGCACATCTCCACGTCTCCAAGATCCCGGCCAGTCCCGATCAGATGCCTCACACCGCCGTCACCGCAGCAACTTGCCATCGAAGCCCCCCTCACTGCCGAGGGAACACGCCTAAAGCCATCACCTTCAACCTCGACTAGGAACCGCAGCAACCATCGAGCGGTGCACAGCCAGATCCGCCACGATGGCCTTCACCCGCGCCAGGGGACTGCCACCAGAATGGATCCGACCCGCACCTCCGACCACACTCCGGCACCCACACCGCCAAGGCATCGCCGCACGCCTCAGACGACAGCAGCCGAAAGCCCGCTGCCCGCCAAGACCCTTCCTGGCCAGGCCTTGCAGCGCCGCCACCGCCATGGCTGCGCTCGCACCGCCGCCACCGCCATTGTCGGTGTACCACCAGCACCCTCCATCCTGCTACGCCCCATGTGAAGCTTCGGGGACAACCGCCGCACTCCCTGCCGTGAGCACCCCAGGTACGCCTGCCAGCGCCGACGCACACCAGATCGGGGCCGAGATCCCCGGACCCGCGCCGCCAGCCTGCACCACCGACCCGCCCCTAGCCAACCACCACCGGGGGTGAGTCGCCGCGGCACCACCAGTCCCTGCACCGCCAGCTCCCGTAGGACCGACCGCTGCCCGCCGCCGCGCGCCGCATCCCCCGAGTAGCGCCCAGCTCCAACCTCTGAGCGCCACCGACCGTGGCCGCCAGATCTGGCCGGACCACGCCAGGCCGCGCCATCCCGGAGCAGCGCCCCGCTCCAACCAGCAACGTCGGACCATGCCGACACAGGCCAGACGCGCGCCGCCGCCGATTTGCCTGACCCCAAGAGGAAGGCATCCCGTGCCGCCGGAGAGCCTCGAGGGAAGGGGGGACCCCGCCGCCGCCGACGCGCGCACGGGTTTTGCCTGGCGGCGTCCGCTGGCGGCGGCGAGGGAGGGGAGGGGAGGTGGGGGTGTCGGCGGTGGGGATTAGGGATCCGCCTGGGCCGCTCGCGGGAGCGGCACGGGGGAGACGCGTCGGATTGGTTGGAATTGATACCTTGGTTCTCAAAAACTAAGGGAAATACTTACGCTACTTTACTGCATCACCCTTTCCTCTTCAAGGAAAAATCAACACAACGCTCAAGAGGTAGCAACCTTCTCTGCGTCACCAGCCACGGCCCGGAAGATTTCTTCATCCACTTCAACCTGCCCGCCCACAAGGACCTCGTCGTGCGCCGGGGCGCGATCATGGTGGATGGCGTCCAGTTCCTGCTGGTGTCGTGGAGGGAGGACACGCATGCGGTGCACGCCACCTGGATGCTGCACGTGCGCGTCGTCCTCGAGAAGGTGCCCGTGCAGCTTTGGACCCTGGAGGGGGCGGCCGACGCGCTCGGCCACAAGGTCATCATCGACCGCCTTGACAGCCGCTCCTTCGAGCGGGCGGACACGAAGACGTTTGCCGTTTGGGTGTGGGTGTGGGAGTTGCACCACATCCCCACCAGGCGGACGCTTTGGAAGCACGCACGGGGCGCGGCGCAGGTGGAGGAGATGCACCGCTTCTCTCCGCCGCCGGCCCTGCTCAGGTGGGACGTCCTGGTGCACATCGACCTCATCGAGGACTGGACCCCCCCCCCCCCGTCCCCGCGGTCCTCCCACTCGGGGTAGAGTGGCCCGCCTTCCTCGGATGACGACGACGGACCGCCCGTTCCCACGCCGCCCTCCTGCAGGCGGCTGGACCCACGAGGCTGAAGATGGGCGCCCGCTGCAGGACCAGGGGCCGCGAGCTCGCCCCCAGCCGCAGGTGGTGTCCACGGGGTGCCGAGGCATGCCCTCGACATGTGCTAGGCGTGGCCACGACGGCGAAGACAGTGGCTGCCAGAGGCGGTCCTGGAAGGACACCTTGCTGGGTCGGGGGCGCGACAAGGAGCATGCCGCGGCCAACCCACCCCCGGAGCGCCAACGCCGCCGCACGCCAAGCTCCCGACACCGCCAAGGGGCGCCGCATTAGCTCCGACCACCACGACAAGCACCACGGCAAGAGCAACGGCAGCAGCAACGCCCACGACATGCCGCGCGGGAAGGGCGCGGGTGGCACCAGGCGCTTCGAGCGCGGTTAGTCCTCGAGGACCGCTCCGCCTCCCGCCAACCCCCTCCTGGCTCCACCGCGCCCGCTGCCCCCGCATGTGGCGGCCACCGCGGAGGTGGATCTGGTGGCCGAGTTCTTCAAAGAAGCCGCCAAGGAGCTCCCCCCACCACCCCGCCCGGACTCCAGGGCCGCTGCGGTTGACGCGACGGTGGTGGAGAAAGTGGACAAGCCCCTCTCTTTCTCTGAGAACGAGGGGGGCACCGGGGGTGACACGGATGGCGTCGACATGGGCCCCATCCTCTCCCTCGCCAGGCACACCCCGGCGATGGCGGACACGCACTCCCTGCAATTCAGCGTGGTGACCAGCCAGGTCTGCCACCTGCAGATCGGCGACGAAGGCGGCAGGGGCGGGACCAAGAAGCTCTTCTCCACCATCCCGGCCTCCGTCATGGGCTGGGCGCCCCACCGCACTAAGACCCCGCTCCACTCCAGGCCAACAGCGACTCGCCATAGCGTACGCCAAGCCAGCAAACCCTCCATGCTCCCAGTCAGCCAGTGCGCGACTCTCCGCATCGTCCACGGCCTCGGCATCCTCGGCCCAAAGGAGGCCATGACTGCAAAGGCGGCCGAGGCTCTCATCAGGCGCTTCAACGAGCCCCTGGCCAACTCCGACATCATGGCCATTGCCAAGCTCACCAACCTCGACCCTGCTGTGCTGCGGATGGCGGCCGGCATGCAAGGCCCCGACGGAGAGGCCCCGGAGGCCATGCTTTCCCCATGTTAGTGCGCCCTAGATGTTGTACGCTCCGGCGACACCCAGCGATCGGCTGGTTTGAGTTAGGTCTAGTTCTCTGTAGTCCCAGTAGCAGAAGTAGAGGCGCTGCTGTTTGCCGGCGGATCTTGGGGCCTATTGGTGGCCGCTGGCAACCCCCGGGCCGTGTGGAGGTGTACCTGTCGTTCCTTAATGAATTTCTTAGTCGTCGGAGTAGATATATAGTGTACCATGATTGACACAAATTGCCCCATCATGAGTTAGAACATCAGAGGGCTAAACACGCCGGCGCGGCGAGCCGTAGTTAGCGAGACGACAGAGGTGCACAAGCTGGCCCTCCTCTGCCTCCAAGAGACCAAAATCAAAGAGTGGAGTCGCCCCCTAGCCAGGGAGGTTGGCGGGGCGAGGCTCGCCGACTGCGTGGTGCTTCCCGCCATTGGCACCAGGGCGGCGCCGCGATCTTCTGGGATAGCAGCGCCGTAGACGTGCAATCGCACGCTGTTGGCCAGTTCTCCATCATCGTCCGAGTTACCATTGCAGCAACCTCGACATCCTTCTGGCTCGCCATGGTTTGCGGCCCTGTCGACGATAGCAAGAAGGATGATTTCTTGACAGAAATAGCTAGAACGGCACCGCCCACAAGTGATCCTTGGCTCATCAACGGTGACTTTAACCTCATATACAAAGCCAGAGACAAGAACAACATCAACATCAACCGTAGATTGATGGGAAAATTCCAGGCTGCGATCAACGCCGCAGGCCTCCGAGAGATTAGATGCAAAAACCATAGATACACATGGAGCAATGAGTGTGAGGACCCAACCCTAATTAGCATTTACAAGTTTTTCTGCAACAATGCTTGGGACGTTCTCTTCCCGTCCTTCCTCCTCCACGCCACTTCGACATCCTGCTCCGACCACTGCCCCTTGCTGCTCGCCGCAGCCATCGCACCTCGTCGACCGGCTTGGTTCCGGTTTGAATCCTTCTGGCCGCGCTTCCCCCGCTTCCATGCAATGGTGCAGCACGCATGGGATCGCCCCGTCACCTCCAGGTTTGCTTTCAGACGCATCCAAGTCAAGCTAGATAGGGTGGCAAAGGACCTAAAAATTTGGGCAAAGGGTTTCTTCAGCAGCACTAGGCTGCAGCTGCATATCGCAAACGAGGTGGTTCTCCGCCTCGACATCACCCAGGAGCACAGGCGGCTGTCTAGCAGCGAGCTCAGCCTCCGGAAACTGCTCAAGCTTCGAGTACTAGGCCTGGCCGCAATCGAGCATGCCAGGAAGGGTCAGGCCTCGCGCGTCACCTGGCTGTGGGCCGGTGACGCCCGGAAGACATTCTTCCAGGCCAAGATCAACTCCAGGAGGCAGAAAAATTTCATCCACGCCATCCACACGACCGGATCCATTTTTACCTCCCACGACGACAAGGCCAAGGCGGTCCACGATCACTTCAGCACCACCCTAGGGGCGGCGCCCGTTAGGGACACCACCATTGACTGGAGCTCGATTAGCCTGCCCTCCCTGCCGGCGGTCGGCTGATGTCTACTACACAACCTTCTTCTTGGCGTTGTTGGGCCTCCAAGTGCAGAGGTTTGTAGGACAGTAGCAAATTTCCCTCAAGTGGATGACCTAAGGTTTATCAATCCATGGGAGGCATAGGATGAAGATGGTCTCTCTCAAACAACCCTGCAACCAAATAACAAAGAGTCTCTTGTGTCCCCAACACACCCAATACTTCGAAACAAGGCCTAGGGTTCATACAATATGGTGCACTAGTTCGGCGAAAAGATGGTGATACAAGTGCAATATGGATGGTAGATATAGGTTTTTGTAATCTGAAAATATAAAAACAGCAAGGTAACTAATTATAAAAGTGAGCACAAACGGTATTGCAATGCTTCGAAACAAGGCCTAGGGTTCATACTTTCACTAGTGCAAGTTCTCTCAACAAGGATAACATAATTAGATCATATAACTATCCCCCAACATGCAACAAAGAGTCACTCCAAAGTCACTAATAGCGGAGAACAAACGAAGAGATTATTGTAGGGTACGAAACCACCTCAAAGTTATTCTCTCTGATCAATCCATTGGGCTATTCCTATAAGTGTCACAAACAGCCCTAGAGTTCGTAGTAAAATAACACCTTAAGACACAAATCAACCAAAACCCTAATGTCACCTCAAGTATCCGCGGGTATGATTATACGATATGCATCACACAATCTCAGATTCATCTATTCAACCAACACAAAGAACTTCAAAGAGTACCCCAAAGTTTCTACCGGAGAGTCAAGACGAAAACATGTGCCAACCCCAATGCATGGATTACCAAGGTCACGGAACCCGCAAGTTGATCCCCAAAACATACATCAAGTGAATCAATAGAATACCCCATTGTCACCACAGGTATCCCACGCAAGACATACATCAAGTGTTCTCAAATCCTTAAAGACTCAATCCGATAAGATAACTTCAAAGGGTAAACTCAATTCATCACAAGGAGATAGAGGGGGAGAAACATCATAAGATCCAACTATAGTAGCAAAGATCACGTTACATCAAGATCGTGCCACATCAAGAACACGAGAGAGAGAGAGATCAAACACATAGCTACTGGTACATACCCTCAGCCCCGAGGGTGAACTACTCCCTCCTCATCATGGAGAGCGTCGGGATGATGAAGATGGCCACCGGTGATGATTCCCCCCTCCGGCAGGGTGCCGGAACAGGGTCCCGATTGGTTTTTGGTGGCTACAGAGGCTTGCGGCGACGGAACTCCCGATCTAGGTTTCTTTTCGGGGGTTTCTGTATTTATAAGAATTTTTGGCGTCGGTCTCACGTCAGGGGGGTCTCCAAGTCATCCACGAGGCAGGGCGCGCCCTCCACCCTCGTGGATGGCTCGGGACTCTTCTGGCCCAACTATTTTACTCCGCGGGCTTCTTTTGGTCCATAAAAAATCATCAAAAATTGGACGTCAATTGGACTCCGTTTAGTATTCCTTTTCTGTAAAACTCAAAAACAAGGAAAAAACAGAAACTGGCACTGGGCTCTAGGTTAATAGGTTAGTCCCAAAAATCATATAAAATAGCATATAAATGCATACAAAACATCCAAGATGGATAATATAATAGCATGGAACAATAAAAAATTATAGATACGTTGGAGACGTATCAAGCATCCCCAAGCTTAATTCCTGCTGGTCCTCGAGTAGGTAAATGATGAAAGCAGATTTTTGATGTGGAATGCTACCTAACATATTTATGAATGTAATCTTCTCTATTGTGGCAAGAATATTCAGATCCGTAAGATTCAAAACAAAAGTCTAATATGACATAAAAACAATAATACTTCAAGCACACGAACAAAGCAATCATGTCTTCTCAAAATAACATGGCCAAAGAAAGCTATCCCTTCAAAATTATATAGTCCGGCTATGATGTATCTTCATCACACAAAATATTTAAATCATGCACCACCCTGGTTTCAGCCAAGCAATTGTTTCATACTTTAGTATTCTCAAACTTTTTCAACTTTCACGCAATACATGAGCGTGAGCCATGGACATAGCACTATAGGTGGAATAGAATGGTGGTTGTGGAGAAGACAAAAGGAGAAGATAGTCTCACATCAACTAGGTGTATACGGGCTATGGAGATGTCCATCAATAGATATCAATGTGAGTGAGTAGGGATTGCCATGCAACGGATGCACTAGAGCTAGAAGTATATGAAAGCTTAAAAAGAAACTAAGCGGGTGTGCATCCAACTTGCTTGCTCATGAAGACCTAGGGCATTTGAGGAAGCCCATCATTGGAATATACAAGCCAAATTCTATAATGAAAATTCCCACTAGTATATGAAAGTGACAACATAGGAGACTCTCTATCATGAAGATCATGGTGCTACTTTGAAGCACAAGTGTGGTAAAAGGATAGTAGCATTGCCCCTTCTCTCTTTTTCTCTCATTTTTTTGTCTCTTTTTTGCCTCTTTTTTTTCATCCAGAATCTCAACCCGACTTGTGGGGGAATCATAGTCTCCATCATCCTTCCCTCACTGGGAAAATGCTCTAATAATGATGATGATCACACTTTTATTTACTTACAACTCAAGAATTACAACTCAATACTTAGAACAAAATATGACTCTATAAGAATGCCTCCGGCGGTGTACCGGGATGTGCAATGACTCAAGAGTGACATGTATGAAAGAATTATGAAAGGTGGCCTTGCCACAAATATGATGTCAACTACATGATCATGCAAAGCAATATGACAATGATGAAGCGTGTCATAATAAATGGAACGGTGGAAAGTTGCATGGCAATATATCTCGGAATGCCTATGGAAATGCCATAATAGGTAGGTATGTGTTGGGAATCGTAGCATAATTTTAAAATTTTCCTACGCTCACCAAGATGCATCTATGGAGTCTACTAGAAACAAGGGGAAGGGAGTGCATCTACATACCGTTGTAGATCGCGAGCGGAAGCGTTCCAATGAACGTGGATGACGGAGTCGTACTCGCCGTGATCCAAATCACCGATGACCGAGTGCCGAACGTACAGCACCTCCGCGTTCAACACACGTACGGTGCAGCGACGTCTCCTCCTTTCTTGATCCAGCAAGGGGGAAGGAGAGGTTGATGGAGATCCAACAGCACGACGGCGTGGTGGTGGATGTAGCGGCTCTCCGGCAGGGCTTCGCCGAGCTTCTGCGAGAGAGAGAGAGAGGTGTTGCAGGGGAGGAGGGAGGCGCCAAAGGCTGTAGTCTGCTGCCCTCCCTCCCCCCCTTTATATAGGCCCCTGGGGGGTGCGCCAGCCCCAAGAGATGGGATCTCAAGGGGGGGGGGGCGGCGGCCACAAGGGGGAAAGGGGTTGCCTTATCCCCCAAGGCAAGGGGGAACTCCCCCCTAGGGTTCCCAACCCTAGGCGCATGGGGGGAGGCCCAAGGGGGGTGCCCCAGCCCACTAGGGTCTGGTTCCCTTCCACTTTCAGCCCACGGGGCCCTCCGGGACAGGTGGCCCCACCCGGTGGACCCCCGGGACCCTTCCGATGGTCCCAGTACAATACCGGTAACCCCCGAAACTCTCCCGGTGGCCGGAACTGGACTTCCTATATATAATTCTTCACCTCCGGACCATTCCGGAACCTCTCGTGACGTCCGGGATCTCATCCGGGACTCCGAACAATTTTCGGGTTTCTGCATACATATATCTCTACAACCCTAGCGTCACCGGACCTTAAGTGTGTAGACCCTACGGGTTCGGGAGACATGCAGACATGACCGAGACGCCTCTCCGGTCAATAACCAACAGCGGGATCTGGATACCCATGTTGGCTCCCACATGTTCCACGATGATATCATCGGGTGAACAACGGTGTCGAGGATTCAATCAATCCGTATGCAATTCCCTTTGTCAATCGGTATGTTACTTGCCCGAGATTCGATCGTCGGTATCCCAATACCTAGTTCAATCTCGTTACCGGCAAGTCTCTTTACTCGTACCGCAATGCATGATCCCGTGACTAACGCCTTAGTCACATTGAGCTCATTATGATGATGCATTACTGAGTGGGCCCAGAGATACCTCTCCGTCACACGGAGTGACAAATCCCAGTCTCGATCCGTGCCAACCCAACAGACACTTTCGGAGATACCCGTAATGCACCTTTATAGTCACCCAGTTACGTTGTGATGTTTGGCACACCCAAAGCACTCCTACGGTATCCGCGAGTTGCACGATCTCATGGTCTAAGGAAAAGATACTTGACATTGGAAAAGCTCTAGCAAACGAAACTACACGATCTTTTATGCTATGCTTAAGTTGGGTCTTGTCCATCACATCATTCTCCTAATGATGTGATCCCGTTATCAATGACATCCAATGTCCATAGTCAGGAAACCATGACTATCTGTTGATCAACGAGCTAGTCAACTAGAGGCTTACTAGGGACAGGTTGTGGTCTATGTATTCACACATGTATTACGATTTCTGGATAATACAATTATAGCATGAATAATAGACTATTATCATGAACACAGAAATATAATAATAACCATTTATTATTGCCTCTAGGGCATATTTCCAACAGTCTCCCACTTGCACTAGAGTCAATAATCTAGTTACATTGTGATGAATCGAACACCCATTGCGTCCTGATGTTGATCATGTTTTGCCCTAGGGAGAGGTTTAGTCAACGGATATGCTACATTCAGGTCCGTGTGTACTTTACAAATATCTATGTCTCCATTTTGAACACTTTCACGAATGGAGTTGAAGCGACGCTTGATATGCCTGGTCTTCCTGTGAAACCTGGGCTCCTTCGCAAGGGCAATAGCTCCAGTGTTGTCACAGAAGAGAGTCATCGGGCCCGACGCATTGGGAATCACCCCTAGGTCGGTAATGAACTCCTTCATCCAGACTGCTTCCTGTGCTGCCTCCGAGGCTGCCATGTATTCCGCTTCACATGTAGATCCCGCCACGACGCTTTGCTTGCAACTGCACCAGCTTACTGCTCCTCTATTCAAAATATATACGTATCCGGTCTGTGACTTCGAGTCATCCGGATCTGTGTCGAAGCTAGCGTCAACGCAACCCTTTACGACGAGCTCTTCGTCACCTCCATAAACGAGAAACATATCCTTAGTCCTCTTCAGGTACTTCAGGATATTCTTGACCGCTGTCCAGTGTTCCTTGCCGGGATTACTTTGGTACCTTCCTACCAAACTTACGGCAAGGTTTACATCAGGTCTGGTACACAGCATGGCATACATAATAGACCCTATGGCCGAGGCATAGGGGATGACACTCATCTCTTCTATATCTTCTGTCGTGGTCGGGCATTGAGCCGTGCTCAATTGCACACCTTGCAATACAGGCAAGAACCCCTTCTTGGACTGATCCATACTGAACTTCTTCAATATCTTGTCAAGGTATGTACTCTGTGAAAGACCAATGAGGCGTCTTGATCTATCTCTATAGATCTTGATGCCTAATATATAAGCAGCTTCTCCAAGGTCCTTCATTGAAAAACACTTATTCAAATAGGCCTTTATACTTTCCAAGAATTCTATATCATTTCCCATCAATAATATGTCATCCACATATAATATGAGAAATGCTACAGAGCTCCCACTCACTTTCTTGTAAACACAGGCTTCTCCATAAGTCTGTGTAAACCCAAACGCTTTGATCATCTCATCAAAGCGAATGTTCCAACTCCGAGATGCTTGCACCAGCCCATAGATTGAGCGCTGGAGCTTGCATACTTTGTTAGCATTCTTAGGATCGACAAAACCTTCCGGCTGCATCATATACAACTCTTCCTTAAGGAAGCCGTTAAGGAATGCCGTTTTGACGTCCATCTGCCATATCTCATAATCATAGTATGCGGCAATTGCTAACATTATTCGGACGGACTTCAGCTTCGCTACGGGTGAGAAAGTCTCATCGTAGTCAACCCCTTGAACTTGTCGATAACCCTTAGCGACAAGTCGAGCTTTGTAGATGGTCACATTACCATCTGCGTCCGTCTTCTTCTTAAAGATCCATTTGTTTTCTATGGCTCGCCGCTCATCGGGCAAGTCAGTCAAAGTCCATACTTTGTTTTCATACATGGATTCTATCTCGGATTTCATGGCTTCTAGCCATTTGTCGGAATCCGGGCCCGCCATCGCTTCTTCATAGTTCGAAGGTTCACCGTTGTCTAACAACATGATTTCCAGGACAGGGTTGCCGTACCACTCTGGTGCGGAACGTGTCCTTGTGGACCTACGAAGTTCAGTGGCAACTTGATCCGAAGCTTCATGATCATCATCATTAACTTCCTCTCCAGTCGGTGTAGGCACCACAGGAACATTTTCCCGCGCTGCGCTACTTTCTGGTTCGGAAGGGGTGACTATCACCTCATCAAGTTCCACTTTCCTCCCACTCAATTCTTTCGAGAGAAACTCCTTCTCCAGAAAGGACCCGTTCTTGGCAACGAAGATCTTGCCTTCGGATCTGAGGTAGAAGGTATACCCAATAGTTTCCTTAGGGTATCCTATGAAGACGCATTTTTCCGATTTGGGTTCGAGCTTTTCAGGTTGAAGTTTCTTGACATAAGCATCGCATCCCCAAACTTTTAGAAACGACAACTTAGGTTTCTTCCCAAACCATAATTCATACGGTGTCGTTTCAAAGGATTTCGACGGAGCCCTATTTAAAGTGAATGCGGCAGTCTCTAAAGCATAACCCCAAAATGAGAGCGGTAAATCGGTAAGAGACATCATAGATCGCACCATATCCAATAGAGTGCGATTACGACGTTCGGACACACCATTTCTCTGAGGTGTTCCAGGCGGCGTGAGTTGTGAAACTATTCCACATTTCCTTAAGTGTGTACCAAATTCGTGACTTAAATATTCTCCACCACGATCTGATCGTAGGAATTTTATTCTCCTGTCACGTTGATTCTCAACCTCACTCTGAAATTCCTTGAACTTTTCAAAGGTTTCAGACTTGTGTTTCATCAGGTAGACATATCCATATCTACTTAAATCATCAGTGAGAGTGAGAACATAACGATATCCTCCGCGAGCCTCAACACTCATTGGACCACACACATCGGTATGTATGATTTCCAATAAGTTGGTTGCTCGCTCCATTGTTCCGGAGAACGGAGTCTTGGTCATCTTACCCATGAGGCATGGTTCGCACGTGTCAAATGATTCGTAATCAAGAGACTCCAAAAGTCCATCTGCATGGAGCTTCTTCATGCGCTTGACACCAATGTGACCAAGGCGGCAGTGCCACAAGTATGTGGGACTATCGTTATCAACTTTACATCTTTTGGTATTCACACTATGAACATGTGTAACATCACGTTCGAGATTCATCAAAAATAAACCATTGACCAGCGGGGCATGACCATAAAACATCTCTCTCAAATAAATAGAACAACCATTATTCTCGGATTTAAATGAGTAGCCATCTCGAATTAAACGAGATCCAGACACAATGTTCATGCTCAAAGCTGGCACTAAATAACAATTATTGAGGTTTATAACTAATCCCGTGGGTAGATGCAGAGGTAGCGTGCCGACGGCGATCACATCGACCTTGGAACCATTCCCGACGCGCATCGTCACCTCGTCCTTTGCCAGTCTCCGTTTATTCCGTAGTTCCTGATTTGAGTTACAAATATGAGCAACCGCACCGGTATCAAATACCCAGGAGCTACTACGAGTACTGGTAAGGTACACATCAATTACTTGTATATCACATATACCTTGGGTGTTGCCGGCCTTCTTCTTGTCCGCTAAATATTTGGGGCAGTTCCGCTTCCAGTGACCACTTCCCTTGCAATAAAAGCACTCAGTCCCGGGCTTGGGTCCATTCTTTGACTTCTTCCCAGTAACTGGTTTACCGGGCGCGGCAACTCCCTTGCCGTCCTTCTTGAAGTTCTTCTTACCCTTGCCCTTCTTGAACTTGGTGGTTTTATTCACCATCAACACTTGATGTTCTTTTCTGATCTCCCCTTCCGCTGATTTCAGCATTGAATATACCTCGGGAATGGTCTTTTCCATCCCCTGCATATTGTAGTTCATCACAAAGCTGTTGTAGCTTGGTGGAAGCGACTGGAGGATTCTGTCAATGACCGCGTCATCCGGGAGATTAACTCCCAGCTGAGACAAGCGGTTGTGCAACCCAGACATTCTGAGTATGTGCTCACTAACAGAACTGTTCTCCTCCATTTTACAGCTGAAGAACTTGTCGGAGACTTCATATCTCTCGACCCGGGCATGAGCTTGAAAAACTAATTTCAGCTCCTCGAACATCTCATATGCTCCATGTTTCTCAAAACGCTTTTGGAGACCCGGTTCTAGGCTGTAAAGCATGCCGCACTGAACGAGGGAGTAATCATCAGCACGTGATTGCCAAGCGTTCATAACGTCTTGGTTCTGTGGGATTGGTGCATCACCTAGCGGTGCTTCTAAGACATAATCTTTCTTGGCTACTATAAGGATGAGCCTCAGGTTCCGGACCCAGTCCGTATAGTTGCTGCCATCATCTTTCAGCTTGGTTTTCTCTAGGAACGCGTTGAAATTGAGGACAACGTTGGCCATTTGATCTACAAGACATAGTGTAAAGATTTTAGACTAAGTTCATGATAATTGAGTTCATCTAATCAAATTATTAATGAACTCCCACTCAGACAGACATCCCTCTAGTCATCTAAGTGAAACATGATCCGAGTTCAACTAGGCCGTGTCCGATCATCACGTGAGACGGACTAGTCAAGATCGGTGAACATCTCCATGTTGATCGTATCTTCTATACGACTCATGCTCGACCTTTCGGTCCTCCGTGTTCCGAGGCCATGTCTGTACATGCTAGGCTCGTCAAGTCAACCTAAGTGTATTGCGTGTGTTCCGAGGCCATGTCTGTACATGCTAGGCTCGTCAACACCCGTTGTATTCGAACGTAAGAATCTATCACACCCGATCATCACGTGGTGCTTCGAAACGACGAACCTTCGCAACGGTGCACAGTTAGGGTGAACACTTTCTTGAAATTATTATAAGGGATCATCCTACTTGCTACCGTCGTTCTAAGCAAATAAGATGCAAAAACATGATAAACATCACATGCAATCAAATAGTGACATGATATGGCCAATATCATCATGCTCCTTTGATCTCCATCTTCGGGGCACCATGATCATCTTTGTCACCGGCATGACACCATGATCTCCATCATCATGATCTCCATCATTGTGTCTTCATGAAGTCGTCACGCCAACGATTACTTCTACTTCTATGGCTAACGCGTTTAGCAATAAAGTAAAGTAATTTACATGGCGTTATTCAATGACACGCAGGTCATACAAAATAATAAAGACAACTCCTATGGCTCCTGCCGGTTGTCATACTCATCGACATGCAAGTCGTGATTCCTATTACAAGAATATGATCAATCTCATACATCACATATATCATTCATCACATCTTCTGGCCATATCACATCACATAGCACTTGCTGCAAAAACAAGTTAGACGTCCTCTAATTGTTGTTGCAAGTTTTTACGTGGTTTGTAGGTTTCTAGCAAGAACGTTTCTTACCTACGTATGACCACAACGTGATTTGCCAATTTCTATTTACCCTTCATAAGGACCCTTTTCATCGAATCTGTTCCGACTAAAGTAGGAGAGACAGACACCCGCTAGCCACCTTATGCATCTTGTGCATGTTAGTCGGTGGAACCTGTCTCACGTAAGAGTACGTGTAAGGTCGGTCCGGGCCGCTTCATCCTACAATGCCGCCGAAACAAGAAAAGACTAGTAGCGGCAAGAAGAATTGGCAAACTCAACGCCCACAACTACTTTGTGTTCTACTCGTGCATAGTAACTACGCATAGACCTGGCTCATGATGCCACTGTTGGGAATCGTAGCACAATTTTATAATTTTCCTACGCTCACCAAGATGCATCTATGGAGTCTACTAGCAACGAGGGGAAGGGAGTGCATCTACATACCGTTGTAGATCGCGAGCGGAAGCGTTCCAATGAACGTGGATGACGGAGTCGTACTCGCCGTGATCCAAATCACCGATGACCGAGTGCCGAACGTACAGCACCTCCGCGTTCAACACACGTACGGTGCAGCGAAGTCTCCTCCTTTCTTGATCCAGCAAGGGGGAAGGAGAGGTTGATGGAGATCCAACAGCACGACGGCGTGGTGGTGGATGTAGCGGCTCTCCGGCAGGGCTTCGCCGAGCTTCTGCGAGAGAGAGAGAGGTGTTGCAGGGGAGGAGGGAGGCGCCAAAGGCTGTAGTCTGCTGCCCTCCCTCCCCCCCCTTTATATAGGCCCCTGGGGGGGGTGCGCCAGCCCCAAGAGATGGGATCTCAAGGGGGGGGGGGCGGCGGCCACAAGGGGGAAAGGGGTTGCCTTGCCCCCCAAGGCAAGGGGGAACTCCCGCCCCCCTAGGGTTCCCAACCCTAGGCGCATGGGGGGAGGCCCAAGGGGGGCGCCCCAGCCCACTAGGGGCTGGTTCCCTTCCACTTTCAGCCCACGGGGCCCTCCGGGACAGGTGGCCCCACCCGGTGGACCCCCGGGACCCTTCCGGTGGTCCCGGTACAATACCGGTAACCCCCGAAACTCTCCCGGCGGCCGAAACTGGACTTCCTATATATAATTCTTCACCTCCGGACCATTCCGGAACCTCTCGTGACGTCCGGGATCTCATCCGGGACTCCGAACAATTTTCGGGTTTCCGCATACATATATCTCTACAACCCTAGCGTCACCGGACCTTAAGTGTGTAGACCCTACGGGTTCGGGAGACATGCAGACATGACCGAGACGCCTCTCCGGTCAATAACCAACAGCGGGATCTAGATACCCATGTTGGCTCCCACATGTTCCACGATGATATCATCGGGTGAACCACGGTGTCGAGGATTCAATCAATCCGTATGCAATTCCCTTTGTCAATCGGTATGTTACTTGCCCGAGATTCGATCGTCGGTATCCCAATACCTAGTTCAATCTCGTTACCGGCAAGTCTCTTTACTCGTACCGCAATGCATGATCCCGTGACTAACGCCTTAGTCACATTGAGCTCATTATGATGATGCATTATCGAGTGGGCCCAGAGATACCTCTCCGTCACACGGAGTGACAAATCCCAGTCTCGATCCGTGCCAACCCAACAGACACTTTCGGAGATACCCGTAATGCACCTTTATAGTCACCCAGTTACGTTGTGACGTTTGGCACACCCAAAGCACTCCTACGGTATCCGGGAGTTGCACGATCTCATGGTCTAAGGAAAAGATACTTGACATTGGAAAAGCTCTAGCAAACGAAACTACACGATCTTTTATGCTATGCTTAAGTTGGGTCTTGTCCATCACATCATTCTCCTAATGATGTGATCCCGTTATCAATGACATCCTATGTCCATAGTCAGGAAACCATGACTATCTGTTGATCAACGAGCTAGTCAACTAGAGGCTTACTAGGGACAGGTTGTGGTCTATGTATTCACACATGTATTACGATTTCCGGACAATACAATTATAGCATGAATAATAGACTATTATCATGAACACAGAAATATAATAATAACCATTTATTATTGCCTCTAGGGCATATTTCCAACAGTATGGTGGCTGTCTTGAGGAAGGTATATGGTGGGTGTATGGTACCGACGAAAGTTGCGCGGCACAAGAGAGGCTAGCAATGGTGGAAGGGTGAGAGTGCGTATAATCCATGGACTCAACATTAGTCATAAAGAACTCCCATACTTATTGCGAAAATCTACAAGCCATCAAAACAAAGTACTACATGCATGCTCCTAGGGGAAGGGTTGGTAGGAGTTAACCATCGCACGATCCCGACCTCCACTCATAAGGAAGACAATCAATAAATAAATCATGCTCCAACTTCATCACATAACGGTTCACCATACGTGCATGCTATGGGAATCACAAACTTTAACACAAGTATCTATCAAATTCACAACTACTCCACTAGCATGACTCTAATATCACCATCTTCATATCTCAAAACAATCATAAAGAATCAAACTTCTCATAGTATTCAATGCACTTTATATGAAAGTTTTTATTATATCCCTCTTGGATGCCTATCATATTAGGACTAAGTTCATAACGTAAGCTAATTATCATGATGTTTAAGACTCTAAAAATAATATAAGTGAAGCATGATTGTTCATCAATTTCTTCAAAATAAAACCACCGTCGTGCTCTAAAAAGATATAAGTGAAGCACTAGAGCAAATGACAAACTACTCCGAAAGATATAAGTGAAGATCAATGAGTAGTCGAATAATTATGCAACTATGTGAAGACTCTCTAACATTTAAGAATTTCAGATCTTGGTATTTTATTCAAACAGCAGGCAAAACAAAAGAAAATAAAATGACGCTCCAAGCAAAACACATATCATGTGGTGAATAAAAATATAGCTCCAAGTAAGGTTACCGATGAACGAAGACGAAAGAGGGGATGCCTTCCGGGGCATCCCCAAGCTTAGGCTCTTGGTTGTCCTTGAATATTACCTTGGAGTGCATTGGGCATCCCCAAGCTTAGGCTCTTGCCACTCCTTATTCCATAGTCCGTCGAATCTTTACCCAAAACTTGAAAACTTCACAACACAAAACTCAACAGAAAACTCGTAAGCTCCGTTAGTATAAGGAAATAAAATCACCACTTTTGGTACTGTTGTGAACTCATTCTTTATTTATATTGGCGTAATATCTACTGTATTCCAACTTCTCTATGGTTCATACCCTCCGATACTACTGATAGATTCATCAAAATAAGCAAACAACACATAGAAAACAGAATCTGCCAAAAACAGAACAGTCTGTAGTAATCTGTAACTCTCGAATACTTCTGTAACTCCAAAAATTCTGAACTAAATTGGTGGACTTGATTAATTTGTCTATTAATCTTATGCAAAAAGAATAAACTTAAAAGTACTCTTCTGTAAAAAATGACAGCTAATATCGTGAGCGCAAATTTTTTGTTTTTTACAGCAAGATCACATTAACTTTCACCCAAGTCTTCCCAAAGATTCTACTTGGCACTTTATTGAAACAAAAGGTATAAAACATGATTACTACAGCATCTTAATAATGTGGACACACAAAAACAGTAGGGGTAAATATTGGGTTGTCTCTCAACAAGTGCTTTTCTTTAATGCCTTTTTAGCTAGGCATGACGATTTCAATGATGCTCACATAAAAGATAAGAATTGAAACATAATGAAAGCATGATGAAGAATATGACTAGCACATTTAAGCCTAACCCACTTCCTATGCGTAGGGATTTTGTGAGAAAACAACTTATGGGAACAAGAATCAACTAGCATAGGAAGACAAAACAAGCATAACTTCAAAACTTTTAACACATAGAGAGGAAACTTCATATTATTGCAATTCCTACAAGCATATATTCCTCCCTCATAATAATTTTCAGTAGCATCATGAATAAATTCAACAATGTAACCATCACATAAATCATTCTTTTCATGATCTACAAGCATAGAAAATTTACTACTCTCCACATAAGCAAAATTCTTCTCATTCGGAATAGTGGGAGTATCATAAGAAACTCAAATACTATAAATTGTTTCCACATTAAAAGAGTAATGTTCAGAAAAATGGTAATCATAATCATGACAAGTTTTTTAAATATAATCATCACTACTTTTTATAACATAAGTATCATCACAATAATCATCATAAGTAGCAACTTTGTTCTCATCATAATCAATTGAAACCTCTTCCAAGATAGTGGAATCATTACTAAATAAAGGCATGACCTCTTCAAATCCACTTTCATAATTGTCACAATAAGATTCAACACCCTCCAAAATAGTGGGATCATTACTTCCTAAAGTTGACACTCTTCCAAACCCACTTTCATCAATATAATCATCATAAATAGGAGGCATGCTATCATCATAATAAATTTGCTCATCAAAACTTGGGAGACTAAAAATATCATCTTCATCAAACATAGCATCCCCAAGCTTGTGGCTTTGCATATCATTAGCATCATGGATATTCAAAGAATTCATACTAACAACATTGCAATCATGCTCATCATTCAAATATTTAGTGCCAAACATTTTAATGCATTCTTCTTCTAACACCTGAGCACAATTTTCCTTTCCATCATTTTCACGAAAGATATTAAAAAGATGAAGCATATGAGGCAACCTCAATTCCATTTCTTTGTAGTTTTGTTTTATAAACTAAACTAGTGATAAAATAAGAAACTAAAAGATTTAATTACAAGATCTAAAGATATACCTTCAAGCACTAACCTCCCCGGCAACGGCGCCAGAAAAGAGCTTGATGTCTACTACACAACCTTCTTCTTGTAGACGTTGTTGGGCCTCCAAGTGCAGAGGTTTGTAGGACAGTAGCAAATTTCCCTCAAGTGGATGACCTAAGGTTTATCAATCCATGGGAGGAGTAGGATGAAGATAGTCTCTCTCAAACAACCCTGCAACCAAATAACAAAGAGTCTCTTGTGTCCCCAACACACCCAATACAATGGTAAATTGTATAGGTGCACTAGTTCGGCGAAGAGATGGTGATACAAGTGCAATATGGATGGTAGATATAGGTTTTTGTAATCTGAAAATATAAAAACAGCAAGGTAACTAACGATAAAAGTGAGCACAAACGGTATTGCAATGCTCCGAAACAAGGCCTAGGGTTCATACTTTCACTAGTGCAAGTTCTCTCAACAAGGATAACATAATTAGATCATATAACTATCCCCCAACATGCAACAAAGAGTCACCCCAAAGTCACTAATAGCTGAGAACAAACGAAGAGATTATTGTAGGGTACGAAACCACCTCAAAGTTATTCTTTCCGATCAATCCATTGGGCTATTCATATAGGTGTCACAAACAGCCCTAGAGTTCGTAGTAAAATAACACCTTAAGACACAAATCAACCAAAACCCTAATGTCATAATCGCAAACGGTGGTGTAAAAAACCGTCAAAAAAGGTGCAAAACGTTTGCAATGATAGATGCATCAAACACGGTTCAGAATTTAGTTGCGTGTGCGATGCAAGGCATACAGTTCAGCTCAATTAACTGTTTGGGATGAGGAGGCACAAAAGAAACGGGCAGCCAGATGAAGGCGTGTGCGATATAAAGCATACGGTTCACTGGGATGAACTGTGTGTGGTTAGGCAACACAATGGAAACGGTTCAACTGGACAAGATATGTGTGATACGCGGCAAACAGGTCCGTAATCTGAAATGTGTGCGAAGACCAATGATAACACAGATGATTGCTGCTAATAAGCCGTGTGAATTGCTCTGTCTACAGTAGAATAACATGTATATATATATATATAACTGAAATAAACATCCAATTACATAAGTGACTATACAGATCATTCGCACACACCTCAATAAACAATTGCATGCATTCTAAAGTAGGAGAAACGATCGTCTAGTCATCTACTTCTTGTGACGCTCCCGCCACTGCTATGTAGCTCGATCCCGCGTCTGGGTCAGGAAGAAGACAATTCCTCATGTCAACGATCCGCCTGTACATCTCGTAGCTTGTGTACGTGTCCATGGCCGCATACTTGACATGATGTTCATCCAGTCTCTTATGCCACACACTGTGCCAGGCGTTCTTGTCCTTATTGCTCTCTTGCTTCATCTTCGTGTAGTATGGGTCTATGATGACCGAGGCGAGGTCAACCAGGGAGTTCAATTTGCTTTTGTCGCTGCCCCAGACCTTGTAGTGGTGCTGGATGTTGACAAGATTCGGGCATTTCAAGTCCGAAACCTTGAGCGCTTTTAGATCGTTGGTGGTGTCCACCGTAACGAAACTGTAGTCGGAGCTATTGATAAACCTGGAGAAACGCTCGCAAGGCCTTGTGGCAAGGTGGAAGTGGTAGACGAGGATGTCATGTCGTGCTACCTCTTGAGCATGCGTTGGTTTTCCCTTGAAGAGGAAAGGGTGATGCAGCAAAGTAGCGTAAGTATTTCCCTCAGTTTTGAGAACCGAGGTATCAATCCAGTAGGAGGCCACACGCAAGTCCCTCGTACCTACACAAACAAATAAGAACCTTGCAACCAACGCGATAAAGGGGTTGTCAATCCCTTCATGGCCACTTGGAGAAGTGAGATCTGATAGAGATGATAAGATAATATTTTTTGTATTTTTATGATAAAGATTAAAAGTAAAGATTGCAAATTAAAATAGATTGGAAACTTATATGATGGAGAATAGACCCGGGGGCCATAGGTTTCACTAGTGGCTTCTCTCAAGATAGCATAAGTATTAAAGTGGGTGAACAAATTACTGTCGAGCAATTGATAGAAAAGTGCATAATTATGAGAATATCTAGGCATGATCATGTATATAGGCATCATGTCCGCGGCAGGTAGACCGAAACGATTCTGCATCTACTACTATTACTACACACATCGACCGCTATCCAGCATGCATCTAGAGTATTAAGTTCATAAGAACAGAGTAACTCATTAGGCAAGATGACATGATGTAGAGGGATAAACTCAAGCAATATGATATAGACCCCAACTTTTTATCCTCGATGGCAACAATACAATACGTGCCTTGCTGCCCCTGCTGTCACTGGGAAAGGACACCGCAAGATTGAACCCAAACCTAAGCACTTCTCCCATTGCAAGAAAGATCAATCTAGTAGGGTTTCGTTGTGCTCCTGGATGTTTTCGGGGTATATATGGATATATATAGGAGGAAAAAGTAGGTCAGTGGAGCTGCGAGGGGCCCACGAGGGTGGGGGGCACGCCTCCCTGCCTCGTGGCCTCCTCGCTTCTTTCTTGACGTCCACTCCAAGTCCCCTGGATCACGTTTGTTCCAAAAATAACTCTCTCGAAGGTTAATAGGTTAGTCCCAAAAATAATATAAAAGTGCTTAGTAAAGCCCATTAAACATCCAAAACAGATACTATAATAGCATGGAACAATCAAAAATTATAGATACGTTGGAGACGTATCAAGCATCCCCAAGCTTAATTCCTGCTCGTCCTCGAGTAGGTAAATGATAAAAACAGAATTTTTGATGTGGAATGCTACCTAGCATAACGCTCAATGTAATTTTATTTCTTGCGGCATGAATGTTCAGATCCGAAAGATTCAAGATAAAAGTTTAATATTGACATAAAAATAATAATACTTCAAGCATACTAACAAAGCAATCATGTCTTCTCAAAATAACATGGCCAAAGAAAGTTATCCCTACAAAATCATATAGTCTGGCTATGCTCTATCTTCATCACACAAAATATTTAAATCATGCACAACCCCGATGACAAGCGAAGCAATTGTTTCATACTTTTTATGTTCTCAAACTTTTTCAATCTTCACACAATACATGAGCGTGAGCCATGGACATAGCACTATATGTGGAATAGAATGGTGGTTGTGGAGAAGACAAAAAGGAGAAGATAGTCTCACATCAACTAGGCGTATCAACGGGCTATGGAGATGCCCATTAATAGATATCAATGTGAGTGAGTAGGGATTGCCATGCAACGGATGCACTAGAGCTATAAGTGTATGAAAGCTCAACAAAATAAACTAAGTGGGTGTGCATCCAACTCGCTTGCTCACGAAGACCTAGGGCATTTTTGAGGAAGCCCATCATTGGAATATACAAGCCAAGTTCTATAATGTAAAATTCCCACTAGTATATGAAAATGACGGCATAGGAGACTCTCTATCATGAAGATCATGGTGCTACTTTGAAGCACAAGTGTGGTAAAACGATAGTAACATTGTCCCTTCTCTCTTTTTCTCTCATTTTTTTATTTGGGCCTTTTCTCTTTTTTATGGCCTCTTTTTTTCTCTTTTTCCATTTTTTACTTTTCGTCCGGAGTCTCATCCCGACTTGTGGGGGAATCATAGTCTCCATCATCCTTTCCTCACTGGGACAATGCTCTAATAATGATGATCATCACACTTCTATTTACTTACAACTCAAAAATTACAACTCAATACTTAGAACAAAATATGACTCTATGTGAATGCCTCCAGCGGTGTACCAGGGTATGCAATGAATCAAGAGTGACATGTATGAAAGAATTATGAGTGGTGGCTTTGCCACGATTACGATGTCAACTACATGATCATGCAAAGCAATATGACAATGATGGAGCGTGTCATAACAAACGGAACGGTGGTAAGTTGCATGGCAATATATCTCGGAATGGCTATGGAAATGCCATAATAGGTAGGTATGGTGGCTGTTTTGAGGAAGGTATATGGTGGGTGTATGATACCGGCGAAAGGTGCGCGGTATTAGAGAGGCTAGCAATGGTGGAAGGGTGAGACTGCGTATAATCCATGGACTCAACATTAGTCATAAAGAACTCACATACTTATTGCAAAAATCTATTAGTTATCGAAACGAAGTACTACGCGCATGATCCCATGGGGATAGATTGGTAGGAAAAGACCATCGCTCGTCCCCGACCGCCACTCATAAGGAAGACAATCAATAAATAAATCATGCTCCGACTTCATCACATAACGGTTCACCATACGTGCATGCTACGGGAATCACAAACTTTAGAACAAGTATTTCTCAAATCCACAACTACTCAACTAGCATGACTCTAATATCACCATCTTCATATCTAAAAACAATTATCAAGTATCAAACTTCTCATAATATTCAATGCACTCTATATGATAGTTTTATTATACCTATCTTGGATGCTCATCACTTAAGGACTAAAATTTTAACCAAAGAAAATTACCATGCTGTTCTAAAAGACTCTAAAAATAATATAAGTGAAGCATGAGAGATCAATTATTTCTATAAAATGAAACCACCGCCGTGCTCTAAAGGATATAAGTGAAGCACTAGAGCAAAATTTTCTAGCTCAAAAGATATAAGTGAAGCACATAGAGTATTCTAATAAATTCCGATTCATGTGTGTCTCTCCCAAAAGGTGTGTACCGTAAGGATGATTGTGGTAAACTAAAAAGCAAAGACTCAAATCATACAAGACGCTCCAAGCAAAACACATATCATGTGGTGAATAAAAATATAGCATCAAGTAAAGTTACCGATGGAAGAAGACAAAAGAGGGGATGCCTTCCGGGGCATCCCCAAGCTTAGGCTTTTGGTTGTCCTTGGATTTTACCTTGGGGTGCCTTGGGCATCCCCAAGCTTAGGCTCTTGCCACTCCTTGTTCCATAATCCATCAAATCTTTACCCAAAAATTAACTTGAAAACTTCACAACACAAAACTCAACAGAAAATCTCATGAGCTCCGTTAGCGAAAGAAAACAAACAACCACTTTAAAGTACTGTAATTGAATCATTCTTTATTTGTATTGGTGTTAAACCTACTGTATTCCAACTTTTCTATGGTTCATAACCTCCGATACTAGCCATAGATTCATCAAAATAAGCAAACAACACACGAAAAACGGAATCTATCAAAAACAGAACAGTCTGTAGTAATCTGTATCTAACGCAAACTTCTGTAACTCAGAAAAATCTACCAAAATATGAAGACCTAGATAATTTGTTTATTGATCTATTTCAATTGGAATCAGTATTGTATCACGTTCTGGTGATTTTTAACAATTGTTTTCGTAAGCAGAAAGTTTCTGACTTTTTCAGCAAGATCAAATAACTATCATCCAAGAAGATCCTATAGGTTTTACTTGGCACAAACACTAATTAAAACATAAAACCACATATAACCAGAGGCTAGATCAAATAATTATTCCTAAATAGAACCAAAAAGCAAGAAACAAAAATAAAATTGGGTTGCCTCCCAATCAACATAGCCTTCACGATATTTATGTTCATGGTGGATTATATCCTACTCATGCTTGTACTCAATGTTTATTAATTTTAATGCATGTTCATGACTGTTGTCGCTCTCTAGTTGGTCGCTTCCCAGTCTTTTGCTAGCCTTCACCTATACTAAGCGGGAATACTGCTTGTGCATCCAATTCCTTAAACCCCAAAGTTATTCCATATGAGTCCACTATACCTTCCTATATGCGGTATCTACCTGCCGTTCCAAGTAAATTTGTATGTGCCAAACTCTAAACCTTCAAATGAAATTTTGTTTTGTATGCTCGAATAGCTCATGTATCAACTAGGGCTGTCTGTATCTTCCATGCTAGGCGGGTTATTCTCAAGAGGAGTGGACTCCGCTCCTCATTCACGAGAAAATGGCTGGTCACCGGGATGCCCAGTCCCATGCTTTATGCAAACTAAATCAAAATAATTGCAAACAAAACTCCCCCTGGGACTGTTGCTAGTTGGAGGCACTCGTTGTTTCGAGCAAGCCATGGATTGATGCTTATTGGTGGAGGGGGAGTATAAACTTTACCATTCTGTTTGGGAACCGCCTATAATGTGTGTAGCATGGAAGATATCGCCATCTCTTGGTTGTTATGTTGACAATGAAAGTATGCCGCTCAAAATATTATTTATCTCTATTGCAAAACTGAGCTCTAGCACCTCTACAAATCCCTGCTTCCCTCTGCAAAGGGCCTATCTATTTACTTTTATGTTGAGTCATCACCCTCTTATTAAAAAGCACTAGCTGGAGAGCGCAGCTGTCATTTGCATCCATTACTATTAATTTATATTGGGTAAGACTATGACTGGATCTCTTTTACCATGAATTACAATGTTTAGTCAGTCCTTGATCTTTAAAGGTGCTCTGCATTTATGTTTTGTGGTCTCAGAAAGGGCTAGCGAGATACCATCTTGTTATATCATATCATGATTGTTTTGAGAAAGTGTTGTCATCCGAGATTTATTATTATTGCTCGCTAGTTGATTATGCCATTGATATGAGTAAACATGAGACCTAAGAGTTATTGTGAATGTGGTTAGTCATAATCTTTGCTGAAAATTTGAATGCTGGCTTTACATATTTACAACAACAAGAGCAAACAGAGTTTGTAAAAGTTTTTCTTTATCACTTTCAGTTTATCAACTGAATTGCTTGAGGACAAGCAAAGGTTTAAGCTTGGGGGAGTTGATACGCCTCCGTCGTATCTACTTTTCCAAACACTTTTGCCCTTGTTTTGGACTCTAACTTGCATGATTTGAATGGAACTAACCCGGACTGACGCTGTTTTCAGCAGACTTTCCATGGTGTTATTTATGTGTAGAAACAAAAGTTCTCGGAATGACCTGAAACTCCACGGAACATATTTTTGGAAAATATTAAAAATACTGGAAGAAGAATCCACGCCAGGGGGCCCACACCCTGTCCACGAGGGTGGGGGCGCGCCTGCCCCCCAGGGCGCCCCCTGCCTCGTGGTCCCCCTGACGCTCCACCGACCTCAACTCCAACTCCATATATTCGTGTTCGGGGAGAAAAAATCAGAGAGAAGGATTAATCGCGTTTTACGATACGGAGCCGCCGCCAAGCCCTAAAACCTCTCGGGAGGGCTGATCTGGAGTCCGTTCGCGGCTCCGGAGAGGGGGATTCGTTGCCGTCGTCATCATCAACCATCCTCCATCACCAATTTCATGATGCTCACCGTTGTGCGTGAGTAATTCCATCATAGGCTTGCTGGATGGTGATGGGTTGGATGAGATCTATCATGTAATCGAGTTAGTTTTGTTAGGGTTTGATCCCTAGTATCCACTATGTTCTGAGATTAATGTTGCTATGACTTTGCTATGCTTAATGCTTGTCACTAGGGCCCGAGTGCCATGATTTCAGATCTGGACCTATTATGTTTTCATGAATATATGTGAGTTCTTGATCTTATCTTGCAAGTCTATAGTCACCTACTACGTGTTATGATCCGGCAACCCCGAAGTGACAATAATCGGGACCACTCCCGTTGATGACCTTAGTTTGAGGAGTTCATGTATTCACTATGTGTTAATGCTTTGGTCCGGTACACCATTAAAAGGAGGCCTTAATATCCCTTAGTTTCCATTAGGACCCCGCTGCCACGGGAGGGTAGGACAAAAGATGTCATGCAAGTTCTTTTCCATAAGCACGTATGACTATATTCGGAATACATGCCTACATTACATTGATGAACTGGAGCTAGTTCTGTGTCACCCTATGTTATGACAGTTACATGATGAACCGCATCCGGCATAATTCTCCATCACCGATCCAATGTGTGACGCCCGGATATTTAAGCTACAGTGAACCTCTGCTAATGATGCCATGTCACCTCGATTACTGTTGCTAATCTCGTGTTAGTTCGAAACCGGTTCGAATTCAAATTCAAAATCAAGCAAACAATAAAAGTTTTTAAATATTAAAACTAAAATGTTCGGGTTGTGCCAAATAATGCATAGGTAATTATGGAGAAGAAACCACACTTCTGTAAAGTATTCAAATGCACTAAAATAAATAAAACTGCAGCTAAACCTAATATAAATGCCCTTTTGATTTATGAAAATGCGAACTAAATAGTTTAAAATACCAAAATATATTGTGGCAGTGGGGTAGTTTGCAACCTCAATTTAGGTACTGGTCTTATAATTTTGCAAAACTAAAATAAAAGCGTAAATAAGATAAAAACAGAAAAGAAATAAAGTGAATAAAAACTAAAGGCAAAAGGTAAAAGAAACCCCCACCCCACTGGGCCAAGTGGCCTAACTCGGCCACCAGGTCGGCCCACCCCGCCAACTGCATAACCTCCCACCACAGCCTAACCCTAGACCGAACCCCCACCCCTCGCACTCATTCCCCCCTTTCCTCCCCATCTGGATCGGGCAAGTGCCCCGACCCCATCGCCCCACAACGCCAGCACCCCGACCCCGTCGCCGGACTCCCCCACCGTCGCGACGCCCGCGTCGTCCCCCTCCCCTGCGGCCGCCGTCGCACCTTCGTCGGATCTCCACCAACACCGTCGCCGATTGTCGGGGCAACCCCACCGGAGCTCCTCTGTCTCGACGTCGCCGTCGCGCGGAGCCCCTCCCGTTGCCGGACCGCCCCACCGTCGTCGCCCCGTCCTCAACCTCCCCCTCGACTTGGCTCCTACGAGCCTCGCCGCCCCGTGCATCGATGCCGCATGTGAGGCCCCCTCTGACCCTTCTTTCCCCCCGTCCGGTCACCACGCGTCGACCCCGCTCGCGCCGCTCGAGCTGCGCCGTAGCTCGTCGCACCTACGACGGCCCTGCCCCTCGCGCCCGCACGCGCTCACCCAGTTGAGGCCGCGCCGCTGCGCCCCTTTGCCGCCCTCCACCGCTGCTGCCGCGCCCCGGCGCCGCCCCGCCGTGGTCTCGCCAATGCCACCTCCGGCGGCCGGCCTCGCCGTGCCCTGCTGTCGCCGGCGCCCCCCTGGTGGCTTGGGCAGACGCCCAAATGGGCTGGGCACCCGGCACCCTTTACACCCGCACCCTGTGCCCGTTAAGCCCCCGGGTCGCTGACAAACGGGGCCCACCAGCCCCAGAACGTTTTTATAAAAAAAGAATTAAAAATATAATAATGAAATTAATTAATTAAAGAATTAATTAACTTAATTAATTTTGATTAATTAAACTAAACTACTAATTAAACTAATTAATCATGATTAGTTAGTATAGTCAATGACGAACGGGACCCACATGTCAGTTTGACCAGTCAACACCCCTGTTGACTGCTGATGTCATGCTGACGTCAGCATGCACTGTTCTGGATAATGTTGAATTAAATTATTTAGATAAATCCTAAAAATGATTTAAAACTTTAGAAAATCATATAAAATAAACCGTAGCTCAGATGAAAAAACTTTGTACATGAAAGTTGCTCAGAACGACGAGACGAATCCGGATACGCAGCCCGTTCGTCCGCCACACACCCCTAGCATATCTAACACGCAACTTTCCCCCTCCGGTTCATCTGTCCGAAAACGCGAAACACCGGGAATACTTTCCCGGATGTTTCCCCTCTTCGCCGGTATCACCTCCTGCCGCGTTAGATCACCTCTAGCACCGCGTATTGCCATGTTATGCTTTGTGATGCTTTGATTGCTCTGTTATTTATTGTGTCCCCCCTCCGTTACTTCTTTCCGGTAGACCCCGAGACCGCTGTCGGTACCCCTGTGATCGACTACATCGACGATGAACCCTTCTTGCCAGAGCAACTAGGCAAGCCCCCCCCCTTGATCACCAGATATCGCCTATTCCTTCTCTATACTGCTTGCATTAGAGTAGTGTAGCATGTTACTGCTTTCGGTTAATCCTATACTGATGCATAGCCTGTCATTGTTGCTACAGTTGTTACCCTACCTGCTATCCTACTGCTTAGTATAGGATGCTAGTGTTCCATTAGTGGCACTACACTCTTGTCCGTCTGCCATGCTATACTACTGGGTTGTGATCACTTCGGGAGGTGATCACGGGTATATACTATATACTTTATATACATGACACATGTAGTGACTAAAGTCGGGTCGGCTCGTTGAGTACCCACAAGTGATTCTGATGAGGGCGCTGAAAGGACAGGTGGCTCCATCCCGGTACAGGTGGGCCTGGGTTCCTGACGGCCCCCGACTGTTACTTTGTGGCGGAGCGACAGGGCAGGTTGAGACCACCTAGGAGAGAGGTGGGCCTGGCCCTGGTCGGCGTTCGCGGATACTTAACACGCTTAACGAGATCTTGGTATTTGATCTGAGTCTGGCCATTTGGTCTATACGCACTAACCAACTACGCGGGAACAGTTATGGGCACTCGGCGTCGTGGTATCAGCCGAAGCTCTTCTTGACGTCAGCGACTGAGTGGCGCGCGCCGCATTGGACCGTAAGCTCGCGCTTGTATTAAGGGGGCTAGGTCTGCTTCCGGCCGCGTACGCAACGTGCAGGTGTGCAATGGGCGATGGGCCCAGACCCCTGCGCGCATAGGATTTAGACCGGCGTGCTGACCTCTCTGTTGAGCCTAGGTGGGGCTGCGACGTGTTGATCTTCCGAGGCCGGGCATGACCCAGGAAAGTGTGTCCGGCCAAATGGGACATCCCTGCAGGGAAGTTTATCTATTCGAATAGCCGTGTCCCTCGGTAAAAGGACGACCCGGAGTTGTACCTTGACCTTATGACAACTAGAACCGGATACTTAATAAAACACACCCTTCCAAGTGCCAGATACAACCCGGTGATCGCTCTCTAACAGGGCGACGAGGAGGGGATCGCCGGGTAGGATTATGCTATGCGATGCTACTTGGTGAACTTCCATCTACTCTCTTCTACATGCTGCAAGATGGAGGTGGCCAGAAGCGTAGTCTTCGACAGGATTAGCTATCCCCCTCTTATTCTGGCATTCTGCAGTTCAGTCCACCGATATGGCCCTTTACACATATACCCATGCATATGTAGTGTAGCTCCTTGCTTGCGAGTACTTTGGATGAGTACTCACGGTTGCTTTTCTCCCTCTTTTCCCCCTTTCCTTTCTACCTGGTTGTCGCAACCAGATGCTGGAGCCCAGGAGCCAGACGCCACCGTCGACGACGACTCCTACTACACCGGAGGTGCCTACTACTACGTGCAGCCCGCTGACGACGACCAGGAGTAGTTAGGAGGATCCCAGGCAGGAGGCCTGCCCCTCGTTCGATCTGTATCCCAGTTTGTGCTAGCCTTCTTAAGGCAAACTTGTTTAAATTATGTCTGTACTCAGATATTGTTGCTTCCGCTGACTCGTCTATGATCAAGCACTTGTATTCGAGCCCTCGAGGCCCCTGGCTTGTATTATGATGCTTGTATGACTTATTTATGTTGTAGAGTTGTGTTGTGATATCTTCCCGTGAGTCCCTGATCTTGATCGTACACGTTTGCGTGCATGATTAGTGTACGATTGAATCGGGGGCGTCACAAGTTGGTATCAGAGCCGACTACCTGTAGGAATCCCCCTTTCCAACTCCTTGGCCGAAGTCGAGTCTAGTCATTGAAAAACTTTTACTAACATGGCTGTGTGGCTTACGGGCCCACGTCGCCATTGGGTGGTATTAGGATCTTTTACTCCTCGATCCTTACTCTGGGACTCTGATCTCTCTTCTATTCGGGTTAAATGATTTTACTAAATCTGACTCTAGGTTCTCGTAACTACTTCTCCCGGAGGGCCCCTTATCACAGATGAACGCCTACTGCACCAGAAGATTTCGAAGTTACTCCCCGATACTCTTTCGAGACTTTGTGCTCGTTGCTTTTGCAATTCCCTACCACTGATCTATCCCTATGGATAAATACTTACAACCGTCGTTCTTAATTCTATTCCAAGTTGATCTTGTTAATACAAGATTCCCCGAACCGCTCTCCGTTGTTCCAAGAATCCTTTGAGCTTACTGCTATACAGTTCTTTGTCACCTGAATACCCCTACGGATAATTCTCGCACTTACCGAGTATCCGCTCATCCCCAGTTGATTCAAGTATTTCACAAAAGTGTTCAAAATACCATTCCATCTTCCAAAAATCCTCAGGAGCCTTTTGCTCTTGAAATTCTTGCTTACTTGCATTATGATTAATCTTAAGTCTCGTAATCTTATTGGCATCTCTTGTCATTATCATGTTGAGTCCGTTGATTCAATCTGTTGCGAATGCTCGCAATCCTCAATCAGAGCCTAGAATTCATCCTTCCGGCTCAGACGTCATTTGAAACGTGAGCTGGTTCTCGCCAATCAAATTGTCGTCGATTTTGCCCCTATGTCTATTGAACTTATCCATCCTTGATTAGAGCGTCTGTTTCTGATCCTTCGCTTTGTAAATCATAATTCCTTTGCAATTGAGCTCTAAGTTACTTAGTTGTTTCTATAATCCAAGGTCTTTGCATTGATTCTACCTCTGGTTGTGTGCCGATACTCACATCACATCCTTTATGGACCATCAGAACCTTGTTGGATTTTATCCGACAACGTCCTTCATATTCAATCACTTTGGAAGTTCTTTCCCTGATACATAATGCCTTTAGTAAATTGTATCCTCTCATTTTGTCACCCATGCTCTACTATCGAGTTTGAGTTATTTACCCCTGAAGCTTGTGGTATATGTTTCCACGGTGCCCCGATGGGTTGAACCTATGCCTTTCATAGTATGTGTGAACTCGAAAGTTTTCATGAGTCATACTCTTCTGGTATTTTGCCAGATAAAAATTTTCAACACTGCAACTTCATCAAACGCGAGAAGTGAATGAAAGGGTATGCATTGGAGAAGTGGGAGTCGACCTTGAACTTTGTGTTCATGCCCATGGACACGATGCAGATCCTATCATAGAAGCTTCTTGTAATAATAACTATTTCCTTGATATGATATCGTCTAGTATCTGTGTATTGATCCTTTTGCAATCGTGGTTCCGACCATGTTCTCCTTTAAATACCATTTCTCGTGCGAGTTTAAGCACTTGTCCTCTGCAGAGCAATACCCCCGTCCAACCTCTACTTTGGTCTGTCGTCGAGTATTACGCCCCTGGTATCTCGAGAATGCCAAGGAACTACTTAACTTCTTATGAGTTCTTCATCAACTAATATTCTTGCCGATTCCATTTTTCCAACGGGTTCTGAGTTGTTAGAACCCCTCAAAGACACCGATAAGTGAATCAATTCCGCACTCCGATTCAATAACTCTAAGTAATTTTTGTTGCTTACGAGTTTAATAATCCTTCAAGTCATTCCTAGCCTGCTCGGCTATGTCATTATCGTGCCGATTTTAATTGTGCTACCTGGACCTTCCCAGCGCACAAATTTCGACAGTGAGCTAATTTTGCGTCGATCTTCCTCGTCATATCACTTCTCCTTGAACAGCAAACTTGATTTAGAGTTTGTGTCCTACCCGTGGTTCCAATAACCTTTCGCTTTCATCATTCCTTTGACTTGATGTCATCGTCAATCAATTACATCTTCTTGAAAACCTCTCGACAAATTTGTCGTGATCATTGTCAACAATTTGACTTCTTCCAAGTTGTGTGTCAAAATTCAGGATGAGAAATACCATCCTTGCCCCTCGATGAATTGTGTTATCATCGACAACATTCTTGCCTCCCCCCAACACAAACTTGTTCATATTTTGTGTTGTATCTTGATTTCCCTGCTATCCAACCTATGTTATATTCTACCGTGGAGTATTACCATCTTTGATGTCAAGAATGTCGTGAGCATTACTCCACCTCTTAAGAATTCTTGGTACAGTGATACTTCTCACCATCACCATTCTTTCTTGGTCCCCGTGTTGTTTCTAAACGAAATACCGACAAATGGTCTGTGATGTGTAAATTCTAAACTTCTAGCAACCCTATTGCTTTGAAGTTATTGGTCTATAGTTTCATTCTACGTCTATGGCTTAATGAATCATCATTCGAACATTGATCGTGCTACCTAGCCCATATTTCGGGTGCACATTTCAACCAATGTTTAACTGTGTATGTTTTCCTCGAGCATACATCATTAAGTCATTCGATCTAGCTAATGTTATCTCCTTGTTCACATAGTTGTGGAAATCCATCTTTTGGAAATCTCAATGGATTGTCGCTGAGTCAATCAGTCACCTCCTCACCTCTCCTAGATTTAATGATGAACCCTTGTTCGGAACTCGCTTCCATAGTTCATGTCCCGAGAATCTTACATTGTCATCTCGTCAATTTGTGTTGCACCTTTTCTTCTCAGGCATCCTGAGTCTGAGTTATCCTGACACCAATCAGATCTGAATCCCGGTCAGGTATGATGGTTGGAACATATTTCCAAGAGTTTTAACATTGGTCTTTATATCTCCCGGTAAGGTGATTGCCTAGCACACCTGGCTGGAGGACCTATTATTACAGTATCTCTTTTGGAAAGATTAACCATTTTCACATGAGGAAATTGTAAGACTTATTCTATAAGTTGTTTCCGGTGGATACTTTGTATCCAAAGTTTGACCTTTGCTTGAAGACCATGCTAATGCTATCTTGAAGCATGTCTGTGCTACTCCGATTTTCAATAAGAACATTTGAAGCACAACGCTAGAATTTCCTTTATCAACTTTTCAAACACCGTTGTTTGGGTAATGTCATGAACTTCCTCTCCCCTAACCTAAATGGTTTTCTACGTTATATCTTGTCATGGATATCATGCTCTGCTTGTCCTTGGGAAGGATATACCCCTGGTACATGTGTCAAACACATTTTCCTTTCCATTGTTCTGTTTGATCTGATGATCACATTTTCCTTTGCATTGAATTGTTTAACCTTCCTTGTGATCCATATGATCTAAGCAGTAATATTCTTCTGCTTATGTAAACACCTTGGTGTACAACCGTGTGAGTAAGACCCTGTTGCATTTGTCGATAGCATTCCGGTAACCACCGATGGACGAGAACTTTGCCTATTGGTCCGCCTCGTACAACGAGCAGGAAAATGGTTCTCTTCGTCCCTCGCCCTTGGTACCGATGTTGGCATTGACATAATTGACAGGCTTTCCTCTGACCTACATTGCTATCATGATCGTGCATGATCACAACGCCCTCCCTAATTTTTTTAACCCACAGTTCCACATGATCAAAACCTGACTCTCCTATACAACCCCTGTTTCCAAAGATATTCCTCATGCTTGGCTTCGTATGTAATTCACGAGCCACCTTCCCTATGATCATCAATTCTGGTATTAGAAACAATACTTATGCACATTGATCTGAACCCCTTTCACACTCTGTTTCAGGCAACAAAGGATTGCCTATCCGCTTGAAACGTCTTATTGTACCTTCGTACCTTACTCTCGACGTATTTTATTGGTTCAACTCGAGAGATACTCTTATGCTCATTCATGGGGTAACCCCAGTTTGTTTCCCTCATAAGCATTCTGTCGTAGCCGAGCTGCCCCTTACCTATTCGTAAGTACGATGGAGTTCCCGAAGGGAGACAACTTCATCATGATGCATTGGAATAAAGAATTGAAGACATCAACGAAAGGGATTAACTTCTTCGAGAAGATCCGTTAGAATATCGTAACCAAACCTTTCCCCCTTAGACCCCCTCTTAAATCTAGGGACGAGATTTCTTGTAGTGGAGGAGAATTGTGACGCCCGGATATTTAAGCTATAGTGAACCTCTGCTAATGATGCCACATCACCTCGATTACTGTTGCTAATCTCGTGTTAGTTCGAAACCGGTTCGAATTCAAATTCAAAATCAAGCAAACAATAAAAGTTTTTAAATATTAAAACTAAAATGTTCGGGTTGTGCCAAATAATGCGTAGGTAATTATGGAGAAGAAACCACACTTCTGTAAAGTATTCAAATGCACTAAAATAAATAAAACTGTAGCTAAACCTATTATAAATGCCCTTTTGATTTATGAAAATGCGAACTAAATAGTTTAAAATACCAAAATATATTGTGGCAGTGGGCTAGTTTGCAACCTCTATTTAGGTGCTGGTCTTATAATTTTGCAAAACTAAAATAAAAGTGTAAATAAGATAAAAACAGAAAAGAAATAAAGTGAATAAAAACTAAAGGCAAAAGGTAAAAGAAACCCCCACCCCACTGGGCCAAGTGGCCTAACTGGGCCACCAGGTCGGCCCACCCCGCCTACTGCATAACCCCCCACCACAGCCTAACCCTAGACCGAACCCCCACCCCTCGCACTCATTCCCCCCTTTCCTCCCCATCTGGATCGGGCAAGCGCCCTGACCCCATCGCCCCACATCGCCAGCGCCCCGACCCCGTCGCCGGACTCCCCCACCGCCGCGACGCCCACGTTGTCCCCCTCCCCTGCGGCCGCCGTTGCACCTTCGTCGGATCTCCACCAACACCGTCGCCGATTGTCGGGGCAACCCCACCGGAGCTCCTCTGCCTCGACGTCGCCGTCGCGCGGAGCCCCTCCCGTTGCCGGACCGCCCCACCGTCGTCGCCCCGTCCTCAACCTCCCCCTCGACTTGGCTCCTACGAGCCTCGCCGCCCCGTGCATCGACGCCGCATGTGAGGGCCCCTCTGACCCTTCTTTCCTCCCGTCCGGTCACCACGCGTCGACCCCGCTCGCGCCGCTCGAGCTGCGCCGTAGCTCGTCGCACCTACGACGGCCTTGCCCCTCGCGCCCGCACGCGCTCACCCAGTTGAGGCCGCGCCGCTGCGCCCCTTTGCCGCCCTCCACCGCTGCTGCCGCGCCCCGGCGCCGCCCCGTCGTGGCCTCGCCACTGCCGCCTCCGGCGGCCGGCCTCGCCATGCCCTGCTGTCGCCGTCGCCCCCCTGGTGGCCTGGGCAGACGCCCAAATGGGCTGGGCACCCGGCACCCTTTACACCCGCACCCTGTGCCCGTTAAGCCCCCGGGTCGCTGATGAACGGGGCCCACCAGTCCCAGAACATTTTTATAAAAAAGAATTAAAAATATAATAATGAAATTAATTAATTAAAGAATTAATTAACTTAATTAATTTTGATTAATTAAACTAAACTACTAATTAAATTAGTTAATCATGATTAGTTAGTATAGTCAATGACGAACGGGACCCACATGTCAGTTTGACCAGTCAACACCCCTGTTGACTGCTGACGTCATGCTGATGTCATGCTGACGTCAGCATGCACTATTCTGGATAATGTTGAATTAAATTATTTAGATAAATCCTAAAAATGATTTAAAACTTTAGAAAATCATATAAAATAAACCGTAGCTCAGATGAAAAAACTTTGTACATGAAAGTTGCTCAGAACGACGAGACGAATCCGGATACGCAGCCCGTTCGTCCGCCACACACCCCTAGCATATCTAACACGCAACTTTCCCCCTCCGGTTTATCTGTCCGAAAACGCGAAACACCGGGAATACTTTCCCGGATGTTTCCCCTCTTCGCCGGTATCACCTCCTGCCGCGTTAGATCACCTCTAGCACCTCGTATTGCCATGTTATGCTTTGTGATGCTTTGATTGCTCTGTTATTTATTGTGTCCCCCCTCCGTTACTTCTTTCCGGTAGACCCCGAGACCGCTGCCGGTACCCCTGTGATCGACTACATCGACGACGAACCCTTCTTGCCAGAGCAACCAGGCAAGCCCCCCCCCCCTTGATCACCAGATATCGCCTATTCCTTCTCTATACTGCTTGCATTAGAGTAGTGTAGCATGTTACTGCTTTTGGTTAATCCTATACTGATGCATAGCCTGTCATTGTTGCTACATTTGTTACCCTACCTGCTATCCTACTGCTTAGTATAGGATGCTAGTGTTCCATCAGTGGCACTACACTCTTGTCCGTCTGCCATGCTATACTACTGGGCCTGATCACTTTGGGAGGTGATCACGGGTATATACTATATACTTTATATACATGACACATGTGGTGACTAAAGTCGGGTCGGCTCGTTGAGTACCCGCAAGTGATTCTGATGAGGGGGTTGAAAGGACAGGTGGCTCCATCCCGGTAGAGGTGGGCCTGGGTTCCTGATGGCCCCCGACTGTTACTTTGTGGCGGAGCGACAGGGCAGGTTGAGACCACCTAGGAGAGAGGTGGGCCTGGCCCTGGTCGGCGTTCGCGGATACTTAACACGCTTAACGAGATCTTGGTATTTGATCTGAGTCTGGCCATTTGGTCTATACGCACTAACCAACTACGCGGGAACAGTTATGGGCACTCGGCGTCGTGGTATCAGCCGAAGCTCTTCTTGACGTCAGCGACTGAGTGGCGCGCGCCGCATTGGACCGTAAGCTCGCGCTTGTATTAAGGGGGCTAGGTCTGCTTCCGGCCGCGTACGCAACGTGCAGGTGTGCAATGGGCGATGGACCGAGACCCCTGCGCGCATAGGATTTAGACCGGCGTGCTGACCTCTCTGTTGAGCCTAGGTGGGGCTGCGACGTGTTGATCTTCCGACGCCAGGCATTACCCAGGAAAGTGTGTCCGGCCAAATGGGATCAAGCGTGTTGGGTTATGTGGTGCACCCCTGCAGGGAAGTTTATCTATTCGAATAGCCGTGTCCCTCGGTAAAAGAATGACCCGGAGTTGTACCTTGACCTTATGACAACTTGAACTGGATACTTAATAAAACACACCCTTCCAAGTGCCAGATACAACCCGGTGATCGCTCTCTAGCAGGGCGACGAGGAGGGGATCGCCGGGTAGGATTATGCTATACGATGCTACTTGGTGAACTTACCATCTATTCTCTTCTACATGCTGCAAGATGGAGGTGGCCTGAAGCGTAGTCTTCGACAGGATTAGCTATCCCCCTCTTATTCTGGCATTCTGCAGTTCAGTCCACTGATATGGCCCTTTACACATATACCCATGCATATGTAGCGTAGCTCCTTGCTTGCGAGTACTTTGGATGAGTACTCACGGTTGCTTTTCTCCCTCTTTTCCCCCTTTCCTTCTACCTGGTTGTCGCAACCAGATGCTGGAGCCCAGGAGCCAGACGCCACCGTCGACGACGACTCCTACTACACCAGAGGTGCCTACTACTACGTGCAGCCCGCTAACGACGACCAGGAGTAGTTAGGAGGATCCCAGGCAGGAGGCCTGCGCCTCGTTCGATCTGTATCCCAGTTTGTGCTAGCCTTGTTAAGGCAAACTTGTTTAACTTATGTCTGTACTCAGATATTGTTGCTTCCGCTGACCCGTCTATGATCGAGCACTTGTATTCGAGCCCTCGAGGCCCCTGGCTTGTATTATGATGCTTGTATGACTTATTTATGTTGTAGAGTTGTGTTGTGATATCTTCCCGTGAGTCCCTGATCTTGATCGTACACGTTTGCGTGCATGATTAGTGTATGATTGAATCGGGGGCGTCACACAATGCCTACGAGCTTTTCATATATTGTTCTTCGCTTATTTATTTTTCCGTTGCTACTGTTACAATCACTACAAAACCCTAAAATATTACTTTTGCTACCGTTACTTTTGTTACCGTTATCACTACTATCATATTACTTTGCTACTAAATACTTTGCTGCAGATATTAAGTTATCCCGGTGTGGTTGAATTGAAAACTCAGCTGCTAATACTTGAGAATATTCTTTGGCTCCCCTTGTGTCGAATCAATAAATTTGGGTTGAATACTCTACCCTCGAAAACTGTTGCGATCCCCTATACTTGTGGGTTATCACGCATCACGGCGTCGTCGATTGCGTTGCCGGGGAGCGCCTCGGCCTCGACAGGCCGTGGCGCCTGCTCGTTTTCCTCATCGACGAGGTTGATGGCAGATGCGGGGTTTTGATGGGTTGGCATGCTTGGAAAAGGTGGATGTACTACAGGCTGCGCTTTTTGCCTCCATGCGTCGCGCGCCGCCTAGGTTTATGCGCAATGAGGACGGGGCGTCGACCCGTTGGCTGGGCAGCTGGGGTTGCTGACAGCCCACCCGAGTTTGAGTCCTGACTCGGACGCGCGGTGCTCGCAGAGTTTCTCCTATAAAAAATGCCAACGAGGGTTAGCCCTTGGGTTGGTCTCATTTTTTTAGGTTTATGCGCAATATCGCTGGGTGGCGGGAAACAGGTGAGGAAATGGCGGGAAACGGTGGCGTGTTCATAAAATGCCATCAATTAATGGAAACTTAGTATAGAAGGAACATCGAGCTAGCACAAGAAGTAGATGATAATCAAATGATCGTTTATCCTAGTTAATTATGCATGTAATAGTTTACTTTGGTGTGTGAAAATGTCATATGTGTACTAGCCACCTATGTAATTGGATGTTTGCCGTGTATTACACACATCTTGTTTATGTGAAACATTTCTGTTCTCTTGGCTCAACACAAACAGTTTATCGGAATGAACTGTATGCCCTCCATTGCACACACCTTGATCTGGTTGAACCATTTCTGTTGCGTTGCCTAATCGAAAACAGTTCATCCGAGTGAACCGTATGCCGTATATCGCACACACCTTGATCTGGCTGACCGTTTCTTTTGTGTTGCTTAATCACAAACAGTTCATCCGAGTGAACTGTATGCCGTATATCGCACACGCCTTCACCTGGCTGCCCGTTTCTTTTGTTCTGCCACATCGCAAACAGTTAATTGAACTGAACCGTATGCCCCTCATCGCACACGCAACTAAAATCTGAACCGTGTTCGATTTATCCTTCATCGCAAACGTTTTGCATCTTTTTGACGGGTTTTTTACATCGCCGCTTGCGATTAATGCATCGCACATAGTTTTGTTAAAGGGTCTCTGATCGTAGTGTCGCGTTAGCAGCATCCTGCAGTAGTGGTTGGCTTTTCAATGTGTCCGCATGATCATCGTGGTTTGTTCGTTGATGTGAAGTTGGAGCTGCAGCGGCGGTCCGAGTGGTGATGATGACTTGCGAGGGATGGTTTGACTCGACGATTCTCCACGGTGCCAACCTTGCATATTTCTTATTCATAACTCCTTCATAATCAGAGCTGCCCTGTCGCCAACACATATGGCTGACTGTTTGGCAGATCTTGGAGTGACTTCATGCAGCTGTTGCGGCGAGGGCTACACCGGTGGTCATTTGTGGTGAAGTCAAAGTCGCTTGCTCGATGAGGAGTGATGACGATGATGTCGGCATGCAACCTTGGTGATGTTCTCTTCAATGCAGTGTGCAATGTGCATGGTGTATTGTCATGTTCCATGATGGTTGCTATGGGCATTTGTGTTGATTTTTATCCAGTTTTCCGCTATTAACTAAGCATTATTCGTCTTATTTAATAAGACGAGGCAAAGCTGGTGCCTCCCTTTCAGATTTTTTTTGTTGAGAAAAGTATACTTTTTGTTCCTCAACTCTGAGCGAAGTCTAGATTTAGTCCCTTAACTTTAAAACCGGACAACTTGCACCCTTATCTTTTGAAACCGGCCAAACTTAGTCCCTTGTCTCGGTTGACCCGGTATCGCTACTGACTCAGCATGGTTTTGACCAGTCTTGGTCCACATTGCAGTATTTCTCTCTCCTACCTTCTTCCTTCTCACACTGGCTTATTGAGGCATTTCATCCAACACCTTGCATGCACGGCATGTGCCGTCCACAGCCGAACCCTCGCAAGTCCCTCTAGCCAGTCACGATGCCTCTGCTCTACCTCGTCGGCCACCGCGAGCTTGTTGCACCTTGTCGGACATCACAACTCCGCTCTACCTCGCGGGACACCACGGCCCACGGCCACTCCCGCTTCATGACGAGGATGAAGGCAAGCAGGCGGCGTCATCATGGTGGCCACGGAGAATGAAGGCAAGCCCACGAGGAGAAGCTCAGGAGAGGGTCGGGCATCTCCATCTGGTGCTCAGCACGACGACCATGCTGGGCGGGGCAGCGTCGCCCATGTACACAGCCAAAAAAAGGGACGAGACATCGTCGCCCATGTACACCATGTACGCTCTCGTACAACGTCCTAAACACTAGGGATAAAACTAACGGGACGAGGCAGCACCACGGGCATTGCTGGGTGGGGTGGCGGCGCTCCTGTACAGCCTCTCGAAGGTGATGGTGATGGGCGTGGTGAGGCTGGTGGTGGAGATGCTGGCGTGCCGGCGTGCGTGTGAATGCCATGTCGCTCGGTTGCTGCGGCAAGCGCTCCGTTGGCGAGGACCGCGACAGCTGAGATGACGCCGAGCTGCACGGCGATCTGCGAGCCACGGGGGAGAGCGCGACGGAGATGCTCACGCTGACTTGCACCGTCCCGAGTTTCGGCTTCCTTTTGTCCTAAACGAAGCAGCACGCCGGTGCACAGGGCATCAACCAGCAGCCGTCCACGGCGTAGTGCACGCGCACAAGCCACGGGAGCACTGGCGGGAGCAGCCACCACGGTCCGGTCATAGACTGCACATGCAGCGCATGCTAGGTGTTTGATGAAATGTCTGAGTAATCCAATGTGAGGAGAAAGGTAGGAGAGAGAAATACCGCCACGTGGACGAAGACTGGTCAAAACCGCGCTGAGTCAGTAGCGATACCGGGTCAACCGAGACAAGGGACTAAACTTGTCTGGTTTCAGGAGTTGGGGGTGCAAGTTGTCCAGTTTTAAAGTTGATGGACCAAATATAGAGTCCGTCTAGAGTTGAGGGATGAAAAGTATACTTTACTAAAATGAAATCCGCAAGTCAACGAAGAAGAGTGAAAACACATGCGCAAAAGTCGTTGAAACCAGATGTGAAAGAGAGCTATATTTGACTTGGTTGCCACCACCCAGCAGTGATAATCGTTGTCCTGACTCGTGTTGCAACCTCCAGTAGTTAGCCAAGTCAGACCAGACCATTGTGCGGGTCTTTTCAAAGTTTTCGTGTTTGCCACCAATAAGTGTGTGTATTTCTAGTTTTTTTTTTCTTTTCAAAACGTTCGATCGTAATGTTTGTATTTTTTTCTCCATAGTACTTTGACAAGTTGAGCAAGATTTCCAGCCATGTGTTCCTTCAGACTACCGTCCATCAAGATGAAAACGACTAAATGGAGAAAATCGCTATGTTACTTCGGAAAACATATACAAAGGTTGCTTTCTGAGAGATCTGTACAGTGAGTACATCATGTACGGCAACCATACGCTCCACTGGTGATTACTCTTTTAGTAGTTTTCTTCTTGTGAACTTTGATTACTCTTTTAGTTTTACTACTCCACAACCATGATGAAAGTAATTGTTCCTGCGATTTGTGAGTTGCCATTTCCCTCTCCTCGCCGTGCTTATTTCAACACCTGCACCCATCACTATCCAAACCCTCACGTTTCTCTCGCGTCCCCTCGTCCCAGCTCCCAAAGCAAGCAACGACCAACCAAGCAGAAAGAGACAGTCCGAAGCAGGAGCCGGCCATCCATTGACCTACTAACTACGCAATCCAATCCAAATCCCGTACCCTGAACCAGAAGCAGCCGCGTCTTCTTCCTCCCAACCCCATGTGGGGGAGGCTCAGCTAGGTGGCTTTGCCCAGGTGAGCAGGAAACGACCCGTCCCGTGAAGAGAGCTTCGTGTCTTTCATTTCAACTTCCCTTGGGTTGGTTTTGGACTTTGAAGAAGGTTGAGCAATTGGTTGGTCGGTTGTTGGCTTGAAAGATCTTGCGGTTTCTGTCTGCCTGATCGTCTCCATGGGTGTATGTTCTGGTCCTGGTGGCTTCCTTTCGTCGACCGTCCTTGTTTAGATTGGTGCGTCTTTTGCATTGGTAATTGATTGATCCAGTAGGATCTCATCTTTATTTGAAAAGTGCCAATCTCTTTTGCCTCTTCTGAAACCCCTTCAGTTTTCTTCTTTTGACGCCTTCAAGGTTTCTCTCTCTCCCTCCTTCTGGTTGTAGAATAATGGCGCTGCTTTCTGCGCCTGGTCTTCTTCCCAATCAGTGCTTCCAAGATCCGAGAGCTTGCCTTTACCGCCGTCTGAAATTGATTACTATAGTAGCTGAAAGGCTGCGCCGTTGATGCTGTCATGTTATTGCAGAGCAGGAGGGTCAAAGCAGAAGAAGCGCGATGCAGTGCTTCCGGTTCGCGAGCTGGGAGAAGGAGCGGGACAAGGAGGAACTGCAGGTGCCTGCACGGTCTCAGTCGGCGCGTTCCAACAGCAGCATCTCCACGGACCATGACGCGCGGCGCTCGGGCTCAGAGTGCTGCTCGCTCACCGTCTCGTCGGAGATCAGCGTCGAGTCCTTCGGCCGGTACCGGCAGTTGTCGCTGCCGCAGCGGCCCAACAATGACCTCCGCATCTTCACCTTCCAGGAGCTCAAGAGCGCCACCCGGAGCTTCAGCCGTGCACTCATGATCGGCGAGGGCGGTTTTGGCTGCGTCTACCGCGGCACCATCCGGAGCACCCTCGAGCCGCGCCGAAGCCTTGATGTTGCTATCAAGCAGCTCGGACGCAAAGGCCTCCAGGTGCCATTCTCTTCTTTTCCTCATGCATTGCCTCCAGCTCCAGCCAACTCAACATAAACATTGTGTCAGAGCTCATCCATGGCGGTCATCCGATCATTGACCCGAACAACCATCCGTAATCTGGATGGCTTGATGCAGGTGATAACACCAATACTTTGATTCGTCATCCAGGGACATAAGGAATGGGTGACCGAGGTGAACTTTCTTGGGGTGGTGGATCATCCCAACCTGGTGAAGCTCATCGGCTACTGCGCAGAGGACGACGAGAGGGGGATTCAGTTGCTGCTCGTCTACGAGTTCATGCCTCACGGAAGCCTAGCTGATCACCTGTCAACAAGATCACCAAAGCCTGCTTCATGGGCAATGAGGCTGAGAGTAGCACTCGACACTGCTCGTGGTCTCAAGTACCTGCACGAAGATTCTGAATTCAAGGTAAGCCTCATCACAGGCATGCAGTAACTCATTCAAATGCTATGATTGCTGAAAGATACTGTAACATCATAGGAGCATGACCTATTTTAGAGTCTCTTGCCTTTTACCCAGTCCTGATATCATCTGCATCTATGAATATGTTCTTCCAGATAATATTCCGTGATCTGAAGCCTTCAAACATCCTGCTCGACGAGAACTGGAATGCAAAACTGTCGGACTTCGGCTTGGCTAGACTGGGGCCGCAAGAGGGAAGCCATGTTTCAACAGCGGTATGTAACGAGCAGCCGAAAGCCCATCTTCTTTGTCCAGCACCCGATGGCACTATTCTGAATTCCATGGCGCAATGCTGACATATTGAACAGCATACTGGGACTTTCAAAGACAGCTTTGCGAGTTTTCACCTAAGTATGATCGGTTCAGTAGGTACTTGGTAGTCAGTAGCAAGAATAGTTCATATTGTGGCCTTTCGTACTTGTCAGACAAACCGAAAACCAGGAATGGTTAAAAGAAACTCCTCGACATGAATGGATGCTTAGCAGTCAGCAAGTACTTTTAAAAGATTATTGGCTTGTGAAATAAGAAATTGACAATACCATCATCCTAGATGAACAAGCAGAACAAAGGTAGGCAGTTAGGCACTTCCGGGTTAGTCAACATGCTAGTGCAGGACGACCGGTTAGGAAAGCCAGCTAACCCTGCTGGTTGGTAAAAATCAGCTAGTAACTTTTCTGGCTGCTTTCCAATTGTAGAATTTGATCACATGTGATGATAAATTTCCAAGTAAAAGTAGCCTCAGTTTGCAGCTTAACTCTAGATACCTGACATTTGTTACATATAAAAGGTAGAGTAAAATTTCTCTTTTCATTTGACATACCAAACAGGTGGTGGGTACTATAGGGTATGCAGCTCCTGAGTATATCCATACAGGACGCCTCAGCAGTAAGAATGACATATGGAGCTATGGAGTGGTTCTCTACGAGCTCCTCACAGGCCGGCGGCCTCTGGACCGGAACAGGCCGAGGGGTGAGCAGAACCTTGTGGAATGGGTGAAGCCCTACTCCTCCGACACCAAGAAGTTGGAGACCATAATGGACCCAAGGCTTGAAGGGAACTACAGCCTGAAGTCGGCAGCCAGGATTGCCTCGCTGGCAAACAAGTGCCTGGTGCGCCATGCAAGGTATAGACCTAAGATGAGTGAGGTGCTGGAGATGGTGCAGAAGATTGTCGATAGCAGTGACCTTGGAACACCAGAGCATCCCCTGATAAGCCATTCAAAAGAACTGGCTAGTGATGAGAAAAAAAGGAAAGGCCTTGATCTGAAGAGGAGGATCGCAGATATTAAAGCTGGAGATGGTAGATGGTTTACATGGCACAAGTGGACACCCAAGCTTGTGAGAACACAATGACTCAAAATATGGATGAGATGTTCCTCGTTATGACTTTAACATCCAGAGATATTAGCAAAAACAGCAACAGCTGAAATGCCACTTGAGTTGCTGTTTACCATACAATTCAGAGAACATGATAGCTAAAAACAGGCGACTTGGCAAACCTAATGCTATCATCACTAAATAGTTCAGCATTACATGTTTTCACAAGAGCTGGAAAATGAAAACTGAAGCAGTCCTTTTTGAAGTAGAAATATTGGTGTACAGTTTAACATGGAATTCGCATTTTTGCTGACTGAATTTTGAGTTGTTTCTAGTGCCAAATAAGAATTTTAAGGAGGTGCATGTAGCTTATTGGTTCCTGTGTTTGCAAGATTTGCACCCTGTATGCATCTCTCTGATGAACTTAATTATCTTTCTGCACTGACACAGCTGATATGTAAAGTTCCCTTTTCAGTACTAGATCAATTGGGAGGTAGAATTTGCCTGTGTATATCCATAAAAAATAGAATTAATGTGTTCTAACTTTTACAAAATTAAATTGATAATGTGAAGAGAGGTTATTATAAAACAAGAAAAAAAGGAGAAAATGTGGGGGAAAAAGGTGGATTCACAGGTCATGTTATTTTGCTAACTGCTCTTTGTGTACTCTATATTAAACAAAACATTGTTTCTTTAGTAAAGTACCATATGACTTTCAGGAAAATAATTTCACTATTCATAGCACAAATCGCATATGAAATATAGCATGCTCCGGATGTTTGGCCTGATAGAAATATATAACTAAGCAACACGAATTTTGGGAACCAAGATTAAAAAAATAAAATAGGAATAAGTGCAGTGTGGTTTCACCTTTGAGCGCTATACACAACCAGAGATCTCGTTAACGGGCAAAGCTCAGCACAGGCTACATACACAGTTCTGGCACATGATCCTAGCAATTGGTACATTTTTACAACTGCAGATTCTTGAGAAAAACTATGGCCAGTGTATCAATTTGTGAAGCATACTTGTAATGTATATTGATGAAATCTCTACGACATGGTTCAGCATCATCTGGCATAAATAGTCAGCAGTCTTTGGAATGTTCTTGCCCTTATCTATCTGATGATCAATCATCCATACAAGCAGAAGCCATAGGTGAAACAGTTACTGAAGATGTTTACTCTCTGATTGCCGTCCAGCAACAGAATGCACTTTTCTGCTGGCAGCTCAAAGAATCTCAAGACCATATGCACACGTCATACTTCTTCTATAGCTCTGCTTCCTGTAGCAGCGCACAAATGTATTTCATCTCCTCTTCAAATATCTGGCTCTTGATGGATCTCCTCACAACTAGGTTATGTTTGGCAGTCAAATTTTCAACAAAAACCAAGTCTGCATAAGTAACCAGAACCAAGAGCTACAATGAATTTCCCCTGATTCAGACAAGATGCATGATCAGAATCCTGCAGGAGAACTTACTTTTGAGAGATCCATTAGGCACCCATTGTCCTATCTGTATGTACAGAAGTATTCTGGAATGACAACATCATCCTTCATTTTCATCTCCACCGTTATAAGATTAAGCAACGCATATATCTCTCTTGAGCCAGAATGAGCCTTGTCATGGGCAATAAACCTGTGGAGCCTTCCACCGACATCAATCTCGCTAAACCCAGGGATCTTTTTCACTCCTCTCTCCTCCATCACCTTTCTTGCTTTCTTTGCCTCTTGCCACCGCCTAGCAATAGCATAGATATTGGACAACCCAATGTACCTGCCATCATGATCTGGCTGCAATTGGACAAGCTGCCTGCCGACTACCTCCCCTAACTCTACCCATCCATGCAGATGGCATGCATTCAAGAGAGCACCAAGTACAGACACATTGGGTTCCATTGGCATACTCTTAACAACACCATATGCTTCCTCCAAGCGGCCCGCTCGACCAAGCACATCTACAAGACAAGCATAGTGCTCGACATGTGGTCTGAGCCCTTGAGCTTCAAGTGAGCGAAATAACCTCCAGGCCTCACCCACTAGACCACCATGTACGCAAGCACTTAACAAACCAAGGTATGTGATCTCATCTGGCACAACACCAGAATGTTGCATCTCCTGGAAAATCTGCACCGACTCCATGGTCAACCCATGCACTGCAAGTCCACCAATCACAGCATTCCATATCAGAACATCGGTGCTGGTCACTGGCATGGCCCGAAACACCTCAAGCGCCTCGCTGATTGCCCCGCACTTGGCATACATGTCCACAAGAGAGGTGGCGAGCCTGAGGTTCAGCAGGAAGCCACGCTCCTGAAGGTAACGATGCATCTGCCTTCCCCGCCCAAGGTCCCCCAGATGAGCACACGCGCCTAGCACACTGACCATTGTGATATCATTCGCTCTAACACCATTGCCAGCCCCCGTGGTCTCCATCATCTCGAACAACGCCAGCGCCTCACGATGCTCCCCGCACTTGACGCACCCGTCAATCATGGCGCTCCAGGAGACCACGTCCCGCTGGGGCATCCGGTCGAACACACAGCGGGCGGAGAGGAGGTCGTGGCACTTGGCGTAGCCATCGAGAAGTGCATTCCAGGAGACAAGGTTCGGCCGCGGTATTTCGTCGAACAGGCGGCGGGCGAGGTCCGGGAGGGCGCAGGCCGCGTACATGTGGACGAGAGAGTTCGCGACATAGATGTCCCAGGGGAGGAGCCCGAGCCGGAGCGGGTGCGCGTGGAGCGAGAGGGCGAGGCGCGGGGAGGCGAGGCGAGCGGCGGCGCGGCCAAGGAAGGGGAAGGTGAGGTGGGAGGGCCGCAGCGCGGAGCGGAGGAGGAGGAGGTAGAGGGAGAAGGAGTGGTGCGGGGTGGAGGGCGAGGAAGAGGTGGTGCGGATGAGGGGGTCGAGCAGCGGCGTGGAGAGGGTGCGGCCGTCAAGGCGGCGGAGGAGGTGCGGCGGGAGGAGCGGAGGCCGCATTCGTCTCGAACCGGAAGGAGGAGAGCAAGGGCGGGAATTGATTGAGCCGGCATTATTTTGCAACAACAACGTTTGGTCACTCCATTTTCTCACATGCGAGATCTGCTTTTAATGAAGTATAAAAACACTGTCCGTAGAAAATCCCTATCTCTACCACAGTTTCATGTTTCATTTCTTTCCCATCATCCATTCGTCCAACCTTCCCCCTATGATAAGGAAAAGCTTTCCTATCAGTCGGCTGATTACAGCCAGTGGGTCGACCGCATCGGCTGCTCGACGCGTGTCCATGTGATTCACACATCGTTGTTGAACCTTATCTTCTCAGATGTTTGTCTCTAGAAAATCTATCTCGTCGCTCTTCTCTCTCAGCAGCCACTCTTCACTTTCTCCCTACCGACTCTCATCTAGAGCCACCACCATTCAGCCATGCAACAGATGCGTCGCATGATCTCCGCCCCGCCGTACAATAGATCCAACAATTGATCACGAAGGTCAATTGATAAAGATATCATCTTTCTTCAACACACACACACAAAAGATATCCCTTTGAATGAACTACATTAGGCAAATCCTTTATCTTTCAACTCTCCAAGTTATTGTTTAAGCATAACCAACTAGCTCAGGGGTATCCAACACAGATTCTCGGAGAAAGGGTGGTTTAGAGGAAAACCAACTTGATCACGAACTCAACATAACGGTCAGGGGACAACCTAGTAATACTTTCGAGAAGATATTCGAAAAATCACGAACCATCGATATGTTACTAGGCTTGGTAACAATCTTTCTTTTCAGGACCAAAATGATATGATCAAAGGAGTGAGGGATTGACACAATCCTAACTCAGTGATCAAAGAGTGCACCATAAACATGGACTAGGTAGCACAATCAATCTTTGTGTGGTAATCTATAATCGACACGCTAAGAATAAAATTATTGTCCATTAACTACCAAGCAACGGGGTTGCTAAGAGTATTGATTTCACACATCACGGTTCATTTGTCGGCATTCCGGTTACAACCAACACGGAGACCGAGGAATGAATGATGATGGCGAGACGTATCACTGTATCAAGAATTCATAAGATAGTGTGCAATTCCCATTATATTCTTGACATAAAGAAGGTAATACTCCAAGGTAGAATAGAACAAAAGCTAGATTGACATCTTGATCTGCGGAATACAACTACGTTAACCCAATCCTAGATATGGATGAGGTACTGGAGTTTGTTTCTCGTAGTCGTTCTGAAATAGAACTGCTTGACGGACCACCGCAATAATAGGCACCGATGAACACGAATGCACAACTACTCCTGACTATCAATTGATAGACGATGGTCGGAATACAACTAAAGAGGGACATCAAAGGAACACATGGTTTTTCTGAGTTGTGGATGCATAGATTAACATGTCAAACAAAGATTAACACATTTCTTTCGAATAATCTATGCAGAAAGGTCGGATTGGCACTCACAAATATAGAATGGAGAACTCATCAAGAGCACTCCTGTTGTGATCTTTTGGTTCAATGAGCCAAGGATGGTTCATGTTATTGGAAGAATGATATACCACGACCCTCAAAGGCTAGAACAAAGTTACTAAACATCCTAAAGGAGCAATAATCACTATCAACATAAATGAGCAGGATGAATTAAGCCCGAGGTGACCGAGCAAGGAGCTCAACTTGACGAAGTGGTGATGCAGCACAGTCGATGCGGCGAAGCGAAGCCCCCGGTCCAGCTAATGATGATGAAGTTGGTCGGCATGTGACGCCGAAGTCCCCGGAGTAGGTTGATTAAGAGATGGCGAAGCCCATGTCAGCCAACAAGTCGAAGCAGGTTGGCGTGTTGGATGTTGGCTTGAAGAAGAGGCGGCACAACGATGCCGACATAGGTCAAAATTTATGACGCGGTCGATGCCAGCTTGATGAAGTAACCGTGCAGCGATGACAGTGTGCCCACCCCATGTAATTCGTGGGGCGACGATGTTCTCTTGGTGATTATTTGGCCCACGCGGTGCCAAAATCTTGTTTGGCTCGCCAAAGTGATGATCCAATGAGGTTGAACTCGGCTCGACGAAGTGCTGATCCGATGAGGTTGAACTCGGCAGCCGTGGTGCAACGCTGTCGGGCTGGTTTGACACCAATGCGACCATGAAGATCGCCTTGGAAGAATATCAAAATTTGTGGGCGCGTGTTTTAGGAACAAAACACAATACTCTAAAAAAAGTTTCCTTCAAAAAGGATCACTGGTGCGCGTCAGTCCTAAACAAACGGTTTAAAACCCCTTTCCAGGACAACATTTGGAACCGTCGCCAAGTGAGTGTGGGCGATAGAGGGGTCCTTCCGACATGACCCAGAAATCGTCGGGGATAGGGAGCCTTGATGCATACAGTTGTCCCTATATAACCGTTTCTGATATCTCGAATATCCCAAACGCTTCATCCTTGCTACTCGTTTGTGCTCGCATTGCCATCGCAGTCGGAGTTTTGTGGTTCTGCCTAAAACCAGGCAGATTCTAGGCACGGGAGCTTTCCAGGCAGATTCCAGGCACGGGAGATTTACGGTGCCTGGCACATCACAAACAGTTCATGATTATAAACCGTGTACGATAGGTAGACAATCACACACGTTTAGTTTTCCCGCATCGTATGTGATAGTGTCTGACACCACACACGCTTTGCGAACGGCAACTGTGTGCATGCTTGCACACGTTTCCTCTCTGTGAACCATCTCGGATTATGGTGTATATCGCAAACGTTTGTGTATTACCAACCGTGTGTGCCGTAATGACCTGCGCAACGTAATTTCGCCCTAATTTAATTGCCGCTATTTAAAATTGTACCTAATTTAAACTTGAAAGTAGGCTATAGCTTTATTCATATCCATCAGGTTCAAACAACCAATGCATTATTCGATTCACAGGTACATATGTTTAAGAATTACAGACGCACCAAATAAAGAATGATGTACCAGGGTTCTATACTTGTACTATTACAGATGATAAAGAAAGAGGCGACAGACATTCCAGTTGTTGAACAAGGTGAAGCGGAATGGCCCTATTATGCTCTTCTGGATGCAGAAGGCATGCAGGACTCTAGTCCAACCCCTTGTGATGGCCGGCCGCCAATCATGTAAATTGAGAGGTAATCTTGAGTAAACTGCTTCAGGATCCACTGCAAAAGAAAAAAGATTCAGATATTGTCATCTAACACAACTCATTACGGGCAGTAAAAAGAAGGCTACAGGGTTCTTACTTACCATCCTGCAGTTCACTGTTGTCTTGCATAAAGTGTAAACAAATAGTTCGATTGACACCTTTTGACCCATTTTAGTAACAATCTTTATCAGTTTCCTCACTTGATGCTGGTTCATGAATATCTCATTGCCCCATACGCAGAAAGGGTTGAAGTGTGGATCTTTTGCAATGATATATGTACCAAAAGCACCAGGTTAATATTAGAAGCTAAACAACAATTGAAAAATGATGTAGTACAACACTCCATCCATCCCATTATATAAGATTTTGTTACATGTATATCTAGACATCATCAGAACATTAAGTTAACACTCTTCCTTATTGCTATGTAGCCTGGGATTGCATATTTAGTCATTCAGTACAATGCATGTTGCTAAACAACAATTGAAAAACAAAAAGGCATGTTAACTGCAATATCCTTAACAACAACCAAATATCGTAATTCATAGTGGTATTGTTGAAACTGTTATTGATGAAATTGAACTGCATAGCAAATAGTTGCACATATAAAGCATGACATTGTGAAGAACTGAAATAAACAAGTCATAAGGACATCTCTAGGCGATCCTTAAAAAGTTAAAGGACTAAAACCCTTAGTGGATATATATATATACTCCAGCAATTTTTGGCCTTTTCTAGTCGATCCCCTAAACTTAAGGTTGTAAACTTCAATTTGATCAAGTTCAAAGCAGGTTCAACTGAAAGTAGCATGCATTCAAACATAAACATAAATAGTTTTGCATAACCGAACATAAAACATAAATTTAAACTAAGCTAAACTACTTTCAGTCAAAATAGAGGTCGAGCCAATCCTTCCTCGTCATGTACGATGTGCCGCGAGCCGGGTCCGGGCCAGTACCATCGTCGGGGTCGTTGGGGAAGGCACTCCTCCACTCGTCGACGTTGATCTCCTCGTCCTCAGGGCCCACCTCGACGCCCACCGCGCCGCCGTCGCCGCCGCCTTCGACCTCGTCATCAAAGGAGAGCGCGATAACCTCGCCGCCGTCCTCGCCGCCTTCGACCTCGTCATCGGAGGAGAGCGCAATAACCTCACCTCCCTCCGCGCCGGCAAAGATCGCCCGCTCTGATAGAGGCGAGGGTGTTCCGATCTTTTGATGAGATGATAACTATCGATTTGGTGGAGATGACTTTGACGATCCGACTACAAACATGCACGACGTTGCGCCTTAGCAATCTCTAAACCAACTCCGAGAGGTTATTGACCATGCCGGAGCACGATCAACCTGATCACGAAGGTCTATTCCTGCAAGCAATCGAAGAACAAGCAAGAATATGATAAAGCAATCTGAATATTGCGAATATGTATGAAGTATTGATAAAGGTGGGGATCCGAAAGCGGTCTTGGTCTGGTCGTTGGACACAAACGAAGTACACGAAGTTGCAATGGCTAACTTTTAATTAAACAAATCCCAAGCAAAAAGCTACTAGATGGATCTACTTATATAGGAGCAAGGGGTGGCGGCCAAGGAGGTGGGAGGGCGTCCCAAGGCAGCCTAAAACTAACCCTAGGTCGTACAAGGCTCATGGGCCCAAGTGGAGGTGATGCAACACCTTTGGACTTGTTGTTTGACTCGGATTCTGCTGCAGCATCAGATTGTTTCGTCGATATCTCAATGCTCCGGACGAATTTGAAGGTGAATCCAATTGGGTTGGAAAGAGCACGAAATCTAGTTTCCAACAAAAAACGAATCACCCAATTCGGAGTCCGTATGTAAAAGTTGTTGGCGTTTTGAGTCAGGTATGTATGTGCAGTCCGAATCTGAATCCAGAACGTGAGAGACTTGGACTCTATCTTCTCTTGGCCCAAAAGTGACGTGAGAGGACTTTTTGAACAGAACCTAAACTTCTCCTTTTCCCTTATCTTGATATGTGGATTGTACAAATGTCCCATACACCTGCAATTAGACAGAACCCAAAAGTGTGCGAAGTATTTTTGTTCTGGATAACATAAATAAATTATTGAATAGTTTGCACTAGAAATCACCTGACAAATATGCATGCATGCAATAATTTTGGTCGTATCCAAGGTAGTCATGTCCTCATCATCCTCGCCTTCTTGAAAACAAAGTTGTCCTCGGCGTTGCTTAATCTGAAATGTGGCTAACAAAAGAGACAAGGTGTGCATGTTGTATATGTATATGTCATTCATTTTTACTTCCCTTGGTTTTTGCAGATATGACACATGTATACATGAGTAACTTTCATAAATCATAAAATATAAAGCCAAAATATTATCATAAGTAGAAGGCATGAAAATATTGCAATTCAGGTTGCACATATAAGTGAAGCTCTTATTCATATCAAAAGATTGACAATATTCATCATTAAACCATCCCAACATTGGTGAATAAACCTTACGTGCATCAAATTTACATGCTACAACATGCTTAAATAAGAAAACATGCAATAAGTCATTTAACACAGAATGATCACCAAGATAGAGGTCATATCAAAATGATTAAACATTGGCACAATTATTTTAAAATGTATTTGATCCAAATCAGATTTATTTCCTGATTCACATGGTTCTTTGACATCAACAGTTAATTCAATGGGCGCACTCAAAATCGTTGGTATTTCAGTTGTTTGATCACATGATGCATTCATGACAGTAACATGATTCTCTAAAATAGGTGGCGTGCTCAAATCAACAGGTAACTCAACACATGATGTATTTAAGTTAATTAGGCATGCATCATTCTCATGTGAAGTTATATCATCAATACCTTTACTGTTACCTTGTCGCAAAGACGTAGTTGATGTAGGTATGGACAATGACAATGTACCATACACTTGAAATGATGTCGCACTCATAATCTGAGGTGTGGCTGCTCTAGTAGGTGCAACGGTGGAGGAATCAACCGATGGTAGTGAGCATGAATTGGAATATTAGTTGTTGTAGTCACCCAATGCATCCTCCTGTAACTGCCTCTCAAAGGTACAAGCACGAACATACATACCAGTAATGCAACGAGGAATATACTGAAATCTTGCCTGAATATCATGGTTCAAACCACCAAAAAATATATTCATTGTATCATCCTCAGATTCTTCAATGTTACAATGATGCATATAAGATTTGAACTCTTGGTAGTAAGCATGAACAGTGTTGTTGCCTTGTTTAAGTTGTTCAAATTTGCGAAGCAATTCACGACGATAGTAAGGAGGGAAAAATTGTTGTCTCATTACATCTTTCAAATCTTTCCAAGTTGTGGGTTGGTTATCAATGTTTTTCTTACAATGCACACTCCACCAAACAGAAGCAAAACCAGTAAATGCTCTAGTGGCAGCTCGTACTCGCTCAAGTTCAGAAAAGTCATGGTGTCTAAAAACTTGTTTTACTTCAAGATCCCAAGCTAGATAAATAGCAGGATTAAATCTACCCTCAAATGACGGTAAAGAGATAACCTGACCATGTGCTTGTGTGTGTTGTCCCAACTCTCGCGATGGTGAAGATGTGTCCGTCGTCCAAGAACTTCTATCTCCGGAACCTGTCATGATTAGTAGAAACAAGAAACAAAATTCGAGAATAATGTTCCTATGAACTACTAGGATGTGGTTGTAAAGTGCTCACAGTAAAGCAAATATCAATATCTTACGAGTTCTTACCATGCGGCGGCAGGTGGTGACAGGCAACCAGCGGTGTCAAATAACTCCGAAGAGTGTGTAAAGCGATTGCAAGGGGAACGTACGTATACACAACGTAGAAATATGTGGAGTTGGGTTGGCTATATATGGTAGCAAAATATTAGCAATAATCAATTCAGAGATGCAATGTTGAATAAATGCTCAACGACGGTACTGTGCTGGTCCTAGGCTAGACCGGACTAGAGACGCGAGCCTAGAACACTAATGAGGTCACGGCGTAGCACAACTAGCATCAATGAAGGATACTAAGTAGCTCTGGACAGCAAGATATAAGTGAAGATCACAACGGCAGTAAAGATAATGATGAAAAACAACTGCCAACCAGGATATACAACAACTCTCTCTCCAACTTTCCCCTTGAAAAGGTTGAGCCAATTTTCTAATAATTTTTCTCAAGAATGGCACTAACTCAAGCTTTCAAATGCCAAAAGAATCACTCAATTCCGAGTTGACATGAGGAGTCAAAAGATTCTAAATCTGGCCTGAAAAACTGGAATAAGCTGTTTCACGAACTTCGGAGGATAAAAAGACCTATTTAGAAGCCAATTTTGAGGCGCCAAATATTGAACTAGCTTCTGCAACTATTTAGATGCGTCTTGTCGCTTGCTTTCATTTGAGTACTCGCGGAGGCAAAACGGACTTCGTATGAGGAAGTTATGCCTGTTTTACTCAACAGTGCACAAAATAGATTCCAATCCGAATGAGTCTAGATAGATCCAAATTTTGTTATTTTTTCTTCTCTCTTTTTTTCCTCACACTTTTTTCTTTTTCTTTCTATCTATGACTTTTTTTTTACTTTTTTCTCTTTTTTTTCTCTGTCTGTTTTTTTCTCTCCCTCTTTCCAAAACAAACTAGATAAGATGCAGATTGGATCAAGCGAAGATGTGAACGATCTCAAATATGATTATGACAATGAACGGTGGGTAGCACGTGGTGGAAACTGATGGATGAGTGGTGGACGGCGGAAGGGATAACGATGCAGCGGCGGTGTGACTAATGTGAAGAGAACTCGAAAGTCTAAACGAACTAGACACTAAGACCAGCAACTCGACACGACGATGCAACCGATAATTCAACTATGCAAGCAATGAAAAGAAAATTGCAAAGGCTCATACTCGCTTGGACAAAGGATGAATAGTTCTAACTTCTTTTTGGCTTTTTTGTGGACTATAGGTATGAAGAACAGACTCGATCTAAACTATGAAAAACTGTAAAATCTCACCGAGCAACCTGAAAATCTGATACCACTTGATAGAGGCGAGGGTGTCCCGATCTTTCGATGAGATGATAACTATCAATTTGGTGGAGATGACTTTGACGATCCGACTACAAACGTGCACGACGTTGCACCTTAGCAATCGCTAAACCAACTCCGAGGGGTTATTGACCACGCCGGAGGACGATCAACCTGACCATGAAGGTCTATTCCAGCAAGCAATCGAAGAACAAGCAAGAATATGATAAAGCAATCTGAATATTGCGAATATATATGAAGTATTGATAAAGGTGGGGATACGAAAGTGGTCTTGGTCTGGTCGTTGGACACAAACGAAGTACACGAAGTTGCAATGGCTAACTTTTAACTAAACAAATCCCAAGCAAAAAGCTACTAGATGGATCTACTTATATAGGAGCAAGGGGTGGCGGCCAAGGAGGTGGGAGGGCGTCCCAAGGCAGCCTAAAACTAACCCTAGGTCATACAAGGCTCATGGGCCCAAGTGGAGGTGATGCAACACCTTTGGACTTGTTGTTTGACTCTGATTCTGCTGCAGCATCAGATTGTTTCGTCGATATCTCAACGCTCCGGACGAATTTGAAGGTGAATCCAATTGGGTTGGAAAGAGCACGAAATCTACTTTCCAACAAAAAACGAATCATCCAATTTGGAGTCTGTATGTAAAAGTTGTTGGCGTTTTGAGTCGGGTATGTATGTGCAGTTCGAATCTGAATCCAGAACGTGAGAGACTTGGACTCTATCTTCTCTTGGCCCAAAAGTGACGTGAGAGGACTTTTTGAACAGAACCTAAACTTCTCCTTTTGCCTTATCTTCATATGTGGATTGTACAAATGTCCCATACACCTGCAATTAGACAGAACACAAAAGTGTGTGAAGTATTTTTGTTCTGGATAACATAAATAAATTATTGAATAGTTTGCACTAGAAATCACCTGACAAATATGCATGCATGCAATATTCTTGGTCGTATCCAAGGTAGTCATGTCCTCATCACGCTCCGCCTCCGCGAGCTCCGGGTGCTGCCGGCGGAGCTCTTGCATGTAGGCCTCGTCGGCGGCCTCGGCCTCGAGACGCTCCCAAGCCTCGCGGTCCTCCCGCGCCATAGCTGAGCTCACCACCCCTGGCTCCGACGGAACAAGGTGGACCGGACGTGTGCCGAAGGGGAAATTGAGCCTAGCCGCTGCGCCGTGGTAGCGGACCTGCCAGCGGTCGTACTCCATGGCCGCAAGCTCGGCCGTGTGGAAGCTACCGAGCCACCGGTGGGTGTGGGTCTCTCGATCTGTAATCTCGGCGACCCACGTCCCCCACCGCCGCTGCCGGACCCCAAGGTAGGACTTTGTTGGCTTCCGGGTCCGGGGGAGGACGGGGAAGTCCTTGAACCGGCGTAGGGGCGCGGCGGCGGGCGGATCGGGGGACCGGCGACGGTGGATCGGGCCCGCGGAGGACGACGGGGACACCTCGGCGGCCACCTCGCCGACGTCGGGCGAAAAGGCCGCGATAAACCTCTTTTTGGCCATTGGCTACTCGAGCTCCCCGGCACACAGGGAGAGGTTGAGGATGGAGGCGCCGGCGATGGCGGCGACCTACCAATGGTTTCGAGGGTTGTGTGTGTCTGTGTGAGCGGAGGTTGTGTTTGAGGAAATGCTGCGGCAACTGAAAATTTTACTAGGCGGGAGTAACAAGGCGGGGCTACTAAAAATTTAGATCAAGGGCGAGCAGATATTTTTGAGATTGCGAGGGATGCAGAGGCGGGAGTAAAATGCCGAGGCTACCGAAAATTTGAATCAAGGGACTGAAGCAGAGAGGGATGCAGAGGTGGGAGTTTTGGGGGAGGGAGCTAGTGTGCTTGACACGCCGGCTGTGGACTGTAGCCGACACACCTTATCGCGTAAGCCATAGGCGTACTATACACCGACGGTGCTCCAAGATATTTTGTACTACATCTCACATGGTTGGCGAGAATAAGCTGTGTGGGATCTACTTGATTTGAATTACAAAATTGGGTCACAGCGGCAATGGACGGTGTTTGAATTGCTAGACCTTTTATCTGCAGTGAACATGCAACTGTATGTGTGTCGTAAAAGAATTGGAATTATTCAGGGTTCGTTTGGACATTTCATACATTAAACTGGTTTTCTAGCCATTTCAGGTGAACAATTCAAAATTAAACTACATGCACATGCTCCGGTGCATATAAATTGGTTGAAAAATCAAATCTGTGTCCTTCAATGCATGCTTAGGTCCCATGGAAGAAATGGGAATGAATTTTTCGGGGTTCGTTTGGCCTTTTTTATACATTAACTGGGTTTTCTAGGCATTTTATGTGCATAATTCAAATTTGAACTACAAGCACATGCTCCAATGCACTAAAGTTGGTTCAAAACTCACATGTGTGTCCTTGGGTGAATTTCTAGGTCCCATGCAAGAGATGGGAATGAATTTCAAACACCAGGGCACTGTTGATTGCCGACAAAACGTTGAGATACCTGGTTTTTAAATTCCAGTAAATCCAAAACTCTTCTGAAATTCATGAAACTTGGCATGCTATCATGGAGCGGCATCAACATGCCGTGGTGAAAATTTTGTCCCATTTGGGGCAGGTTTGGGTATGAGCTTCTCACAAACCAGAGCTTCTCACAACAAGAATGATGGTTTCGATAGGGAACGTACCACCTTTGGGGACGAGACGATATCCGTTGCCTCTTATTGCTTTCAAAAAAATTCTAGTGACAACATAGAACAACAGGAGTGTTGTGTTCAATCTTGGAATTTTTTGGGGTTCGTTTGGCCTTTTTTATACATTAACTGGGTTTTCTAGGCATTTTATGTGCATAATTCAAATTTGATCTACAAGCACATGCTCCAATGCACCAAAGTTGGTTCAAAAATCACATGTGTGTCCTTGGGTGAATTTCTAGGTCCCATGCAAGAGATGGGAATGAATTTCAAACACCAGGGCACTGTTGATTGCCGGCAAAACGTTGAGATGCCTGGTTTTTAAATTCTAGTAAATCCAAAACTCGTCTGAAATTCATGAAACTTGGCATGCTATCATGGAGCGGCATCAACATGCCGTGGTGAAAATTTTGTCCCATTTGCGGCAGGTTTGAGTATAAGCTTCTCACAAACCAGAGCTTCTCACAACAAGCATGATGGTTTCGATAGGGAACGTACCACCTTTGGGGACGAGACGATATCCGTTGCCTCTTATTGCTTTCAAAAAAAAATTCTAGTGTCAACATAGAACAATAGGAGTGTTGTGTTCAATCTTGGAATTTTTCGGGGTTCGTTTGGCCTTTTTTATACATTAACTGGGTTTTCTAGGCATTTTATGTGCATAATTCAAATTTGAACTACAAGCACATGCTCCAATGCACCAAAGTTGGTTGATGTGTCCTTGGATGAATTTCTAGGTCCCATGCAAGAGATGGGAATGAAATTCAAACACCATGGCACTGTTGATTGCCGGCAAAACGTTGAGATGCCTGGTTTTTAAATTCTAGTAAATCCAAAACTCGTCTGAAATTCATGAAACTTGGCATGCTATCATGGAGCTGCATCAACATGCCATGGTGAAAATTTTGTCCCATTTGGGGCAGGTTCGGGTATAAGCTTCTCACAACAAGAATGATGGTTTCGATAGGGAACGTACCACCTTTGGGGACGAGACGATATCCGTTGCCTCTTATTGCTTTCAAAAAATTTCTAGTGTCAACATAGAACAATAGGAGTGTTGTGTTCAATCTTGGAATTTTTCGGGGTTCGTTTGGCCTTTTTTATACATTAACTGGGTTTTCTAGGCATTTTATGTGCATAATTCAAATTTGAACTACAAGCACATGCTCCAATGCACCAAAGTTGGTTGAAAAATCACATGTGTGTCCTTGGATGAATTTCTAGGTCCCATGCAAGAGATGGGAATGAAATTCAAACACCATGGCACTCTTGATTGCCGGCAAAACATTGAGATGCCTTGTTTTTAAATTCTAGTAAATCCAAAACTCGTCTGAAATTCATGAAATTTGGCATGCTATCATGGAGCAGCATCAACATGCCGTGGTGAAATTTTTGTCTCATTTGGGGCAGGTTCGGGTATAAGCTTCTCACAAACCAGAGCTTCTCACAACAAGCATGATGGTTTCGATAGGGAACGTACCACCTTTGGTGATGGGACGATATCCATTGCCTCTTATTGCTTTCAAAAACTTTCTAGTGTCAACATAGAACAACAGGAGTGTTGTGTTCAATCTTGGAATTTTTCGGGGTTCGTTTGGCCTTTTTATACATTAACTGGGTTTTCTAGGCATTTTATGTGCATAATTGAAATTTGAACTACAAGCACATGCTCCAATGCACTAAAGTTGGTTGAAAAATCACATGTGTGTCCTTGGGTGAATTTCTTGGTCCCATGCAAGAGATGGGAATGAAATTCAAACACCAGGGCACTGTTGATTGCCGGCAAAACGTTGAGATGCCTGGTTTTTAAATTCTAGTAACTCCAAAACTCGTATGAAATTCATGAAACTTTGCATGCTATCATGGAGCGGCATCAACATGCCATGGTAAAAAAATTGTCCCATTTGGGGCAAGTTCGGGTATAAGCTTCTCACAAACCAGAGCTTCTCACAACAAGCATGATGGTTTTGATAGGGAACATCCCACCTTTGGGGACGAAATGATATCCATTGCCTCTTATTGCTTTCAAATATTTTCTAGTGTCAACATAGAACAACAGGAGTGTTGTGTAATTTTTTGTGATTTTTCGGGGTTCGTTTGGACATTTTATGCATTAACTGGGTTTTCTAGGCATTTTATGTGCATAATTCAAATTTGAACTACAAGCACATGCTCCAATGCACTAAGGTTGGTTGAAAAAAAATCTAATATGTGTCCTTGGGTGAATTTCTAGGTCCCATGCAAGAGATGGGAATGAAATTCAAATACCAGGGCACTGTTGACTGCCGGCAAAGCGTTGAGATGCCTGGTTTTTAAATTCTAGTAAACCCAAAACTCGTCTGAAATTCATGAAACCTGGCATGCTATCATGGAGCAGCATCAACATGCCGTGTTAAAAAATTTGTCCCATTTGGGGCAAGTTCGGGTATATGCTTCTCACAAACCAGAGCTTCTCACAACAAGCATGATGGTTTCGGTAGGGAACGTCCCACCTTTGGGGACAAAACGATATCCATTGCCTCTTATTGCTTTCAAAAAATTTCTCGTGTCAACATAGAACAATAGGAGTGTTGTGTCAATTTTTGTGATTTTTCGGGGTTCGTTTGGACATTTTTATGCATTAACTGAGTTTTCAATGCATTTATGTGCATAATTCAAATTTGAACTACATGGACATGCTCCAGTGCATATAAATTGGTTGAAAAATCAAATATGTGTCCTTGGGTGCATGCTTAGGTCCCATGCAAGAAATGGGAATGAATTTTAAACACCACGGCACCATTGATTGCCGGCAAAACATTGAGATGCCTCTTTTTTAAATTCTAGTAAATCCAAAACTCGTGTGAAATTCATGAAACTTGACATGCTTTCATGGAGCGGCATCAACATGTCGTGGTAAAATTTTTGTCCCGTTTGTGGCAGGTTTGGGTATATGCTTCTCACAAATGAGAGCTTCTCACAACAAGAATCATGGTTTCGGTAGGGAACGTCCCACCTTTGGGGACGAAACGATATCCACTACCTCTTATTGCTTCCAAAAATTTTCTCGTGTCAACATAGAACAACAGGAGTGTTGTGTCAATTTTTGTGATTTTTTGGGGTTCTTTTGGACATTTTTATGCATTAACTGAGTTTTCAATGCATTTAGTGCATAATTCAAATTGAACTACATAGACATGCTCCAGTGCATATAAATTGGTTGAAAAATCAAATATGTGTCCTTGGGTGCATGCTTAGGTCCCATGCAATAAATGGGAATGAATTTCAAACACCAGGGCACCGTTGATTGCCGACAAAACATTGAGATGCCTGGTTTTTAAATTCTAGTAAATCCAAATCTCGTCTGAAATTCATGAAACTTGGCATGCTATCATGGAATGGCACCCGGCATGATGTGGTATTTTTCGTGTCCATTTTGAGAGAAGGCGCACTCGAATAATGACAGCCAACAAAGGCATTTTGAAAAAATAGCTGCCACTTTAATATCTCAAACGTTTGTATAACTCAAAACGTGTGCGTTATGTTAACCAGTCACGTGACGCCACGTGTCTTGGTTTTTAATGGCTATAGGAGGTGCCGTGCGGACAGTTGCTTGACCTTGACTGAACGGGAGGTGTGCGAGCGCAGTCCGGTGCACAGGCTGACCGAGAGGCGTGCATGCTATCCTCCAATGCGCAGGCTCACGAGGAAGCGTGCGAGCTTTACGCTGCGCAGGCTCACTGGGAAGCGAGCCCTTTGATTTCCATGGCCACCGCCTTCCTCTCCATTAATGGCGCCCGAGCCTCTGTTTAATACGGGCGACCTTACTGCTCGCCTCCATTCCCCTCCCCCCGCAGACCTCCACCGCCGGAGGACATAGAATGATCATCTGCCACTAGTCTTCAAGTTTGGTGAATTCGACTCCGAGCCGGAGGAGATAGAAAATAAGGAGGAATGGGGCCTCATGGACATGGCCCAGAACGAGCTGACCGCGGCGGTTGCCGCCCCCGCTCCCGTCCCATCTCCCATCCCCGCTCCTGCGCCAGCGACCATCCCCGTAGCATTGACGGTTGGTCACTGAGCACTATCGTAGAGCTGGAAGCCGCGGGCGTCAGCAAGGTCACCACGGACCCGCGCAAGCTCGTGTACATGCCAGAGCCAGCGCCCGTGCCCGTGCGCGCCCCTCCACCCACCGTGGCGCCGGCCCCCGTGCATTTGGCTGCACCCGCCGCGCCCGTGCGCGCCCCTCCAAACACCACGGCACCGGTCCCTGTGCGTTTGGCTCCACCCGCCGCGCCCGTGCCCGTGCCCGTGCGCCCCCCCCCTCAGCGGCATGGGACGCTGCCGTCGACCGCTACCTCTCAGCGGCGCCAGTTGTCGTCCTCCCGCGCCCCGCCCATCGATCGCGTGACGACATGATGTTTGATTTACAAGTGAAAAACATTTTGTGCTGCCTTGAATACTTCAACAACGGCGTCCCGGAGGACGACAACGACGGTGCAGCACGCCGCCTCCGCCGCCGGTGGAAATAGTTTTTTTGGTGTTTAATACTGTATCTCGAATTCTCGATCATATGAATATAAATTCGCAGTGTGACTGAATGAAAGATATGGTTTGAACGAACTTGCATTTTTCTCTCTTAATGTACAGACTTATCAAACGATTTTCTTTTGAAAAAAACGTCAACGGTTTTTAAATATAAAACACTCATCGCAAACGTTTTAGTTAGAACACCTGTATGCAAATGGACAACTTCCCCAGGAAGCCAAGGGAAAATGTGCCGTGCAGGATTTCTGCATCCCTTCAATGCAAACGGTTGTTTTGCATGACCCGTGTGCAACCACGTACAAACAATTGGGTAAGATTTGCATATCTTTCATTTTGGGTATGTTGCCATTTCTCAAACTGGAAAGATTGACATTTGTTTATCTAGTAACATTGTCATTTGCCAACCTTGTAACACTGCGATTTGTCAAAATATGCAGCTACAAATCACTAGCACTATCTAATTTTTGCAACTAAAATCACTAGCACTGTTCATCTACGAGCAGGCGTGAGTTCATGGACGCATATGCAAATGTACCATTGATTACATACAACAAGTCATCAACCCACAACGACAACGAGGATACACGTTGGATTATAGATCATTTCCAACAAAACATTCTAGTAAAGTTTTTCTCACACAACAAATAACAAAGAGATGAAATGAACTTCTGCTCAACCACTCGTCGGCGTTGGAAACGCTTGCTTTGAACCAGAAGTGATTCTCTGGGAAGGGCCAGCTACTGTCAATCTCGAGAACAACGCAGGACTGATCATCCAGGCTGAAGCTGCCTATTTCAATACCCATATTGGGACGGTAGGGAAGCATAGTAATGTCCGAGGTATAGATACAGTTGCTTCTCATAAATGGTAGTAACGTTGTGTCAACAACAGCTGGATCGCCTTCCACCATCATTGGATAGTTTTGTCCAAGGAAGAGCGGGTTTCCTCCAAGACTTTCAATACTAAACCAGGGAGAAGGTGTTGGCGCTAGTACACCAGTATCCATCCGGAATACCCTGAAACGGATGTTGGAATAGGTCCGGAGAGTGCGACCATGCGAGACAACACCTGCTTCCTTAGTAACATCAGCAGTGCCCCGTATACAGACAAGAAGAGGTGATCCATCGGAATAAGTTGCCAGGCGCCACTGAGTATATGGGTCCTGCTCGTCCTCATGCTCGTGAATAAAATTTTCAAGTATAGGTGGTGGAATGTTCACAGGACCTTGGAAACACAAGAAGGTTAATTAGTAAATGGAAACTAGCTAACCCGCATGCATGTGGATGAAACAATTATAATTACGGTGGAAGACAAACGTACCGAAATCATGAGGATTCCATGCAAAAACAGTGCCACGAGTGGTGGCAGCAAACACAAGACCCTCGTATTGAATTGCATCACAGTACTCATCCGTGTATAGAAACTAATTTTTGAGCAATATCCATCGAGTCGAACCATGAAGGACGGCAACAAGCTTGTCCAAGATAGCGACAACATAAGCATTCCTATAACCCCAAGAGCGGTTGGGAACTCGACAAATTGCTATCTTCCGTAGACGACAGTCAGCATGATCGTATTTGAACTCATGTAGAATACCGGTGTACTCAACCTCTGGGCAGTCGTCTGAGATTTTTTGAAGTGGAACCCGGTGACGAGTGTACACATTCACAAGTTCCCACTCGCAGTTGTACCCAATATAAACAACCCAATCTCCATTTGCGCCTGCCCAAGCCTTGCCCTCAAGTGATGGCATCTTAACATCATACGTATCATTATCAAGCGGCATCAACTTACACAAGGCGAGGCTTCCCTCGTCCCCGGGCCAGTCAGCAGGGTCACGGCGAAGAAGATAAGGGAGATCAAACCGCTCCTGAACCCTTGGGTTCCTTGTAATGATGTTATTAGTTGAGTCGAGAATGGTCTTGAACGAACCTGCCATGCTAGCCAGGTGATGACGTCGCACCGATCAATGAGTTCCTCCACCGCGTCATCACTCAGATCCGGGCAAGAATAACGGGGTAGTTTCCGGCTTGTTCCCTCCATGGAGAAGACGATCAAACAATGGCATAAGGAAGGGTGAAGGCAAATGGAGGAGGGAGGAAGAGCTAGCGTGCGACAACAGTTCCAAATTGAGAGGGAAATGTGAAGAGTCGGTGGACGGTTGCCACGGTACACGAAGAGGCGCCTGGGGAGCGAACGGTTGCCACAGAGGTCACACACTGACGACAAGGGCTGAGTGAACTACATGCAATCCCATCGCACAACACACACGTCTTGTTAAGTAGAACCATTTCTGTTTTCTTGTGTCAACGCAAACAGTTCATCCGAGTGAACCGCATGCCGTATATCCCACACACCTTGATCTGGCTGACCGTTTCTTTTGTGTTGCCTAATCACAGACAGTTCATCCGAGTGAAATGTATGTTGTATATCGCACACACCTTCATCTGGCTGCCCGTTTCTTTTGTGTTGCCTAATCACAAACAGTTCATCCGAGTGAACCGTATGTTGTGTATCGCACACGCCTTTATCTGGCTGCCTGTTTCTTTTGTTCCTCCTCATCACAAATAGTTAACTGAACTGAACCGTATGCCCTTCATCGCGCACGCAACTAAAACCTGAACCGTGTTTGATGCATCCGTCACCGCAAATGTTTTATAAATTTCTGACGGTTTTCATACAACACCGTTTGCGATTATGGCATCGCACACAGTTTCTCGAAGGGTCTCTGATTGTAGTGTCGCGTTAGCAGCATCCTGCAGTAGTGGATGTCTGATAACCCGTTCATGAAAAAGATGAACTCGGGTGGATTCGTTTTCGTGCAAAAAATAGATCCAAAAATTGACGCACTCGTCGGACGTTTCCCAGAGTTTGAACGGTTGGATCGAGCTGAAATGTTGAGGGGTGGTCGATATAGGAATCTGGCAGGAGATCAACAGTTGGAACTTCCCAAGGACGTCTGAGCTGGATGTTGAACTCCCCGCTTCAAACTCGTCCAGATTCCAATCCAGATTCGACATGGCTCCGGTATATCGGTGATCACCAGAGCTCCATCGGAATGCAACGGAATTTTATAGGGTTGTTCTAGACTCAATTCTGCACAACTCCATCGAAGCAATCATCAAAGCGACGCTCAAGGAGGCGGGGACGGCGAACATAAATCCGCTGTCCATAAAAAACTATTATCAATCTGCACACAAGCCATCGATCTTCTCATTGATCTCACAATGGAACTCTCAATGAAAGCACTAATGTCGGTGGTAAAACCAGCAGACGTCAGGGTAGGGGGTCCTGAGCTGTGGATCTCGGATCGATGGTAACAAGAATGAAGGAGACGATGTTTACCCAAGTTCGGGCCTTCTCTATGGAGGTAAAACCCTGCGTCCTACTCTTGTTCATATTGATGATGATCTATCGAGTACAAGCTTGATCTACCTCGAGATCATAAGGAGGACCTATCTATAGGGCTAGGTGAATATAATTGTGTTGAGATCTAATGATCGAGAATATGATCTATCAACTAGCCTGACCCCGACTTATATAATGTACCAGGGCCAAGGATGACAAGAGTTAATTGCTTGTTTTCGAAGTTTTCCGAGATCTTTACTTCGATTCTTTTGCCTAAGTGCTTATGTATGCAATTGCTTGCTTACGATAGATTGATCGGAGTGTGACGAGTAGAACTATCAGGAGTTATGAGTGTGAATCATCTTCATCAACAATACAAGGCAAGTTCACACTTTGATCATATCCCTTCATTACCCAGTTTTTATGCATTAGTCTTATCCCTCAAACATTACATGAGTAGGATTAATAACATGTGGGTATTGGGAAGTAGTTGATGAGGTAGGAACCTATTGTCTTATATTCAAACCTGGGGTGTTACTACGTTATGCTGCTATGCTATGCTCGTAGACGTGGATTGGTTTGAGAGAATTCATGAAAGATGTGAGAGATTATTGTTAACTAAGGTTTAACTTAAGGTGGCTACTTTAATACACATCTGGGTGGATTGGTTGGGGCACCCTGGGGATACCAGTGGATTGCCCGGACACGTGGGGAATCCAGTGTTGTCCTAGGAGATCCCGGGGTTACCGTGTGATCATCCTATGGTTCGCCACCCAGGCTCAAAGGGATCATATGATTATTCATGCTAGAAACTTTCGTGTGCAGCCACAAGCCATTATGGGCTCTGGCATAGTTGAGTAAGTTGTGGGAATCCTTTCCATGATGGGCTAGCAGATGTAGGGGGATTGCAGGTGTACCAGCCTATCTATCGGTTAAGGGGACCTCTTCGGAAAGACTGTGTCTCGGTCATCCGTTTCTCAAACGACATGCAGTGCGAGAAATACAACGGAGGAGATCGAGTCTTGTGGGGAAAAGTGCGCAAACCTCTGCAGAGTGTACAAACTAATCATGGTTAGCCGTGTCCCCGGTTATGGACATCTTGAGTATCTGGTACTTGAATTATTGATTTGATCTCATCACGTTACTTAATTAATTTGTCGGGTTGTTAACTTTTAAATTTGGGATTGAGATGGGGTTACCATTCTCAATGTTTTTCAACAAACTTTGTAGTTAAATAAAATATATTCCTTTGTTGTAGGAAAAAATTGGCTTTATGCAAAGATAAACTTAGAGCTTTCCACCAGCCAAATATGCATGTAGTGATAGCTATTGTTCATCATTATCCTATGGTGTGAATTTGCCAGTACATTCAATGTACTGACCCTTTGTGGCTGCAACGTCTCATGTTGCAGGAAACCTTACGACGAGTAAGTGATATGTTAGGGTTACAATTTCTACGCTCAACTTTGTCGTTGGTGTTGATGGGAATCCACAACCTTGTTGTTACTTCCGCTATATGGATTGAGGTAATTGTATTTACGCTACTTTATACATGTGATTTACCTCTGTTATAAATCCTCGAGTACTGTGTGTGTCAGCATACCGATCCAGGGATGACACTTAAGCACAGAGACTTGATCCATTTGGGTCGGGTCGCTACATCCACTCACCCAAACCACCAGTTATTATGCGGCGACGGCAGCCTCACACCGCAGCCGAACCAGTGAACCCTCGTACTCCTCTCCGCGTGGGCATCCACTGTCGCGTCTTCCCCGGCTCCACGTCGTCCCCTTCCTAGGCCTCGCCGTCGTCCACCGCCTTGGTGCTCTCGGCTCGGCGTGGTCAATGTGGTCAACGACCAACTTCCATTGGAAGAGTACTGTACGTGGAGAGGCTGACAACTGGGTCCACAGCCGCAGCAAGGAAGTGCCTCCTTATTATGCAGAAAATAATGATTCCTCCACCTGACAGCTGAGACCCACCGGACAGGCCACCGTATTTCGTGAAAAAAATGTTCCCCCCTGACTGCTGGGACCCACCAGCTACATCTTCGCACGCAAGGAAGCGCGTCCATATTACGGGGAAAAATGATCCGCCCCCTGACTGCTGGGACCCACCAGCTACATCTTCGCACGCAAGGAAGTGCCTGACAGTCGGGACCCACCTGGTCGAAGCGTACGTAGCATTGTCATTCTGGTCGCGAACGTGTACGCACATACTGGTCAATGTAGAGGCGCGCATGTAGCATGTACACGTACGTACAGTGGCCATGGTGCAAGAAAGTAAATACGGCCACGTACGTACATATGGGCGGGGTCTCGAATGCCTACTCGTGCATACGTATGGCCAGGGCTCGTGTACATGGCTGGGTCGGAACGGAGAAACTGCGTCGTCGTCGTGTTCATGGGGAGGCAACAGAATGCGTCGTGTTCATCGGGAGGCAACGGAATGCGTGCTGTTCATCGGGAGCCAACCGGCTTAGACAGAACAGCCCATGGAAACGAGGCCCAGCGTACCGCAGAACGGAGGAAACGGCCTTGTGTTCGACCAGCCACGGTCGAAACGGGATCATGTTCATTGGGAGGGGTCTGGCATACCGCAAAATGGAGGAAACGGACTTATGTTGGACCTCCTACGGTGGAAATAGGGTCTATTGATCGGGAGGGGTGTGGCGTACCGCAAAACGAAGGAAACGAACTTGTGTTGGAGCGCTATGGTCGAAACGGGGGTCCTGTTCATCGGGAGGGGTGTGGCGTACCGCGAAACGGGACTCCACGGGATACTGTTCATCTCCACCGTCGACCTCCTCCAGCCTCCACGGGCTACTGTTCATCCACCGCCGACCTCCTCTAGCCTCCACCTACGACTGTTCATCCAGCCTCCAACGCTCCTCCACCGGCTACTGTTCAACCAGCCCTCTCCACGGGGTCCTGTTCAACCACCCCTCCATGGGGTACTGTTCATCCAGCCCTCCACCGGCTACTGTTCATCCAGCCCTCCACGGGGTCGTCCTGTTCATCTAGCCCTCCACGGGGTCCTGTTCATCCACCCCTCCACTGGCTCAATCGATCGGGGTCCTGTTCATCCAGCGGAAACGGCCTCTACTACCATGGGGTCCTGTTCATCCAACCCCCCACCGAGAACTGTTCATCCAACCCCCCACCGGGAACTGTGCATCCAAACCCCCCAACAACACTCACTGTTCATCAAGGGAAGGAGGCAGCAGTGTTCGATCGGCTTCAGTTAGCAGCAGTAGCGAAGGGATCGATCGATCGCTCGGGTTCAGTAACACGTAGCCTGCAGTGCAATTGCTCGTGTTCAGTTAGAGCCCAACGCCTCGCTTGGGTTCAGTTAGAGCGCAACGCCTCGCACACACGCGCGTACGTACGAGAGAAACACGCATCGCTCGGCCCCGACCAGCCACCGTAACCGGGAACTCCCTGATATTTTCCTCGCCCTTGCTTCTACCACGGTTTTGTCCGTCATGGACGGCCCAAAGAATGTCATGCAGTTGCGTCTCCGGCCCGCCCAGGATGAAAGGCCCATTTTCTCTCATGATTTTTTGTCATAGAAGTAGGACCCCACCACATCTATTATGATACCGAGTTTTGTCACAATTATCGTCACAGAAGTGTCATAAGTATGACAGATTTTTTTCGATCGGCCCAGAATATCACGGATGTGTCTTTTTTTGTAGTGTGAAGAATTAGTTCTTCATTCCAATCACATATATCAGTGCAAAAGTTGAGCAGTCCAGCATCGTGAAGAACACTGAGGACTGGCGTGAAGCAAGGCAGTGATTCCATGTCCACGCGAGGAATATGTTCATGGTCGAAGACTTTTTCCTTATCAAAAAGCAGTGAAGAATAGAAGTTTGCTTGGCTGATAGTCCATAAACGCTTCCTTCTAAGACGAGCAGAGTCATATGGGTTGTAATCTGTGAAGAACACATGCTCGTGGAAGAAGTCATCGGCCTTGAAGGTTTGCTTCTTAGAGAAGGGATTCTTCGGCTTGGGCTGAGGAGTATCAGTCAAAGGCATCACAGCCTCAGGAATCACATTCTCAGGCACCACAGGCTGAGGAATTTCAGTTTCAACTTTAGTTGTAGCCTGGGTCTTTATTTCTTCAGCAGCATTTTCATCAGCACTAGTGGCTGGAATTTCTTCAAGAATAGACGGAGTGGTGCGAGGTTCTTCAGAGCCCATTATAACTTCAGTGTGCACTGGGGACTGAGGGATTTGTTGCAGTGGCGTGAACAAAGGAGAGTTGGGGTGCTGACTTTCCCAAAATTCATCATTCATCATAGGTGTGGTGCTCCCAATGTCCACGTCTTCATCTTCTTCACTTAATTCTTCAACGCATGCCTCTTTAGCTATGAACTGAGGCACTGGCGATGAAACAACTGGATTTGAAGGGATGTCATCCACTTCAATTTCTTCGTCCAACTGCTCTGAAGAAGCAGCAGAAGGAACGTCTTCAGCAGATGCACTTGGGATCTCATAATCTTCACCAAAAGGAACGAGTTCCTTTGATGGCATGCTTGAGACAGGAATAGCATCAATTGGATTCTCAAATGAGCTTGTCAATGTCTTCATCTTCTTTGGTGCTGAAGACTGAGATGAAGTAGATGCTTTCCTCTTCTTCACTGTTGCTCGCTCCGCAGCTTTGGTTTTCTTCACTTCTGATGCAGAAGGAAGAATTGGACTTGGTGTTGGTGCAGGAGGAGCAGAGGAAATTGGTTCAGTTACCTCAGGCACAACTATATCAGTTTGCCTGGTTGGTTCAGATTCTTCAGGCACAACGGTTGACGCCTTAGCGGGCCTGGCTTGTTCTTCAGGCGCAACACTAGTGGTTGCCCTGGCAATGTCATCAGCGGCTGGAATGCAGTCATCAGCCCTGGTACTAGTAGTTTCATCAGCAGCTTGATTTTCATCAGTGGTGCTGGCATGTTCTTCAGTCGGTTGAGCAGATGCTTCAGCCTGAGGAGATTCAGCTTTTGAAGTGAATTTTTCAGTTAACTTCACAAACCTGACTTTGGCTCCAAGCCAGTCAGCATAATAGCGATCAAATTCATCACTCAGATTCTTGATGTCAGACTGAAGAGCCACAAGTTCATCAGTTGTCATTCTGACAACGTTTTTCTTCAGATAGCGCTCCTGTTTGTACTGCGCTTTCTTCAACTGCATGGCCTTCTCGAATTTCCATTTTTCTTCGCCTATGAAGGCGGTAAGCATGTGACTTTGACCAGGTGTAAGATTGAAGTCAGGCATAGGAGTGTTGGGGTTCTTGTGCCAAAGATCAATGAAATCAAGGATCAACTTTGGATCCAAAAGCAAGGGCACATTTGTGCCTTTGGCTCTAGCGGCCCTTTGCTGTCTATCTCTGATGATTTCAGTAAGTTCCTCATCATCAACTTCGTCTTCATCAGACGGCACTTGAAAGGCGACATGCTTCTTGTGAGGACTTGGTCTAGTGCCTCGTCCAGCAGTGGCCTTGGTCTTCAGCAGAGTGGGACCTGTTGAGGAATTCGAAGCAGCTGAAGAACTTGCAGAGGCACCTGAGGCAATAGATTTTCCTAAGGTCCTTTGGCACGAGGCGAGATGCACAGGTGCTGAGGACATTGCCGGAGGAGTTGAGGGTTTTGGAACTTGAGGGACTGGAGCAGTGTGCGGAATTGGCCGTGAGGGCTTTGAAGAGCTGGGCCGTGAGGGCATTTCTGAGGAGCTTGGCCGTGAGGGCATTGAAGCTGAAGCACTGGGCTTGTGAGCAGGCTTCTTGGGCATAGCCTTTTTAGGCTTGCTAGCTGAGGCCTCAGCAGTGGCAGCAGTAGAATCTTCATTAAATTTCTTCACTGCCTCTTTTGCCATTTTAGCCAACTTGGTTTGACGCTTGGCCCATTCCTTGGGAAATTCCTCACCTCTTCTGATGCTAGAGGGATCAGCTTCTTGGCCTGGTGCCAATGGAGGTCTTGGGCATGGAGGGTGTACAGCGAATTTCTTCATGTACTTGGGAGTGACATAGCGATATTCCCTCCATTCTCTGGCCCATCTCCTCTCTATCTTTTGGATGCGCACCTTGCGCTGATTTTTGGTCTCCTTGCCATGTTTGGCCTCATCAGGAGTGCAATATTCATCATAGATATCCTCAGGGATTTCAAATGCCGTGTTGACTTCCAATTTCTTCCCTCCCTTCTGAGGTTTCTTGCCATCTGCCATTTTCTTCAGCTGAGGATTTTGAACTATTGAGTTCTCCGAAGAGGTATGCAACTTTTCTTCGAGGAACGCTGCAAATAAGTTAAGTTGATGAGAGACTAGTGATTCAGCAGCGGACATGTGTACCTGTGAACAGAGTATAGGTGCGAAGAATTTGGAGAGGTCATATGCGTTCTCGGAAGAGTTTTACAAAAAGGAACAAGTTTGAGGAATTTGACCAGATGTCTCTTGAGGAATTTCACTAAGCGTTCTTTGACTTAGGTTCCAGAGTTGTATAGATTGGAAATCCACACAATTGAGGAATCTTGAAGAAAAATGTTGCTTAGGGAAACAGATCAAGAACATATGTTTGTGCGAGGTGTTTAGAGTGTGAAGATTGAAGAATAAATACCTTTTGAAGATTTTGTAGAAAACATATGAATCAACAAGGGCAGTAAAAGTGACTTTTAATTACCCTTGACGAAGAACACGACGAATTGAGACTTAGTAGATTTGAAGCTCGTCGGTTCAGATCTTCCACGCCCTAACTTTGCTGAGGAAGACAACTACGGCGGCGGCGGAGTGAATAAATCCTCAGCCGGCGCGAGTGCGATGGCGACGAGGTCGAGGCAGCGAAGCTCTTCCTCACCGGCGATGATGGAAGTAGCGGCAGCGCTAGGTTTTGAGAGCTCGAGCGAGGGAGTGAGGTTGAGCGGAGTAAAAACAGTCTGAGGAGTGTGAGGGGTATTCTTAGCAACGAATATCTTGCCTTCGGATCTGTGATAGAAGGTGTACCCAACAGTCTCCTTTGGGTATCCTATGGAGACACATTTCTCCGATTTGGGTTCGAGCTTATCAGGTTGAAGCTTTTTCACATAAGCATCGCAGCCCCAAACTTTAAGGAATGACAACTTTGGTTTCTTGCCAAACCACAGTTCGTATGGTGTCATCTCAACGGATATAGATGGTGCCCTATTTAACGTGAATGCAATTGTCTCTAATGCATAACCCCAAAACGATAGTGGTAAATCGGTAAGAGACATCATAGATCGCACCATATCTAATAAAGTATGGTTATGACGTTCGGACATACCATTACGCTGTGGTGTTCCAGGTGGCGTGAGTTGCGAAACTATTCCGCATTGTTTCAAATGAAGACCAAACTCGTAACTCAAATATTCTCCTCCACGATCAGATCGTAGAAACTTTATTTTCTTGTTACGATGATTTTCCACTTCACTCTGAAATTCTTTGAACTTTTCAAATGTTTGAGACTTATGCTTCATCAAGTAGATATACCCATATCTGCTCAAATCATCTGTGAAGGTGAGAAAATAACGATACCCGCCGCGAGCTTCAACATTTATTGGACCACATACATTAGTATGTATGATTTCCAACAAATCTGTTGCTCGCTCCATTGTTCCGGAGAACGGAGTCTTAGTCATCTTGCCCAGGAGGCATGGTTCGCAAGCATCAACTGATTCATAATCAAGTGATTCCAAAAGCCCATCAGCATGGATTTTCTTCATGCACTTTACACTAATATGACCCAAACGGCAGTTCCACAAATAAGTTGCACTATCATTATTAACTTTGCATCTTTCTATTTTCAATGGGCGTATGACCATCGAAGGTTTTATTCATGTAAACAGAACAACAATTATTCTTTGACTTTAAATGAATAACCGTATTGCAATAAACATGATCAAATCATATTTATGCTCAACACAAACACCAAATAACATTTATTTAGGTTCAACACTAATCCCAAAAGTATAGGGAGTGTGCGATGATGATCATATAATCTTGGAACCACTTCCAACACACATCGTCACTTCACCCTTAACTAGTCTCTGTTCATTCTACAATTCCCGTTTCGAGTTACTAATCTTAGCAACTGAACTAGTATCAAAGACTGAGGGGTTGCTATAAACACTAGTAAAGTACACATCAATATCATGTATATCAAATATACCTTTGTTCACTTTGCCATCCTTCTTATCCGCCAAATACTTGGGGCAGTTCTGCTTCCAGTGACCAGTCCCTTTGCAGTAGAAGCACTTAGTCTCAGGCTTAGGTCTAGACTTGGGCTTCTTCACTTGAGCAGCAACTTGCTTGCCATTCTTCTTGAAGTTCCCCTTCTTCCCTTTGCCCTTTTCTTGAAACTAGTGGTCTTGTCAACCATCAACACTTGATGCTTTTCTTGATTTCTACCTTCGTTGATTTCAGCATCACGAAGAGCTTGGGAATCGTTTCTGTTATCCCTTGCATATTATAGTTCATCACGAAGTTCTAGTAACTTGGTGATAGTGACTAGAGAACTTTGTCAATTACTATCTTATCTGGAAGATTAACTCCCACTTGATTCAAGCAATTGTAGTACCCAGACAATCTAAGCACATGCTCATTGGTTGAGCTAGTCTCCTCCATCTTGTAGGCAAAGTACTATTAGAGGTCTCATACCTTTTGACACGGGAATGAGTATGAAATACAAATTTCAACTCTTGGAACATCTTATATGCTCCGTGTCGTTCAAAACATTTTTGAAGTCCCGGTTCTAGGCTGTAAAGCATGGTGCACTAAACTATCAAGTAGTCATCATACCGAGCTTTGTCAAACATTCATAACGTCTGCATCTGCTCCTGCAATATGTCTGTCACCTAGCGGTGCATCAAGGACATAGTTCTTTTGTGCAGCAATGAGGATAATCCTTAGATCACGGATCCAATCCGCATCATTGCTACTAACATCTTTCAACTTAGTTTTCTCTAGGAACATATCAAAAATAAAACAGGGGAGCTAAACGTGAGCTATTGATCTACAACATAGATATGCAAAAACTATCAGGACTAAGTTCATGATAAATTAAAGTTCAATTAATCATATTACTTAAGAACTCCCACTTAGATAGACATCCCTCTAGTCATCTAAATGATCACGTGATCCAAATCAACTAAACCATGTCCGATCATCACGTGAGATGGAGTAGTTTTCAATGGTGAACATCACTATATTGATCATATCTACTATATGATTACGCTCGACCTTTCGGTCTCCAGTGTTCCGAGGCCATATCTGCATATGCTAGGCTCGTCAAGTTTAACCCGAGTATTCTGCGTGTGCAAAACTGGCTTGCACCCGTTGTATGTGAACGTAGAGCTTATCACACCCGATCATCACATGGTGTCTCAGCACGAAGAACTGTAGCAGCGGTGCTTACTTAGGGAGAACACTTATACCTTGAAATTTAGTGAGAGATTATCTTATAATGCTACCGTCGAACTAAGCAAAATAAGATGCATAAAGGATAACACATGCAATCAATATAAGTGATATGATATGCCATCATCATCTTGTGCCTTTGATCTCCATCTCCAAAGCACCGTCATGATCACCATCGTCACCGGCGCGACACCTTGATCTCCATCGTAGCATCGTTGTCGTCTCGCCAACTATTGCTTCTATGACTATCGCTACCGCTTAGTGATAAAGTAAAGCAATTACATGGCGATTGCATTTCATACAATAAAGCGACAACCATATGGCTCCTGCCAGTTGCCGATAACTCCGTTACAAAACATGATCATCTCATACAATAAAATTTAGCATCATGTCTTGACCATATCACATCACAACATGCCCTGCAAAAACAAGTTAGACGTCCTCTACTTTGTTGTTGCAAGTTTTACGTGGCTGCTATGGGCTGAGCAAGAACCGTTCTTACCTACGCATCAAAACCACAATGATATTTCGTCAAGTATGTGCTGTTTTAACCTTCAACAAGGACCGGGCGTAGCCACACTCGATTCAGCTAAAGTTGGAGAATCTGACACCCGCCAGCCACCTGTGTGCGAAGCACGTCAGTAGAACCAGTCTTGTGTAAGCGTACGCGTAATGTTGGTCCGGGCCGCTTCATCCAAAAATACCGCCGAATCAAAGTATGACATGCTAGTAAGCAGTATGACTAGTATCACCCACAACTCACTTGTGTTCTACTCGTGCATATAACATCTACGCATAAACCTGGCTCAGATGCCACTGTTGGGGAACGTAGTAATTTCAAAAATTTCCTACGCACACGCAAGATCATGGTGATGCATAGCAATGAGAGGGGAGAGTGTTGTCCACGTACCCTCGTAGACCGAAAGCGGAAGCGTTATGAAAACGCGGTTGATGTAGTCATATGTCTTCACGATCGACCGATCTAGTACCGAACGTACGACACCTCCGCGATCTACACACGTTCAGCTCGGTGACGTCCCATGAACTCACGATCCAGTAGAGCTTCGAGGGAGAGCTTCGTTAGCACGACGGCGTGATGACGGTGATGATGAAGCTACCAGCGCAGGGCTCGCCTAAGCACTACGACGATATGACCAAGGTGGATTATGGTGGAGGGGGGCACCGCACACGGCTAAGAGATCAATGATCAACTTGGGTGTCTATGGGGTGCCCCCCTCCCCCGTATATAAAGGAGTGGAGGAGGGGGAGGGCCGGCCCTCTACTATGGCGCGCCCTGGGGAGTCCTACTCCCATTGGGAGTAGGATTCCCACTTTTCCAAGTAGTAGGAGTAGGAGAGAAGGAACGGGAAGAGAGAAGAGAAGGAAGGAGGGGGCGCCGTCCCTCCCCCTAGTCCAACTTGGACTAGGCCTTGGGGGGGGGGGCCTGCCCTAGGCAACCCCTCTCTCTCTCCCCTAAAGCCCAATAAGGCCCATATACTCCCCGGCAAATTCCCGTAACTCTCCGGTACTCCAATAAATACCTGAACCACTCAGAACCTTTCCAATGTCTTAATATAGCCTTCCAGTTGTAGCAATCCAACCTCAAACGGTCGAATCTCTGTGCTTAAGTGTCATCCCTGGATCGGTAATGCTGACACACACAGTACCTGAAGGATTTATAACAGAGTAACAATCACACACTTATTACATAAAATGTCTCAAAAGAGAACTTATTACAATAAATATGTCTTAAGGTTATCCAAATAAGATAACAACGGAAGGCTTGGAAGATAAAGTGAGTCCATCAACTCCAGCGGCATAGCTGAGTGCACGACAAACGACCTAGCGCACCTTACTCTTCGTCTGAAAAGTCTACAACATGATATGTTGCAGCCCGAAACGGGTCAGCACATGGAATATGTTGGCAATATAACACAGTAGAGCAAAGAATAGAATAAAGGCTATCACTACATGCATATATGGCTGGCGGAGGCTCTACGGTTATAATGTTTTGCGAAAAGCCAATTTTTTCCTACAACAAAGGAATATATTTTATTTAACTATCATGGTGGTTGATAAACATTGAGAATGGTACCCCCATCTCAATCCCAATTAAAAGTAATTAACAACCCAACAAATTAATTTAGAGTGATGAGATCAAACCAATAATTCAAGTACCAGATACTCAAGATGTCCATAACCGGGGACACGGCTAACCATGATTAGTTTATACACTCTGCAGAGGTTTGCACACTTTTCCCCACAAGACTCGATCTCCTCCGTTGGATTTCTCGCACTTCATGGTGTTTGAGAAACGGATGACCGAGACACAGTCTTTCAGAAGCATTAACTCTAACCCCGGGAAGACAGCACCAACCTACATCCCCTACATCTGCTAGCCTACCACTGGAAGAGGTCGCACAACATACTCAACTATGCTAGAGCCCATAATAGCTTGTGGCTGCACACGGAAGTTTCTAGCATGAATAATCTTATGATCCCTTTGAGCCTAGGTGGAGGACCATAGGAGGATCACACGGTATAACCCCGGGATCTCCTAGGACAACACTGGTATAACCCCAGGTGCCCAAACCAACAATCCACCCAGACGTGTATTAAAGTTGCCACCTTAAGTTGATCCATTAATTAACAATCTCACATCTGTCATGGATACACTCAAACCCAATCCACGTCTACGAGCATAGCATAGCAACATGAGCATAACGTAGAAGTAACTCCCAAGGGTTTGATAATAAAACAGGTAATAGGTTCTACCTCATCAACTACTTTCCCAATACCCACATGTTATCAAATCCTAACCATGCAATGTTGGAGGGTTGTAACTAATGCATAAAAACTGGGTATGAAAAGAGTATGATCAATGTGTTACTTGCCTTGCTGACGATCTGCAAACCCTAGAGACTCGTAGTAGCACGCTTCGCACTCCGGAAATTCTATCGCAAACAAACAATAGCATACATAAGCACTCAAGCAAAGATGCACGGGTAAAACTCAAATAAAAAGATCAAATCTGAAAATCCAACTGAAAAGATTCGATCTGCAAAAAGAATCAATCGAACCCAGTCAAAAAAAAGAATCAATCGAATCGGAGTTACGGAACTGAAACTACGGTCAAAAGAACTTCGAATTCAAATCTGCTTGAAACCAAATTTTAAATTGTCAAAACCTTGTTCAAGTTGATTAGACAGAAATAGGGGCTCGAGACAAAGATTTTGGCGTTGGTTTCACTGGATTTGGACAAACGGTTAAGAAACGACGAGGGTTTGAAGATCAGGGGCTAATCTACGATAAAAGTAATCGCAGATAGGTTCCTGGCTGAAAATAAAATAAAAAGAAAGACTAACGAACGAACGTTCGCTGTCTGAACCTAACCGGCGAACAATGTTCGTTAAAACGAGTGTACGGACGAACGTCCGCTAAATAACTAAACCGAATAAAAACAAAAAAAAACAGATCTAGGGTTTTTAAAAGAAAACCAGTCGGTTTTTACCTAACCGAAAAAAACGACCGGGGCGAATCCGGCGAGATCCACGGCGGCGGCGACGGCGGTCGACGGCTGGCGGCGGCACGGGAGCGGCGGCTGGCAGCGGCGCTAGGGTTCGGGGCCGCGGGCGGGCTGGCGGCTAGGGCGGGCTTCAGCGGCTTATAAGGCCTGAGCGCGGACAGAGTCCGGCTCGGGCACGACCCAAGGTCGGTTCTTTTTTAAACAGATTCCGCAGAGAAAATCCTAAATAAAATTAAAAAAAATCTAAAATGCCCAAAACAATTTTCACCATCTAAATAAAGTTTTTAGAACTTAGTGAACATTTTCTTGGCCTAAAATGAAATTTTGAAAAAAAATGCATATTTTTTCTAATTCAAATAAAATAATATATTTGATTTTAACATTTTTCCTCCAATATTTCATTTATTTTGGAGAAGTCATATTATCTCCTCTCGTATATTTTTAATATGAAATATTTTTGGAGGGAAAAATAACTAAAACCAAAATGATCCTTGTTTCAATATTTGAGAAAATTCAAATATGAAAACCGTGAAATCCCCAACTCTCTCCGTGGGTCCTTGAGTTGCTTAGGATTTTTAGGATCACTACCAAAATGCAAATAAAATATGATATGCATATGATGACCTATGTATAACATTCCAAATTGAAAATTTGGGATGTTACACCAATATATCGATCTTTACGTCTCGAACATTTCGAGACTCCTCGTCATGTCCCTGATCTCATCCGGGACTCCGAACAACCTTCGGTACATCAAAACACATAAACTCATAATACCGATCGTCATCGAACATTAAGCGTGCGGACCCTACGGGTTCGAGAACTATGTAGACATGACCGAGACTCATCTTCGGTCAATAACCAACAGCGGAACCTGGATGCTCATATTGGCTCCTACATATTCTACGAAGATCTTTATGGGTCAAACCGCATAACAACATACGTTGTTCCCTTTGTCATCGGTATGTTACTTGCCCGAGATTTGATTGTCGGTATCTCAATACCTAGTTCAATCTCGTTACCGGCAAGTCTCTTTACTTGTTCCGTAATGCATCATCCCACAACTAACTCATTAGTTACATTGCTTGCAAGGCTTATAGTGATGTGCATTACCGAGAGGGCCCAGAGTTACCTCTCCGACAATCGGAGTGACAAATCCTAATCTTGATCTATGCCAACTCAACAAGTACCATCGGAGACACCTGTTGAGCACCTTTATAATCACCCAGTTACGTTATGACGTTTGGTAGCACACAAAGTGTTCCTCTGGTATTCAGGAGTTGCATAATCTCATAGTCATAGGAACATGTATAAGTCTTGAAGAAAGCAATAGCAATATACTAAACGATCAAATGCTAAGCTAACGGAATGGGTCAAGTCAATCACATCATTCTCTAATGATGTGATCCCGTTAATCAAATGACAACTCATGTCTATGGCTAGGAAACTTAACCATCTTTGATTCAACGCGCTAGTCAAGTAGAGGCATACTAGTGACACTCTGTTTGTCTATGTATCCACACATGTACTAAGTTTCCGGTTAATACAATTCTAGCATGAATAATAAACATTTATCATGATATAAGGAAATATAAATAACAACTTTATTATTGCCTCTAGGGCATATTTCCTTCATGTGTAACGAGAGTAATCATCAACAATAGCAAAGCTATATAGAGATGCTTCATTGGTGAATGCAGAATAATGGTTAGGACCAAAGAGATCCATGCGAAGCAATTCAAATGGTCGAGTGGTAGTCATGATTGTCTTCGCTGGATGCTTGGTCTTGGTCATCTTTCCAGCTTCACAGGCTCCGCACAAGTGATCCTTGAGGAATTTGACATTCTCAATGCCAATGACATGCTTCTTCTTCGCGAGCGTGTGCAAGTTCCTCATGCCAGCATGACCAAGTCGTCGATGCCATAGCCAGTCTTCTGAAGTGTTTGCAAGTAGACATATAGCTGGTTGTGGTCCTGTGGAAAAATCAACAATATACAGGTCTCTTCTCCTAAAGCCTTCGAAGACTTTGGAATGGTCAGCTTCCATGATCACAACACAACAATACTTGCCAAAGATAACAACCATATCAAGATCACAAAGCATTAAGACTGACATGAGGTTGAATCCTAAGGATTCGACCAGCATGACTTTGTCCATGTGTCGATCCTTTGAGATCGCAACCTTACCTAGACCCAATACCTTGTTTTTGCCTTTGTCAGCGTAGGTGATATGCTTCAGATGCGATGGAGATAAGGGAGGGTCCATCAATAGATTCCTGTCACTAGTCATGTGATTTGTACATCCACTATCGAGGACCCACTCAGTGGCTTTGGGTTGATCATCCTGCAGATGAATTAGTGCAGCTTACGAACTCATATACTTCATCAGTGAAGAATATGACATCAATTTCATCAGGTAATAGAGCAGATAAAGCAGTATGAGGACGTGAGAAATGAAAGTTTATTTCTTCATGATTAGCTTGCGTCCTTTCAAGCAAATTCAGGTCTCCAGCAAATTCTTCAGACGTTTAAGTACGTTTGGAGACCTGACCCTGCATAAGAGATTAGTTCTTTTTTTCACCACCCACATCTGAAGGGGTGGCAAAGAGTTCATCATTCTGCAAGCTCCATAAGAGAACAGTGGAATAGAAACCTGTCCACTTTGTTTCACATAAGAGGAGTTAGGATAAGCATATGAATAAGCAGAGAAATTCTTCGAGGACTTATGAACATAATGGTTAGAAGAATAATGCTCATATTCATAGCCCTTAGATCTTCCCTGCGAAACAGAAGTGTTAGCACGATGATGTTCATATGAGTACTTTGATCCTTTTGAGGAATTTGATCCACATGGGGAATTCGGTCCGTATGAGGACTTGGATCCATATGAAGAATTTGGTCCATATGAAGAATTTGATCTAGGGTTCCTATTCTTCACAGGTGGTGTCATGATGACATTCACCTGAAGACTTTCAAGGCACCTTTTGGGAACCCAGATTTTGTTCATAGGGGAACCGTTCCTGCAGTTAGTGCTAACATATCTAGCAAATACTTCACCATTCTGATTTTTGAATAGCTTATAGTTGGAGTCAAATGACTCATTAGAAGAATGAGGAGATTCACATGTAAAGCCAGATAGAGTAGATGGATCTACTGGAGGTCCCTTTGCAGCAACCCATGAGGTTTTGGGATACTGCTCAGGCTTCCAGTATGTTCCATCAGCATTGAGTTTCCTCTCAAAGGCAATACCCTCTTTCCTAGGGTTCCTGTTGAGGATCTGATTTTTAAGCACATCGCAAAGAGCCTGATGCCCTTTGAGGCTTTTGTACATGCCTGTCATATACAATTTCTTCAGCCCTGCATTGTCAGTGATACTAGCAATATCCTCAGATGAGGAATTAGTGATAGCAGAGACAGATGAAGAATTTGTAGCAGTAGAAGAATTTGAACTTTCAAGTGAAGAACTAGCAGATTCACGTTCAATGCACTTCAAACATGGAGGAATAAATTCTTCCTGAGCAGCGCTGATTTGTTGAGCTAGTAATGAATCACGCTCCTTCTGAAGATCTTCATAACTCACTCTTAGCTTCTCAAGATCTTGCTTTCTTTGAAGGAATTCATAAGAAAGCTTCTCATGATCAGATAAGAGAGTGTTATGATGACTTTGAAGATTATCAAACTTGGACTGAAGTCTCTGAAGATTTTCAGTCAAAGTTTTAGTGCGATCCATTTCTTCACCCAACATATCATCACTTTTGTCTAGCATATTTTGAACCTTTTCAAAAGCCTTTTGTTGTTTCACAACAATCTTAGCAAGTTTAGAGTAGCTAGGCTTGGGGTTTTCATCAGATTCATCCTCACTTGATTCAGAGGAGGGATATTTGAGTACCTTGGCACCCTTTGCCATGAAGAAATAGGTGGGAGCATAGTCATCATCATCGTCATCAGCCTTGTTGTGGAAGCCATTTTCTTCAGTGTTGAAGATGGACTTGCTGATGAACGGAGTAGCGAGGGCTAGGCTCGCCACACCAGATTGACTCCTCAGATGCCTCCTCTTCCTCATGTTCCTGAGATTCAGCTTCAGAGTCCATTTCCTTGCCAATGAATGTCCAAACCTTCTTAGAGCTGCTCTTCTTGTGAGATGAAGACTTTGAGGATTTTGATGATGAAGACTTTGAAGATTTCTTCTTATTCTTTGAGTCATCAGAACTGTAATCCTTGTATTTCTTCTTCTTTGATTCCTTTTCCCACTGAGGACAATCTTGAATGTAGTGGCCAGGTTTCTTGCACTTGTGGCACAGTCTCTTCTTGTAGTCACGGGATGAGGAATCATCACTTCTTGAGGATTTTCAAAAGCGACCACGTCTTGAGAACTTCTGGAATTTCTTCACGAGCATTGCTAGCTCCTGGCTCAGTTCTTCAGGATCACCAAGGCTGCTACCAGAATCTTCACCTTCAGATTCAGACACTACCTTGGCCTTCAGAGCACGTGATCTGCCATAGCTCGGTCCATAGAGATCTCTCTTCTCAGCAAGCTGGAACTCATGAGTGTTTAGTCTCTCGAGGATATCAGCGGGATCAAGTGACTTATAGTCTCCACATTCTTATATCATCAATGCCAGAGTATCAAATGAGGAATCAAGCGATCTCAGCAATTTCTTCACCACCTTATGGTTGGTGATGTCAGTGGCACCAAGTGCTTGAATCTCATTTGAGATGTCAGTGAGGCGATCGAAGCTTTGCTGAACATTTTCATTGTCGATTCTTTTGAAGCGGTTGAAGAGATTGCGAAGAACGTCAACTCGAGAGTCACGCTGTGTTGAGACTCCTTCATTGACCTTGGACAACCTATCCCAGATAAGCTTAGCTGTCTCCAAAGCACTCACTCTACCATACTGCCCTTTTCTCAGATGGCCACATATGATATTCTTCGCTTCAGAGTCGAGTTGCTTGAATCTCTTCACTTCAGCAGCGTTGATGGTAGGAGTGACAGAGGGGACACCATTCTCCACAACATACCAGAGATCGTTATCAATTGCCTCAAGATGCATTCGCATCTTATTCTTCCAGTAGGGGTAGTCCATCCCATCGAAGGTAGGACACCCAGTAGAGACCTTGATCATACCTGCGGCCGACATAACTAAAACTCCAGGCGGTTAAACCAAAATCACACAAAACAAGGGAGTACCTTGCTCTGATACCAATTGAAAGTGCGTTAAGTCGACTAGAGGGGGGGTGAATAGGAGATTTTTATGAATTCTTCACTAAGGAATTTTAGGGTGAGGAAATTCCAGAGCGAAGAACTACTTGCAGCGGAATAAGTACTCAGATGCACACATGACATAACATGTGAAAACAGACACAAAGTATAGGAAGCGTAAACATAGGATAAAACATGATGAAGACAACCAGACTGAAGAAATTGAACTGAGGAAATTGAGAAAGTCTTCAATCAAAGTCTTCAAACATATATGAAAAAGCACACAACACAGTAATGAGGAAATGGAAGGGTTGAGGAAATAGAACCAGTTAGCTCAGTGAAGACAATGATTTGGTAGACCAGTTCCAACGGCTGTGACACTTGTACGTCTGGTTGGAGCGGCTAGGTATTTAAACCTGAGGACACACAGTCCTCACCGTATTCTCCTTGAGCTAAGGTCACACAGACCTCGCCCAATCACTCATGGTAAGTCTTTAGGTTACTTCCAAACCTTCACAAACTCGGTCACTCGGCAATCCACAATTTCCTCTTGGATGCTCTAGACCATGATGCCTAACCGTCTGGAAGATGCACAGTCTTCAAAGGTAACAAGCATCGGATCCACACAAGAACAATTTCTTCAGTGATGCTCAATCACTTGGGTTTGTAGGTGTTTGGGTTTGGGTTTTCCTCACTTGATGATTTTCGCTCAAAGTCCTCGGAGGATGGGATGCTCTCAATGACAAGTGTCATTTACTCTCGGAGCAGCCAACCAGCTAGTGGTTGTAGGGGGTGGCTATTTATAGCCTAGGGAGCAGCCCGACATGATAAGACATAAATGCCCTTCAATGATATGACCGTTAGGTGGGTAGATATTTTGGGACAGCTGGCGCGTAGCAACGGTCGGAAATTTGAGGCTCAAAATTCCTCAGGGCTATCAGGTTCCTCACTTGTAGGCAATCCGCACTGGCGAATTCCTAACTCCTCAGTCAGAGAGACCAGATGAACTTCGTCTCTGTCACTGAATAAATTGACTAAACTGTATGAGATTTCCAATGGCTTCACTCGAAAGGATTGGTAGGTGTAGGATTTTGAGATGAGCATCACTTGGAAACTTTTCCTTAGTTTTTCCTCGACCCCCTTTAACAGTACGGTGTTTCCTATGACTCAAGAAAGAGAAAATGAAACTACGAAAACAAAAGTCTTCACGCTTCATGTTCCTCGTATGAATATCAAGTCTTCATGGTCACACCAATTTCTTCACTTTGAAAGTCTTCAGAAATCCAAAGCCTTCATTCGAAGACATTCATTTTTAGGGGTCGACTTTCTCTGTAAATATCAAACTCCTCATAGACTTATAGACCTATGTACACTTACAAATGCATCAGTCCCTTCACCTATAAGTCTTCAATACACCAAAATCACTAAGGGGCACTAGATGCACCTACAACAACCCCCCAGGGCGCGCTTGGGGGGCCTGGCGCGCCCTGGTGTCTTGTGGTCACCAGGTGCCCCCCCTCCGGTAGTTATTTGCTCCAGTATTTTTCATATATTTCAAAATAATTCTCCGTAAATTTTTAGCTCATTTGGAGATGTGCAGAATAGGTATCTCTGACGTATCTTTTTTGGGTCCAGAATTCCAGCTACCGGCATTCTCCCTCTTTGTGTAAACCTTTCATATTATGAGAGAAAAGACATTAGAATTACTCCATAAAGCATTATTATAAATAAAAACATTATAAATAACAGTAGGAAAACATGATGCAGAATGGACGTATCAACTCCCCCAAGCTTAGACCTCGCTTGCCCTCAAGCGAAAAACCGATATCAAAAAACATGTCCACATGCTTAGAGAGAGAGAGAGGTGTCGATAAAAACAAAATACAGACATAGCAGCATCATGCTTATTATTATAACAACAACAAACTTTATCATAAAATTTTATCACATAAATTTATCATATAAGTTCTCATGAGCAAGTAACAATTCATCACAACATCGAAGTAAAAGCATCAACTCTATTGAAAACCAAAAAACTCTGTTCTCAGCCAACTTTGCAACTACAATTCATCATCTTTTCAGGAAGGGTCCCGCGTCGGAGCCTTTTGGCAAGTCCACATACTCAACCATCATTTAATCTTCTATGATTGCTAACACTCACCATATACCCAGAGAAAAAAGTTTCAACCGGACACATAGAAAGATAGAGGCTTATAGGTTCGCCTCCCAACATATTTACCTCAAGGGTGATGTCAACAATAATAACTCATGCTCACTCATATCCAACTGGATATATGTGCCTAGATCTTTCCTCACCACATGATGCTTGCAAAAATAGAAAATAAAAAAGGGAATAGGGAAGAATTCTTTGACTCTTGCATAAAAGTAAATACATGAAATTAAAAGATAGGCCATTCGCAGAGGGAAACAGAGATTTTCATGCACTTTTTAGTTTGTATGCCAAATCCCTTAATGCAAAAGAACGTCACCTTATATTGCCCCTCAGATATCAACCTTTATTATGTAGTCCGTCGCTTTTATTACTTTGCTATCACAAGTTCGTACAACGCTCAATTTCTCTTACACTAAATGATCAAACACATTTAGAAGCTATTTTTATTGCCTTATTACACTGATGACAACTTACTTGATGGATCTTAGTCAATCCATAGGTAGATATGGTGGACTCTGAAAACAAGATTTGGGTTTAGGGTTTTTGGATGCACAAGTAGTATCTCTACTTAGTGCGGGATTTTGGCTAGCAAAGATATTGAGCAAGCACCACATGTTGAAGGATCTATGCCAATATAACTTCCATGTGAATATGAACAAACATAAATCATTACGTTGTCTTGTCCAACGTCAATAATTTTGACACATAATATCTAATGGGGGCTCACAATCATAAAAGATGTCCAAGAGAGTGTATTTGCATGTGGATCTCCTCTTCCCTTATTAATTCATTCATGAGTTGCATCATTGACCAATGTTGTGTTTGTCAATCTGCAATAAATTCTACCACTTATACTTTTCATTATGTGATGTCACTACTTACCATAAGATTAGCATATGATCTTTTTCAAGTATTTCTTTTTATTTGATTGCAACATAAAAGTAAAGACGCAACAACTCAAACTAAACTTTATTATATAACTCTCACTTGAATACTTAGATGGATAGATCACGAAAATGAATACTCGAAGATAGATCATGCTAAACTTTTATTCAACTAATCCATGATAAAACTAAAGATCGAACTAAAATAGGTAAAGGCAATAAAAGTGATGGTGATACAATACCGGGGCATCTCCCCCAAGCTTGGCGAAAGACATGGGGAGTGCCCATACCCACGTACTCAAGTCTCCTTTGGTGTGGAAGATGATGATGGTGGTGGTCATGAGGTAGTAGTGTCACACTTCAGGCTCAGAAGGTACTCCAATCAATGAATGATGCTCCGGAGGGCGATGATTTGCTCTTGCAACAGAATATTTTCACGAGTGAGATATTTGTTTTGAACACGAACCGTTTCGAAGGCCCTAAAAGCTTCAATTTTAGTAGGGGTGAGATGATTGTAGTATGGTTGAAGGATATCTTCCTCTTCTTCTTCTACCAGAATGACCTGCCCTCCTTCTTGAACTTGATCTCCCATAGCTTCCTTGTCCTTATCCTCCTTGATGGCTTCTTTTGGTTCCGCTCTTTTCAATTCTATCTTCATCAACCAAGCATCATCTTCTATGTTGTTGGAGGAAGGAGAAGACATGATGCCTGGCTTGATAGATCTGACAGAAAAACAGCAAGAAACAAGAACAGAAGATTTCTCCATGATGCGGTGGTCAATACGTTCGGGGGGTATATAAAGATTTTTTATCTTGGGAAACAAGCAAACGGGAGGAAAACAGAGTCTGGAAGATTCCCGAGGTGGGCACAACCCACCTGGGCGCGCCAGGGAGGGCAGGCGCACCCTAGTGTATCGTGCCCTCCTTGTTTGCCTTCTTGGTTATTTCTTATTTTCCGAATTTTGTTATATTCCAAAACTGTCAGAAAATATTTTTGGTGATTTTTCGGAGTCCGTTTACTTACCGTATCACGTACCTCCTCTTTTTCAGGATTCTGGAGTGTTCTGGAATGTTTCTTTTACGTGTTTTTCCGGTGTCATGGTTTGGATAATATTGCTTTAAATATTAATAGGCGTACCTGAGATATGATGTTTGATTCTTTGTCCATTGACCACCTTCAGGTTAGTACCTTCGACATTATTGAACTTGATAGCTCCAGAGCGATAAACCTCTTCGATAATATATGGTCCTTCCCATTTGGAAAGAAGTTTCCCTGCAAAGAATCTAAAACGGGAGTTGTACAAAAGAGCATAATCTCCAAATCTGAATTCTGCTTTTGGATTCTTTTGCCATGCCATTTTTTAACTTTTCTTTGAATAATTTGGCATTTTCATAAGCTTGGGTTCTCCATTCATCTAGTGAGCTAATAACCTCTTTTCACCGGCAAGTTTTAAATCATAATTGAGTTCTTTAATTGCCCAATATGCTTTATGTTCTAACTCAAGAGGCAAATGACAAGCTTTTCCATAAACCATTTTATAAGGAGACATACCCATAGGATTTTTATAAGCTGTTCTGTAGGCCCAAAGTGCATCATCTAATTTCTTAGGCCAATTCTTTCAGGACCTATTGACAGTTTTTTGTAATATTAGTTTTATTTCACTATTGCTAAGTTCAACTTGCCCACTAGATTGAGGATGATAGAGTGATGCAATTCTATGGTTAACATCATATTTAGCAAGCATTTTATAGAAAGCATCATGAATAAAGTGTGAACCACCATCGGTCACTAAATATCTAGGGACTCCAAACCTTGGGAAAATAACTTCTTTAAGCATTTTAATGGAAGTGTTATGATCAACACTACTAGTTGTAATAGCTTCTACCCAGTTTGTAACCTAATCAACATCAACCAAAATATGAGTATACCCATTAGAGGAAGGAAAAGGTGCCATAAAATCAAAACCCCAGACATCAAATGGTGCAACAGCAAGTGAATAATTCATAGGCATTTCCTGACGCTTACTGATATTACCAATTCTTTGACATTCATCACAAGATAAGACAAGCTTACGTGCATCCTTGAAGAGAGTAGGCAAATAAAAACCAGATTGCAATACCTTGTGAGCATTTCTATCTCCCGCATGATGTCCTGCATAAGCTTCGGAGTGACATTTCCGTAGGATTAGTTCCTGTTCATGCTCAGGTACACAACGTCTAATAATACCATCTACTCCTTCTTTATAAAGATGTGGGTCATCCCGAAAGTAATATCTTAAATCATACAAGATTTTTTTCTTTTGTTGGTATGTGAAACTAGGTGGTATATATTTAGCAACAATGTGATTAGCATATTTACCATACCAAGGAGTATTGTGAGAAACATTTATTGCAGCTAGTTGTTCATCAGGATTACTATCATCAATAGGTAGTGGGTCATCAAGAATATCTTCCAACCTAGACAAGTTATCTACTATGGGGTTCTCAGCTCCTTTCCTATCAGTGATATGTAAATAAAATTCTTGTAGCAAGTGAACCCACCAAATGAGTCTAGGTTAAGCATCTTTCTTTTCCATAAGATATTTTATAGCAGCATGATCAGTGTGAACAATTACTTTGGAATCAACAATGTAAGATATGAATTTATCATAAGCAAACACAAGTGCTAAAAATTCTTTTTCAGTAGTAGCATAATTTGTTCGGGCACTGTCTAGAGTTTTACTAGCATAATTGATTGCATTTTTTATCAACTCTTTGTCCTAGAATGGCACCAGCAGCGTAATCACTAGCATCACACACAATTTCAAAAGGCAAGTTCCAATCAGGTGGTTGAACAACAGGTGCAGTAGTTAAGGCTTTCTTAAGTGTTTCAAAGACTTCTACACAATCATCATAAAAAACAAATGGAATATCCTTTTGTAAAAGATTAGTAAGAGGCCTAGAAATTTTAGAGAAGTCTTTAATTAACCTCCTATAAAAATCATCATGACCAAGGAAACTCCGAATACCTTTGATGTCCATGGGACATGGCATTTTCTCGATTGCATCAACTTTAGCTTTATCCACCTCAATACCTCGTTCAGAAATTTTATGCCCCAAGACAATACCTTCATTCACCATAAAATGGCACTTCTCCCAATTCAAGACAAGATTAGTTTACTCACAGCTCTGCAAAACTCGATCAAGGTTGCTTAAGCAATCATCAAAAGAAGTACCGTAAACGGAGAAATCATCCATGAAAGCCTCAACAATCTTTTCACAAAAATCAGAGAATATAGCAGTCATGTATAATTGAAAGGTAGCAGGTGCATTGCATAAACCAAAGACATACGTCTCAAAGCATAGGTTCCAAAAGGGCAAGTAAATGTGGTTTTCTCTTGATCAGGTTATGAAACAAGTATTTGAGAAAACCAGAATATCCATCAAGAAAACAAAAGTGTGTGTGCTTAGACAATCTTTCTAGCATTTGATCAATAAAAGGTAGAGGGTAATGATCTTCTCTAGTAGCTTTATTTAATTTTCTAAAACCAATTACCATTCTATAACCAGTAACAATTCTTTGTGGAATAAGTTCATTTTATCATCAGGAACAACAGTAATACCTCCCTTTTTAGGGACACAATGAACGGGACTTACTCATCTACTATCAGCTATGGGATAGATTATACCTGCTTCCAGAAGCTTTAGTATTTCAGTTCTTACCACTTCTTTCATCTTAGGATTCAAACCTTGTTGGTGATCAACAACGGGTTTAGCATCAGGTTCCATATTAATCTTGTGCTGATAAAGAGTGAGACTAATGCCCTTAAGATCATCAAGAGTATATCCAATAGCAGCACGGTGCTTCTTCAGAATTTTTTATAATCTTCCTTCTTCATGTTCAGAAAGGTTAGCACTAATAATAACAAGATATATCTTTTTCTCATCAAGATAAGCATACTTCAAAGTGTCAGGCAATTGTTTTCATTCAAACATAGGATCACCTTTAGGTGGAGGAGGTCATCCAAGAGTTTCAATAGGCAAATTGTGTTTAAGCAGAGGTTGTTGTTCAAAGAATATTTTATCTATTTCATTTCTTTCATGCAAGTGCATATCATTTTCATGGTCTAGCAAATATTGTTCTAGTTGATCAGTAGGAGGCATGGCAATAGAAGCAAGACCAATTATTTCATCCTTACTAGGTATTTCTTTCTTATGAGGTTGTCTACTAAACTTAGAGAAATTAAACTCATGAGACTCATCACCTAACATTGATAGTTTGTTTATGGTAATATATGGTGGCATTAACAGTGTTCAAGAAAGGTCTACCAAAGATAATGGGACAAAATCCATCTTGTGGGGAACCAAGAACTAGAAAATCAGTAGGGTATTTTATTTTCCCACACAAGACTTCAACATCTCTAACAATCCCAAGTGTGTGATGGTGTCTCTACTAGCAAGTTTAATAGTAACATCTATGTCTTCTATTTCAGCGGGTGCTATACCATTCATAATTTCTCGGTATAAGGTAAAAGGAATAGCACTCATGCTAGCACCTAAGTCACATAAACCATGATAACAGTGATCTCCTATTTTAACCGAGACAAGAGGCATGCCAACAACAGGTCTATGTTTATCTTTTTCATCGGGTTTGGCAATTCTAGCAGCTTCGTCATAGAAATAAAGAACACGCCCATCAATATTTTCTACCAGGAGATCTTTAACCATAGCAACACTAGGTTCTACTTTGATTTTCTAGGAGGGTTTAGGTGCTTTAATATTACCTTGCGAACCACAGTTGAAACCTTAACATGTTCCTCTATCCTCACAGGGAAAGGTGGTTTTTCAATATAAGCAGTAGGCACAACTGGATCAACATTGTAAATAATAGTTTCATCTTTAGCTATGACCGGTTCTTTAATTTCTTCTTTAATAGGGGGTGATATTTAAACAACTTCTCCTTAGGGAGATCAACATGAGTAGCAAATGGTTCACAAAAAGAGGCTACTATCTCAGAGTCAAGTCCATATTTAGTGCTAAACTTGTGAAAAGCATCAGTATTCATAAAAGATTTAACACAATCAAACTCAAGCTTAATACTTGACTCTTTACCTTCATCGAGTTCCCAATCTTCAGAGTTGTGTTTAATTCTTTCTAAAATATCCCACCTAAATTCAATACGCTTCTTCATAAAAGAACCAATACAAGAAGTATGGAGCATGGATTGATCATCACGAGAAAGCCGAGCATAAATATTCTGAATGATAATTTCTCTCGAGAGCTCATGATTGGGGCATGAATATAACATTGACTTAAGCCTCTCCCAAGCTAGAGCTATACTTTCCCCTTCACGAGGCCAAAATTTATAATATATAATTCTAATCAAGTTGAACTAGATGCATAGGATATTTTTTTGGTGAAATTCCAATTTCAATCGATTCCAGTTCCGCGATCCAATATCATTGCATAGCCTATTGATACGTCTCCGTCGTATCTACTTTTCCAAACACTTTTGCCCTTGTTTTGGACTGTAACTTGCATGATTTGAATGGAACTAACCCGGACTGACGCTGTTTTCAGCATAATTGCCATGGTGTTATTTATGTGCAAAAATAAAAGTTCTCGGAATGACCTGAAACTTCACGGAGATTATTTTTGGAAATAATAAAAAATACTGGCGAAAGAATCAAGGCCAGGGGGCCCACACCCTTTCCACGAGGGTGGGGGCGCGCCCCCTGCCTCGTGGGCCCCCTGGAGCTCCACCGACCTCAACTCCAACTCTATATATTCGTGTTCGGGGAGAAAAAACCAGAGAGAAAGATTCATCGTATTTTACGATACAGAGCCACCGCCAAGCCCTAAACTCTCTCGGGAGGGCTGATCTGGAGTCCGTTCGGGGCTCCGGAGAGGGGAATCCGTCACCGTCATCATCATCAACCATCCTCCATCACCAATTTCATGATGCTCACCGCCGTGCGTGAGTAATTTCATCGTAGGCTTGCTGGACGGTGATGGGTTGGATGAGATTTATCATGTAATCGAGTTAGTTTTGTTAGGGTTTGATCCCTAGTATCCACTATGTTCTGAGATTGATGTTTCTATGACTTTGCTATGCTTAATGCTTGTCACTAGGGCCCGAGTGCCATGATTTCAGATCTGAACCTATTATGTTTTCATGAATATATGTGAGTTCTTGATCCTATCTTGCAAGTCTATAGTCACCTACTATGTGTTATGATCCGGCAACCCCGAAGTGACAATAATCGGGACCACTCCCGGTGATGACCGTAGTTTGAGGAGTTCATGTATTCACTATGTGTTAATGCTTTGGTCCGGTACTCTATTAAAAGGAGGCCTTAATATCCCTTAGTTTCCGCTAGGACCCCGCTGCCACGGGAGGGTAGGACAAAAGATGTCATGTAAGTTCTTTTCCATAAGCACGTATGACTATATTCGGAATACATGCCTACATTACATTGATGAATTGGAGCTAGTTCTGTGTCACCCTATGTTATGGCTGTTACATGATGAACCGCATCCGGCATAATTCTCCGTCACCGATCCAATGCCTATGAGCTTTTCACATATTGTTCTCCACTTATTTACTTTTCCGTTTCTACTGTTACAATCACTACAAAACCCAAAAATATTACTTTTGCTACCGTTACCGTTACTTCCATATTACTTTTCTACTAAATACTTTGCTGCAGATACTAAGTTATCTAGGTGTGGTTGAATTGACAACTCAACTGCTAATACTTGAGAATATTCTTTGGCTCCCCTTGTGTCGAATCAATAAATTTGGGTTGAATACTCTACCCTCGAAAACTGTTGTGATCCCCTAAACTTGTGGGTTATCAAGACTATTTTCTGGCGCCGTTGCCGGGGAGCATAGCTCTATTCTTTGAGTCACTTGGGATTTATATCTGCTGGTCACTATAAAGAACTGGAAAGACGCGAAAACAAAAATTTATCCCTCAACTACGAGGGGAGGTAAGGAACTGCCATCTAGCTCTGCACTTGATTCACATTCTGTTTTGAGTAAGCTTGCGACACCTAAACCTGCTTCTGCTATTAATTCTGATATGTCGCACATTATTGATGATGCCACTTCTGCTATGCATGATACTTATGATGAAACTACTTCTATGCTTGATACTACTGTGCCACTTGGTGAATTGCTTGATGAACAACTTGCTAGGGCTAGAGAGAATGAAATTATTGAAACTGATAATATTGATGAAAGTGATGATGAAGACTCTCCCAATAAATATGAATTGCCTGTTGTGCCTGAGGGCTATGTTATGGATGAAGAAACTGCTAGAGACTTTCTTACTTGCAATGATAGAAGTGATCTTAAGAAATTATTAGCTAAGCTTAAACAAAAAACTTTGAATGCTAGAATAAGGGGATCATTTGTAGCCTTCTTCGATAAATAAGAGTGTCGAACCCAACAAGGAGCTAAAGGTAGAACAAATATTCCCTCAAGTTCTATCGACCACTGATACAACTCTACGCACACTTGACGTCTGCTTTACCTAGAACAAGTATGAAACAATATTGCAAGAATAAAACTATGAGTACTTTGTGAGAATAAAACTACGGATAAATTGCAAGGTAATAAAAGTGGATAGCTTTTGTTAACAAGAAAGTCATTTGTCCCTAGGCAATCGATAACAAGTACCAGTAATCATTCTTGTAATTTTATATGAGGGAGAGGCATGAGCTAACATACTTTCTCTACTTGGATCACATGCACTTATTATTGGACCCGTAGCAAGCATCCGCAACTACTAAAGATCATTAAGGTCATGAAACCCAACCATAGCATTAAGTATCAAGTCCTCTTTATCCCATACACAACAACCCACTTACTCGGGTTTAAGCTTCTGTCACTCACGCAACCCACCATAAGCGAATCATGAACATATTGCAACGCCCTACGGCGGGGGCCCCTCACATTTGCACGAGACGGAGGGCACCATAGGACAGCACCATAAATAAAACATACAATCATACCAACCAAGATCACGATTAACCCACAGGACAAAACGGATCTACTCAAACATCATAGGATAACCATAGATCATTGGGAAATAATATATGGAGTTGAGCACCATGTTTAAGTAGAGATTATAGTGGGGAGAAGAGGTGTTACACCCCTGCATAGAGGGGGAGAAAGTTGGTGTTGATGGTAGCAAGATTGTTGATGTAGATCGCCATCACGATCCTAGCCCCGGCTCCACTCCGGCACCACCGGGAGAGAGGGGGAGAGAGCCCCCTCCTTCTTCTTCCTTGGCCTCCCCCCTAGATGGGAGGAGAGTTCCCCCTCTGGTCCATGGCCTCCATGGTGGTGGAGGGCGGGAGCCCCTCCGAGATTGGATCTCCCTCTATGTTCTCTTCTGTTTCGCGTTCCCCAGATCTGGCTGGAAACCATTTCTTATATTCCGGGAGATCCGTAACTCCGATTGCGCTGAAATTTTAACATGATTTTTTACGGATATAAGCTTCCTTGCGCCCAAAGTAGAGACCCAACCGACCAATGAGGTGAGCATAAGACACCTGGGCGCTCCTGGGGCCTGGGGTGCGCCCTGGTGGGTTGTGGGCACCATAGGCCCCTGTTTGCATTGATTCCACCTCCCAAAAATCACATATATTCCAAAATAATTCTCCGTTAATTTTCATCACGTTTGGACTTCGTTTGATATGGATTTTCTGCAAAACAAAAAACATGCAAAAAACAAGAACTGGCACTGGGCACTGGATCAATAGGTTAGTTCAATAAATCATATAAAGAGTTGCCAAAAATATGTGAAAGTTGTATAACATTGGCATGAAACAATAAAAAATTATAGATACGACGGAGACGTATCAGCATCCCCAAGCTTAATTCCTGCTCGTCCTCGAGTAGGTAAATGATAAAAAACATAATTTTTTATGTGTAATGCTACCTAACATAAACTTGATCATATATCTAATCATGGCATGAATATTCAGACATAAGTGATTCAAAGCAATAGTCTATAATTTGACATAAAGACATCAATACTCAGGCATCCCAACAAACAATGGTGTCTTTCAAAATATCAAAGCTAAAGAAAGCTATCCCTACAAAATCATATAGTCTTGTCATGCTCTGTCTTCTTAACACAAAATATTTATCATGCACAACCCCGATGACAAGCCGAGCAATTGGTTCATAATTTTTAACGCGCTTTAGCTTTTTCAACCCTCACGAATACATGAGCGCAAGCCATGGATATAGCACTACAGGTGGAATAGAGTATGATGATAGGGGTAGATATAGAGAAGACAAAAAAGTAAGAAAGTCTCACATCGACGCGGCTAACCAACGGGCTATGGAGATGCCCATCAATTGATATCAATGCGAGGAGTAGGGATTGCCATGCAACGGATGCACTAAGAGCTATAAGTGTATGAAAGCTCAATATGAAAACTAAGTGGTTGTGCATCCAACTTGATTGCTCATGAATACCTCGGGCATTTGAGGAAGCCCATCATCGGAATATACAAGCCAAGTTCTATAATGAAAAATTCCCACTAGTATATGAAAGTGACTAAATAGGAGACTCTCTATATGAAAAACATGGTGCTACTTTGAAGCACAAGTGTGGAACTAGCATGCCCCTTCTCTCTTTATTTCTTTTCCCTTTTTTCTTCTTTCTTTTTCTTTCTTTTTTTCTTTCTTTTTTCTTTTCTTTTTCTTTTCTTTTTTTATTTTTCTCTCTCATTGTCCGGAGTCTCATCCCGACTTTTGGGGGAATCATAGTCTCTATCATCCTTTCCTCACCGGGGCAATGCTCTAAAAATGATTAATGATGATCATCACACTTCTATTTACTTACAATTCAATAGAAATAAAAATTACAACTCGATACCTATAACAAAGAATGACTCTATATGAATGCCTCTAGCAATGTACCAGGATGTGCAATGATCTAGCATAACAACGATATCAAAAAACGGACAAGCCATGGAAATATCATGCTAGCTATCTTACGATCATGCAAAGCAATATGACAATGAATGCTCAAGTCATCAAAATGGAAGCGGTGGAAATTGCATGGCAATATATCTCGGAATGGCTATGGAAAGGCCATAATAGGTAGGTATGGTGGCTGTTTTGAGGAAGATATAACAAGGCTTATGTGTGATAGAGCGTATCATATCACGGGGTTTGGATGCACCTGCGAAGTTTGCACCGACTCTCAAGGTGAGAAAGGGCAATGCACGGTACCGTAGAGGCTAGCAAATTGCGGAAAGGTAAGAGTGTGTATAATCCACGGACTCACATTAGTCATAAAGAACTCATATACTTATTGCAAAAGTTTATTAGCCCTCGAAGCAAAGTACTACTACGCATGCCCCTAGGGGGATAGATTGGTACGAAAAGACCATCGCTCGTCCCCGACCGCCACTCATAAGGAAGACAATCAATAAAAATCATGCTCCAACTTCATAGCTTAACGAGATATACATGCATGCTTCAGGAATCACAAACCTTAACACCAATATTCCTACTAACCACAACCATTTACTAGTACCTCCCACATATTATCAGCTCTATATCGCAAAACTATTGCAAGGAATCAAACATATCATATTCAGTGATCCACAAGTTTTATGTAGGATTTTATGACTAACCATGCAATTGACCAATTCCTTTTGACTCTCTAAATAGATATAAGTGAAGCATGGGAGTTTATTTATTTATAAAAAAATCATGCTCTAACAAATATAAGTGAAGCAAAAGAGCATTCTACAAACAAAGGTTTTCTATGTGAAGAGAAACAGGCAATCCAAACTTCAAATGATATAAGTGAAGCACATGAAGCATTCTATAAAGCCACACTCAAAAGATATAAGTGAAGTGAAATGAGCATTCTATAAATTAACCATCGACTATCTCGTACCAGCATGGTGCATAAAAGAAAAATGAAAAATAAATGCAAAAGACGCTCCAAGATTTGCACATATCACATGAATGTAACGAATACAAAAACATACCGATACTTGTTGAAGAAAGATGGGATGACTTCCGGGGCATCCCCATGTCGGTGTCAAAACCGGCGGATCTCCGGTAGGGGGTCCCGAACTGTGCGTCTAAGGTCGATGGTAACAGGAGACGGGGGACACGATGTCTACCCAGGTTCGGGCCCTCTCTATGGAGGTAATACCCTACTTCCTGCTTGATTGATCTTGATGAATATGAGTATTACAAGAGTTGATCATAGTAGAGTAGATAAAAGGGGAAAACCCTAAGCATCAAGAGTAAAATCAGGAAAGTGGAACTAGTTGGACCAGTGGGTGGCGCACGTGCTTTTCGAAACGAATATAGGAACATTAGGTGACCAATTAAACGTTCTCTATTTTAGTAATTTGAGCATCATATCAAATTCATATTTCAACACGTAAGCTTTGGAATTATGAGTGGCATGTTGTTTCGCTTGATGGGTTGAGGTCTTGAGGAGCAGTGCTAGCATGACACGAAGCAGGGAAGCACCTACGATGATGGTAGTGAATATAAATAGGGGAAACCATAAGCTTTACGAGTATAGTGACTGTGACATGGCGGATCTGAAGGTGCAAACCGGACAAAGCTACTTCGCAACCAATGTTTGCATTCAACTAGCCACTACGATTTGGTACGGACAAGAAAAGTACAGTAAACAATTTAAGATCTATTTTCCGGGTGGGATCAATAACTTAAGCACATATGGAAGAGTACCACCTCTCTTGCGACGCCGTGTAGGCCCCTGCTGATACGTTGAGGGTGCTGCGGGTGCGATGGCTGTCGGCGGCGGGGAAGAAGACTTTAGATGGCAGACGGCCGGGTTGGGGGATAAATCCTGTTGCCGTGGACAAGGCGGTCGTAGGAGCGGCAACGACAAAATGGACGACGGCGCCGATGAAGCGAGACGACGTGATGAAAGGATCCTGGTCCGGCGCCGTGGATGAGAGACGTCCATCTCTTGCAGTGGATGACGAGGTAGGGGTAGCGGCTCCGGCAAGGTGGAGGATGGGGTGGCGGACGGAGGAGGCTGGCCGCAGTGGGGAGGTTGTCGTGGCGCTGATGGTGTATGAATGGGGAAATGGAGGGGGAGGGGGGATCTCAAACTTTGGGACGCGCTTGTCTGAAATGTGGGAAAGTTACAAACTTATCCCCCGTTTAAAATTTCGGACATCATGTCGGTTGGGGATAGGACGGTAATCTCGCATCTCCCAAATTTTTGCCGGTAACGATTTCGGGCGAGGAGAGGGTGTTTTGCCGCCCACGGTTGGCGCCCACGGTGTATGAACGGGGCTGACAGGTAGGGCGGTTGTGTCATGTCTGAGGGAAGTGACACATCTGCCCCTATTTAAAATATTAGCCTACATCGATTTCGGACGAGGAGAGTTTGTTTTGCCGCCCACCGTGGATGAATGGGGAAATGGAGGGAGAGACACATGTCTTTCGGACGAGCTTGAATCAAATGTGTTTTGCCGCCCACGTTTGGCGCCCACCGTGTCTGAATGGGCTTAGAGGCCGTCGTGTCACGTCTGATTGAAGTTACTAGTCTACCCCTATCGATAGCAGTGTAAATCCGGTCGATAGGATGTCAAGTGTCAGGGGTAGGCAGTAATTTCCATCTTGCAAACACTTGCTTCGGGCAGCCCACAAATGATAGTGGGTGTTTAGCCGCTTCATTCAAAACTTGGGAGAATTAGCAAAACCAATTTTTATTCGATTATGAATATCCACAGATAATTCTATGTTTTGTTATTTATTTCTTCAAAACCACAACAAAGATTTATTCCACCTTTATATATGATTATGATTTAGAAATACCGTGATCTTCGAATTCAGTAGGTTGGATACACTTTGAGTCAAACCGTTATTTCGTCCAATACAATATGCTCACACGAAAAACAGTTCACCTTATGTCAATCATACAAGTACCGAGGATTACCTCGCCTAAAAAATTGGATCATTACAACACATGGACAACATAGGGGGTCTTACAACATAATCCATTCAGAGACATGACACAACATGCAAGTACAATAATCTAATGACAATTTCAACTGCTATCTAAAGAAGAACTGGGATTACCCTGGGCTTCAGATAGCAGAAGCAGCAGGACCTCCTCCGTCTTCAAATGCAACATTCTTACTTCCTCCAATTCTTGGGTTGCTTGCATAATGCGTGCAGCTAATTGCATAATTTCCAGCTTCAAGATCGAGATTACCTCATTCATGGCAGCCACACCATCTCTTTGTGCCTCTAGTAGAGCCTCAAGAACTATAATATATGTGCTCAGACTGCTCTTCGGCGGTGTTGCCTCTGAACTGCTACCATCTAGTAACATGGATGGCGCACTGGTTCCACAAATAGATTCTGGGGTTGTACATTGTGTCCTAGTGTGAATGACATCCTGAAAGGTTTCCGCTGGACATAAGTAAGAGATAGTTATCGCATGATCCAGGGAGTAAGCTTACATGGTAAACGACATACGAATTATTGCCGAGCATGGCAAGCTATATTTAAATGGTTCGAAGTAGCATCAGCCGAAAAGAAATTAAAATGGTAAGATGAAACTAGGGATGTAAGTGGCAAATAAACGACATCCGCCAGTCCCATCTAGTTAGTTTTTGCTAGCTCCCTGGTTCATTTTCCTCAAAAAACAAAAACTCTTTTGAACTATCATACCACTAGTGGACTTTAATCGGCATTAAACGGGACCCAGTTGACATCCCTAGTTGAAAGGGAGTGTACCACCGCTAAGTTGCCAAGGCATCTAAGAAGTTGAAATAATCTGAGAAAGCACTTAACAGTGTGGCCTCATATAAACTACGAAGACAGTCTTGTGATGAAGTTCAGAGGAAAAGTTAAGGACTCAAATGAACTAGGCATGCATTTCTTTATGATAGTACATCAGGCACTGCTGACATATTGGCCAACTCAGGTATAGCGTAACAAGTAACAAACAAGCATTCGAATCAAGCACTACAGCAAACCAGACAACTAAACTATTTGTTATTCTGTAGGATTACAGGTTGAGGGCACAAGCCAAGAAAGCAGCCCACACGCATTACATTTCACATGTACTAAAACACACTGGCTTACCATATGTTGTTCTGAAGCCTCGCTGCTGTTGCAATGTTATTTGAAGATATCGTCAGCATCCTGTGGTTGCAAATCTGCTTGTTGTAGTTTATTCTGCACCCTCTATTTAGGTAAAATTAATTTTAATCGCATGCACTGGTTCGAATTGATCATCAGTGGTTCATCTAAACTAATGAAAGAAGGGTGTGTGCATACACGACAATATATCCGCTTCCCTCTATTTTTATGCTTGTTCGAGGTGCCAGCCCCAAAAGAACAAATATTTTGCTTGATGGGGTTGGCAGCTCCATAATTAATAGAAGCATCAAATTAGTCATGCAACTTGGGAAGATCACGAACACACAAAAAAGTAATGAACAGAGGCTCGTAGCAGTGATGTAATAGCTAGCATCAGAAAATGTAGGGTAAAACGAACAAAAACCAGCGGAACCACATGCTAGTTTGTTGATGTGTAATTAAGCATAGAGAACATGAAGCAGTCTGATGGAACCAACAGGTGGCATCAGAACAACACCATTATCATAAATATAGCATGCAAGAAGTAAAATAGTAGGCAGTGATATCTAGGAAGTACAGTAATACTTAGGACAAAACTAAAGCATATTAACTATATGTGCACTGGTATGTAATTTAGTACATGTAACATGTTCACTGCCAGAAGTATGGCCCTACAGGTGCAAGCAGAATAACGCGTCTCATGAAAAACTGAATGATGCCCTGAAGAAATTCAAAGGTGCGGTGCTTATGCTAAGAAAGTGAATGTAGGCGCCGGCCGTTGGATAATAGTACCTGATTCTCGACGGCATATGGGTATCGTTGGCATACTTGATAGCTAAGGATTGTCGATGGTGCTCGTGTTGCGGTTGAGTTTGGGCCGGCTGTCGCCGTCGCTGAAGCGGCTCCAGTGCTACGGTTGCGGCGCCTGTCGACATACAAGAAAGCTCATCCGTGGTAAGTGAACAGTTGCACTATAAAGAGAAAAACCGAAGGAGTACAGATCGAAATAACCTGATGAGGCTGCGGCATCGGTAAAGCAGGGCCGGTGGAGTTGAATATGGCGTCCGTGGAGCGGGTTCGGTGCAGTGGACGAAGGCTTCGGCGGGCGCGTTGTACAGTGCTTTCGTTGAGGCGGATCTGTTGCGGCGGACGAGGGCTTGTATGAAGGGCCAGCGAAGGGACGGACGAGGGAGTCAGTGAAGGGCCTACACTGTGGTGGACGAGGGCGCCGGTTAAGTAGATCTGGTGCGGTGGACCATGATGGCGGTGAAGGAGATCTGGAGCGGTGCCAGTCGCTGAAGCGGCTCTGGTGAAGTGGTGAGTTGGCAGTTGGGGGTTCCAAGGTATGGAAGGTAGATCCGTCGGGGTGTGAGGTCCACCGCTGCGGCGGAGGACTAGATTCGGCGGCTTGCCGTGGTTGGGGGGGGGTCGGTGAGGGGTAGGGGAGGGGAGGGGCTCTGGGGAAGAATGTTGGGGGCAAAGAGGGGAAAACAACGGAGTTACCAAAAGCAGCCCTTTTCCGTTCATGTGGCAGGGGTAAAACAAGAATATCGCAGGGCTAAACTTTTGGGCACGAGATATTTCGATGTGAGCGGGAAGTTTGAAAGCTTTTGGCGCCTGAAATTATATTCTGCTCTTGTACGGCCGACTATGATATCATGGACGAGAATTTGTTTGTTTTGCACGCAAAAAAAGTGCAAGTTTTGAAAATCAGTGTCTCCAACTCGAAACTTAGATTGTCCATTCAATTCAAATATGGATCATTGAGCTACTACAAGCAAATACCATCATATGGTCCAATTCAAATGAAATTCCAAATGTGTTTATCCTAAATATGATGACAAAAGCAAAAATGTGTATGTGTATGAATAAAGTGGATGATTATAAAGTTTGAACATGCCCGTATGTGTATATCTCTAGGTTTGATATATGAATTTGAAATCACGAAATCCCGGCTTAAAAATGTACCTCCGTTTAAATGAATTACAAAAGCTAATGATGGAGTCGAATTCGAAAATTCCAATCTTAGGTTTGTAATTATGGTACATCAAAGTATATCATGCATGTTCAAAAGTATCGTTATCTCATAGTCCAAACTGTGAAACAAATTGATCAACCTTGAGTGCACACACTATTGACCATGTATATCTCAATTACGCTAAAGTCCCTCAAATATAGACACCTCACTCTTTATCTGAAGCAACCCCCCCCCTCGTCGCCCCCCACCACACAGAAGTCGTTCTCTCCCCCAAACACCAACACACGAGCACATTAACACCCCTCTCTCTTCTAAAGTCTGGACCCCAATATAGGTCTCTATCACTTTATCTCTTGGGCATGCACACATCTCTTCCCCCACTCTCTAGCTAGGTCTCCCGGCATCTCTCTTTCCCAAGCACACGCACTATGTAGAGTGTATCTTTCCCATACACACAAAACGTTGCCCCCAAATGTCTATCTCCCTAGTTATGTGGTTCTCGCACACTCACCTCACACACCACCCCCACTGCAAAACAAGCACACTTGTTCTCCTTGTGCACCACTCTCCTCTTTCTATCTCTCCCACATGCGGACCCGCCCCAGCTCCTCCCTGTATACATATATGTCGCGACTCTTTCCATAGCTCCCTAATGTATCATCGTTCTCAATCTCGCACATTGTTCTCTACACCATCTATTCTAGATCTCTCATGAAGTCCCTATTACACGCACGATGACTCGCTTCCCTTGCGTCTCCGTACATAGGCCAATTTCAAACAACATCAACATTGTCTCCCTATCTATACGCCATTTATGGACACAAACGCCCCCTCTCTCGCCCCCTCTCTTCCTCTCTCTCTCTCTCTCCGTCGCTAGCTCTCTCTCTCTCGCTCTCACACCCCTCTCCCACACACAATCGATGTCTCTTCCAAATAGTCTGCTCCCCCACCTGCACCCATGCTATCCCGCTACTACACATGTCACACCATTCCCCCTTCCCTTATACTAGGTTTACATCATTAGTGGTCTCTCTACTCCACATACACACACTCCCTCTCACACACAAACGCGCGCACAAACACACACAGACACGCACAAACACCCATTAATCTAGATCCTCATCTCTCCCCATGTCCGCATGTGTATCTCGCACACTCACTCTATAATTATGTATGTCACATCCCTAGCTTCTCGTATTGCACTAGGCTAGCTTCAGGTGTGCATCATGTTTGAATTTTGCAGAAAATTGAAATGGGGATTGCCTAAACCCTAGCATCAAAGGAATTCACTAGGCTCAACTAAATATTCTCAGTGTTTCCAAATGGCTTTTAAAAATGTTCATCATTTCTGGAAAATGTTGGAAACAATAACCAGAGGTGCTGCACATTTTTCCATGACATATTTGGGCTCTGAATTAAATCATATAGTATTTGCATTTGGGCATTTAAATGCTATTAAATATTTTAAATGCTCAAATAATCATAAACTAAAATGTTTACTGTTGGATGTATTCTAAACAGTAGCCATGATTAGTTTCATGATTTTTGGAAATGCCCTGGCATTTTTAATTCAAAACAGAACAATTACAGAAATAGAAAAAACAGAAACAGAAATAAAAGAGAGAGAGAGAGCAAACTCACCTGGGGCTTACCTGGCCTGGCCCAGCACGGCCCAAACCAGCTGGCCGACGCCAGTCGTCGTCTCCACCGCGCCAGAAGGACGCCGAGCGCGTGCTCGCCGTGCGCACACACGCGCCCATGCCACCTCCTGCCTGCTAGCTTGCGTGGCGCCGCGAAGAGACCCGCGAGAGCCGTCTCGATCGCTCTGACCGCCCCGCCATTCTCCCCCTCGCCTCCCTCTCGCCCTCTCCACCATGGCCGAGACGGCCGCGAGCTCGCTGTCACCATAGCCATGGCCTCAGGCCCTCCCTCGCCTCGCCGACGTGTCCATGGCCTCCGCCTCGACGCCCTCATCCTCCCCGTCGACCCACTCGACGCCAGACGCCTCAAAACGCCGTCCCCGACCTCTTCTTCATCGTCGGCCGCCGCGGATCCCCATCGTCGACTCGTCGCCGTCTGGCCTTCCTCGAGCTCGAAGAGGCCACCGCTGCAACCACCGTGAGCCCCTCACCCCAACCCCTCTCTCCCCGCCGTCGATTCCTTCCTCTAGCCCCACTAACCACCGCGGCCGAACCTCACCGCCGCCGTGCCTCGTCGCCGACGTGGCTAGAGCCACAGTGGCTCGAAGCCAAGCTCACCGCTGTGCTCAGCGCAGCACCAGGAGCCTGTAGCCACCACCAGCTCCTCCTCCCGTGCACCGTAGCGCCGAACCCAGCCCCGTCCAAACTCCGGCCGCCGCCACGAGCTCGACTCCGGCGAGCTCGCTCCACCCCAGCTCCTCCCGCTTGCCCTACCAGATGCGCGCGAGCCCCAGCTACGCGTAGGACCAAACCGCGGCCGATTTGGTCGACCGTGGGCAAATCCCGCGCCCTCCGCCGTCTCGGGCTTCACCGGCGACGAGCCGTGGACCAAGTCCGGCGGGTTTGACCCCACTGACCAGGGGGTTTGACCTCCCCTGTGTCACTGACGCGTGGGCCACCCCCCCTGACGCTTTTAGTTAGTATTAGTTTAACACTAATTAATTTAGGTTAAGTTAGTTAGTCACTGACGTGTGGACCCCACACGTCAGGTTTGACCTGGACGACCCGTTGACCTGCTGACGTCACACCGACGCCATGCTGACGCAGTAAATAGTTTCTGTATTTAAAACAATTCAGGAAATTCCAGAAAATCCTATAAACTTCTAAAAATCATAGAAAATCAACCGTAACTCCAAATGAAATAATTTATATATGAAAAATGATCAGAAAAATCCAATCTATCCATCTGTACCATTTCGATGCATGTTAGAACAACTTATGACTACTGTTTAGGACAATTCAATTAAATGGCATTTAAGAAATCACATATGGAGTCTGAATTTGAATCTTTGATTCAAGCCAACTCCATTTAACTTGCTGCTAGTTGCATTAACCCAAACCACAGCATATTGCCATGTCATGATCATGCATCATATTGTGCATTGCATTGATTGTATTTCTTCTCTGTTGCCGGTGTTTGTCCCCCCCTCAGTAGACGATGTTCCGACGATGTGATCGCTGTCACTAATGAAGTCTCAATGCTATCTTCAGAAGTGCCAGGCAAGCAAACCCCCTTGTTCATATCAATACAGTCCCACTCTCTCGCTCCTGCTCTCTTTTTACTGCATTAGGACAACAACGCTTCAACTGTTACTTGCTGCGGTAGCTGAACCCCTTTATCCTCTGCATGACCTGTCATTGCCACAGTAAATAGATGAAACCCACTAGCATGAGTAGGAGTTGTTTGAGCCCTGATGTGCCTACTCATTCTGGCTTGTTTGTCATGCCTGCTATTGCTTAGAGTTGTGTCAGGTCTGATTCATCGGGGATGAATTGGGAAGTGGTGAACATGTCCTACTGTGTGAGAGCTAAGTGTGTGAACATGATTTGGTAAAGGTAGCGGTGAGAGGCCATGTAGGAGTACATGGTGGGTTGTCTCATTGAAACCGTCCTCAGGAACTGAGTTCTGTGTTTGTGATCCATGAACAGTTACTACCACACATTGGAATGCTTAAGTGCCCCTCTCGACTTATTAATCAACTTGATCTCTGTCCAGGAGTTGCAACTAGTTTCTGGTGTTTGTAGGTAGTGTTAGTAGTCTACCAAGTGGTACCCGGTACAGGTGGGCTTGGGACAGACTAGGCACCGTGGCACGGTGTACCAAGCGTAGATCCATCCGTCGAGGTGGGCTTGGGAACCCTGTTCACATCGTTTGGGGCCGTGAGCGACACCCCGGCCGGATCTCCTTGCGGATGGAACCCGAATAGGCGATAAACCTGGACTAGAGACTTGTGTGGTTAGTCAGGTCGTGGCCGACTCCCTCGCCAGGCTTCCGCTTGAAGGTTGCCGAGGTACACGAGGTGTACATGGTGGTAAGTGGCGAGAGCGTGTGTGACGAAGTACACCCCTGCAGGGTTAATATGATCTATCCGAATAGCCGTGTCCGAGGAAAAGGACTTCTGGGTTGCCTGTACAGTTCATAGACAAGTGAAAGTGGATACTCTAAAATGCGCAAGATAAGCGTGAGTGCTATGGATGGCGTTCTCGTAGGGAGACGGGAGCGGATCCATAGTGGTGTATTGATATGGTGAATATGTGGACTCGTGTGCGCCACCTCAAAAGAGTTACTTGCAGTCATAGTTCAGGATAGCCACCGAGTCAAAGCTGGCTTGCTGCAGTTAAACTCCACCACCCCCTTTGTTGATACCGATGCATATATAGATAGTCCTGATGTAAGTCTTGCTGGGTACATTTGTACTCACGTTTGCTTATTTTATGTTTTGCAGAGAGACGTCAGTCTCGCTAGTAGTTCCGTGTGGACTTCGACGTTTAGCTTGATACCTCAGCTACGATCTTGTGCCCTCGGCAGGATCTAGTAGATAGTCAGGCTTCTCAGCCTTTTTCATTTGTAGATGTCTGTACTCAGACATGTTAAGCTTCCGCATGTGCTTTGACTTGTATGCTCTGAATGTTGGGTCATGAGACCCATGTTTGTAATATCTGGCTCTTCGGAGCCTAATGAATAAATACTCTGAGTCGTAGAGTCTTGTTGTGATGCCATGTTGTATTTGCACATATCGAGCATATTGTGTGTATGATTGAAATGCTTGGTATGTGTGGGATCCGACAATCTAGTTGTCTATCCTTAGCAGCCTCTCTTATGGGGAAATGTAGTCTAGTGCCTCCTTGAGCCATAGTAGTCTGCTACAGCCCGGTTCACCGGAGTCCTGCTAGCCCAGCACTACTGCTCTGGACACTTGACTGGCCGGCATGTGTTTCATATCGTTCCTGTGTCTGTCCCTTCGGGGAAATGTCACGCGGTGACATCCGGAGTCCTGCCTAGCCTGCTACAGCCCGGGTTCCCGGAGTCCTGTTAGCCCAGTGCTACAGCCCGGATTCGCACGCTGCTGACCGACACGTTCGATGTTGATTCATGTATGCCTGTCCCCATACGTTAGTGCCGCTTTGGGTTCACGACTAGCCATGTCGGCCCGGGTTCTATGTCATATGGATGCTAGCGACATTGTCATATACGTGAGCCAAAAGGCGCAAATGGTCCCGGGCCATGGTAAGGCGACACCCGTGGGAGTACCGTGCGTGAGGCCGCAAAGTGATATGAGGTGTTACAGGCTAGATCGGTGTGACTTGGAATCGGGGTCCCGACAATGTATATGTGTCTCCACGTCAACACAAAGCCCCATGTACATGTCTCTCTCTATCCTCCACACACATAGACACAAAGAATCTGTTATCATTGCCTTAGTCTCTAGACATATCACACACGCACACTGTCTCTCTCTCTCTCTCGCAAACACGCTCAACAAGGGTTTCCCCGTGAATAACTTACCGTCTATTCATCAACAGTCGTGGCAGTACGGCGAACACGAGACGTGAAAAAGAATAAATCTACACGTGCTTAGACCACCTAGTATGACTACTAGGACTAGAGCAAGCCAAAAAGCGCGCCGCCGTCACCCCCTCCTTACCGGCGACGGGAAAACCTTTGTTTTACACAGTCGAGAAGTCATTGTGCTAAGGCCTCACATGCTGAGGCGTTGAATAGAATGTAGATGCTAGTTTACGGAAACAAGTATCGATAATACGTTTGTATCTCCATACTTATATTTCTTCTCTTATAAAAAACCGAGTTGGTGATGATGGTACGCGTGCCATCTTGCAATATAGACCGTCCGATCTATATCTGACTGATGGAAATTAAACTAAAAGATACCCGCACCCCTCTCCACATTTGCAGACAAGGCCTTTCCTCGTTCATCCTTATCTCCAATAACCTCATTTTTGAGCAATTAAGAAAGGAAGCCTCTAGAACAAACTAGCCTGGTGGCCGCTGCCGGCGTCATCAATCCCCATGCCTCCGCTCAGTTCGACCACCGATCACCACCACGCCCCACTCCTCTTCACCTTATCTCCTATTTCTCGAGATATCATTAGTTTTTACACATGGGATTACTCCCGCATGGGTCAATCACAATGAGTGTTTTTATAAAAAAATGCATCTTGATGTTCCTTGCTAGTACTCCTACAGAAGACTAAGTTGGTGATGATGGTGTGTCTGCCATCCGTTGTTTGTGACCATTATATCTACATCTAACGACTGTGAGGTAAGTTGTTGCCTTTTCTCACAAACAACCCACTTGTCTACCAATTTGCAGAAAAACCCATAATTAGTATCTTAAAACCACCCACATCCCTCCCTGACCTCACCAAAACATCCCAAGGAATATATTCTAATTGAAACATAATATATCTCTAGTGATATATGTATATCAAAATTAGAGTGTTTTGTATCAAGTTTGTGAATAAGTATTATTCTAATTATGATTCGTTGCAACGCACATGGACATTGCTAGTATTTCCAACCATGCAAAAAATTTGCCCTAGTATTCCATAGTTTCGAGTTTTCCATCAAGATATTAGTCACTCATGGTTGATATTTACTTTCAATCATGTACACATATGCACTATGTAACTAGCCTTGCTTATTGGGTTCCAAAGCTTAACTTTCACTCCTACTTACAATATGTAGAGTATTTAACAAAAAACTACCACTTTCAACCAGCCCTAGGAAGAATCTATTATACAAAAAATAGCAAAAACATACCCAAAATTTCTTAATCCACGCCAAAAACTACTACCTACCGATTAGGTTAGTTTAAACCCATTTATGACAGGGTTGGCCCACACGTCTGTGCTGACGAGGCAGCTTAAACCAACACATTTTGTTTGACCGTTGACACAAGGGACCCACATCTGACCTTCTATCCTGTTATTCCCCCTTAAATCATTATTTTTCCTGAACATTACTTCAAACAGTGCTGATGCGTGTTCGTCGGTGGCGCCGGTGATGAGCGAGTTGGCCGCCGCTCCGCCGGACGGGCCAGACGCCGCGCTGGCCTCCGCACGGGTTGGCAGGCTGGGCCGAGCGTGACTCACGAGCGAGCAAGCCGCCGCGCTGGCCTTCGCTCAAGCCAGATGGCTGGCCTTAGTGCGGCGCGCGCGAGCAAGACGCCGCACCGCCGTGCCAATCTAGCTAGCAAACCTTGCAGACAAGCAACTGGACAGAGCTATCTTGGCTAGCTAGCGGCCGCGAGCGCCGGACGGAGCCGGCATCCGGGTTGCCGCAAGATGGGCTCCGCACCGCCGGCGGTTTTTACCTCGCCTTCTGCCGGCGGCGGTAGCTGCGTCCCATGGCCAAGGATGACTAGGTGGACGGGCCGGAGGTAGGAGGTCACTCGGGGATCTTTGTGCAGACTGACATGTAGGTCCCACAAGTCATAACGCCCGGTCGAATAGAAGGCGTTGACTTAATGGGCGACACGGGCCCTGTTTGGATACTCTAAGTCAGAGGTTAGATTCTAACCCTGAACTAACTCTAACCAAAGTGGTGTTTGGATGGCAGGGTTAGATTGACAACAAATGTATCCAAACAGGGCCATGGGTTGAAACGTGCCTATAACGACACTTTGTAGAGTAGTCGTTTCTTGGTAGGGCTGGTTGGTAAGAGCATGTACAATGATAAGGTAGTCTTATCTTAAGTCTGCCACGTATGCAAGTGGTAGTAGTTTCTTGGCATTATTAGTGGTTTCTTGCATTATTAGGGGTTTCTTGTAAGGAACAATGTACTACTAGCGACAAAAGGCGATTCTAGGTTGCGTTGTACTCCAACGAGTATTACAAGTGGTCGCGGGAGTGTATACCTCGTTTTGTGGGTTCAATCCCGGTCGAATGCATGACGGCCTTTTTTTTAAATAGCAACTTCGTTGCGAGCCAATATTTTACACGGCTAGTTTGAGTTTTGAAGTCAAACGGACGTGCGGCACCACAATCTAGGTGCATTGGATAGCCTAGCCACGTGAACGGGTTTTCCTTCCCAGCATCTCGTGGCTCGCGTGCTCGCCCTAGCCGCACCTCGCTTGTAGCTTCCTCATCAGCTAGTAGCATATTTAAACTAGCGCCTCCCAATTAAGCCCGAGGAGCCGGAAAAGCCTGGCGGGGCATTGGGAACTGTGCAATATGGCTCTGTACGTAAAGTGCTCTACTACTACTCTGTAGCTTGTGGCGTTGCACGCATGGACTTCACTCCATTATCGGCTCTACTATAAAAGAAATTCCTCTTGACGTGTTTTTTTGAAACGGAGGCAAAAGCTTTGCTTCATCTCATTCATAAAGAAGGAACTACTAACAAGGTTCGACGAGATCCATTACACCTCCACAAATGGAAGCGAAAAGCCTAGTCTGGCTGTATCAAATAACTCAAATGTTCTGCCCCCGCAGTAACCGTCGCTGATAAACAGGCTGCTAGTGTGTGCGTGAGAGGAGCGGCTGAGTAGGCCAGCTACGTGAGAGGAGCGGCTGAATAGAGCACCGAGAGTACCCACTAGGCCACTACGCAGGTGTACTTTCCCTGCATTGATAGTACAACGATGGTTCTAGAGAACAGTAGTACCCTCCACTTCCAACTGTAGCTCCTTGGCCCTGAGATTCAAGAGTTCAAAACTGGTGCACTATACTAGAAGTACAGTACATAACACTAGTAGTACCCTCGCACTACTAGTTGAGGAAGTAGTACTAGTACTGCTATAGTACGAGTACGTACTCCTCCGTCACATAATGTAAGACGTTTTTTGGCACTAGTTGGCGTGTGCAAAAAATAGCAAAAACATACCCAAAATTTCTTAATCCACGCCAAAAACTACTAGCTAGTGCCAAAAATTTCTTACTAGTGCTATTATTTACAGTATAATGCAATCCCATAACGTCCCATAATGCTAGTACTAGTAGTAAATAATAGCCTCACCCCTTCGCTACAGTTGGAAGGAATGATCTACAGTTGGAAGGGACGAGGCCCTGCGATTACTACGCTCTTATCTCCTCCTCGCCAGTTCCCCTCCCACGAAGAGAAGGCAGTTCGTCGCTGCTCCCATGGATTCGCCAGGCGGTTCTCCTCCTCGTCGGGGCTGGGAGACCTTGGACGACGATCCTCTGGGAGAAATCGCACGCCGCTCCGACGTCCTCACCGCCGCAAGACTCGGTGCTTCCTGCACCAACTATTTCAAGACGGTGCTTAAAATGGCTTGGGAAAAGGCCATGCTTGTTGGTCTTCCATGCGTCCTCGAGGAGAAGGTTCTTCTATGGGACAATCCTTCGAATAGTCCACCGCTCCCTGGCCATGGTTGCACGTTGACTCCGCTAGAGTTGCCGACGTTGAGAGGTAGTCGGATTTTGTCCGATGAGCAGGTCAGTAATGGAGTTTGATCATGTAGTACTTAGTTATTCCATTTCCATCCCGTAGTTTCTCCGCTGCCCACCGTCTTATATATAGGTCTGGGTCGGTGCCAACGAAGATTGGCTTGCATACCTTCGGCCGATACCACCATCATTTTGCACAACATCCACAGCAGTGCGGCCGTTCCGGTAGACCCCTTCTCCACCATTGGGATCGGCCTTCCGGACTGGCTGGGCTTGAATACGTATGATGATGCCTATATGAGATTGAAGAAGATAGCAATTGCGGACCCGCCGACAAAGCGACGCGGCTACGATGATTATTATCTCATCGCGGTGTTCGACATAAGGATTGCCATCAATGCAAGAGGCAGTAACGGCAGAGGCTGGTGCATGTTGGCGGCGGCAGATTTGTACCCCTACATGTTCGAAGACGCCGTGCGCCATCTAGGCCGCATCTTCGCAGTGACAAGCCAGGGGACTTGTTTCATCTGGTTGCCATCCTACGGTACGAGAGATTACAAACGGAATGCACAAACCATCATTTGCATCCCTAACGGTACTCCATTATTTTGCAGGGACCAGTCATCCTGCGATCAAAATAAGATCGCCGATCCTGGATGTGCTTTTGCATCCGCGATTCGGTCTAACCTGGAACCTTGTAGCTGACTTTGGCATATTGGGATCAACTATCTTAGCAGTCGTTACCCATGGTACCACTGATGTGCAACATGGTCACACAATCTACCACGATCGGACTGTCACCATCTACCCAGGTATTCCATTTTTTAACCCTCTCGCCTTCTCTTTCATTGTTGGACTAGTACTTTACTTACGTACTAGTAGGAGTACTTTTTACCTTGGAGGACGCGTATAGCTAGCTAGGCCCTTGAAGACTTGAACCCACTAGCTGCCACCATTTTTGTTTTTCCATGTCTTACTATCTCATCCATGTAGCCAACAGTGGCTATATATAATAAGCCGGTTATTTTACTTCCTCTATACCGGAGTAGTACTATTTGCTGCACAGTATTACTGACCGCCATATTTGAGCACAACATTATTATGCATGGACCTTGACTATGTATGTCACCATTTGTCCAGATATGAGATGTCGCGTGTACCGGATGAACGGCGCCGAGTTCGACCCCCGTGATACTACGTGGGTGCCGAGGAACACTCTTGGAGAGTACTCGCTTTTCATTGGGGACAGCTATCCCATTGTGAAGCGGATGCCACTTTCCGTGCATGACATGGAAGGCCTGCCATTTATGAAGCATGGTTGTGTCTTCCGTGCGCACCGCCGGATGAACGACATGCTGGGACACGCTATCCCTGATTTATGCCGCTTCAGCTTGGATGAGTCTCCATCGTGTGGAACCGGACTAGAAAGTTGCGACAATGATTCCCGTTGCCCACCGCTATGGATCGTGCCATCCATGAAGAACACCTGGGACTGGAACCTGGAGGATGACATGTAGCCCATCTATAACGTGTAAGTGGAGTACGGTAAATTGTGAATGGTAGCGCTGTGAATATATGTAGACTAGTCGTGCACAAATTTATCACATGAATTGGAGATGAACTTGTGTGGCATACTGGCATTTGTCCTTTAGAATTTATTACTAGTAAATGTGTTATGTGTACGTGCAACTTGTGTGGTTGTTGCACGGGCTCCAACACGCTCTTTGAGAAAAAAAGGTGGCACAACTTTGGATATACGTGACGTGGCGGCATCATACAGTAGCATCGTTCGCTATAGTTGTAGTACACTCCTACTAGGACGACAACTCCTATAAAACCTTGCGCTTGGCTCTTTGCCTCTTCGGGAGGTTCAACAGTTCGTACTCGTGTGAACCTTGCACTTGGCTCTTCGCCTCTTCGGAAGGTCCAACAATGATGATACTACAGTACACATTATGCTTCTGGCAATCTGACACCAATTGAACTGCTGCACGTCCACCGCGAGGGCGAGGGCGAGGGAGAGGGCGCGCTGCAGTCAAAACCCTCTCCTCGTCCTGCGAACCACCGCGCACGTGGGCGAGGGAGAGGCATAGTAAGTAAGCTTCTCCTCGTTCGGCGAATTGACGGGACACATCAAAGCAGTACTAGTACTAGTCCATACTGTGTCCTTTCCGGTTAATATGGCTTAATTTGAAACGAGAAAAATACACTGGCGGTCAATGTATGTAACAATACGCTCTTTACGGTCACTATATATAGTTTTGCGGTGATTATACGATCACTAGCTCATCGTAGAGCACCGTATTGCACCCTACTGACCGGCGACATAGTCGACGTGGCACTTTGTTGACTGGTTAAATTGTCACTGGTTTCTGGGTCCCACCTGTCAGTTGGCAGAGTAAAGAAATCAGCTAAAAACAAAGAGTGTAGTACATCTACACTTCCAATGCATTTAGCCTTTAATCTAAATCGATATTGATTGACTAATGCACCAACTTGTGCTCTAGGTATAGGCTACATGTCTATCCTTAATTACAGCATGCAACGACCTTCATTTAATCTTCTTCTCTCAATGGTCGCATGCACACATAACTTTTGGGCGTTAATTATGCCCTGGTCAATGTGTAAATCTCTAAATGTACAGTCTTTCACGGACGTAGTGAGTAGGTTGAGCACTTGAGCGTGAGCGTGTGTATTGCGTCGTGTGCTGTGTGCCGCATGGGTGCGTGAGTGTTGCATGCGTCCATGTGTACGTGTGAGTGTTGCATGTTGCATGCATGCATGCATGCATGGGGCTTACTCCCTCCCATTGACATGTTCATATTTCAAGCTTCCTCTGTTCCCTCCATATGGTGATACTCCCTCTGTTCCCAAATACGGAGTAAAATCCTCCCTCTATTCCCAAATACGGAGTAAAATCCTCCCTTTGTTCCCAAATACGGAGTATTTGTCTTTCTAGAGATTTCAACAAGTGACTATGTACGGAGCAAAATGAGTGAAGTGAGCGTAGAGGCATAGGGATAATGTAGAAAGGAAGTCTTCGCGATCCATTATTCCCCATCCCAGTCAGAGAGAACTATTCAACTAGTCTTCACAGTGAAGTGACAATACACGCTGCAGCAGATGGGACATTTAATTAATAAGCTGAACCAGCGTGTTGGTGTTACTAAATCAGCCTTACCCAGTACTGCCATCATGTTTGCCTGTAGAGCACGCTTCTGTCCTCCATTAACTGACATATGGGCCCTCTTGTGGTAGACCCACGTGTCATCGGTGTTACTATTTACAATCCGACGGACGGTATATCCTGGTAGTAGTAGTAGAATTGAGATTTAATGCACTTTCTTCCCCGTCTTCCACTCTTCTTCCTCCTCTCTTCTTCTTCCTCCTCTCTTCCCCATCGTCGGCCGCACACCATTTCCCCCCGCTCACTGCTCGCCCGCCCACGCAATCTTCCTTGGTAGCTCGCGCGTACCGTATCCCCCCGCTCACTGCTTGGCCACACGAGGAGAAGCTTCTTCGCTCGCCCGCCCGAATCCACTTCCCCGATGGCTCGCAGGCACCGAAAACCCCAATGGCAGAACCGACTGACACGCAGAGCCGCGATTGGAATTCCCTCCCCGATGTTCTCTTGGAGCAGATCTGTAATCGTATGGACCTACTCAGCACCGTCCGTTTGGCCGCATGCTCGGTGTCTTTTTACCGTCTACTCGTCTACAACCGGCCGGCTCTTTTCAAGACACCCTGCTTGCTGATGCCCGATCCTCGCAGGTGGCCCAGACACCGACTTGACGATCCTACGGAGGTTGCCGTGGTGCCCCTCGACATGCTACCACTACATGTCCACCTGCCCTTCATGTGCGGCCACTACTGGGCGGGCATGAAGGCCAACTGGATTGTCCCCATCCACCAATCCGGTAGTCTGTGGCGTGTCGTGGATATCTACACCCAGCGAGAGATCACTGTCGGTGTCAAAACTGGCGGATCTCGGGTAGGGGGTCCCGAACTGTGCGTCTAAGGCGGATGGTAACAGGAGGCGGGGGACACAATGTTTACCCAGGTTCGGGCCCTCTCGATGGAGGTAATACCCTACTTCCTGCTTGATTGATCTTGATGATATGAGTATTACAAGAGTTGATATACCATGAGATCGTAGAGGCTAAACCCTAGAGGCTAGCCTATGATTATGATTGTTGTTGTCCTACGGACTAAACCCTCCGGTTTGTATAGACACCGGAGGGGGCTAGGGTTACACATAGTCGGTTACAAGGGAGGAGATCTACATATCCGAATTGCCAAGCTTGCCTTCCACGCAAAGGAGAGTCCCACCCGGACACGGGACAAAGTCTTCAATCTTGTATCTTCATAGTCCAACAGTCCGGCCAAAGTATATAGTCCGGCTGTTCGAGGACCCCCTAATCCAGGACTCCCTCAGTAGCCCCTGAACCAGGCTTCAATGACGATGAGTCCGGCGCGCAGATTGTCTTCGGCATTGCAAGGCGGGTTCCTCCTCCGAATACTCCATAGAAGATTTTGAACACAAGGATCGTGTCCGGCTCTGCAAAACAAATTCCACATACCATCGTTGAGAGTACTATATCCCACAAATCTAATCTGCTGACAAATTTCATAGCGTGACATCACGCCATGGCCCGGTCATTATTCGAACCTTTTTCTCAACCAGCTACTGCACATATTGCGAGGCGGTTTTCTTGGCACGTCTTGTCGAAGCAGAGATCGTGTCCCCTTATCACGGGATTCTCATCAATATGGGTGTGGGTAACCCAACCGTGCCATCAATCACGGCGCTTGGGGAATAAGCGAGTTTACCAGGCAAGTGGGGAGGCGCAGAACCCCTGCTGCCTTTATAAGGGGATAAGGACTCCCCTTTGCACCCACGCTTTCTTCTTCCTGATCCATCCCCCTTCGCTCGAGCTCCAGCACCCGAGCGTTCGTCTTCTCCGCCCACAAAGGTCTTCTGAAAATGTCCGGATCCGGAGCAGGAGGCAAGTGGATGGCCTCTACCGTCCGGGAGAAGGATATCAAAAAGCTTCGGGAGGTCGGGTACCTGGCCAAGAAAATCAGCCACCGTCTCCCGACGGCGGGAAAGATCGTCCCTACTCCGGAACCCCACGAGAGGGTTGTATTCCTCCCTCATTTTGTCCACGGGCTAGGGTTTCCCCTCCACCCGTTCGTTCGCAGCATCATGTATTATCAGGGGATCGATTTTCATGATCTATCCCCCAATTCCTTCCTCAACATCTCGACATTCATCATCGTGTGCGAGGCTTTTTGTCGGCGTCCTGGGAACGGGGGTCCCCAGACTTGCCTGCCTGCGCCCATGGAGTGGCTAAGCCAGCAGGCCGTACGGCCCATCTTTATCAACAAGGCATCCAAGACCCTCGCGAGGCAGATGATGCAAGACCTCCTCAGGAGTGGCCTGGTCAGGCAGGCTCGCGAGGAGCGGAGATATCAAGGCGGGGTGAACCTCGCGAGGCTCTCGTGACGTTAGCCATGATGATCGGCACCAGGCGGGTGCCAGGCGGGCGCCAGCGCGCGCAGCGTCCTTGTTTCCTCTTTGGTGCTAAGGGGGCCAGCGCAGGCGAGGAGTACCGAGGCATCAGGCAAAGGTTGCTATATTGGTGCAACGAGACCAAGACCAGGAGGACGGCAAGACGAAGGTCATCGTGGAGCCCAAGACGGCGTCATCACCAGAGCCTTTTGCAGGCGAAGACCGCTTTTGTCAGGATAGCTTGAACTAGCTGCCCCCCTTCAAATTTGCCCGCCGTTGTTGGCTCCCTTCCCGCTCAATATTTGGGAAGAGGACCAGGGCCTATATAAGTAGAACTAGCCACCACAGTAGGGGCAGAGAGCAGTTCACCCAGCTCTCACCCGCTAAGCCACCAAGCATAAGAACACCTCAACCTCAGGAGGTTGTTCTTCCCTTTGTACTGTTCATCATCAGCCCAAGAGGCAATCCACCACCACCGCACTGGAGTAGGGTATTACACCACAACGGTGGCCCGAACCAGTGTAATCTTGTGTCTCTTTGTGTTGCGAGTTCGTCGAGTTCGTCCGCGAGATCATAGCGAGCTAGGGCGTAGATCGGTAGGAGGGAAAGACTTCATGCACACCCCAGTGTTCGAACCTTAAGGGTTTGCCGGAACCCCACATCCGACATTTGGCGCGCCAGGTAGGGGTGCACCGGAGCTCCTCTCCACCAAACTGCGCCCCGCGCCGCCGCACTTCGCCCCCATGGCAGGTGCCCCGCCATCCACCTCTGCGGCCGACACCAACAGCGGGGCGTCTGGGTACCGAGCCCTAGCCCCCGCCCTACGACGAGTGCGGTGGCCGACCAAGTTCAAGCCAGAGATGCCGCCGCGGCACGACGGCGCGGCAGACCCAACGCCATTCCTGCTGGCGTACGAGGAGGCTGTCCTCGAAGTCGGAGGTGACGACAAGATCATGGCCAACTGGTTCCCCATGGCCCTCGCCGGCGAGCCGCGCGCCTGGCTGCTCAACCTCCCGGGATCCACGGTGGCCTCCTGGGAGGAACTCTACGACCTCTTCACCGCTCGCTACGCGGTGCCGGCGCACCGCGCTGTCGCGCCCCTGCTGGGCGGCTCTCAAGCACCACCTTCAGACCGCCACGTCAAGCCGTTCCTCCGTCAGATCGGGGCCACATCCAAGCGCCTGGGGGCTCCGCCGGGGTGGGCCGCGCTAGAGGCCGACCTCACCTTCGGGTCAGAAGACCACCTGACTCCACCGCTGGCTCCAGAATGCTCCTGATGCTCTGCACGCCCACCATCTGCAACGTGGCCGTCACCAAGACCCTCATCAACGGCGGTGCTGGCCTCAACTTGTTCTCCGTAGAAGCCTTCAGCCTTCTTCATGTGCCGCCTGAGCGGCTCGGCCTCAGCAAGCCTTTCTCGGGGGTGGGCGGTGGAGCCGCTCAATCTTTGGGGCAGATCCGCCTCCCTGTCACCTTCGGCACACGCGACAAGTACCGCACCGAGCTGGTGGACTTCGACATCGCCCGCATCGGTCTCCCATACAATGCCATCCTTGGGTACCCGGCTCTCGCTCAGTTCATGGCGGTGACTCACCCGGCCTACAACCTCATGAAGATGCCAGGATGCAACGGCATCCTCACCATCAAGGGGGACACTAAGGAGGCCGTGACGGTGCTCAGGCTCGCCTTCAAGACCGCGGCAGCAGCACAGCCCGCCGGCGCCGGTACCCCCGAGGCCAAGGAGGCCGCGCGTACCAAGAAGAAGCAGCTGTTCACCCAAGACAAGGCGGAAACCAAGCAGGTGCCGGTCAACAAGGACGGGACTTCAGGAGCCACCTTTACCATAGGAGCCGACCTCGACCCAGGACCGGAAGAAGCCTTGGTGAGGTTCTTGCGTGCGAACAAGGAGATATTCGCGTGGGAGCCTAATCAGATGGTAGGGGTCCCAAGGGAGGTGATCCAGCATCACCCCAATATACGCCCCGTGAAGAAGCGAGCAAGACGGCAGTCCACTGAAAAGCAAGCCTTCATCGTCCAAGAGACTCGCAAGCTGGAGGCGGCGGGTGCCATCCGAGAAGTTCGGTACCTCGAATGGCTGGCGAACCCTGTCGTAGTGCCGAAGAAAAGCGGAAAGGAACGGATGTGCGTCGACTTCACCAACCTCAACAAAGCCTGCCCCCAAGATCCATTCCCACTCCCGCGCATCGACCAGATTGTCGACTCCACCGCCGAGTGTGACCTGTTGTGCTTCCTGGACGCGTTCTCAGGGTATCATCAGATCAAGATGGCGGTGGAAGATGTGGAGAAGACAGCCTTCCTAACACCATGTGGGGTGTATTGCTACACTTGCATGCCCTTCGGGCTGCGCAACGCGGGCGTGACCTTTCAGCGGTTGATGCACATCGCCCTGGGGCGGCAACTCGGCGGAAACACAGAGGCCTACGTCGATGACATAGTGGTAAAGTCCCGCAAGGTGAGGACATTGATTCAAGACTTGGAGGAGACCTTCCAGAGCCTGCGCCAAGTGAACTTGAGGCTAAACCTGGAGAAGTGCGTGTTCGGCGTCCCCTCCGGCAAGCTGCTGGGTTTCCTCGTATCCCACAGAGGGATGGAGACGAACCTGGAGAAGATCAAGGCCATCGAGGACATGAGCCCACCGCAGACCCTCAAAGAGATGCAGAAGCTAGCAGGGCGGGTGACTGTGGTAGGGCGTTTCATCTCCAAACTGGGAGAGCGCGCCTTGCCCTTCTTCAAGCTCATGAAGAAGAAGGGCCCGTTCGAGTGGACCCCGGAGGCCGACCAAGCCTTCCAAGACCTCAAGAAATACCTCACCAGCCCCCCGGTGATGGTGGCACCACGACCACTCGAGCCTTTGGTACTCTACCTTGCCGACGCCCCGTACTCCGGCAGCGCAGCGCTGGTGGCGGTTCGGGAGGAGCGCCAAGCCAAGGGCGCGCAGCGCCAAGCCAGAACTGAAGTGGCGCAGGGTCAGGAAGGCGCAGCAAAGGCATCGGCGGGGGAAGATCAAGCTCAGCAGGGCAACATCACAGAAGCTCCTGAGGACAGTCAGGTCTCGGCAACCCATCCACCTCAGGATGTGCCCCGTTCTCCGCAGGGCCTGAGCCTCGACAGTATGCCAGCCCTTGTCGAGCACCCGGTGTACTTCGTCAGCACCGTACTGCGGGATGCGAGGGCGCGCTACCCCATGCCCCAGAAACTCCTGCTCGCACTCCTGGTGGCCCCACGCAAGCTGCGACACTACTTCCAGGGCCACCCCATCAAGGTCGTCTCAGCATACCCGTTGGAGAGGGTACTCAGGAGCCCTAACTCAGCCGGAAGAGTCGCTGAGTGGAACATCGAGTTGCAAGCATTCCAATTGGAGTTCAGCACCACCAGGGTCATCAAGGGGGCCGCGCTCGCTGACTTTGTGGCAGAATGGACAGATGCCCCGACACTTGTGGAAGGAGAAGACCGCTCCACCTCCCCAGGAAGCGAGGCTCTAGACGGCTGGGTCATGTATTTCGACGGCGCCTTCACGCACCAGGGCGCGGGGGCTGGAGCATTGCTCATCTCGCCCACTCAGGACAAGCTCTACTACGCCGTGCAGCTCTGCTTTCAGCACGGCGAGAAGGTCTCCAACAATATCGCAGAATACGAAGGCCTCATAGCTGGCCTGAAGGCTGCGGCGGCTCTAGGGGTGAAGTGCCTCACCGTCAGAGGCGACTCGCAACTCCTCGTCAACTTCTCCAACAAGGTGTACGAGCCAAAGGACGAGCATATGGAGGCCTACCTCGCGGAGGTGCGCAAGATGGAGAAGCAATTCTCGGGCCTGGAGCCGCAGCACGTGCCCCAGGGCACCAACAAGGAAGTCGATGACATCGCCAGGAGAGCATCCAAGCGGCAGCCGCAGGAGCCCGATGTCTTTGAGGAGCGGCTCTTCAAGCCATCAGTTACGCCGCCTCTTTCAAGCATGACTCAACCTCGGGAGGAGCTCCCACAGCCTTCGGCCACGGGAGCCCCGGCCTGTGGCCAGACCTCAGGAGCTCGGCTGCTCTTGGCGCTCGAGCCCCAGGAGGAATGCTGGACCAAGGAATTCAAGGAGTACCTGATGCACAGGGCGCTGCCGGAGAAGGAAGAGGACGCGGAGAGCATGGCCCGGCAAGCCACGGCATACTGTATCCAAGACGGCGAGTTATACAGGAAACGACCGAACGACGTCACGCTGCGCTGCATCTCCAGCGATCAAGGAAGGGAGTTGCTGATTGACATACACGGCGGGGACTGTGGACACCACTCGTCGTCACGAACCCTCGTCGGCAAGGTGTTCCGCAGTGGATTCTACTGGCCTACATCACTCAATGACGCGGCCGAGCTGGTGAAGTCCTGTGAAGCTTGCCAATTCCACGCCAAGCAAATCCATCAGCCTGCTCAGGGCCTCCAAACCATCCCGCTCACATGGCCGTTCGCGGTCTGGGGGCTGGACATCCTAGGCCAGTTCCCTCGGGCGCCAGGGGGCTACCGCTATCTCTACGTCGCCATCGACAAGTTCACCAAGTGGGCGGAAGTGGAAGCCGTCCGTACCATCCCAGCTGGCTCTGCTGTCAAGTTCATCAAGGGCCTCGTGAGCCGCTTTGGGGTCCCCAACCGCATCATCATAGATAACGGCTCGCAGTTTACTAGTAACCTTTTCAAAACCTACTGTGCTAACCTTGGAACGCAGATCTGCTACGCTTCGGTAGCGCACCCCAGGAGCAATGGCCAGGCCGAATGCGCCAACGCAGAGGTCCCGAGGGGCCTCAAGACCAGGACCTTCAAGAAGAAGCTGGAGGCCGGCGGCAGGGGCTGGCACGATGAGCTCCAGTCCGTGCTGTGGTCCGTCCGCACCACCGCCACCAAGCCAACGGGTGAGACTCCATTCTTCCTCGTCTACGGAGCTGAAGCAGTCCTCCCTCACGAGGTCAAGCATCGCTTCGCACGGGTCCTGGCGTTCGACGAAATGCAGCAGGACGCCACGTGGGGGATGGACCTCGTACTGGGGGAGGAACGCCGTCGCGAAGCTGCGTTAAGGGCGGCAAGGTACCAACAAACGTTGCGGCGATACCACTGCCGCAACGTCCGCTCCAGGATGCTCGAGGTAGGCGACCTCGTCCTGAGGCGGGTCCTCTCTAGGGAAGGGCTGCATAAGCTTTCACCAATGTGGGAGGGCCCGTTCAAGGTCGTCCACATCTCCAGGCCTGGCGCCGTGCGCCTGGAGACACAAGACGGGGTACCTATCCAAAACGCCTGGAACATCCAGCACCTCCGGAAGTTCTACCCATGAAGCAAGGCCCAGAGCCTGTGAAGAATCGCCGTCCGTGACACTCTCACGTAATAATGAGTTGGGGCTGTACATGCCCCGGAGTCTCAGGAGCGCCGACCTCAGGCCCTGGGGCTCCCGCCCACGCCTAGTGGCAGCACTTAGCTCCGCGTTGGTGAGAAGACTTGAAGACTAGATTAGGTGCCGAACGCAGCTTTTCATTTGCTTTCCGTAGTTGGCTCGCTTTTCCTTAATCAAAGTTTGCTTTTGGTGTTCCTTGCTGATTTGATTCCCTCGCCTCTTACCGCATTTTTTGACTCTGGTTTGCTCGTGTTCTCTCTCTCGCATACCTCGCGAGGGGGCTAGGCAGGTGCCCTCGCGAGCATTTTTCTCCTCTCTGCCTTCTCGCGAGCCACCCTCGTTCGAGCCCAAAAGCTGGCGACCTCTCCTAGTCCGTGCCCCATGGGTACCGCGATACAAAGCGCCAGGTCAGGGCCAGGGTGGACGGCAAGCCCTTTAACGCACTTCCTAACGAGTTTGTGCAGTTCCTGAGCGAATGTAGGCCACCAAGGCAAGATGTTCACGAGGAAATAAGCGCTTCGTAAGGAAGAGGGCGCCCTGAACGCGCCAGGTTAAGTTATCTTTGCGCAAAATAACAACACGGCACGGGAATAACACGCATAGTACAATAACCAAGGAACCACAGTTCGATACACTCCCCTCTTGGCCCATACTAGTTTCACTTTTTGATGCAGGAAAAAAGAGCAAAACAAAGCAGCGTTGCGGCGATCCGCGGAGGCAGGCCCCTAGCAACGCCCCAAGCCTAGCCAGATCCTTCCTCGCGCTTCACGGAGGCGCGGCGACGAGATGCCCCACTGCCGCCTTCAAAGCGGGCGCGGCGGCTGGTCGTAGCCACCACTGCTGAAGCTGTCGCTGGAGGAAGAGTCGCTGTAGCTCGAAGAGACATGGTCGCCGCCGAGGGCAGGCTCGCCTTCGTCCTTGCCGCGACCGTCACCAAGGCCGAGCACCACCTCACCGTCGTTCGTCTCGGGGCAGCACCCGGTGCGGCGACGGGTCGATCCACCATCGTACTTGAAGTGGAGGGTGCACCGCCTACCCAGGCCGCGCGCGCGGGTGAACGTCTGCCAGCCGCGGGCCAGGGCTATGTTGCTCGCGGAGGAAGTCTCGACCGCGACCCAGGAGGCCTTGCTGCAGCAACCATCCGCCTGCAACTAGAGTCCGCCTGGACCAGGGGCCGGCAGTTCGTCGACGAAGAAGCGCAGAAGCAGGAGCCAGTTGCCGGCCGGGTTCTCCGACCAGGCGACGAACTCCGGCGACACCTCCGCTGAATGGAAGCGCGGACGGGGAGGCCGCGCCACCATAGCACGCCTCCCCTCATGAACTGGATTGCCGTGGCTAGGATGACCCCCTCCGCGTGCCGCGGCGCCGCCTCAACAGTGGGCCATGGCGGGGGATGCGGCGTGCTTGCGCGGACGGCCGCGCCCGCGCTTGGGCGCCGGGGAGCCGGGTCCCTCGCGAGGGGCCTTTCCCTTCTCGGCGACGGAGAACTTCCTTCATGGCGCCATTGGTGGCACTGCGAGCAATGGAGCGAGGAAGAAGAAGCAAGCAAGCAAGGAAGAGATGGGCGACGGGGGCTCCGCCCCCTCCCCATTTATAGCAAGAGAAGGCCGACCGGCGCCTCCCACGATCGCAGCTAATGATGGCTTTCCTTGCATGTCGCAGGGACTTGTCAAGTCGTGCAGTTGCCGAGGCGGCGTGGGGAAGCAGAGACACCCACGTCCAATCAACTGCCACGCGTCAACCGAGGCCGCAGGCTTTTGGAGCCTGCGGTGCTCCGTACTTGACCCTTGGCTTCACCACGAAGCCAAGCCCGAGCGCACCTTGGGCCCTGGGGCTACTATCGGCGTCCTGGGAACGAGGGTCCCCAGACTTGCCTGCCTGCAGCCCATGGCGTGGCTAAGCCAGCAGGCCGTACGGCCCATCTTTATCAACAAGGCATCCAAGACCCTCGCGAGGGGCCAAGCCTCGCGAGGCGAATGACGCAAGACCTCCTCAAGAGTGGCCTGGTCAGGCAGGCTCACGAGGAGCGAAGATATCAAGGCGAGGCGAACCTTGCGAGGCTCTCGTGACGTGAGCCATGACGATCGGCACCAGATGGGTGCCAGGCGGGCGCCAGCGCGCGCAGCATCCTTGTTTCCTCTTTGGTGCTAAGGGGGCCAGCGCATGCGAGGAGTACCGAGGCATCAGTCAAAGGTTGCTATATTGGTGCAACGAGACCAAGACCAGGCGGACGGCAAGACAGAGGTCATCGTGGAGCCCAAGACGGCGTCACCACCAGAGCCTTTTGCAGGCGAAGACCGCTTTTGTCAGGATAGCTTGTACTAGCTGTCCCCCTTCAAATTTGCCCGCCGTTGTTGGCTCCCTTCCCGCTCAATATTTGGGAAGAGGACCAGGGCCTATATAAGTAGAACTAGCCACCACAGTAGGGGCAGAGAGCAGTTCACCCAGCTCTCACCCGCTAAGCCACCAAGCACAAGAACACCTCAACCTCAGGAGTCTGTTCTTCCCTTTGTACTGTTCATCATCAGCCCAAGAGGCAATCCACCACCACCACACAGGAGTAGGGTATTACACCACAATGGTGGCCCGAACCAGTATCTCTTTGTGTTGCGAGTTCGTCGAGTTCGTCCGCGAGATCATAGTGAGCTAGGGCGTAGATCGGTAGGAGGGAAAGACTTCACGCGCACCCCAATGTTCGAACCTTAAGGGTTTGCCGGAACCCCACATCCGACACTTTTCTCCGCATCTCTCCACACTTCGGCTTATGGCTGAAGATCTTTAATGTGAAGCCCAAGGTAGTGAGCGGTGAGCACGCCGAGTGCGGGGGCGCTATGGTGAGCAAGATGCCCAACGTCACATGGCCAACAGGTACCTTTAATGATTCCGTCAAAGAGTGGCAACAGCAGTGGTTTTACATTACTGAGTCGCGCGGCACCGAATGGACCGCTGCTCCCGAGTTCCGATCCAGAGCCCCTTTGCGGCTTACGTCCTGGCCCAAGAAGGGCCTGAACTGGTCTTCGTCCGACGAATTGTCGGTGCTCCAGACGCGCGTCAAGGATATGGAAGACAAGAATATCAAACTTGTCAATGCAGTCCAGGTGATGTTAGTTTGCTGGATCCTGCCTTGTCAACACTGGACTTGCAATCTATGGAATTCGATCCGGCCAAGCACCAGACCCTGCGAGAGCTCTTTGGCTCCTCACACAAAGACATTTGGAAGGTGCTTTTCAAGTCCGGCAAATCATGGCCGGACTCAGCCGAGGACCGCGGGTACCAACTGTCCCGCCCTGCAAGCTTGGTAAGTCATTATACGTTTTATCCGCATAACCCAAGGGAAATGCTTAATGTGTTTTCCATAACTCCCCTAGGGCTGGACGAAGAAGGCGGAGCGGATCCACTGTCCGGCCCCGCTGCCTGAAGAACCGGTCGGCCCACTTCTGACGAGGATGCTAGTCCCGGCGCCTTACAAGGCACCGAAGAAGAAGGCTGAGAAGGAGGCCAAAAAGACCCGGGGCGGCCTTCGTCGCCGCGGCACTTCGGACACAATATCCGAAGGCTCCAATGCCCGTTCTGCCTCCAAAGAGGACGAGGAGGAGGAAGACGAATCCCCAGCGGGGGGAAGAAAGAAGAGGACGGCCTCCATATACTTGGAGGTCGAGTCGCCTAAAAGGGGAAAAAGTCCTCTTCTGAAGGAGTCCACTACCGCCGCTGACAGCACCCCGGAGTGGGATCCCAGGGCCCAGCCCCTGGTGAACTCGTGAGCATATAAAATCCGAACACGTTTATGCGTCCAGACTCATCATGGCATAATATTTTAACCTGAGCCATACTTTTTGTAGTCCAGCGAGGTCCTGCACCAAACAATCCTCGTCAGAGGATTTGCTGAGCTCGGATGCTATGGAGAGCGGGACGCCCCCGAAGGCCCCTTCCCCCAAATATGTGAATAACACCGAGGTTTTGTCCCAGAAGGACCCAGGCCAAGGAAGGGGGAAAAGATCATGAAGGCGGCGCCTGGAGGTCAAACTTCAGGGTTCGGAGACATGGGGGAGAAGATTCCCATGGGAGTCGACGGCGGGGGCCATCTTGAATTCGGCCCCCAGCCGGACGCAATTCCGGAGACCAATACGGCTCCAGAATCAAGCAGGCGGCCTCCCTCGGCTGGAGGGGGTGTGCCTGTTCCACCGGCAACCTCTGTCCAACCAAAGGTGCCGGACACTTTGTTGGCGGCGCTGAAGAGCGCCTCCATCGTCGATGAACACCGTGCCCTTATGGGTGCGGTGATTGAGAAGATTCAGTCTGCTGAGGGTGGACTGAATGAAGCCTGTATCAGCCTTATAAGAGGCTTTGAGGTATGTTTTATGAGGTTTCGAAGAGTGTCATAGTATGGATAGTAGCCCCTGATACACTGTTTGGTGAAAGAAAGAACCGGACAGAGGATCAAATTTATGTTCGCAGGAAGACTCTATTGATGACATCTATCTCTCTTCTTTTATAAGCAGGCGTCTGTAGCGACTGCTGCCTCTCATACTGCGGAGGTCTCTGGGCTGAATCAAAGTCTGGAGCGGGCCAAAGGAGAACTTTGCCAGTTGAAAAGGCAGTTAGAAGATAAACGAGGTATGCACAAGCCCTGTTCGCGTTCATTGCGAACGAATTTCCAGTATGATAAAATATGTTTCATGATTTGCGCTAGGTACAATGACCGAAGTCGAGGCTCTAAAGAAGGCTGTGGCCGAGGCCGAGAAAAAGGCAGCAGCAGAGCAGGCTCTTCGTGAGAAGCACGAGGCCAGGGTTATTGAAGCTGAGCAGGAGCTTCAAGAGGCCACGAAGAAATGCAAGACCTTGGAGCAGAGTTTAACGGAGAAAGAATCCGAACTCACCACGGCTCGTCAGGCAGCGCGCGATGCCCCGGGGGAAACCCAAGGCGCCCTGCAGGAGATCCAAGAGGCGAGGAAGATCGCGGCGGGTAAGGCTTTTTCCATGTAAAGAAAGTATTTGAGGAGAAAATCATGTTTCTAATTTTGAGTTTGGATTTCTCCAGGGGTATTTGCGGAGCTGCCCCGCAACATATCGGATGCCGCCCAATTCTACCGAGCCGAAGAAAGGAACACTGTGGATAAGCTCTTCTGGTCGCAGTATCTGGCACCAAATTATCCGGTGCCTTTTGCCGATCAACTAAAACAGCTGATCGAACTGCATAGGGCGGCCGAACTAGCCATGAAGGATTTGATTATCCGGCTATGGCCCGCCGAGCCGATTCCAAGCAGCTACTTCGGGCTCATGAAGCGGCTTGTAAGTGCCTGCCCTCGACTTGACGTCAACAAGCGGTCGGTCTGTATAGAGGGTGCGCGAATGGCCTTCTGTAACGCCCACGATGCGGTATATCTCCCACGTGTCGAGGCACGACTTAGAGGCATAACCGCATAGTGGTTTTGTCGCAAGAAGGGTCATCTTCACACAATCCCATGTAATGAACAAGAATGGGATAAAGAGTTGGCTTACAATCGCCACTTCACACAATACATAAATATCATTCATACATCATCCAAAATTCAATCATATAGACCGGCTACGGTCAAAATCCAGATGAAAATAAGACAACCCCAAATGCTAGATCCCCGATCGTCCCAACTGGGCTCCACTACTGATCATGAGGAAAGGACACATAGTAACGACCACGTTCCTCGTCGAACTCCCACTTGAGATCGACGCCATCATCTGCACTGGCATCATCGGCACCTGCAACTGGTGTTGGAAGTATCTGTGAGTCACGGGGACTCAGCAATCTCACACCCGCGAGATCAAGACTATTTAAGCTTATAGGACAAGGAGGTGCAAAGAGGTGGAGCTGCAGCGGCAAAAGCATATATGGTGGCTAACTTGCGCAAATGAGAGCGAGAAGAGAAGCAATGGAACGGGCGTCATCTAGCAATGACCAAGAAGAGGTCCTGAACACCTACTTACGTCATACATAACACAGACCGTGTTCACTTCCCGGACTCCGCCGAGAAGAGACCATCACGGCTACACACGCACTTGGTGTATTTTAAATGGGTCAAGTGACAAGTTATCTATAACCGGACATTAACAAATTCCCATCTGCCTCATAACCGCGGGCACGGCTTCCGAAAGATAATACCCTGCAGGGGTGTCCCAACTTAGCCCATCATAAGCTCTCACGGTCAACGAAGGATAAACCTTCTCCCGGAAAGACCCGATCAGTCTCGGAATTCCGGTTTACAAGACATCTCGACAATGGTAAAACAAGACCAGCAAAGCCTCCCGAATGTGCCGACAAATCCCGATAGGAGCTGTACATATCTCGTTCTCAGGGCACACCGGATTGTCCAAGCTTCCGATAGGCCAGACCAGAGTTGCCCCTGGTGGCCACCGGCGACTGACAGTTTGGACCAATACTCAGAGGAGCACTGGCCCGGGGGTTTAAAATAAAGATGACCCTCGGGCTCTAGAAAACCCGGGGGAAAAAGGTATAGGTCGCAAATGGTAAAACCAAGGTTGGGCCTTGCTGGAGGAGTTTTATTCAAGGCGAACTGTCAAGGGGGTCCCATAAATCACCCGACCGCGTAAGGAACGCAAACTCAAGGAACATAATCCCGGTATAACAGTAACTAGTGCGGCAAGAGTGGAACAAAACACCAGTCATAAGGCCGAGCCTTCCACCCTTAACCAAAATATATAGATGCATTAATTAAATAAGAGATATTGTGATATCCCAACATGTCCATGTTCCGATATGGAACAACTTCAACTTCACCTGCAGCTAGCAACGCTATAAGAGGGGCTGAGCAAAAGCGGTAACATAGCCAAACAACGGTTTGCTAGGAAAGGATGGTTAGGGGCTGACATGGCTAAAATAGGAGACATGATATAGCAAGTGATAGGTAGCGAGCATGGCAATAGAGCGAACAACTAGCATAGCAAAGATAGAAGTGATTTCGAGGGGTGGTCATCTTGCCTGCAAGGTTCTCAGAGTTGTCGAAATCTTGATCCTCGTAAGCGTACTCGACAGGTTCCTCGTTCACGAACTCGTCTCCCGGCTCTACCCAAGACAAGAACACAAACAAACGGAACCACAATCAACAACGAGAAATGCGCAAGCAACATGATGCAAAACATGTATGATATGCAAGATATGGTATGCGTGCTCCGGAAGGAAAAAGATGAACATGGCAGTAACTTGGCGAACCAAGCATGCCACTGGAAAGATGAGATGATTTCGGTCGAAATCGACATAAAGATCACCGGAATCGGATGCACGGTTTGCAGATGGCAAGCAAAACAAGAATGACACTAATCTGCGATAAACAGCAAGATAGCACTTAAAATGCAACAAGCAACAATGCTAAAGCACCCCAACATAGCAACAAAGCACATGGAAGTAATCTACAGGAGATGCTTGACAAAAGATGAACACTGAGCTACGGCTAGTTCACAACATATCGAGTTCAAACAAGCATGGCAAAAGTGCAAAAGATTACAGGTTCACAGACTTGGTGGAAAACTGGACATGGCAGAAATTAGTATCAGGTAGCAATGTTCAGAGCACGAAATCAACATGCTACAGAAACTTAACATAGCAAAACAAGGCATGGTAGTGTTCTACTAAATGCACATGACAAAAGTCCCTTACTGACCATAAGCCAAAAAGGACCAGAAGATATGATGGCAAGCATGTAAACATAGCAAGTTTCGTTATCAGGTTTCAGACTCAGCAGAAAACAGAGCATGGCAGAAATATTAATATGTAGGCCTCTTTGTGAGCTTGATGCACTCACTACAGAGCAATGAATGACAATCCAAGCATATCTACAGCAAGATGGCATGTTTATGAAGCTATCCATGTCAAGAACAATTGCATAGCATGTATGGATCAACTACAGTAAGCTTGGCGAAAATGCATGTCATGTTAAGAATCTGCCAGAAATATTTTATAGCAAAAGTAGAGCAAGATTGAGTCATGCTATGATGCTCTAAAATTACAAACAATTGCAGTAATAGATCAATTACAACTATAGCTACAAAACATCCTTGCTGAACATCTCCAAAATATGCATGGATCTCTCTCTAGCATCAAGTTTACATGGCAACAAAATTACAGCAGACAAAGACTTAAGAGAAATCACCAAGTCCCTGAAATCAGAAATATTACGGGACCTACTTTGCATGCTTGTGCTAGTCACCACATAGATCAAAAAACTACATGTACTACACCACTGGAAAGATGGCATGGCATACTTCAAAACACATGTAGAGCTCATGCTCATAAGATGCACAGAATAAATGATACAAAAATGACAAATCTCCAAGTTCTGATAAGAACCAGAGATTAACAGCAACTAGCCCTCTTCCAACGAAGATTTGGGCATCAAGATGACCTCTAATGAAAATGATGCAATTTAACAAAATGAAGAGCATCACGAGATGAACAATTTGACATATTATATGCGCAAATCGGAGCTACATGCACGAAGTTATTGCATCTCGAACAGGAGCACATGCTGAAGATTTCTGGGACTTAGAAAAAAAAGAGGCGAGGAGAAAAGTCAACGCACGTTCCAGATCGAGATCTCGCTCGAGCTCGGGCTGCTCGCCGTCGGCGGGAGGAAGAGGAGCGACGGGGAGGTGCGGCGGCGGCCGGAGGGAGGAGGAGACGAGGCGGCGGCGCCGGAGGAGGGGGTCGCCGGCGGGGGCGGCGATGACCGGCGGCGGGGACGGGCGCGAGGGTGGCGGCGGCCCAGGCGGCAATTGCGGCGGGCACGGGGCACGCCGGCGGCGGGCGGCGCGGCCCTCAGGCGGCGGCGCGGGGGAACCGCGGCGGAGGCGAACGGGCCGGGGGCGACGGTGGCGGGCCGCGGGGGCCTCGCCCGGGCCTCGCGGGCTCCGGCGGCGGCGGTGACGGGCACGCCACGTGGCAGCCCCGGGTTGGACGGGGCGCTGCGGGCGGACGTGTCCGTTGGTGGCTGTTTTGTCCGGCGGCGCGCGGAGGAGAATTTTTAGGGTTGGACTGCGAATGTATACGGGAGGGGATGCACTTATATAGCTAGAGGGAGCTAGGAGAGTCCAAATGAGGTGCGGTTTTCGCCCACACGATCGTGATTGAACGACATAGAGCATGGAAGAGAGTTTGGTGGGCTTTGGGCTGGTTTTGGAGGGGTTTTAGCTGGACACTCAAATGGACATTGCGGAGGCCCGGTTAACCGTTGGAGTACCAAACGACCTCCGAATGGAACGAAACTTGACCGGTAGTCTCCGGGTGGTATATTAAGACCACTTGACAAGCCTCGGTCCATTCTGAGAAAGTTTGACACACGCACACGAAAAAAAACTAGAGGGGTGCACCGGAGGAGATCGGAGCGCCGGATTGGAAAACGGACAACGGGGAAAATGCTCGGATGCATGAGACGAACACGTATGCGAATGCAATGCACATGATGACATGATAAGAAAATGCATGACATGACAAAATACAAAACGAAAGACAAAACCCAACAACGGAGGGAAAAACATATCACATAGCCGGAAATGGCAAGAGTCGGAGTTACAAATATGGCAAGTTACATGCGGGGTGTTACACCTTCGCCCGCACAAAGGTGCACTGGGGGAAGATGGATGCTGAAAAGCTGATGGCCGAGGGACCGCCAGAGGGGAAGGAGCACCGCAAGCCTGAATTATATTATGAAAGTGTCCTGAAAGGATCCTGCCTTGCGGCGGAGCGATGCACCAAGGACGTTATATTTCCATGAATACAATCATGTTGTCCTTTGTAATGTTTGAACAAGGTCATTTATATTATTTATTTCCTGTTATATGAAAGTTTATCCTCCTGCGCGACCATTTTATATATTAATTCTGAGAGTTGGCCAGTCGTCGGCTTCTGCCCCCACGTAGGAAGTACGGGGGTGTTCGGGATAAACCTGATCACTCTTTATCCCAGTTTTGGGTCCTTCGAAGGAGGTGTTCAGCACAACGAACCAGGCAATCAGACTATAGGGCTTTATCACTCTCATTTAGCCATAGGAGCTTTAGAGAAGGAAGGTAGATGCAGCCCCTGGTGTTCGGATGACTGCGCGAGTGGCTCTATAAGCACCTGATCGGGAGTAAAGCCGATCCATCGCACGCTGCATTGGTTATGGCACTATGCGGGAGGAATCCTTAAAGATTTTACAACCTCTCGAACAGCTGACCAGCTCTCGCCGTATCATGATAGTCAGTTTTCGGCTTTCTCTACTAAGGTGCTCGTCCGGAAGAACCGGGACACAATCGCAGTAGTTCTCCGTGTGTCGCCTTAGCCGATATAGCGGAACGTAAGGCAGCAAAACATGGGAGCCGGGCAAACCCAACATTTGACCCAAGACATGATCGGAGCTGATGCATATAATGCTATAAGTTCGGGGTGCCGAACTTCCACGAAGGTGTTCGGACTTTATTGCCGTATTATGGGTAAAACAAAGCCCCTGGCATATTTAAGGCATATCGCGGTGTACGGATGCCACTTGACAAAAGAATTTCAATAAGAAATAACAGCAGATAAGCGTCATATAAATCCACATGTTGTATTTGAATAGTATGCCGATGCGTATGAGTACAGGTAATGTGATAAAAAAGAAATATGACTGTGGAACCTGCTGAGACCAGGGGGAAGAAGCTGTGTGCGGATCCGGGGTATAGTCGGGTGGTCATTGCGGGGAATATCTAAGGATTCCCTTGCGCGTTCGAGCTGCTTCCATATCGCCAGTCCTGGTCTGCGCAAAGGTGAACCTGCAAAGAAAATGTAAGAAATGTTTGTGTGCCGCAGAGCAGTTGAGCCGCGGTATGTGGCCTATCCTGGCCTTCGCCGGAGTGTTTAATTGAGCTCTGGACGAGCCGGGCTATCATGCCGCGAAGTAGTTCGGAGTCCTTTGGCGGTGTCCGGGAGCCTGGCCGTCGACTCGAGGTTCGATTGAAAGGTGCCACTCGTTGCTTCTGCAGTTAAAGTAGCGGTATACTCTTTGGTACCAAGGGAAAGTTCGGCCTTGCCACTAACCGTGATGACGCCGCGCAGACTGGGCATCTTGAGCTTACGGTAGGCATAATGTGGCACCGCGTTGAATCGAGTGAACGCGGTTCGTCCGAGCAGTGCCTGATAATCACTGCGAAAGGGGACGATGTCGAAGATTAACTCTTCGGCACGGTAATTGTCTGGTGATCCGAAGACTACCTCAAGGGCGATGGAGCCTATACAGCTGGCCTCCACACCTGGTATAATACCTCTAAAGGTGGCTTTAGTGGGCTTGATCACCGAATGATAGATGCCCATCTTGCGCACTGTGTCCTGGTAAAGCAGGTTTAGACTGCTGCCTCCGTCCATAAGGACTCGTGTGAGGTGGAACCCGTCAATTATTGGGTCGAGGACTAGTGCAGCTGAATTGCCCTGATTGGTGTTTACCGACGATCCGTGCGGTTGAAGGTGATCGGCCCTAGTTTGTATTGTGGGACGATTGGTTCCGTTAAGTCGACATCCCTGAGGGTGCGCATCCGGTCCGGGTTGGTAGTGTGGGTGGCGTTTACCACGTTCACCGTTTGGATTTGTGAGGGAAATTTCTTTTGCCCTCCTGTATTCAGTGATCTGGGCTCCTCGTCGCCATCATCGCTTTGAGACCCCTTATCTTTGTTTTTGGCGCCTGACCTGCCGGCTTGTTTGAAGACCCAGCATTCTCTGTTGGTATGATTGGCTAGTGTTCCTGGGATGCCATGAATTTGGCATGGATGGTCGAGTATGCGGTCGAGACTTGACGAACCCGAATTGTCATTTTTGAATGGCCCTTTCCGCTGACCGGACTTAGAGCCACTAAATCCGGCATTGACTGCCGTATCTTTGGCGTTTTCACCATTTTTGCGGCGCTTGTGTTTGTTGCGTCGGGGTTTGCCGTTGCTATCTCTGGTCTCTGATGTGCCAGGGTTGCTTGCTGTGTTGTTGCTACGGGCCAACCAGCTATCCTCGCCCGCGCAAAAGCGGGTCATGAGTGTCGTGAGTGCTGCCATTGATTTTGGCTTCTCTTGACCGAGATGCCGGGCGAGCCACTCATCACGGATGTTATGTTTAAAGGCCGCTAGGGCTTCGGCATCCGGACAATCAACGATTTGGTTCTTTTTAGTTAGGAACCGAGTCCAGAATTTCCTGGCTGACTCTCCGGGCTGTTTTGTTATGTGACTTAAATCATCAGCATCCGGGGGTCGCACATAAGTGCCCTGGAAGTTATCCAGGAATGCGTCTGCCAGGTTCTCCCAACTTCCGATGGAGTTTGCCGGCAAGCTATTCAGCCAATGCCGAGCCGGTCCTTTGAGTTTTAGCGGGAGATACTTGATGGCGTGTAGATCATCCCCGCGGGCCATGTGAATGTGGAGGAAGAAATCCTCTATCCATACCGCGGGGTCTGTAGTACCATCATATGATTCAATGTTCACGGGTTTAAACCCTTCTGGGAATTCATGATACATTACTTCATCAATGAAGCATAGGGGGTGTGCGGCGCCTCTGTGCCGGGCTATATCACGACGCAGTTCATACGAGTCTTCTTTGCTGTATTTGGCCCGGCCGGATTTGCTTTTAGTATATCCGGCGTGACGGTCGTCGTCACGCGTTGGGGCGCGCCCCCGTGATCCGTAGATTGATCTTTTATGTCCTACTTTGTTTTCGGATACGCCTCGCAGGTCCTGCGTGTTGTCTTGGGCCTTGGTGTTTTTGTTTGACTAGTGACGGGGTGCGGGCTAGACTTCGGGCTGATATGCCGCTTTGTCTCGGCCACGAGGTAGCCGGTCAGCCGCATCATACGCTGGTAGTGTAGGCTTTAATGCTTCCTCTTCAAGTTGGGGTAGCAACCTGCACTTTGGGTAACTTTTGGTGTGGCGTTCGAGTTCGTATTCCTCGGCTGCCAGGACCTCGGTCCATTTATCCGCTAGCAGATCTTGATCAGCTTGAAGCTGCTGCTACTTTTTCTTCAGGCTTTTTGCTGTGGCTATAAGCCGGTGCTTGAAGCGCTCCTGCTCAACGGGATCCTCAGGCACGATAAATTTTTCGTTGCCGAGGCTCACCTCATCTTCGGAGAGGGACATGTAAGTGTCATGCTCTGATTCTCCATGTGTCGCCTGTTCCTTAGGGCTAGCTTGCCCATCCTCACGCTCGAAGCCTGGCTGGAGGGGATTGTCTTTGTCTTCGGCACTATCCGCAGCTTTATTGTCTCTTGTGCCGGTATCGCTGCTTTTGCTATGGCGGGGCTTAGAGCGGCGCCGATGACGCCGGTGCTTAGATTGCTTCTCGAGGGGATTATCCTCCGTTGCCTTATTGCCATCGCTTTCTTTGGGGGTGTCCACCATATATATATCATATGATGAGGTGGCAGTCCAGCACCCTGTGGGCGGTAGTTCCTGTTCTTCTCCTGCATCGTCGTCCATACCGTCGATGTCTCCGGAGCCGAAATTGAGCATGTCGGTTAAGTCGTTGACAGTGGCTATTAAGTGGGTGGTGGGTGGGGAGCGAATTTCTTCGTCATCCGCTTCCCACTCAAGCCGGACATAGTTCGGCCAAGGGCCTCCTCACAAGGAGAGAGACCTTAATGAATTTAGCACGTCGCGCAGGGGCGAGTGCTGAAAGATATCCGCTGAGGAAAACTCCATGATCGGTGCCCAATCAGATTCGATAGGCACGGACGCAGGCGGTTTGGAGCCCGTGGCCGGGGACGAATCCAAAGGTCCGGCAACGCAGGTCTCATAGGAGGTGAAGTCAGTATTCGGCTCTATCGCCGCTGAGTGTGCGGCCTCCGTGGCGGGGTCCATCCACCCGTCCTCGTACGGCGCGATCGGCTCCGGATTGAAGGCCGGAGTAGCCACAGGTGTGATCTCCCGAACACCGTCCGATGGCAGAGCTAAGTCATGCTCGTCGTGACTGTGCGGCGCACCTGACATGGGCTCGAATCCGTCAAAGATCAAGTCTCCGCGGATGTCAGCAATATAGTTTAAGTTTCCAAACCTGACCTGACGGCCAGGGGCGTAGCTCTCGATCTGCTCCAGATGGCCAAGCGAGTTGGCCCGCAGTACGGAGCCGCCGAATACGAAGATCTGTCCGGGGAGAAAAACCTCACCCTGGATCGCATCTTTGCCGATGATCGAAGGAGCCATCAAGCCTTTATCGTGACGGCGCAGTGGAACTCTCAATGAAAGCACCAATGTCGGTGTCAAAACCGGCGGATCTCGGGTAGGGGGTCCCGAACTGTGCGTCTAAGGCGGATGGTAACAGGAGGCGGGGGACACAATGTTTACCCAGGTTCGGGCCCTCTCGATGGAGGTAATACCCTACTTCCTGCTTGATTAATATTGATGATATGAGTATTACAAGAGTTGATCTACCACGAGATCGTAGAGGCTAAACCCTAGAAGCTAGCCTATGATTATGATTGTTGTTGTCCTACGGACTAAACCCTCCGGTTTATATAGACACCGGAGGGGGCTAGGCTTACACAGAGTCGGTTACAAGGGAGGAGATCTACATATCCGAATTGCCAAGCTTGCCTTCCACGCAAAGGAGAGTCCCACCCGGACACGGGACGAAGTCTTCAATCTTGTATCTTCATAGTCCAACAGTCCGGCCAAAGTATGTAGTCCGGCTGTCCGAGGACCCCCTAATCCAGGACTCCCTCAATCACCCTTCCATCTTTGGATACCTCTGCCATCGAGCCTCACGGCCCGCCGGACACTCCTGCCTACTACGCACGAGACGCGTCGAGCTTTTGGCTCGACCTTTGTTTGCTGAAGGTTGTAATCTGCGAAGTGCCCACACCATCAGAAGACTACATGGATTACAAGCTCATTGCCGTGTTCAACATGGGATTAGTCTATCTGGAATCCGGTCGCCATACATGGTTATGGCTCATCGTCGATCCTCTTCACCCAACACTTCTGTCTGATGCTATAGTGCACGATGGCATCGTTTACGCGGTCGACGCACAGATTGGCTGCCTATACTGGTGGAATCTATCGTCGTGTAATTGTTCTATCTCATCTCATCTTTACCTTAAGAATACGACTGCCTATTCATTGTTACAAATTTAGAATATATAGTATGTCTATAACCACATCATTGTTATATGTTCCTCTCATTTCCTAGATTTTTATGACCACACATGTTATTGTTAGAGTTGATATGAGAACCATTGGTATCTAATGATTGTTAGAATAGATATTATGAGTATAACCTCATGATTGCTATATGTTACTCTCATTTCCAGGATTTTTATAACAACGCATGTTATTGCTTAGAGTTGATATGATAACTGTAGTAAGTGCTATGGTAGAATATGAGTAGGCCCTGTCATATCTGTTTTCCTCTCATTGTACATGATGTTTGAACCATGATATATTGCTAGAATATGAAAGCCATTGGCTTAATTTTTTAACTAGGGGTATGATTATGACCACGACATTGCAATTCTCTGTCTATGATATGTGTCACTGTTATAATAATCTTAATTCCACACATACTCTGAACATGATTGTTTATTTTTGTCCTTTTGGTCTCCAATTTGAATTGTTGCAGCAGACGCAAATGCGCTGGCCTTCATGATTCCAGGACCTGGAATCATACCAGCCGATGGGTGGTGGTTTATCGCTCGTTCAGCTGACGGTGGTCATTTGATGCTCATTTGCACGTACCAAATTGACCAAACCATTTCATCAAACCACATGCAGTACAATGCCTGGCGCATTCGTGACATTGATGGCTATGGCTGCTTCGTGTTCGAGAAAGATCCCTGAAAGTGCGTTATATCGACTAGAGGGGGGGTGAATAGGCGATTTTTATGAATTCTTCACTGAGGAATTTGCGGGTGAGGAAATTCCTTCGCGAAGAACTACTAGCAGCGGAATAAGTACTCAAAAGTAAACATAATAGAATACAAGCACAGTCATCATGATGAAATGAAGACGAGCACAGAGTACAGAAAGCGTAAACACAGGATAGCACAGGATGAAGACAAACAGACTGAAGAAATTGAACTGAGGAAATTGAGAAAGTCTTCAGTCAAAGTCTTCAAACACAGATATGAACAAGTGCACAACACAGTAATGAGGAAATGAAAGAGTTGAGGAAATAGAACCAGTAAGCTTGGTGAAGACAATGATTTGGTAGACCAGTTCCAACAGCTGTCTCAGTTGTACATCTGGTTGGAGCGGCTAGGTATTTAAACCTGAGGACACACAGTCCTCACCGTATTCTCCTTGAACTAAGGTCACACAGATCTCGCCCAATCACTCGTGGTAAGTCTTCAGGTGACTTCCGAACCTTCACAAACTCGGCCACTCGGCGATCCACAATTCCTCTTGGATGCTCTAGACCATGATGCCTAACCGTCTGGAAGAAGCACAGTCTTCAAAGGTAACAAGCGTCGGATCCACGCAGGATCAATCTCTTCAGTGATGCTCAATCACTTTGGGTTTGTAGGTGTTTGGGTTTGGGTTTTCCTCACTCGATGATTTTCGCTCAAAGTCCTCGGAGGATGGGATGCTCTCAAATGACAAGTGTCAGTTTTTCTCAGAGCAGCCAACCAGCTAGTGGTTGTAGGGGCGGCTATTTATAGCCTAGGGAGCAGCCCGACATGATAAGACATAAATGCCCTTCAATGATATGACTGTTAGGTGGGTAGATATTTTGGGACAGCTGGCGCAAGGCACAACAACGGTCGGAAATTTGAGTATCAAATTCTTCAGGGCTATCTTGATCCTCACTGTGTAGGCAATCCGCACTGGCGAATTCCTAACTCCTCAGTCAGAACAAATTCCTTAGAGACCAGAAGAACTTCGTCTCTGTCACTGAAGAATATGACTGAACTGTATGAGATTTCCAATGGCTTCACTCGAAGGGATTGGTAGGTGTAGGATTTTGAGTTCAGCATCACATGGAAATTTTTCCTTAGTATTTCCTCGACCCCCTTTAACAGTACGATGTTTCCTATGACTCAAGAAAGAGAAAATGAAACTAGGAAAACAAAAGTCTTCACGCTTCATGTTCCTCAAATGAATACCAAGTCTTCAAGGTCACGCCAATTTCTTCACTTTCAAAGTCTTCAGAAATCCAAAGTCTTCAGTCGAAGAACTTCATTTTTAGGGGTCGACTTTCTCTGTAAATATCAAACTCCTCATAGACTTATAGACCTGTGTACACTCATAAACACATAGTCCCTTAACCTATAAGTCTTCAATACACCAAAATCACTAAGGGGCACCAGATGCACTTACAATCTCCCCCTTTTTGGTGATTGATGACAATATAGGTTAAGTTTTCAACGGGGATAAACATATGAAGTGTAAATACTGATATTGATGAATTTGATTGCAAGATATAGAAGAACTCCCCCTGAAGATGTGCATAGTGAGGAATTTGCTTTTGAAGCTATGCACACTTGAAGAGTAGAATCATGGAGATCTCCCCCTATATCATGTAATTCATACACGCATTTGACATATAATATGAAGAATTTGAAATGCATGATGAAATATGGTGACTGATGTAATTCAGCATGCGTGCATTAATATTAACGAGGAATAAGCATGCAGAAAAGCTCAGCAAAAGTATCAGGCCACCATAGAGTTTAAGTTTACAACTTGATCCAGCAAAGTCATCAGAAGAACGAGAGTTGTAACTTAAAAAAACACCCATATAAGATAGACCCGCTTGAAGACTAACTCAGATTTCTCTCCCTTTGTCATCGAATGACCAAAAGGATTGAAAATGAGGACTAACGCCCCTGAAGAATATCAAGTTGATGAAGGAGCGCCAGCGTTGTTGGGGTCGTTTGTTGATGTAGGGCCTGCCGCAGTGTCGTCCAAGTCTTTATACTCGTCGGTGTCGCGTGATGAAGAATACGAGCTGGCCACCATGGAAGGAACCTTGACCTTCTTGTATTTCTTCGGTGGAGGCGCAGACCAGTCAAAATCTTCCTTGAGACCCATTTTCTTCAGATCTTCTTCGCTATAAATGTGAGAGAGAATAGCCCAGGTACGGTTGAAGGTTTCATGGAGGTAGTAATGGTTTTTCTTCACTGCATTGTGGGTAGCAGTCATATGTTGTGAAGAATTGAACCAAACTGAAGCTTGACCCATTTGTGATTGTGATCAACCTTCTGGTGAAGACTGAGGAGAAGCTCACGAGCAGTCATCACCCTGGGAGCTGTGCCTTGAGGATTTTGCTTGGTTGCGTTGGCGGCAGAGTCATGAGTGGCAGAGTCATCATTGGTGGAATAAGATGCAGCTTTGTGAAATTGACCATCCAATGGACGAATGCCTTCATCAATAACAGCAGTGGCCTTGCCCTTGTCATCGGCTGAGGAATATGTCCATTTGAGGACTTCAATCGGGGGCAAGTAGCTGCAATGGTTCAGTGTATCAGCTTTGTAGTTGAGTGAAGACCTTGTTCTGATGAATCTCATAATCCACGGAGCATAAGGCTTCAACTCAAACAGTGACATGGCGACATTGGCCAGAGTCCTCATGAAGAAATCATGGAAGTTGACGGGAACGCCATGCATGATATTGAAAAGCAGATTCTTCATGATGCCAACGACTTCTTCATCATTTGAGTCGTGGCCCTTGATGGGACTCAATGTCTTCGTCAAAATGCAATAGACAGTCCAAGGCACATATAGCAGTTCCTTCACGAGGAATTTGGTTCTTGGGGCCTGACCTGGCTTCAATGGCTTCATCAGCACTTGCATATAGTGAGCAGAAAGCTCAGGCTCTTGGTACATGCAACGAGCAGCTTCATGGGGATGACTGAGAGGCAAAGCACGAAGCAGTTCAGTAGCTGGTGCCTTATAGTGAGTGTTTTCAGACATCCAGTCCAGCACCCAGGAATTCACATCTTCAGAGTCTCCGGTGATGTGCAACATTGCATAGAATTGAAGAATGAGTTCTTCATTCGAATCACAGATATCAGTGCAGAAATTTAACAGTCCAACGTCGTGAAGAACACTGAGGACTGGCACGAAGCACGGTAGAGATTCCATATCTACGTGAGGAATGTGCTCATGATCGAAGACTTTGTCTTTGTTGAACAGCACTGAGGAATAGAAATTTGACTGGCTGGCAGTCCAGGAATGCCTCTTCCTGATGCGAGCAGAGTCATAGGGGTTGTAATCTGTGAAGAATACACGCTCACCGAAGAAATCATCAGTCTTGAATTTTTGCTTCCTGGAGAAGGGATCCTTTGGCTTGGGTTGAGGAGTGTCAGTCAGTTGCATCACAACCTCGGGAATCACAATCTCAGGTTCTTCAGGCTGAGGGATTTCTAGTTCCTCTTCAGTGGCCGTCTGCGTCTTCAATGATTCAGCAGCAACAGTTTCTTCAGCACTAGTGGCTGGAATTTCTTCATGAACAGATGAAGTGGGGTGATTTTCTTTAGAGCCCATTGGAACAGTATGTGCTGGGGACTGAGGGATTTGTTGCAATGGCGTGAACAGTGGAGAGTTGGGGTGCTGAATATCCCAAAAGTCATCTGTGATAGCCTGGCTTAATAGGGATGATAGACTACTCATATCAATAAGGAATTCCTTCTTTTCCGGAAGCCCATTCGGATAGAACTCCAAAGTTAAGCGTGCTCAGCTTGGAGTAATTTTAGGATGGGTGACCGACCGGGAAGTTGCTCCCGGGTGCGCACGAGTGAGGACAAAGTGCGCAGAAAAGACTGGTATCGATTTGTGGGGCCAGTCTAGATCCCGCCAGGAGTAACGACCACCGGCGGGTGTGTCCGGGGCATTACAAGTTGGTATCAGAGCCGACCCTTGCGGTTGCACGGATGTTTGCGGACAGGTGCGCGGTCATGTTGTTCATGCCGTTTGTGACCTATCGTGGCACACGACATGGCACATGTACCGGACTGAATGCACAGACGTATGTGCCAAGAGGGAACGTTCCTGTTGCCCGACGAGGACGTCGGTTCCTCTGAGTGGGGGTGTATGTGATAGCCTGGCTTAATAGGGATGATAGACTACTCATATCAATAAGGAATTCCTTCTTTTCCGAAAGCCCATTCGGATAGAACTCCAAAGTTAAGCGTGCTCAGCTTGGAGTAATTTCAGGATGGGTGACCAACCGGGAAGTTGCTCCCGGGTGCGCACGAGTGAGGACAAAGTGCGCAGAAAAGACTGGTATTGATCTGTGGGGCCAGTCTAGATCCCGCCAGGAGTAACGACCACCGGCGGGTGTGTCCGGGGCGTTACATCATCATTCATCAATGGAGTAGTACTCCCAATGTCCACGTCAGAGTTGTGTTCATCCAATTCCTCAACGCCGGCCTCTTCAGCAGTGAACTGAGGCATGGGCGAGGAGACAATTGGAGTTGAAGGGATTGCGCCCGCTTCAATTTCTTCATCCATCTGCTCTGAGGAAGCAGCAGAAGGATTCTCTTCATCGGATTCACTTGGAATCACATAATCTTCATCAAAAGGAACAAGGTCCTTTGATGGCATGGTTGAGATAGGAACAACATCAATTGGGTTTGCAAATGAGCTAGGAACAACATCAATTGGGTTTGCAAATGAGCTGGTCAATTTCTTCATCTTCTTCGGAGCTGAAGAATCTGATGAAGTTGATGCCTTCCTTTTCTTCACAGCTGCAGGCTCTGCAGCCTTGGTCTTCTTCACATCTGATGCAGATGGAAGGATCGGAGTTGGGGTAGGCGCAGGAGGAGCAGAGGAATTAGGTTGAATTTCAGTCACAACTGATGCAGTTGCCCTGACTTCTTCATTTTCTTCAAGCGCACCACTAGTGGATGCCCTGGCAATTTCTTCAGCGGCTGGAATGCAGTCATCAGCCCTGGAACTCACATTTACTTCAGCAGCCTGATTTTCATCAATGGTGCTGGCGTGCTCTTCTGTCGGTTGAGCAGATGGTTCGGCTTGAGGAATTTATGGTTGCGATGGAGCAGCAACCTTGGTAGTGAATTTCTCAGTCAGTTTTACAAACCTGACCTTGGCTCCTTGCCAATCAACATAGTAAGCGTTGAAATCATCGCTGAGGCTTTTGATTTCAGCCTGGATCTTCACAAGTTCGTCAGTGGTCATGGAGACAACATTTTTCTTCAGGAAGCGCTCCTTCCTGTACCGAGCTTTCTTCAGCTGCCTAGCCTTCTCAAACTTCCATTTTTCTTCAACAATGAAAGCTGACAACATATGACTTTGGCCAGGAGAGAGATTTTGTTCTGGCAAGGGAGTGTTTGGATCTTTGTGCCACAGATCAATGTAATCCAGGATCTTCTTTGGATCTAGCAAAAGAGGCACAACACTGCCCTTGGCACTGGCGGCCCTGTGCTGTCTGTCCCTGATGATTTCGGCTAGTTCTTCATCATCGACCTCATCATCATCAGAGGGCACTTGGAAGGCGACCTGCTTCTTGTGAGGACTTGGTCGAGGACCTCGTCCAGCAGCAGCCTTTTTCTTCAGCAAAGAGGGGCCGGCTGAGGAACTTGGAGCAGCTGTGGAATTGTAGAGGCTCCTGAGGCAATAGATATGCCTGCTGTCCTTTGGCACGTGGCGAGATGCACAGGTGCTGAGGATTTGGTCGGAGCAGCCGAAGATTTTGGCGGAGGAGCTGAGGACTTTGGAGGAGCAGGAGCAGTTTGAGGAGTTGGCTATGAGGGCTTTGAGGAATCTGGCCGTGAGGGCATTGCTGAGGAACTTGGCCGTGAGGGCATTTAAGGTGAAGCACTTGACTTATGCGCAGGCTTCTTTGCCATGGCCTTCTTCGGCTTGCTAGCAGAGGCCTCAGCAGTGGCAGCAGCAGCAGCAGAGTCTTTGTTGAATTTCCTCACTGCTTCTCTTGCTTGTCTGGCCAACTTGGCCTGGCGCTTGGCCCATTCATCAGGATAGTCCTCACCGCGCTTGAGGCTGGTGGGATCCGCTTCTTGGCCAGGTGCCAACGGATGTCTTGGGCATGGAGGATTTGGAGCGAATTTCTTCATGTACTTGGGAGTAACATACCTGTACTCCCTTCACTCTGTTGCCCATCTCCTCTCTATCCTCTGGATGTGCACCTTGCGCTGATTTTTGTCCTCTTTTCCAAACTTTGCCTCATCAGGAGTGCAGTAATCAGCATATATGTCATCAGGGATTTCAAAAGCAGTATTGACCTCATGCCTCTTTCCTCCCTTTTGTGGCTTCTTTCCATCAGCCATTTTCTTCAGATGAGGAATTTGAACAATGGAATTCTCTAAAGATGTATGCAACTTTTCTTTGAGGAACGCTGCAAATGAGTTAAGTTGATGAGAACCTAGTGATTCAGCAGCGGACATCTGTACCTGTGAACAGAGTATAGTTGCGAGGAATTTGGAGAGGTCATATGCATTCTCAGAAGGTTTTGTAAAACAAACAAGTTTGAGTAATTTGACCAGATGAGTCTTGAAGAATTGCACTAAGCATTCTTTGTCTTAGGTTCCAGAGTTGTATAGATTGAGAATCCACACAATTGAGGAATCTTGAAGAAAAAAGTAGCTTAGAGAAATGAATCAAGAATATATGACATGTGAGGTGTTTAGTGTGTGAAGATTTGAAGAAAAACACCTTTGAAGATTTTGTAGTAATCATTTGAATCAAAGAGGTCAGTAAAAGTAACTTTTAATTACCCTGGACGAAGAACATGACGAACTGGGAAGTGTAGATGTGAAGTTCGTCAGTTCAGATCTTCCACGCCCTAACTTGGCTGAGGAAGACAGCTACGGCGGCGGCGGAGTGAAGAAATCCACGGCCGGCGCGAGTACGACGGCGACGAGGTCGAGGCAGTGAAGCTCTTCCTCACCGGCGACGATGATGTAGCGGCGGCGCTAGGTTTTGAGAAGCTCGAGCTGGAGTGAGGTCGAGTGGAGTAAAGGAGAAGTGAGGAAGGGGAGGGGTATATATAGCCACAGTGAAAAACTGTTTGCCCGAAGAATTTGGACGAACGTGCCCCTGACCCTTCTCATTCGCTTGACATGTGTCACCCACGTACTGAGAAGTGGAGATCGTGGGTGCATAGATAAGTGTTTTCGTGGGATGCGGAACAGTTTGAGCGGCAAAACTAAAATTTTTGGATAAGATAAGTTAAAAGTTCCGTTCGCAAATTCTTCAACTGACAAGGACACAGTGAAGATTTTGAATGAGTTTCAAATAGAACGCACATGAAGAATTTGTGAATAGATTTGGTTGAGTATAGCATAGAGGGGGAAGGGTCCGATCACATTCACTCAGCAGAAAAAGCAACTTGAAGAAATAGCAATAAGTGAATGCTGTAGAGGAAATAAACTCATATATATATATATATCCAATGAAGAAAAATGACGGAAAAGGTGAAGACAATGCAAAGTTGAAGAAGGTGAACAACTGAGGAATTTCAAAACTGAGGAAAACCCCAAATTGAAGATTTTCAACTTTTGGTGGTGGCGTGACCCACCGTATAAGAATGATGATTTCAGACACCGCGTACAATTGTCGTAGGGCTCTGAGAATCAAATTCTTCGTTAATTTCTTCACACTTAGAGTGTTATTCTTCATTGATTGAAGAAAAACGTTTCTTCATGTGTTGCACATCTAAGTCATCAATTTTTGCATAAGTGTTAGGATGAGTGCCCTTTTCAAAGAACATTCAAAGATTCTAGGATATTTAGCTCACACCGCAACTTGCTAAATCTCTTCTCATCCAAAAGCTTTGTGAAGATATCAGCTAGTTGTTCTTCAGTCTTCACATGCTCAATAGAAATGTCGCCCTTCAACACATGATCACGAAGAAAATGATGACGAATCTGAATGTGCTTTGTCTTCGAGTCCTGAACTGGGTTGTGAGCAATCTTGATGGCACTCTCATTGTCACAGAAGAGAGGCACATTCTTCAGGTTGACGCCGTAGTCCTTGAGAGTTTGCTTCACCCACAGCAATTGAGCACAGCAAGAACCAGCAGCAATGTACTCAGCTTCAGTAGTAGACAGTGATACGCAGTTCTGTTTCTTCGAGGACCAACAAACCAAAGATCGTCCGAGGAAATGGCATGTGCCAGATGTTGACTTGCGATCCACACGATCACCAGCATAGTCAGAGTCAGAATATCCAATGAGATCAAAAGCCGAGCCCTTGGGGTACCATAATCCAAGTGTTGGTGTGTGAGCTAGATATCGAAGAATATGCTTCACAGCCTTATGGTGTGATTCCTTCGGTGTAGCTTGAAATCGGGCACACATGCAAACACTAAGCATAATATCTGGCCTAGATGCACATAAGTACAATAAAGAACCAATCATGGAGCGGTATACCTTTTGATCGAAGTCAATACCATTTTCATCAGTGCACAAATGGCCATTTGTGAGTATAGGAATTTTGACGCCTTTGCAATCTTGCATGCCGAATTTCCTCAATACGTCCTTGAGGTATTTCTCCTGAGATATGAATATGCCATTGTGTTGTTGACGAATTTGAAGACCTAAGAAGAATTTCAATTCTCCCATCATAGACATTTGATATTCTTCACTCATCATATAGGCAAATTCATCACTGTAACGTTGGTCAGTACAGCCAAAGATAATATCATCAACATATATTTGGCACACAAACAGTTCACCATCATAAGATTTAGTGAAAAGAGTAGGGCCGAGTGAACCGGGTTTGAAGCCTTTCTTCATGAGGAATTCCTTCAAAGTATCATACCACGCCCGTGGGGCTTGCTTGAGGCCATAGAGGGCCTTATTGAGTCTGAAGACTTTGTCAGGATGCTTTGGATCTTCAAAACCTGGGGGTTGAGCAACATATACTTCTTCCTCAAGCTTACCATTGAGGAAAGCACTTTTCACATCCATTTGATATAAGGTGATATCATGATGGTTAGCATAAGCAAGCAATATGCAAATAGCCTCAAGTCTAGCAACAGGTGCAAAAGTTTCATCGAAATCAATTCCTTCAACCTGTGTGTAGCCTGAGCTACAAGTCGTGCCTTATTCCTCACCACAAGGCCATTTTCATCTTGCTTGTTGCGGTAGATCCACTTTGTGCCAATGATATTGTGCTTGCGAGGATCTTGACGTTTGACGAGTTCCCAGACATTGTTGAGCTCGAATTGATGTAATTCTGCTTGCATAGCTTGAATCCACTCAGGCTCCAAAAATGCTTCATCTACCTTAGTGGGCTCTGTGATAGAGACAAAAGCAAAGTGCCCACAAAAGTTAGATAAATGTGAAGCTCTTGAGCGTGTGAGAGGACCTGGTGCTTCAATGTTATCGATGATCTTCTCAATTTGCACTTCTTTTGCAACGCGAGGATGAGCTGGTTGTCGTTGAGGAATTTGATCAGCATTTTCTTCAGCATTTTTCTCAGGTGCATTAGTTCTACGTTCTTCATGTTCTGGAATGAATTCTTCAGCAGATTCTTCGGTCGGAATGACATGCTCAGTAGCCTTGAACTTGATAGATTCCTCAGGTGCTGGTTCATCTATCACAGAAGGTAGGTTCTCTCTGTCGGTGTCAAAACCGGCGGATCTCGGGTAGGGGGTCCCGAACTGTGTGTCTAGGATCGATGGTAACAGGAGACGGGGGACACAATGTTTACCCAGGTTCGGGCCCTCTCTATGGAGGTAATACCCTACTTCCGGCTTGATTGATCTTGATGAATATGAGTGTTACAAGAGTTGATCTACCAGGAGATCATAATGGCTAAACCCTATAAGTCTAGCCTATGTGAATATGGTAATGAATCTGTCCTATCCGGACTATGCTCTCCGGTTTATATAGACACCGGAGAGATCTAGGGTTACATGAGGTCGGTTACTTAGGAGGAAATCTTCATAATAGGTCGCCTAGCTTGCCTTCCATGCCAAGTAGAGTCCAATCCGGACACGGGTATTGTCTTTGGCCTTCGTATCTTCACAGCCAATCAGTCCGGCCCATGGATAACAGGCCGGACGCCCGAGGACCCCTTAGTAGCCCCTGAACCTGGCTTCAATGACGAGGAGTCCGGCGCACAGATTGTCTTCGACATTGCAAGGCGGGTTCCCCTTCTTCCGAACCCCAAAGTAGTCTTCGGATGTGACGATTGTATCCGGACATGTGTATATAATTGTAGAAAATACAATACTCCACGAGTCCAATCTGCTGACAACTGTTTATGACATTGTATCACGTTTGCCCGGTTATTATTTCCAACCGTTGGCTAGCCCGTCGCCCCACGTCTCGGGAAGCGGTTTTATTGGCACGTCTTGTCAAAGCAGAGATCGTGTCCCCTTATTCACGGGATTCTCAATAATGTAGGTATGGGTAACCCAACCGTCCCCTGGGTACAACTCTTTGGGGATAGGTAAGTTTCAAGACCCAGGAGGGGACGCTCGATATTCTGGGCCTTCATATGGGGACCCAGACTTGTCTTTTTCTTCTGCGCTTGCTTCTTCCTCAACCCCAGCCACCTCGAGTTCTAGCCTTCGAGTTCCAATCATCACCGGCCCTAATCATGTCCGGGTCCAGCCGTTCAGGCCGGTGGGTGGCCTCTTCCGTCACGGAGGAGGATATTGCGAAGCTCCGCGTAGCGAGGTACCTGACCCCAGAAATCCTTCATCGGCTTCCTGCCGAGGGGCAGATTATTTCCACCCCCAAATCCGGCGAGAGGGTAGTATTTGTGTCCTACTTCCTCCATGGGTTAGGGTTCACGCTTAACCCCTTCGTCCGGGGGCTCATGTTCTACTATGGGCTAGATTTTCACGATCTGGCCCCGGACTCTATTCTTCTCATCTCGGCATTCGTCGTCACATGTGAGGCCTTCCTACGGACTCCTCCGCACTTTGATTTGTGGCTCAAGACCTTTGATGTGAGGCCGCGGGTGATAGAGGGGGAGCAGGCAGAGTGCAGCAGCGTTGTAATAAACAAGCTTGCCAGCGCGGTTTGGTTTGAAGGATCCTTCGCCGAGTCTTCCGAACTATGGGAGCAGGGGTGGTTTTATGTCAACGAGCCGTGGGGCTCCAAGTGGGTGGCTACGGCTGCGTTCCAACCCGGCCCTCCGACTCAGCTTGCTTCATGGATCAACAAGGGGCTGGACTGGGGATCCGCTAATGAGGTGCATACTCTGCAAGGTCGCATCCGAAGCCTTACCGACAAGGGCATCGATCTTGTGAACGTCGTTCAGGTAATGCTGGTCCGCCGGATCCTGCCGTGTCAACGGCGGCCTCTCCGTATGTGTGAGTTCAATCCAGAAGGGCGGCAGACTCTTCAGCACTTCCTCGGTACTACGCATGAAGGAATGTGGAAATTATATTTCGGGGAGCGAGAGCAATGGCCGGACACCACCGAAGACGTCGGCCTCGACTGTAACCATCCGGACACTCTGGTAAATATTCAATCCCCGCACACCTTTCATTCAAGCATCTCTTGACAAGACACTAAACAACCTGCCCTTATACAGGGCTAGATAAAGAAAGCGGTGTTAATCTGGTGTCCGGCGCTCCTCCCGAAGACCCTGCGTCCGCCCTACTGACGCGGATGTTGATCCCGACACCGTACCTGGTGTCTACAGAGGACGGCGAGAGCGGGGAGCCCAGAGGAGATGCCCATCCTACGGGCGATTTAGGCACTGTGTTCGGGGAAACAGAAACCCTTTTGCCCAGGGGCAAAGGCGTGGAGGGGGCACTTTATGGCAAGAAGAGGGCCGCCTCTGGAGGTCTGGAGGGGAAGCCTTCCAAGAAGGGGAAAATGCCATCGTCGGGCGGCTTGGGCCGGGCAAGCGATGTCGTCATTGAGCTTGATGATGAGGACGAACCTCCGACCAGACCGTAAGTGGAGCAGGGCATTTTAACCATACCTCATTCTTATTACCGAAATAACCCTCCGACATATGTGCATCCTCGCAGGTTAATGCCTGGTGTTTCTCAATCGTCCTCCTCCTCGGGAGACCTTCTTCCGGAGATGATGGAGAGTGACACGCCCTCTCCGGCCTCCTCGCCTAACAGGGCGGATGATCTCGAGGTTTCATCCCGGAGTGCTCCTCCCAACCAGCAAGTAGCGCAGGAAACGAGGAAGGAGCTACCCGAAGGTGGTGCTTCTGTCACTCAGGGTTCGGGGACCAAGAATGACGGCCCCAAACTGTCCAGTTTACAGCCGGAGACAATGCTGGAGGCGGGTAAGCGGATTCCTTCAAAGGAATGTCATGCTCTGGCAGCGGTGTCCGAAGACCCAGGAGTGCCGGAGACGCTGACGGACATGCTGCGACGAGCGTCCGTTTCAGAGGAGCACCGTGCCTTAATGGTTACGGTGGTCGGAAAAGTTGTATCCGCGAAGAGCGGGTTGAACGAGGCCTTTGCGAGCCTTCTGAGAGGTTTTGAGGTTTGTGATGTAATGTTGCCAATTGAATAATATTGACAGAATGCACCTGTTGTGTATGCAGTAGCCCCTGAGACTCGGATCGCCTTCCAAAGGAAGTGATCGGAGGATCGAAAAGTTATCTTCAGGTACTAACCTTGGGTTAATTTGGAATGCAGGCTGTCTCCCCTCCTGCCACTGCCCGAAATTCGGAGGTAACCGAACTGCAGCGAAAGCTGGATATTGCGGAGGATGACATTGCTTTGATCAACAGGCATCTTGACGACTTGCAAGGTATATATTTCGAGCATTCCTTACACCAATATGCTTGTAATGTAAGCCTGTCTCTGAAGAGAGTTTGATATGAAATGTGCATCAATGCAGATGGTGCTGCCGTCGTGGAAGCCCTTCGGGCAGAGCTAGCCCGGGTCAAGGAGCAGCCCGGTTTAGTAATGCGGCTGCCAAAAAGGCATTGGCTGAATTGAAGGCCGAACATGCCGCGCGGCGCCAGGACAAGGAGGCAATGTCCACCATGGCGCGCGACTTAGAGAATGCAGCTGGCCGCTGTAAACTTCTTGAGAAGGAAAATGAAGCCAAAACGGCTGAACTTGACAAGGCCTTACGAGGGGCGAGGGAAGCACGGTCTGAATCCAGAGCAGCCCGTGAGGAGATCTGGCAAGCTGGGGAGATTGTGTCTGGCAAGCCCTTTTTGCTACAGGCTAAGTTCGGCGACCCGAACTATGCTCGGCTTAACCAAGTATGGAGTTCTCCGGACAATTTTTTAGACTTGCCGAAGAGTTCTTCCGATGCGGCGCAGTTTTATCAGGCGCAAGAGGGGTATGCAATGGAGAAGCTTTTCTGGTCGCAATTTGGCGCGTCGAAGCGCCCTCTGTTGCTGAATGAACAGATGTCCCAGTGGGCCGAGCTGCATAGGATATCCGGCGCTGCCATGAAGAACGTCTTAGTCCATTTGTGGCCGACTGAACCTGTTCCGAGTAGTTACTTCGGCCTGGTGCAGCGGCTTGCTGACGCGGTGCCGCGTATCGACGCTGTGAAGCGGTCGGCGTGCATTGAAGGTGCACGGATGGCCTTCACGTGAGTCAAGACATTCTGGGGGAAGATGAAGGCCATCGATGTTGCGACGAAGAGTCCACTCAAAGGCAAGGACCGTCCGGAACCGGAGCATCATTTTGGAGACGTCCTAGAGGCCGCCCGCTTGATAGAGGGTCAATGCTCGAAAGACATAATATTCGAGTGATGTGTACAAGGGTTGTAACAGACAACTTTATAGTTAATCTACTTTTTGCTCGAAAGCTTGTATTCCTCCTATGCGGCCGTTTTGATGTAATTTGAAAGTTTTCCAGTCATCGGCTTCGGCCCCCTCGTAGGAAATACGGGGGTGTTCGGAAAAGCATTGAATCACTCTTTATCCAACGTCTTGGTCCATAAAGGAGGTGATAATGCAGCGAACCAGGCAATCAGACTATAGGGCGTTAACACTTTCACTTAGCCATAGGAGTTTTATGGTGGGGCTACGACATAGCCCCCGGTATGTATGCGGCGTATCGTAATATTGTGCCTTACATGTTTTGATTTGAAAAAGATCCTTCGTGTAACACGGAGAATTGCTAAAGATTCGAATAAGTCGTCAAGTGGTTGACCAGCTCTCGCCGCATCATGACAGTCAGTTTTCGGCTTTCTCTACTGAGGTGCTCATCCGGTCAAAGCCAGGGCACAATCGCAGTAGTTCTCCCTTTACTACCCTAGCCGATAGAGCGGAACGTAGGGTAGCAAGCACAGGAGCCGGGCAACCCAACTATTGACCAAAGACAATGATTCGGAGCTGATGCATATAAGGCCAAACTTGCGATCGGTTACATAGGAGGAAATCTTCATAATAGGTCGCCTAGCTTGCCTTCCACGCCAAGTAGAGTCCAATCCGGACACGGGTATTGTCTTCGGCCTTCGTATCTTCACAGCCCATCAGTCCGGCCCATGGATAACAGGCCGGACGCCCGAGGACCCCTTAGTCCAGGACTCCCTCACTCTCTTTGCAAGCCATTAGTTTCATCGAACTGCACATCTACAGTTTCAACAACTTTGTAAAGAACGTTGTTGAAGACTCTGTAGGTGTGCGAGTCCTTTCCGTAACCAAGCATAAAACCTTCATGTGCTTTCGGTGCAAATTTTGAGTTGTGATGAGGATCTCTAATCCAACATTTAGCACCGAAGACTTTGAAATAACTCACATTGGGTTTCTTGTCAGTGAGGAGTTCATGGCAGTCTTCTTGAAGAATTTGTGAAGATATACTCTGTTGATGATGTGGCACGCAGTATCAATTGCATCAATCCAGAAACGTTGAGGTGTTTTGTCTTCATCAAGCATAGTGCGAGCCATCTCAGCAAGAGTCCTGTTCTTGCGCTCCACGACGCCATTTTGCTGAGGAGTATAAGGAGCAGATAACTCATGAGTAATACCAAGTTCATCAAGATAGTCATCAAGACCAGAATTCTTGAACTCAGTTCCATTGTCACTTCTGATGTGCTTGATCTTCACACCAAAGTTGGTTGAAGCCCTTGAGGAAAATCGTTTGAAGACTTCCTGCACTTCATGTTTGTAAGTAACAATGTGTACCCATGTGTAACGAGAATAATCATCAACAATAACAAAGCCATATTGAGATGCATCGTTTGAAACTGCAGAATAATGATTAGGACCGAAGATATCCATATGAAGCAATTCAAATGGGTGAGTGGTAGTCATGATTGTCCTCGCTGGATGCTTAGCCTTTGTCATCTTTCCAGCTTCACAGGCTCCGCATAAGTGATCCTTGAGGAATTTGACATTCTCAATGCCAATGACATGCTTCTTCTTCGCAAGCGTGTACAAATTCCTCATGCCTGCATCACCAAGTCGTCGATGCCGTAGCCAGCCTTTTGAAGCTTTTGCAAGTAGGCACACGGCTGGTTGTGGTCGTGTAGAGAAATCAACAATATGCAAGTCTCCTCTCCTAAAGCCTTCGAAGACTTTGGAATTGTCAGCTTCCATGATCACAACACAACGATACTTGCCAAAGACAACCACCATATCAAGATCGCAAAGCATTGAGACAGACATGAGGTTGTATCCTAAGGACTCGACAAGCATGACTTTGTCCATGTGTCGATCCTTTGAGATCGCAACCTTACCTAGACCCAATACCTGACTTTTGCCTTTGTCAGCAAAGATGATATGCTTCAGATGCGATGGAGATAAGGGAGCATCCATCAATAGATTCTTGTCACCAGTCATGTGATTTGCACATCCACTATCGAGGACCCACTCATTTGCTTTGGGTTGATCATCCTGCAGATGAATTATTGCAACTTACGAACTCATATACTTCATTAGTGAAGAATATGACATCAATTCATCAGATCAATTTCATCAACCAATAGAACAGATAAAACAGTATGAGGACGTGAGAAATGAAAGTTCATTTCTTCATGATTAGCCTGCGTCCTTTCAGGCATTTTCAGGTCTCCAGCAAATTCTTCAGACGTTTTAAGCATGTCTGGAGACCTGAACCTGCATAAGAGATTAGTTCTTTTTCTTCACCACCCTCATCACTCTGCAAGCTCCATACGAGAAAGGTGGCATAGAAGCCAGTCCATTTCGCTTCACATAAGAGGAGTTAGGATAAGCATATGAATAAGCAGAGAAATTCTTCGAGGACTTATGAACATAATGGTTTGAAGAATAATGGACATATTCATAGCCCTTGGCTCTTCCCTGCGAAACAGAGGGGTTAGCACGATGATGATCATATGAGGACTTTGATCCTTTTGAGGAATTTGATCCGCGTGAGGAATTTGGTCCGTATGAGGACTTGGATCCATATGAAGAATTTGGTCCATATGAAGAATTTGATCTGGGGTTCCTGTTCTTCACAGGCGGTGTCATGAGGAGATTCACCTGAAGACTTTCAAGACATCTCTTGGGAAACCAGATTTTCTTCATAGGGGAACTGTTCCTGCAGTTAGTGCCAACATATCTAGCAAATACTTCACCATTCTGATTCTTGAACAGTTTATAGTTGGAGTCAAATGACTAATCAAAAGAATGAGGAGATTCACATGTAAAGCCAGATAAATTGGATGGATCAACTGGAGGTCCCTTTGCAGCAACCCATGAGGTTTTGGGGTACTGCTCAGGCTTCCAATATGTACCATCGGCATTAAGTTTCCTCTCAAAGGCAATACCCTCTTTCCTAGGGTTCCTATTGAGGATCTGCCTTTTAAGCACATCACAAAGAGTCTGATGCCCTTTGAGGCTTTTGTACATGCCTGTCATATACAATTCCTTCAGCCCTGCATCATCAGTGATACTAGCAATGTCCTCAGATGAGGAATTAGTGATAGCAGAGACAGTTGAAGAATTTGTAGCATTAGAAGCATCTGAGCATTCAGGTGAAGAAATAGCTAATTCACGTTCAATGCATTTCAAACATGGAGGAACAAATTCTTCCTGAGCAGTGCTGATTTGTTGAGCTAGTAATGATTCGCGCTCCTTCTGAAGATCTTCATAACTCACTCTTAGCTTCTCAAGATCTTGCTTTCTTTGAAGAAATTCATAATAAAGCTTCTCATGATCAGATAAGAGAGTGTTATGATGACCTTGAAGGTTGTCAAACCTAGACTGAAGTCTCTGAAGATTTTCAGTCAAGGTTTTAGTGTGATCCATTTCTTCACCCAACATATCACACTTTTGTCTAGCATATTTTGAACCTTTTCAAAAGCCTTTTGTTGTTTCACAGCAATCTTAGCAAGTTTAGAGTAGCTGGGTTTGAGGTTTTCATCAGATTCATTCTCACTAGATTCAGAGGAGGTATATTTGAGTACCTTGGCACCCTTTGCCATGAAGCAATAGGCGGGAGCGTAGTCATCATTGCCTTCATCAGCCTTGTTGGTGAGGTCATTTTCTTCAGAGTTGAAGATAGACTTACTGACGAATGCGGTAGCGAGGGCTAGGCTCGCCACACCGGACTCGGACTCCTCAGATGCCTCCTCTTCCTCTTGTTCCTCAGATTCCTCGGAGTCCATTTCCTTGCCAATGAATGCCCGAGCCTTCTTGGAGCTGCTCTTCTTGTGAGATGAAGATTTTGAGGATTTTGATGATGAAGACTTTGAAGATTTCTTCTTCTTCTTCACATCATCAGAACTATAATCCTTGTATTTCTTCTTCTTTGATTCCTTTTCCCACTAAGGACAATCTTGAATGTAGTGACCAGGTTTCTTGCATTTGTGGCAAAGCCTCTTTTTGTAGTCACTAGATGAGGAATCATTGCTCCTTGAGGGTTTTCCAAAGCGTCCACGTCTTGAGAACTTCTGGAATTTCTTCACGAGCAGTGCTAGTTCATGGCTCAGTTCTTCAGGATCACCAAGGCCGCTGCCAGAATCTTCATCTTCAGATTCAGACACTTCCTTGGCCTTCAGGGCACGTGATCTGCCATAGCTCGAACCATAGAGATCTCTCTTTTCAGCAAGCTAGAACTCACGAGTATTTAGCCTCTCGAGGATATCAGCGGGATCAAGTGACTTGTAGTCAGCACGCTCTTGAATCATCAGTGCCAGAGTATCAAATGAGGAATCAAGCGGTCTCAGCAATTTCTTCACCACCTCATGGTCGGTGATGTCAGTGGCACCAAGTGCTTGAAGCTCATTTGAGATGCCAGTGAGGCGATCGAAGGTTTGTTGAACATTTTCATTGTCGAGTCTTTTGAAGCGGTTGAAGAGATTGCAAAGAACATCAACTCGAGAGTCACGCTGTGTTGAGACTCCTTCATTGACTTTGAACAGCCTATCCCAGATAAGCTTAGCAGTTTCCAAAGCACTCACTCTTCCATACTGTCCTTTGCTCAAATGGCCACATATGATATTCTTCGCTTGACAATCGAGTTGCTTGAATCTCTTCACATCAGCAGCATTCAGAGAAGCTGTGACTGAGGGAACACCATTTTCCACAACATACCAGAGATCGTTATCAATTGCCTCAAGATGCATTCGCATCTTATTCTTCCAGTAGGGGTAGTCCGTCCCATCGAAGGTAGGACACCCAGTAGAGACCTTGATCATACCTGCGGTCGACATAACTAAAACTCCAGGTGGTTAAACCAAAATCACACAGAACAAGGGAGTACCTTTCTCTGATACCAATTGAAAGTGCGTTATATCGACTAGAGGGGGGTGAATAGGCGATTTTTATGAATTCTTCACTGAGGAATTTGCGGGTGAGGAAATTCCATAGCGAAGAACTACTAGCAGCAGAATAAGTACTCAAAAGTAAACATAACAGAATACAAGCACAGTCATCATGATGAAATGAACACGAGCACAGAGTACAGAAAGCGTAAACACATGATAGCACAGGATGAAGAAAAACATACTGAAGAAATTGAACTGAGGAAATTGAGAAAGTCTTCAAACACAGGTATGAACAAGTGCAGAACACAGTAATGAGGAAATGAAAGAGTTGAGGAAATAGAACCAGTAAGCTTGGTGAAGACAATGATTTGGTAGACCAGTTCCAACTGGTGTCTCACTTGTACATCTAGTTGGAGCGGCTAGGTATTTAAACCTGAGGACACACAGTTCTCACCGTATTCTCCTTGAGCTAAGGTCACACAGACCTCGCCCAATCACTCGTGGTAAGTCTTTAGGTGACTTTCGAACCTTCACAAACTCGGTCACTCGGCGATCCACAATTCCTCTTGGATGCTCTAGACCATGACGCCTAACCGTCTGGAAGAAGCACAGTCTTCAAAGGTAATAACAAGCGTCGGATCCACGCAGGATCAATCTCTTCAGTGATGCTCAATCACTTTGGGTTTGTAGGTGTTTGGGTTTGGGTTTTCCTCACTCGATGATTTTTGCTCAAAGTCCTCGGAGGATGGGATGCTCTCAAATGACAAGTGTCAGTTTCTCTCGGAGCAGCCAACCAGCTAGTGGTTGTAGGGGGCGGCTATTTATAGCCAGGGAGCAGCCCGACATGATAAGACATAAATGCCCTTCAATGATATGACCGTTAGGTGGGTAGATATTTTGGGACAGCTGGCGCAAGGCACAGCAACGGTCGGAAATTTGAGTATCAAATTCCTCAGGGGTATCATGCTCCTCAATGTGTAGGCAATCCGCACTGGCGAATTCCTAACTCGTCAGTCGGAACAAATTCCTCAGAGACCAGAAGAACTTCGTCTCTGTCACTGAAGAATATGACTGAACTGGATGATATTTCCAATGGCTTCACTCGAAGGGATTGGTAGGTGTAGGATTTTGAGTTGAGCATCACATGGAAAAATTTCCTTAGTATTTCCTCGACCCCCTTTAACAGTATGGTGTTTCCTATGACTCAAGAATACGAAAACAAAAGTCTTCACGCTTCATGTTCCTCAAATGAATACCAAGTCTTCAAGGTCACACCAATTTCTTCACTTTCAAAGTCTTCAGAAATCCAAAGTCTTCAGTCGAAGAACTTCATTTTGAGGGGTCGACTTTCTCTGTAAATATCGAACTCCTCATAGACTTATAGACCTGTGTACACTCATAAACACATTAGTCCCTTAACCTATAAGTCTTCAATACACCAAAATCACTAAGGGGCACTAGATGCACTTACAATCCCAGCTCCGTTGGGCCAGGCGTATTCAACTGGAGGCGGGTTTACAGCCTCGGCAACCACTCCATGTTCCTCGGGCTCAATTATCCGATCATCCAACCAATCATCGATCATATCACCGGCGATGATTACCGTGCTATGCAACTTCCATTCGCCAGGGGGACTGTGTTTACACATCATACCATGGGTTTCATGAATCACCATATCCAGAGATTCGTCGACATAGCTTGTTGCGAGATAATCTTCAGTGTGTGAAAGGCATCAAGCTTCCATCCGATGGATGGCTTTTGCAAACCCGACATGCGGCGATGTGGTTCATGCCAACAGCAAATATGCACAACTTGATTCGTACTGAAATGTAGACTGAGCCATGTATTATGCTGCTGTAGCACGACCCTCTTTTGTTGGATAGCTTTTAGTTTGAAGCTGGTTTGAAGGATTGTCAGGACCCGGATTTTCGGATATTAATTTTCCGGAAAATGGCCCTTGTGCTCACCAGCCCCAGGATTACTGTTAGCTGATGAGGCACCAACTTGATACAGAAATTCCAAGCAAAGTACAAAATATGTAGTACAAGACCATTGTGGCCTATGAGTACAACACTTGGTCTCTAGTGGTTGATGGCGGAAGCGGTTTGTGGTTCATCTGCGTTTATGGGACTCCATTTCCCACAAGAACAGCTGACCAGGATAACTCCTATCTTCGTGAGGCTGCTATCACCTTTACATGGGTTCCGGGGCTGTCGTCGTAACGCTCTTCTCCACACAAGAAATCTGGCCAAGACAATAGCCAGGGACAAGCCAGTGAGTACATTTGAATGTACTCGCAAACATCAAGAACACGGGTATAATATAACAAGGGGTAATCATGCTCCGAAATATTTTATGATCATAACGTCTGTCACGAAATAAATGAAATTCGTGATGCACGCATGCAGGTAAAATATGAACATGCAATACGGGAGTAGAAATAGAATGCACTGATCGAGTGTCTGAAATGACTCCTCGAAAGGGTGCAAATAAATTAACAATGCCGCAGTCGGGCGTCTGAGCAACACCACAAAAAGGGCTTATAAAGAATAATTAAATAACAAGCATGCCGCAGTCGGGCGTCTGAGCGACACCACATAAAGGGCTTATAAAGAATAATTAAATAACACGCATGCCGCAGTCGGGCGTCTGAGCGACACCACATAAAGGGCTTATAAAGAATAATTAAATAACAAGCATGCCGCAGTCGGGCGTCTGAGCGACACCACATAAAGGGCTTATAAAGAATAATTAAATAACAAGCATGCCGCGGTCGGGCGTCTGAGCGACACCACATAAAGGGCTTATAAAGAATAATTAAATAACAAGCATGCCATAGTCGGGCGTCTGAGCGACACCACAGAGAGGGCTTATATAAGAATAATCACAATGAATATCCAGGAGGTAGAACCGTCCCAGGGATACTTAATAATTTAAATAATGTAAATGGTTAGTCCATAATAATAATAAACATAATCCTCATATGTCATAGGTCATAATCAATGTTCTAGTATAGCCGTTTCTCCATCCGAAGACCGTCACTATGTTCTAGTTTAGCCATTTCTCCATCCGAATACCGTTACTATGTTCCAGTTTAGCCGTTTCTCCATCCGAAAACCGTCACTAGACCCATCTCAGACTGTAGTCCTTACCCATGGACATGGCTATCCGAATAGATATATCCTCTGCAGAGGGTGTACTTTTTACCCACGAGTAACGGATTTATTTAGTCCATCGGGACTAATTCCGCCTACGGCCTTTTAATTGAAAACACGCCTGACCTGCACACACCAGCTTAACTTACCGGTGTCTGCAATCACCCACGACACCTGTCAAGCAAAACTCTAAGTGGGGAGGCTACAACCTCGACGTAGCATGGGATCAAATTTATATCGCGCGCTCTAAGGGGTGCCCCCCTCTCGGTCCCAACCGGAAACACCCATGCCCCGGGACCAGGTGGCATGCCTACCGGATGCATCCGGTATCTTCCACCATGGCCTCTCTGTACGGTGTGTGCTTTGGTAAGGGGTTGACAACTTACTGAACCGTACCCTACCTGGGCAGGGACAGGTGGTAGTACGAAACAAGTATGGGGGTTTACTGGAACAAGACTCGATCTATGGCCGACTCAGGAGGTCAAAGTATTCTCCGAAGGATTAGCATGACAAAAAATATTTCCAATAACAGATAAACTCACCACTCATCAAGCCTCACCATGCCATACCGGACATACTCGTCTCAACGAGGAACTAGGGACAAGCTCGTGGCTACCCAAGACCGCGACTTTCCCGGCTTCCTTCCGGTATGCATGAGAAGCTTACGAGGATGGTTACCATCACCAGCATATCCATTTCTAACAACAAAGAATCTCCATTGTGCACTCATGCGTATGACTTTATCGTCACATAGAAATAACGTATGCTCCAAGTCAAGGTGGTGTTGTAACCGTATCAAAACACCACACAAAAATATTATGCCAGAGTTCAGAGTGCTTGCCTTCAAGAGTATGCAAGGCGGTGCACTTTTTGAAAGTTTTCTTCTCTCTCCATTTCCTATTTTAAAAAAATATTCAAATAACAAATATTTCAAAAACAGTACAAAAAGTTGTCCCAAATATTTTTGAAATAAATCTTAAAATAAACTAGATGAAATTTGAGAGAGGTAGGAAAAAGAATCAACTCATTTGGAGTTTTATTTTAAAAGATATAGCCTGTCAAAGTTTGGTCAAAGTTCTGTTTTTAATAAAACCAGAAAAAGAAAACGTTTCGGGGGAGATTACGCTTTTGAAGCAGAGGAGACGTACTTCGGGGGTTTACGCGATCACTTAAACACGCGGTGGCGGGGCTGGGTCACTGACAGTGGGTCCAGGGGGCCCACTGGTCAGGTTTGACTAGTCTCTCCTCCCTCCTCTTCCTCTGCCCGAACGGAGGCGGGACTCCGGCGATCGCCGTCGACGAACGGTGCCTCCCCGCGGGTATCCGAGGGCAGGGATGGACCTGCCAGACCGGGGCGGTCCTCCCGGTAGTCGTTGGGTCGACGGTGGTGGAAGGAGTCGCCGACGGCGAGCTCCGCGGTGGAGGGGGCTTCGGGTGGTTTGGGGGTTTCGAGCTACGGTGGTCCTTGGTCGAGTTTGAGAGGCTGGGCGGCACCGTGAGGTCGAGGGGAGTGGGATGGTGGTGCTAGATGAGTTGGGGAGGCTATGACTGCGACAGATAGAACCGGAGCGTGGCGGCGGCCGAACTGGCCGGAGACGGGGAAGAAAGCTTCCCGACGTCGATTGCTGGGTGTTGGGGGCACTAGGGGCTAGAACGAGGTTGCCTGAGTGCTAGGTTGAGCTCGGGGTCCCCTTATATAGGCGCTCGAGGTCGGTCCCGCGGCCGCCGTGGATAAGAATGCCGGCGACCATCGTTCTGTAGCCGCAGGGCGACGTGGCGGCGACGAGCACGTGCCGACGGGCTCCAGGATAAGCTCGAGCTGCTCCAAGGGGCAGCTGGCGCGCGCGGGTGGCTTGGGCGGCGCCGTCCGTGGCAGGCGCCTACTGTCAACGCCAGCGTGCCGCCAAAGGCTCTGACGGCGGCGTTGTAGGGCGCCAGGGGCGGCTCTGCGATGCGGGAGGGGGCGGGCGTGCTGGCTGCGAGTGGGGAAGGCCAGAGCGGGCGCGGGGAGGCGGCCGTGCGACGCGGCGGCTCGGGCGCCCACACGTGCAAAACGTGCGCTGTGGGCGCGCCCAGAGCATGCACGGGACGTGTTCGACAAAATGCCAGGGCAGCCTAGAGTGCTAGAGGGAGGCTGGCAATTAACAGGACAGGGTTAGGGATAGCTAGGAGCTTAGTGGACATGCTGGATGGGTCAGGGGCTCAAGATCATAATGCAAAACTAGAAAACATGCCAAAACTGTCCATGAACACAAGGTGTCCGACAGAATGCTAAGTGTATCTAGGCAACTCTTGGAGTGGCCAAAAACTCCAAATCAGGGTCTCCCTGGATGTAGGTGATGATGGCAAGATCATTTGGGCAAAACCAGAAACTTGCTAGTGCAAGTTTTGCAAAACATCAATTTTGGACAGAAAGAAAAAGGTCTCATTGCATGCATTTAAAATCCTCCAATGGGTCCACTCTCCTGAACTTAAGGGTTTTGTAGGGAGGGCTACAAGCAGGAAAAAGCTCATGGGCACTAGAGCAAAATAAAATAGGGTTGCAGTACAAATCACCAAACTGGAGCAAAATGAAGATGAGGTCGATTCACTCAAATATTTCAAAGAACATCACTGGGTTTTAGCATAAAGTTGAATTATATGCATCTACTGACATCTCCAAACACTTGGAAGAATTTTTAAAGGAATATTTAAATAGGTTGTAGTGCAAAAATACCTACTGGACCAGATTTGAAAAGTTGATGTAGAGCTCAAGATCTCCAATAACCAAAAGATATTTTTGCATAAAAGTGATGTGGAAACATCACATGACATCCCCAAATTTTGGTGAAATTTTTAAATGCATTAATCAAATGGTTGCAGTGCAACAGAGACTCCAAATTCATGGAAAAATCATTTTAAAAGAATAAAGCTCAGGGAAAAGCAATCTTGCAATTAAATCCACTGATAAAGAATTGTTTCATAGAGAGAGTATACAAGTCCAATAATACTTTTGGAAAGTTTCCACTTGAGGTAAAAACCCACAATATCAAAAGGTAAATCTAGACAAATGGAAAAGTTTAATTTCCTGGCAAAATTTTAATTAATAAAACAAGGTCAAAATTTTGGGGTGTCACAAGGATAGATACCTTTCTGGGATCAAGTGCATCCTAACTCACCTGCGCAGGATGTACTGATAATGATGATGGAGATGTTGTGCAGTATATATATATATATATATATATATCACTTAGGCTTCAAGTGTGTACTTGTTAGTTAAACCTATGGTTCAAATGTGACACTAAATACGACTAGTAAGTAGTACAGTAGCAGTACTAGTATACGTCGGTCAAATTATTCATCATGTCCACACATTGAATTGATGTGACAACATGCTGCGCGTGAGGTGACACAAGAATCCCGGCGGCGTGTTCGGGTATTCTGGACTTCAGATTTGGAGTACCACTTATCTGTCGAAATCTTTCATCATTCACTTAAAACAGTCGATTGATCATACATTGAGTACCATATAACTGGAATTAACCCATGCAAGTCGAACAAGGATTGGCCGATGCTGTCGGCTGGCATCAAGTTCGATCCCACGGATCAGGAGCTGATCGAGCACCTTGAGGCCAAAGTGAGTGCTGACAACGCGAGATCTCACCCTCTCATCGATTTGTTCATACGAACCATCGACAGCGAGCACGGCATATGCTACACCCATCCTGAGAAATTTCCAAGTAAGACACCGATCGGCCGTCTACTTGCACAAACATATTCCTTTGTTTATAGCTCTATTTTTCTTTTTAGACGCAGACCTGGTGAAGCAATTACAATTTGACAGTTAATAAAAAGTGAAACAAGTGACTGCAACATGCCAAAGATGTTATGAAAATGCCAACTACGTACACTAAAACTTGTATTCGACAATACTGCAGGTATCACACTGAGTGGCCTAAGCAAGCATTTCTTCCAGCGCAATTCTAGGGCGTTCAAAAGGGGCACGTGGACGCGTCGCAAGATACAGTCGGAGTGCGGCATGCACGCGATGTGGCACAACACCAGAAATACCTTGCCGGTGATGGTCAACGGCTGGCAGACGGGCAGCAAAAAGGTTCTGGTGCTGCACACCAACAAGAACTTCGACCAGCAGAGGACCAACTGGGTGATGCACCAGTACCACCTCGGGGACCTGGAACAAGAGAAGGAGCGGGAGCTGGTCCTCTGCAAGATTTTCTACCAGACGAACACTAGGGCCAGGAGTAAGAAGATTATAAGTTAGTTTGGTATTGGTACTTGTACTACCTTGTCGTCCGCAAGTTGGTATTGTTGTTAACGATCTTTTGGTATGAACTTGGCATTTGCTTCCAACCATCATGCCGAGGGTCGATGTGGATATAAAGCTGATTCATTTGTTTCGGAACCAATTTTCAGGCACCTGATTTTTATTTGATGGGTAGCATAAGTACCTGCCGTTCGAATTCCCAGTTCTCCAAATTTTTCGAAACAAGTGCATGCTCTTATTATCACGATGACAAAACAATATCCCTGCTACATTCCAGTTATTAGATTGTACTTGCAGAATTCTCTCGTTTATTGAGCACGTATATTGTTTTTTCAGGTCAAGCAAGTTTCAACTGGGCTGTAGACTGCCCAGACTTGGTTTTATTTTTAACAGGCCCGGCCCATGACGACAACGGGGCACAAAGATCCAGCAGGTATCTACTGGCCTCTCGCCCGCCAGCGTTAGTTATATTTTGTCTTACAACATCCGCAGGCACTTTTTTAACTGAATCAAACACACAGCCCATTTCTATTTTCCTCTTGAAACGCATGTCCTACATCCGTTTTCTAATCTCTACCTATAGTTTTACTAGTTCATATACACATATCATTATATTGAAAATACATAAAATTCACTTTTCATATTTACATCCTTATTTTTGTTGTTTTCCCTCCCAGCGCTGATTTTTTTATCACTGGTTTTCCCTTAAACCAACTCAATTGTCCCACGACTTATTTGCTTACAAAAACAAAATGATTTTTTCTGCAAATCAATAAGTTCTTAAAAAAATGTTTATCATTTCGGGATTACAAAAGTTCGGACTCCACCGAAATATGCAAAATAAGGTTGAACTTTTTGACCGTGGTCCTAGGCAGAAAATGGGCTGTAATAAATTACTTAAGAATTAGCAAATGGGCCGCAAATTATTAAAAAATAGCAAATGGGCTCTATGTTGTCTGCCACAGATTTGGAGGCTGACTTGTGGGCCTACTAAGTTCATGCGTACGCAAGGTTTATCAAAAAAGAAACTTAGTCAACAATCGACTCTACCAGCGTCACAACGTTAGATGTCAATCTAACGGCAATCGTGCTTCTTCAGTCTCTGATCTTCCTGCCCCAGCCGCCCAAACCAGCGCCGTCGGAACCGCCTGCTCCCGCCTCCCGTGGCCGGCTGTGCTGCCGGGCAGGCCTCACGGCCACATCATATACTCGCATCCCTGGCCTGTCTATCCCTCTACTCACCCACACCTCCTGTTATTTTCCGGCGACGGCAGCCGAACCAGTCAACCCTCATACTCTCCACCGCGTGGGCAGCCACTGCCGTGTCTTCCCCGGCTCTGTGTCGTTCCCATCGTAGGCCTCACTGTCGTCCACCGCCTTGGTGCTCTCGGCGCGGCGTGGTCAACGTGGTCAACGAACGACATCCATAAGAACTGGACTGTACGTGGAGAGGCTGACAGCTGGGTCCACGGCCGCACACAAGGAAATGCCTCCTTATTACGCGCAAAATAATGATTCCTCCACTTGACATCTGGGACCCGCCGGAAGGGCCTCTGTATTTTGCGAAAAAACGTTCCCTCCACTAACAGGTCGGACCCACCAACTATATCTTCGCACGCAAGGAAGTGCCTCCTTATTGCGCACAAAAAAATGAATACCCCCCTGCCAGCTGGGACCCACCACAGTGGGAGGCTGACTTGTGGGCCTACTAAGTTGACGGGGACGGAGGGCTTTGTCAACTTACTCAATATGAACGATTCTAGCTCCAGTGACCGTACGATGTCCATCCAACGGCCTTAGTGCTTCTTCAACCTCTGGTCTTCTTGCTCCAGCCGCCCAAAGCAGCGCCGGTCGTGCCGCATGCTCCTGCCTCCCGTGGCCAGCTGTGCTGCCGCGGAGGCCTCACCGTCCCCTACTATTCCCATTGCTGGCCAGGCCCTGCGGTGACGGCAGCCTCACACCGCAGCGAACCAGTTAACCCTCGTACTCCTCTCCGCGCGGGCTTCCACTGCCGCGTCTTCCCCGACTCCGCGTCGTCCCCTTACTAGGCCTCGCCGTCGTCCACCGCCCTAGTGCTCTCGGCGCGGCGTGGTCAACGTGGTCAAGGAATAGCTTCCATCGGACGTGGACTGTACGTGGAGAGGCTGACAGCTGGGTCCACTGCCGCAGCAAGGAAGTGCCTCCTTATTACGCGCAAAATAATTATCCGTCCACCTGACAACGGGGACCCACCGGACGGGCCACCGTATTTCACGAAAAAATGATTCCCCCCTGACTGCTGGGACCCACAAGCTACATCTTCGCACACAAGGAAATATGCCCTAGAGGCAATAATAAATGGTTATTATTATATTTCTTTGTTCATGGTAATTGTCTATTATTCATGCTATAATTGTATTGTCCGGAAATCGTAATACATGTGTGAATACATAGACCACAACGTGTCCCTAGTAAGCCTCTAGTTGACTAGCTCGTTGATCAACAGATAGTCATGGTTTCCTGACTATGGACATTGGATGTCATTGATAACGGGATCACATCATTAGGAGAATGATGTGATGGACAAGACCCAATCCTAAGCATAGCATAAAAGATCGTGTAGTTTCGTTTGCTAGAGCTTTTCCAATGTCAAGTATCTTTTCCTTAGACCATGAGATCGTGCAACTCCCGGATACCGTAGGAGTGCTTTGGGTGTGCCAAACGTCACAACGTAACTGGGTGACTATAAAGGTGCACTACGGGTATCTCCGAAAGTGTCTGTTGGGTTGGCACGGATCGAGACTGGGATTTGTCACTCCGTGTGACGGAGAGGTATCTCTGGGCCCACTCGGTAATGCATCATCATAATGAGCTCAATGTGACTAAGGCGTTAGTCACGGGATCATGCATTGCGGTACGAGTAAAGAGACTTGCCGGTAACGAGATTGAACAAGGTATTGGGATACCGACGATCGAATCTCGGGCAAGTAACATACCGATTGACAAAGGGAATTGCATACGGGATTGATTGAATCCTCGACACCGTGGTTCATCCGATGAGATCATCGTGGAACATGTGGGAGCCAACATGGGTATCCAGATCCCGCTGTTGGTTATTGACCGGAGAGGCGTCTCGGTCATGTCTGCATGTCTCCCGAACCCGTAGGGTCTACACACTTAAGGTTCAGTGACGCTAGGGTTGTAGAGATATGTGTATGCGGAAACCCGAAAGTTGTTCGGAGTCCCGGTTGAGATCCCGGACGTCACGAGAGGCTCCGGAATGGTCCGGAGGTGAAGAATTATATATAGGAAGTCAAGTTTCGGCCACCGGGGAAGTTTCGGGGGTTACCGGTATTGTACCGGGACCACCGGAAGGGTCCCGGGGGTCCACCGGGTGGGGCCACCTATCCCGGAGGGCCCCGTGGGCTGAAAGTGGAAGGGAACCAGCCCCTAGTGGGCTGGGCGCCCCCCCATGGGCCTCCCCCCATGCGCCTAGGGTTGGGAACCCTAGGGTGGGGGGGCTTCCCCCTTGCCTTGGGGGGCAAGGCAACCCCTTCCCCCCTTGGCCGCCGCCCCCCCTTGGAGGTCCCATCTCCCAGGGCCGGCGCCCCCCTAGGGGCCTATATAAAGGGGGGAGGGAGGGCAGCAACCTACAGCCTTGGGCGCCTCCCTCCTCCCGTGCAACACCTCTCTCTCTCTCTCGCAGAAGCTCGGCGAAGCCCTGCCGGAGACCCGCTACATCCACCACCACGCCGTCATGCTGTTGGATCTCCATCAACCTCTCCTTCCCCCTTGCTGGATCAAGAAGGAGGAGACGTTGCTGCACCGTACGTGTGTTGAACGCGGAGGTGTCGTCCGTTCGGCACTTGGTCATCGGTGATTTGGATCACGGCGAGTACGACTCCGTCATCCACGTTCATTGGAACGCTTCCGCTCGCGATCTACAAGGGTATGTAGATGCACTCCTTTCCCCTCGTTGCTAGTAGACTCCATAGATGCATCTTGGTGAGCGTAGGAAAATTTTAAAATTATGCTACGATTCCCAACAGTGGTATCAGAGCCAGGCCTATGCATAGTTACTATGCACGAGTAGAACACAAAGCAGTTGTGGGCGTTGAGTTTGCCAATTCTTCTTGCCGCTACTAGTCTTTTCTTGTTTCGGCGGTATTGTAGGATGAAGCGGCCCGGACCGACCTTACATGTACACTTACGTGAGACAGGTTCCACCGATTGACATGCACAAGTTGCATAAGGTGGCTAGCGGGTGTCTGTCTCTCCTACTTTAGTCGGAATGGATTCGATGAAAAGGGTCCTTATGAAGGGTAAATAGAAATTGGCAAATCACGTTGTGGTCATACGTAGGTAAGAAACGTTCTTGCTAGAAACCTACAAACCACGTAAAAACTTGCAACAACAATTAGAGGACGTCTAACTTGTTTTTGCAGCAAGTGCTATGTGATGTGATATGGCCAGAAGATGTGATGAATGATATATGTGATGTATGAGATTGATCATATTCTTGTAATAGGAATCACGACTTGCATGTCGATGAGTATGACAACCGGCAGGAGCCATAGGAGTTGTCTTTATTATTTTGCATGACCTGCGTGTCATTGAATAACGCCATGTAAATTACTTTACTTTGTTGCTAAACGCGTTAGCCATAGAAGTAGAAGTAATCATTGGCGTGACGACTTCATGAAGACACAATGATGGAGATCATGATGATGGAGATCATGGTGTCATGCCGGTGACGAAGATGATCATGGTGCCCCGAAGATGGAGATCAAAGGAGCATAATGATATTGGCCATATCATGTCACTATTTGATTGCATGTGATGTTTATCATGTTTTGCATCTTATTTGCTTAGAACGACGGTAGTAAGTAAGATGATCCCTTATAATAATTTCAAGAAAGTGTTCACCCTAACTGTGCACCGTTGCGAAGGTTCGTTGTTTCGAAGCACCACGTGATGATCGGGTGTGATAGATTCTAACGTTCGAATACAACGGGTGTTGACGAGCCTAGCATGTACAGACATGGCCTCGGAACACACGCAATACACTTAGGTTGACTTGACGAGCCTAGCATGTACAGACATGGCCTCGGAACACGGAGGACCGAAAGGTCGAGCATGAGTCGTATAGAAGATACGATCAACATGGAGATGTTCACCGATCTTGACTAGTCCGTCTCACGTGATGATCGGACACGGCCTAGTTAAACTCGGATCATGTTTCACTTAGATGACTAGAGGGATGTCTATCTGAGTGGGAGTTCATTAAATAATTTGATTAGATGAACTTAATTATCATGAACTTAGTCTAAAATCTTTACACTATGTATTGTAGATCAAATGGCCAACGTTGTCCTCAATTTCAACGCGTTCCTAGAGAAAACCAAGCTGAAAGATGATGGCAGCAACTATACGGACTGGGTCCGGAACCTGAGGCTCATCCTCATAGTAGCCAAGAAAGATTATGTCTTAGAAGCACCGCTAGGTGATGCACCAATCCCACAGAACCAAGACGTTATGAACGCTTGGCAGCAGCGTGCTGATGATTACTCCCTCGTTCAGTGCGGCATGCTTTACAGCCTAGAACCGGGTCTCCAAAAGTGTTTTGAGAAACATGGAGCATATGAGATGTTCGAGGAGCTGAAACTAGTTTTCCAAGCTCATGCCCGGGTCGAGAGATATGATGTCTCCGACAAGTTCTTCAGCTGTAAAATGGAGGAGAACAGTTCTGTTAGTGAGCACATACTCAGAATGTCTGGGTTGCACAACCGCTTGTCTCAGCTGGGAGTTAATCTCCCGGATGACGCGGTCATTGACAGAATCCTCCAGTCGCTTCCACCAAGCTACAAGAGCTTTGTGATGAACTACAATATGCAGGGGATGGAAAAGACCATTCCTGAGGTATATTCAATGCTGAAATCAGCGGAAGGGGAGATCAGAAAAGAACATCAAGTGTTGATGGTGAATAAAACCACTAAGTTCAAGAAGGGCAAGGGTAAGAAGAACTTCAAGAAGGACGGCAAGGGAGTTGCCGCGCCCGGTAAACCAGTTACTGGGAAGAAGTCAAAGAATGGACCCAAGCCTGAGACTGAGTGCTTTTATTGCAAGGGAAGTGGTCACTGGAAGCGGAACTGCCCCAAATACTTAGCGGACAAGAAGAAGGCCGGCAACACCAAAGGTATATGTGATATACATGTAATTGATGTGTACCTTACCAGTACTCGTAGTAGCTCCTGGGTATTTGATACCGGTGCGGTTGCTCATATTTGTAACTCAAAATAGGAACTACGGAATAAACGGAGACTGGCGAAGGACGAGGTGACGATGCGCGTCGGGAATGGTTCCAAGGTCGATGTGATCGCCGTCGGCACGCTACCTCTGCATCTACCCACGGGATTAGTTTTAAACCTCAATAATTGTTATTTAGTGCCAGCTTTGAGCATGAACATTGTATCTGGATCTCGTTTAATTCGAGATGGCTACTCATTTAAATCCGAGAATAATGGTTGTTCTATTTATTTGAGAGATATGTTTTATGGTCATGCCCCGCTGGTCAATGGTTTATTTTTGATGAATCTCGAACGTGATGTTACACATGTTCATAGTGTGAATACCAAAAGATGTAAAGTTGATAACGATAGTCCCACATACTTGTGGCACTGCCGCCTTGGTCACATTGGTGTCAAGCGCATGAAGAAGCTCCATGCAGATGGACTTTTGGAGTCTCTTGATTACGAATCATTTGACACGTGCGAACCATGCCTCATGGGTAAGATGACCAAGACTCCGTTCTCCGGAACAATGGAGCGAGCAACCAACTTATTGGAAATCATACATACCGATGTGTGTGGTCCAATGAGTGTTGAGGCTCGCGGAGGATATCGTTATGTTCTCACTCTCACTGATGACTTAAGTAGATATGGGTATGTCTACCTAATGAAACACAAGTCTGAAACCTTTGAAAAGTTCAAGGAATTTCAGAGTGAGGTTGAGAATCAACGTGACAGGAAAATAAAATTCTTACGATCAGATCGTGGTGGAGAATATTTAAGTCACGAATTTGGTACACACTTAAGGAAATGTGGAATAGTTTCACAACTCACGCCGCCTGGAACACCTCAGAGAAATGGTGTGTCCGAACGTCGTAATCGCACTCTATTGGATATGGTGCGATCTATGATGTCTCTTACCGATTTACCGCTCTCATTTTGGGGCTATGCTTTAGAGACTGCCGCATTCACTTTAAATAGGGCTCCGTCGAAATCCGTTGAGACGACACCGTATGAATTATGGTTTGGGAAGAAACCTAAGCCGTCGTTTCTAAAAGTTTGGGGCTGCGATGCTTATGTCAAGAAGCTTCAACCTGAAAAGCGCGAACCCAAGTCGGAAAAATGCGTCTTCATAGGATACCCTAAGGAAACTATTGGGTATACCTTCTACCTCAGATCCGAAGGCAAGATCTTCGTTGCCAAGAACGGGTCCTTTCTGGAGAAGGAGTTTCTCTCGAAAGAATTGAGTGGGAGGAAAGTGGAACTTGATGAGGTGATAGTCACCCCTTCCGAACCGGAAAGTAGCACAGCGCGGGAAAATGTTCCTGTGGTGCCTACACCGACTGGGGAGGAAGTTAATGATGATGATCATGAAGCTTCAGATCAAGTTACTGAACTTCGTAGGTCCACAAGGACACGTTCCGCACCAGAGTGGTACGGCAACCCTGTCCTGGAAATCATGTTGTTAGACAACGGTGAACCTTCGAACTATGAAGAAGCGATGGCGGGCCCGGATTCCGACAAATGGCTAGAAGCCATGAAATCCAAGATAGAATCCATGTATGAAAACAAAGTATGGACTTTGACTGACTTGCCCGATGAGCGGCGAGCCATAGAAAACAAATGGATCTTTAAGAAGAAGACGGACGCGGATGGTAATTTGACCATCTACAAAGCTCGACTTGTCGCTAAGGGTTATTGACAAGTTCAAGGGGTTGACTATGATGAGACTTTCTCACCCGTAGCGAAGCTGAAGTCCGTCTGAATCATGTTAGCAATTGCCGCATACTATGATTATGAGATATGGCAGATGGACGTCAAAACGGCATTCCTTAACGGCTTCCTTAAGGAGAGTTGTATATGATGCAGCCGGAAGGTTTTGTCGATCCTAGAATGCTAACAAAGTATGCAAGCTCCAGCGCTCAATCTATGGGCTGGTGCAAGCATCTCGGAGTTGGAACATTCGCTTTGATGAGATGATCAAAGCGTTTGGGTTTACACAGACTTATGGAGAAGCCTGTGTTTACAAGAAAGTGAGTGGGAGCTCTGTAGCATTTCTCATATTATATGTGGATGACATACTATTGATGGGAAATGATATAGAATTCTTGGAAAGTATAAAGGCCTATTTGAATAAGTGTTTTTCAATGAAGGACCTTGGAGAAGCTGCTTATATATTAGGCATCAAGATCTATAGAGATAGATCAAGACGCCTCATTGGTCTTTCACAGAGTACATACCTTGACAAGATATTGAAGAAGTTCAGTATGGATCAGTCCAAGAAGGGGTTCTTGCCTGTATTGCAAGGTGTGCAATTGAGCACGGCTCAATGCCCGACCACGGCAGAAGATATAGAAAAGAGGAGTGTCATCCCCTATGCCTCGGCCATAGGGTCTATTATGTATGCCATGCTGTGTACCAGACCTGATGTAAACCTTGCCGTAATTTTGGTAGGAAGGTACCAAAGTAATCCCGGCATGGAACACTGGACAGCGGTCAAGAATATCCTGAAGTACCTGAAGAGGACTAAGGATATGTTTCTCGTTTATGGAGGTGACGAAGAGCTCGTCGTAAAGGGTTACGTCGACGCTAGCTTCGACACAGATCTGGATGACTCGAAGTCACAGACCGGATACGTGTATATTTTGAATGGAGGAGCAGTAAGCTGGTGCAGTTGCAAGCAAAGCGTCGGGGCGGGATCTACATGTGAAGCGGAGTACATGGCAGCCTCGGAGGCAGCACATGAAGCAGTCTGGATGAAGGAGTTCATTACCGACCTAGGGGTGATTCCCATGCGTCGGGCCCGATGACTCTCTTCTGTGACAACACTGGAGCTATTGCCCTTGCGAAGGAGCCCAGGTTTCACAGGAAGACCAGGCATATCAAGCGTCGCTTCAACTCCATTCGTGAAAGTGTTCAAAATGGAGACATAGATATTTGTAAAGTACATACGGACCTGAATGTAGCAGATCCGTTGACTAAACCTCTCCCTAGGGCAAAACATGATCAACACCAGGACGCAATGGGTGTTCGATTCATCACAATGTAACTAGATTATTGACTCTAGTGCAAGTGGGAGACTGTTGGAAATATGCCCTAGAGGCAATAATAAATGGTTATTATTATATTTCTTTGTTCATGGTAATTGTCTATTATTCATGCTATAATTGTATTGTCCGGAAATCGTAATACATGTGTGAATACATAGACCACAACGTGTCCCTAGTAAGCCTCTAGTTGACTAGCTCGTTGATCAACAGATAGTCATGGTTTCCTGACTATGGACATTGGATGTCATTGATAACGGGATCACATCATTAGGAGAATGATGTGATGGACAAGACCCAATCCTAAGCATAGCATAAAAGATCGTGTAGTTTCGTTTGCTAGAGCTTTTCCAATGTCAAGTATCTTTTCCTTAGACCATGAGATCGTGCAACTCCCGGATACCGTAGGAGTGCTTTGGGTGTGCCAAACGTCACAACGTAACTGGGTGACTATAAAGGTGCACTACGGGTATCTCCGAAAGTGTCTGTTGGGTTGGCACGGATCGAGACTGGGATTTGTCACTCCGTGTGACGGAGAGGTATCTTTGGGCCCACTCGGTAATGCATCATCATAATGAGCTCAATGTGACTAAGGCGTTAGTCACGGGATCATGCATTGCGGTACGAGTAAAGAGACTTGCCGGTAACGAGATTGAACAAGGTATTGGGATACCGACGATCGAATCTCGGGCAAGTAACATACCGATTGACAAAGGGAATTGCATACGGGATTGATTGAATCCTCGACACCGTGGTTCATCCGATGAGATCATCGTGGAACATGTGGGAGCCAACATGGGTATCCAGATCCCGCTGTTGGTTATTGACCGGAGAGGCGTCTCGGTCATGTCTGCATGTCTCCCGAACCCGTAGGGTCTACACACTTAAGGTTCGGTGACGCTAGGGTTGTAGAGATATGTGTATGCGGAAACCCGAAAGTTGTTCGGAGTCCCGAATGAGATCCCGGACATCACGAGAGGCTCCGGAATGGTCCGGAGGTGAAGAATTATATATAGGAAGTCAAGTTTCGGCCACTAGGAAAGTTTCGGGGGTTACCGGTATTGTACCGGGACCACCGGAAGGGTCCGGGGGGTCCACCGGGTGGGGCCACCTATCCCGGAGGGCCCCGTGGGCTGAAAGTGGAAGGGAACCAGCCCCTAGTGGGCTGGGCGCCCCCCATGGGCCTCCCCCCATGCGCCTAGGGTTGGGAACCCTAGGGTGGGGGGCTTCCCCCTTGCCTTGGGGGCAAGGCAGCCCCTTCCCCCCCTTGGCCGCCGCCCCCCCTTGGAGATCCCATCTCCCAGGGCCGGCGCCCCCCAGGGGCCTATATAAAGGGGGGAGGGAGGGCAGCAACCTACAGCCTTGGGCGCCTCCCTCCTCCCCTGCAACACCTCTCTCTCTCTCTCTCGCAGAAGCTCGGCGAAGCCCTGCCGGAGACCCGCTACATCCACCACCACGCCGTCGTGCTGTTGGATCTCCATCAACCTCTCCTTCCCCCTTGCTGGATCAAGAAGGAGGAGACATTGCTGCACCGTACGTGTGTTGAACGCAGAGGTGCCGTCCGTTCGGCACTCGGTCATCGGTGATTTGGATCACGGCGAGTACGACTCCGTCATCCACGTTCATTGGAACGCTTCCGCTCGCGATCTACAAGGGTATGTAGATGCACTCCTTTCCCCTCGTTGCTAGTAGACTCCATAGATGCATCTTGGTGAGCGTAGGAAAATTTTAAAATTATGCTACGATTCCCAACACGCAACGCTCACTGTTCATCCAGAGGCAGCATCGATCAGCTTCAGTTAGCAGCAGTAGCGAAGGAATCGCTCGATCGGGTTCAGTTAACAGCCATCGATCGATCGCTCGGGTTCAGTAATGCGTAGCCTGCAGTGCAATCGCTCGGGTTCAGTTAGAGCCCAACGCCTCGCACCCACGTGCGTGCGTGTACGAGAGAAACGCGAATCACTCGGCCCCGACCACCCACCCTAACCGGGAACACCCCGATATTTTCCTCGCCCTTGCTTCTACCACGGTTTTTTTGGTCATGGATGGCCCAAAGAATGTCATGCAGCTGCGTCTTCGGCCCGCCCAGGACGAAAAGCCCATTTTCTGTCATGATTTTTTGTCATAGAAGTAGGACCCCACCACATCTATGATGATACCATGTTTTGTCACAATTATCATTATAGAAGTGTCATAAGTATGACATAAATTTTTTTGTTCGGCCCAAAATGTCATGGATGTGTCTTTTTTTTGTAGTGCATAGTGCGGGGGGTCCAACCACTCCAATATGGAGGGCTTCCCATGTGGCACTATAATGGGGAAGATGATGCCTCACGCTGTGGTCGGAAGGGTCCGGACACCTCCGCCACTTTGGCCAAAATATTGGCCGCACTATACAAAGGGGAGAAAGAGGAGTTCACTCGCCTTAAACATCGAGATGGATTTTCTATGTACAGTCCTCCTAGCTGGGTGAGTTCTAATCCCACCACTTTACTCAATTCTCTCCCTGAGTCACTTTTAATGGGCATCAACCCATCCATTTGTAACAGGAATGGCAGAAGGTTACCGAGGGGATCCATAGCCCCGCCCCACAGCCAGAGGATCACAACTGGGACCTTGACCCCGGATTTGAAGAGGATCCGGATATATTTGTGGAGCTTGAGGATGGAGTATTCTACCAAGCGAGCTATGATGGCACGGAAGTGGCCATCATCGCCGACTATCCCGGCCTCCTCCCTGCCTCACATGTAAGTAATCGAGACACACCTTCTTCGAAAGAGCTTCCTCATTACGCCTCACCCACCGCACTATTTCGTGCTCTAAAGGGGAGGCGCCCGACGCTTCAATGTGCACCAGAGGCATCTCCTAAGATAGCGGCGCCCGCGCCGAGCAAACCTTCGAAGAGGAAGGCGAACGACAACACGGCAGAGCCTTCCTCAAAGAGGTATGTTTTTTAATCATGCCCCCTGGCAGTCACATCAAACGGTGACATTATCCATTGTGTGTTATCAGGAAAAATGTTCGCCGGACTATGTCCGGGGATCCTGCCAGCTGCGCCTCCACAAGTCAGGTTCCAGACCCTGCCTTCAAGGCGAGGGCTGATACGAGAGTGACGCCGGATTGTCCTTCTGCAGAGGATTCAGATGATGTATCCATCACAAACTCTGAGGTGGAAAGCGCTATGAATCATCGGCGCCGGTGGGCCGCTCTTCGCGACCCCGGCTTTACAAAAGAGGCATTCAACGCCTTCAGCTCAGCTGATGCATACATCTGAGCTGCTCGAGACGGGCTTACCAGAGCCACATACCAGTATTTGAAAGATATGCGGGTAAGTACACATTTGTACAAATCTGATAATTATATATCAGTAGCCCCCCGAGACTTGAAGCAGTTGATACAACTGATTTAAGGATCATTGTATAACCAGGTGCTCAAAGAGAAGAACAACCAGTTGTCTCAAGAGCTGGAAAAGTGTTAGACCCGGCTAGCTGCTGCTACCACCGAACTAGAGAAATCCAAGAAGGCATCGCCTGGTAATGTTCCCGTCCATCGAGAAAATATAATCATATACCAGCAATATTAATACTTTTTGTATTCCTCATGGCAGGATCTCGGATCAACTGAAGGAGGCCCTGAAAGTCGCGCGAGCGGGCGAGCAAGAGGCCAAAAGGAAACTAGCCGCGGGCGAGCGTGTGCTGACACGGGTCAGGGATGATAAAAATAAGCTGCAGGATTCCAACACCCTGCTGGGCGAAGAACGAAAAGACGTGCGAGCCTAGCTGGCCGACTCCGTGAAGGAGAATAAGAGACCACGAGGCGGCATATTCCGTATGCTTTTCGAACTTGCCTCCCTATAATTCAGCGAGGACAGGAACTGGTAGATTTATGTCTGCAGGTATGCTGACTGGCCGTCCCGAAGAGGAAATGTCTGGATCTCAAGGCGACCTGCTACAAGAGCTGTCCCAAATGCACGAGCGAGTTCGGCAAGCAATGTGGAGTGTTGCCAAGGCTTTATGGCCATCCGCCTCCCCTCCAGGAAGTATGGCGGAGCTCGCGGAGCTATTCAAAGGAGCACGACGGCGTATTCGATTATGGAAGATATCAGCCTGCCGAGAAGGTGCGCGAGAGGCCTGGGCCATGGTGAAGACACGGTACACCAAGCTTGATCCGAATCATATGGCCCAAGTCGGGCCTAAAGGGTCAGATGGTAAAGAAATTCCAGTTAGGTTAGTATATGACCAAGTAAAGGTAGCTGCCAAATATTCCCAACAGGATTGTAAGCTAGACAGCCTGCTAGACGGTATAGAGGAAGAAGTTTTTGAGTCCCAGTGACTATGTATTTCAATTGACATAATTGTCCCTAGCCGGATTGAAAAACGATTGTCATGGCAGACCTTTTCGCTTCGACCTCTGGACCCAAAGGTGCGAAGTGTTTTCGAATACCAAAGCGGCAATATAGACTGGGGTATGCGTGGAAACCAGACGTAGGGGTCATAGTTGCTTGAACAGACAAGTTGTATCCGGCTAGCTATGTTATATTACATTGTAATTGTAAGAAACATCTTCCAGAGAGAATAGTTCTGTTAAGGGTTCCTTTCCCTGGGTGAACATGCGTTAGTGTGCATGTCTGAACTGTGATTAAAAATCGCAGTGTTCGTGACATTTGGGGGTTCATAGTTTAATAAGTGTAACATGTCTTTAGTCCGCCGACCGAATATTCCGTTAAGAACGCTAGCTTTCGGCTTCACCCAGTCTGAGGTACACGTCCGGATGACCCGGCAGTAACAATCGCGGAGGTGCTCCCTTTATGCCCTAGCCGAACAAACGGGAACGTCGGGCATAAGCACAGGAGCCAGGCAACCCAGCATTGCCAAAACTTAAGTCATAATGATGCATATAATGGCGAAGAAAAGGTACACATGAGGAAAAAGACACATGTGTGGTGACCTTGAAGCTCGAAAAAATAATAATAAGCTTCTGTACAAGAAGCCCCCAGGTATTATGGGCATACATATTTAAGGATGTGTACGTCATAGGTGTGTGGTTTAGCCGCACAAGAGCTTAAAGCTGGAAGAAAAGTTAAAGAGAGGAAAATAATAATGGAAACAAAGGGAGAAGAAGACGAACAAAGAGTCCGGCTCTAGGCGTAGAATCTTCGGAGTTTGGTGGCATTCCACGGGTTCGGCTCTAAGCGGTTGTCCGATGCGTCATGCAGGCGGTATGCTCCTCCAGTGAGAATTTCATCTATGATGAAGGGACCCTCCCGCTTGGGCTTGAGTTTGTCCTTTTTCTTCTCTGGTAAGCGTAGAACGAGTTCGCCAACGTTATAAGTCTTGGCCCGCACTTCTCTACTTTGATATCTGCGAGCCTACTGTTGATAAAATGCGGAACGGGCTTTTGCAACGTCGCGCTCTGTAAGTGCATCTAGTGCCCCTTAGTGATTTTGGTGTATTGAAGACTTATAGGTTAAGGGACTAATGTGTTTATGAGTGTACACAGGTCTATAAGTCTATGAGGAGTTTGATATTTACAGAGAAAGTCGACCCCTAAAAATGAAGTTCTTCGACTGAAGACTTTGGATTTCTGAAGACTTTCTGAAGACTTTGAAAGTGAAGAAATTGGTGTGACCTTGAAGACTTGGTATTCATTTGAGGAACATGAAGCATGAATACTTTTGTGTTCGTAGTTTCATGTTCCCTTTCTTGAGTCATAGTAAACACCGTACTGTTAAAGGGGGTCGAGGAAATACTAAGGAAAAATTTCCATGTGATGCTCAACTCAAAATCCTACACCTACCAATCCCTTCGAGTGAAGCCATTGGAAATCTCATACAGTTCAGTCATATTCTTCAGTGACAGAGACGAAGTTCTTTTGGTCCCTGACGAATTTGTTCTGACTGAGGAGTTAGGAATTCGCCAGTGCGGATTGCCTACACAGTGAGGAACATGATAGCCCTGAGGAATTTGATACTCAAATTTCCGACCGTTGTTATGCTATGCGCCAGCTGTCCCAAAATATCTACCCACCTAACGGTCATATCATTGAAGGGCATTTATGTCTTATCATGTCGGGCTGCTCCCTAGGCTATAAATAGCCGCCCCCTACAAACACTAGCTGGTTGGTTGCTCCGAGAGAAACTGACACTTGTCATTTGAGAGCATCCCATCCTCCGAGGACTTTGAGCGAAAATCATCAAGTGAGGAAAACCCAAACCCAAACACCTACAAACCCAAAGTGATTGAGCATCACTGAAGAGATTGATCCTGCGTGGATCCGGCGCTTGTTACCTTTGAAGACTGTGCTTCTTCCAGACGGTTAGGCATCATGGTCTAGAGCATCCAAGAGGAATTGTGGATCGCCGAGTGACCGAGTTTGTGAAGGTTTGGAAGTCACCTGAAGACTTACCACGAGTGATTGGGCGAGGTCTGTGTGACCTTAGCTCAAGGAGAATACAGTGAGACTAGGTGTCATGGACTGTGTGTTCAGGACTGGGTGTCCGGGACTGTGTGTCCTCAGGTTTAAATACCTAGCCGCTCCAACCAGATGTACAACTGAGACAGCAGTTGGAACTGGTCTACCAAATCATTGTCTTCACCGAGCTTACTGGTTCTATTTCCTCAACTCTTTCGTTTCCTCATTACTGTGTTGTGTGCTTGTCATATCTGTGTTTGAAGACTTTGACTGAAGACTTTCTCAATTTCCTTAGTTCAATTTCTTTAGTCTGTTTGTCTTCATCCTGTGCTATCCTGTGTTTACGCTTTCTGTACTCTGTGTTTGTCTTCATTTCATCATGATGACCATGCCTATGTTCTGCAATGCTTACTCTTGAGTACTTATTCTGCTGCAAGTAGTTCTTCGCTAAGGAATTTCCTCACCCGAAAATTCCTCAGTGAAGAATTCATAAAAATCGCCTATTCACCCCCCTCTAGTCGATATAACGCACTTTCAATTGGTATCAGAGCAAGGTACTCCCTTGTTCTGTGTGATTTTGGTTTAACCGCCTGGAGTTTTAGTTATGTCGACCACAGGTATGAAGAAAGTGACATGCCCCATCTTTGACGGTCATGATTATCCCAAGTGGAAGGCCATGATGAGGAAGCGCCTCATGGCAATGAACAGCGAGCTGTGGACCGTCACTGAGATTGGTCTTACCGATCTATGCAAGATGGCGGACACTGATGATATTCGCAAGTACACTCGACTTGACATCATGGCGAAGGATATCATCTGTTCCTGCCTATCCGGAGATGAATTCAGGCGCATTATGCATCTTTGCAATGCGAAGCTTATCTGGGACCGAATCTCTGACGTCTATGAAGGTCATCGAACTTGTCATGATCCCTGGTTTGAGGATTTCAAGGAATCACTCAAAACGATGACTTTCAAACCTGAACCATCATCTTCTGCACCATGCCTCATGGCAAAAGGTGCCAAGGTAACCGAATGTTCCTCATCCGAGTCTAGTGATGATGAATCTGATGATGATTTTGGACCTAGCTATACCAAGCTTGTTTGTATTGCCACTAAACAACAAAAGGCCCTGGAAAAGGTTCAAAACATGCTAGATAAAAGTGATGATATGTTGGGTGAAGAAATGGATCGCACTAAAACCTTAACTGAAAATCTTTAGAGACTTCACTCTAGATTTGACAACCTTTAAGGTCATCATAACACTCTCTTATCTGATCATGAGAAGCTTTCTTATGAATTTCTTCAAAGAAAGCAAGATCTTGAGAAGCTAAGAGTGAGTTATGAAGATCTTCAGAAGGAGCGCGATTCATTACTTGCTCAACAAACCAGCTCTGCTCAGGAAGAATTTGTTCCTCCATGTTTGAAATGCATTGAACGTGAATCTGCTAATTCTTCACCTGAATGTTCAAATGCTTCTAATGCTACAAATTCTTCAACTGTCTCTGCTATCACTAATTCCTCATATGAGGACATTGCTAGTATCACTGATGATGCAAGGCTGAAGGAATTGTATGTGACAGGCATGTACAAAAGCCTCAAAGGGCATCAGACTCTTTGTGATGTGCTTAAAAAGCAGATCCTCAACAGGAACCCTAGGAAAGAGGGTATTGCCTTTGAGAGGAAACTCAATGCTGATGGTACATATTGGAAGACTGAGCAGTACCCCAAAACCTCATGGGTTGCTGCAAAGGGACCTCCAGCTAATCCATCAAATCTATCTGGCTTTACATGTGAATCTCCTCATTCTTCTGATGAGTCATTTGACTCCAACTATAAACTGTTCAAAAATCAGAATGGTGAAGTATTTGCTAGATATGTTGGCACTAACTGCAGGAACGGTTCTCCTATGAAGAAAATCTGGGTTCCCAAAAGGTGCCTTGAAAGTCTTCAGGTGAATGTCCTCATGACACCACCTGTGAAGAATAGGAACCCCAGATCAAATTCTTCATATGGACCAAATTCTTCATATGGATCCAAGTCCTCATACGGATCGAATTCCTCACGTGGATCATTTTCCTCAAAAGGATCAAAGTCCTCATATGAACATCATCGTGCTAACAACTCTATTTCGCAGGGAAGAGCTAAGGGCTATGAATATGAGCATTATACTTCTAATCATTATGTTCATAAGTCCTCGAAGAATTTCTCTGCTTATTCATATGCTTACCCTAACTCGTCTTATGTGAAACGAAATGGATTGGCTTCTATGCCACCTTTCTCGTATGGAGCTTGCAGAGTGATGAACTCTTTGCCACCCCTTCAGATGTGGGTGGTGAAGAAAAAGAACTAATCTTTTATGCAGGGTCAGGTCTCCAGACGTACTTTATCGTCCGAAGAATTTGCTGGAGACCTGAAAAGTGCCTGAAAGGACGCAGGCTAATCATGAAGAAATGAACTTTCATTTCTCACGTCCTCATACTGTTTTATCTGTTCTGTTGCTTGATGAAATTGATCTGATGAATTGATGTCATGTTCTTCACTGATGAAGTATATGAAGTTCGTAAGCTGCACTAATTCATCTGCAGGATGATCAACCCAAAGCCACTGAGTGGGTCCCCGATAGTGGATGTTCAAATCACATGACTGGTGACAAGAATCTATTGATGGATGCTCCCTTATCACCATCGCATCTGAAGCATATCATCTTCGCTGACAAAGGCAAAAGTCAGGTATTGGGTCTAGGTAAGGTTGCGATCACAAAGGATCGACACATGGACAAAGTCATGCTTGTCGAGTCCTTAGGATACAACCTTATGTCTGTCTCAATGCTTTGTGATCTTGATATGGTTGTTGTCTTTGGCAAGTATCGTTGTGTTGTGGTTATGGAAGCTGACAATTCCAAAGTCTTGGAAGGCTTTAGGAGAGGAGACTTGTATATTGTTGATTTCTCTACAGGACCGCAACCAGCCGTGTGCCTACTTGCAAAAGCTTCAGAAGGCTGGCTATGGCATCGACGACTTGGTCATGCAGGCATGAGGAATTTGCACACGCTTGGGAAGAAGAAGCATGTCATTGGCATTGAGAATGTCAAATTCCTCAAGGATCACTTGTGTGGAGCTTGTGAAGCTGGAAAGATGACCAAGGTTAAGCATCCAGCGAAGACTATCATGACCACTACTCGACCATTTGAATTGCTTCATATGGATCTCTTCGGTCCTAACCATTACTCAGCAGTCACAAATGACGCATCTCTCTATGGCTTTGTTATTGTTGATGATTACTCTCGATACACATGGGTACACATTGTTACTTACAAACATGAAGTGCAGGAAGTCTTCAAACGATTTTCCTCGAGGGCTTCAACCAACTTTGGTGTGAAGATCAAGCACATCTGAAGTGACAATGGAACTGAGTTCAAGAATTTTGGTCTTGATGACTATCTTGATGAACTTGGTATTACTCATGAGTTATCTGCTCCTTACACTCCTCACCAGAATGGCGTCGTGGAGCGCAAGAACAGAACTCTTGTTGAGATGGCTCGCACTATGCTTGATGAGTACAAGATGCCTCGTCACTTCTGGATCGAGACAATTTATACTGCGTGCCACATCATCAACAGGGTATATCTTCACAAATTCTTCAAGAAGACTGCCTATGAACTCCTCACTGACAAGAAACCCAATGTTTTATGCTTGGTTACGGAAAGGACTCACACACCTACAGAGTCTTCAACAACGTTCCTCACAAGGTCGTTGAAACTGTAGATGTGCGGTTCGATGAAACTAATGGCTCGCAAAGAGAGCACCTACCCTCTGTGATAGATGAACCAGCACCTGAGAAAACTATCAAGTTGAAGGCTACTGAGGATGTCATTCCTATCGAAGAATCAGCTGAAAAATTCATTCCAGAACGTGAAGAACGTCGAGCTAATGCACCTGAAGAAAATGCTGAAGAAAATGGTGCTGAAGAAAATGCTGATCAAATTCCTCGACGACAACCTGCTCATCCTCGCGTTGCAAAAGAAGTGCAAGTTGAAAAGATCATCGATGACATTGAAGCATCAGGTCCTCTCACACGCTCAAAAGCTTCACATGTATCTAACTTTTGTGGGCACTATGCTTTTGTCTCTATCACAGAGCCCACTAAGGTAGATGAAGCATTTCTGGAGCCTGAGTGGATTCAGGCCATGCAAGAAGAATTACATCAATTCGAACTCAACAACGTCTGGGAACTGGTTAAACGTCCAGATCCTCGCAAGCACAATATCATTGGCACAAAGTGGATCTACCGCAACAAGCAAGATGAAAATGGCCTTGTGGTGAGGAATAAGGCACGGCTTGTAGCTCAAGGCTACACACAGGTTGAAGGAATTGATTTCGATGAAACTTTTGCACCTGTTGCTAGACTTGAAGCTATTCGCATATTACTTGCTTATGCTAACCATCATGATATCACTTTATATTAAATGGATGTGAAAAGTGCATTCCTCAATGGTAAGCTTGAGGAAGAAGTATATGTTGCTCAACCCCCAGGTTTTGAAGATCCAAAGCATCCTGACAAAGTCTTCAGACTCAATAAGGCCCTCTATGGCCTCAAGCAGGCCCCTCGGGCATGGTATGATACTTTGAAGGAATTCCTCATGAAGAAAGGCTTCAAACCCGGTTCACTCGACCCTACTCTTTTCACTAAATCTTATGATGGTGAATTGTTTGTGTGCCAAATATATGTTGATGATATTATCTTTGGCTGTACTGACCAACGTTATAGTGATGAATTTGCCTATATGATGAGTGAAGAATATCAAATGTCTATGATTGGAGAGTTGAAATTCTTCTTAGGTCTTCAAATTCGTCAACAGCACAATGGCATATTCATATCTCAGGAGAAATACCTCAAGGATGTACTGAGGAAATTTGGCATGCAAGATTGCAAAGGCGTCAAAATTCCGATGCCCACAAATGGTCATCTGTGCACTGATGAAAATGGTATTGACTTCGATCAAAAGGTATACCGCTCCATGATTGGTTCTTTATTGTATTTATGTGCATATAGGCCAGATATTATGCTTAGTGTTTGCATGTGTGCCCGATTTCAAGCTACACCGAAGGAATCACACAATAAGGCTGTGAAACATATTCTTCGATATCTAGCTCACACACCAACACTTGGATTATGGTACCCCAAGGGCTCGGCTTTTGATCTCATTGGATATTCTGACTCTGACTATGCTGGTGATTGTGTGGACCGCAAGTCAACATCTGGTACAAGTCATTTCCTCGGACGATCTTTGGTCTGTTGGTCCTCGAAGAAACAGAACTGCGTATCACTGTCTACTTCTGAAGCTGAGTACATCGTTGCTGGTTCTTGCTGTGCTCAATTGCTGTGGATGAAGCAAACTCTGAAGGACTATGACGTCAACGTGAAGAATGTGCCTCTCTTCTGTGACAATGAGAGTGCCATCAAGATTGCTCACAACCCAGTTCAGCACTCGAAGACAAAGCACATTTAGATTTGTCATCATTTTCTTCGCGATCATGTGTTGAAGGGTGACATTTCTATTGAGCATGTGAAGACTGAAGAACAGCTAGCCGATATCTTCACAAAGCCCTTGGATGAGAAGAGATTTAGCAAGTTGCGGTGTGAGCTAAATATCCTAGAATCTTCAAACGTTCTTTGAAAAGGACACTCATCCTAACACTTATGCAAAATTGATGACTTAGATGTGCAACACATGAAGAAACGTTTTTCTTCAATCAATGAAGAATAACACTCTAAGTGTGAAGAAATTAATGAAGAATTTGATTCTCAGAGCCCTACGACAATTGTACGCGGTGTCTGAAATCATCATTCTTATACGGTGGGTCACGCCACCACAAAAGTTGAAAATCTTCAATTTGAGTTTTTCCTCAGTTTTTGAGATTCCTCAGTTGTTCATGTTCTTCAACTTTGCATTGTCTTCACCTTCTCCGTCGTTTTTCTTCATTGGCTATATATATATATGAGTTTATGTCCTCTACAGCATTCACTTATGGCTAATTCTTCAAGTTGATTTTTCTACTAAGTGAATGTGATCGGACCCTTCCCCCTCTATGCTATACTCAACCCAATATATTCACAAATTCTTCATGTGCTTTCTATTTGAGACTCGTTCAAAATCTTCACTGTGTCCTTGTCAGCTGAAGAATTTGCGAACGGAACTTTTAACTTATCTTATCTAAATTTTCGGCTTTGCCGCTCAAACCGTTCCGCATCCCACAAAATACTTATCTATTCACCCACGATCTAACACGATCTCCACTTCTCAGTACTTGGGTGACACATGTCAAGCGAATGAGAAGGGTCAGGGGCACGTTAGTCCAATTTCTTCGGGCGAATAGTTTTTCACCGTGGCTATAAATACCCCCTCTCCCCTTCCTCACTTCCTTTACTCCGCTCGACGTCTCTCCAGCTCGAGCTTCTCAAACCCTAGCGCCGCTGCTACTTCATCGTCGCCGGTGAGGAAGAGCTTCACTGCCTCGACCACGTCGCCATCGTACTCGCGCCGGCCGCGGAAATCTTCACTCCGCCGCCGCCGTAGCTGTCTTCCTCTGCCGAGTTAGGGCGTGGAAGATCTGCGCAGACGAACTTCTCATCTCTACCTCACAGTTCGTCGTGTTCTTTGTTCAAGGTAATTAAAAGTTACTTTTACTGCCCACCTTGATTCAAATGATTTCTACAAAATCTTAAAAGGTGTTTATTCTTCAAATTCTTCACACACTAAACACCTCACATGTCATCTGTTCTTGATTCGTTTCTCTAAGCAATAATTTTTCTTCAAGATTCCTCAATTGTGTGGATCTTCGATCTATACAACTCTGGAACCTAAGACAAAGAACGCTTAGTGAAATTCTTCAAGACTCATCTGGTCAAATTCCTCAAACTTGTTCTTTTTGAAAAATCTTCTGAGAACGCATATGACCTCTTCAACTTCCTCGCAACTATACTCTGTTCACAGGTACTCATGTCCGCTGCTGAATCACTAGGTTCTCATCAACTTAACTCATTTGCAGCGTTCCTCGAAGAAAGGTTGCATACTTCTTTAGAGAATTCAATTGTTCAAATTCCTCATCTGAAGAAAAGTGTTGATGGAAAGAAGCCACAGAAAGGAGGAAAGAGGCCTAAGATCAACACTGCATTTGAAATCCCTGAGGACATCTATGTTGGGTACTGCACACCCCCTGAGGAAGATAAAAATCAGCGCAAGGTGCGCATTCAGAAGATAGAGAGGAGATGGGCAAGAGAGTGGAGGGAGTACAGATATGTGACTCCCAAGTACATGAAGAAATTCGCACTCAATCCTCCATGCTCAAGACCTCCATTGGCACCTGGCCAAGAAGCTGATCTCACCAGCCTCAAGCATGGTGAAGATTATCCTGATGAATGGGCCAAGCGCCTGGCCAAGCTGGCTAAACAAGCTAGAGAAGCAGTGAGGAAATTCAATGAAGACTCTGCTGCTGCTGCTGCCGCTGAGGTCTTTGTCAAGCCGAAGAAATCCATGGCAAAGAAGCCTGCGCGTAAGCCAAGTGCTTCACCGTCAATGTCCTCACGGCCACTTCCTCATGCTGCTCCTGCTCCTCCAAAGTCCTCAGCTGCTCCGACCAAATCCTCAGCACGTGTGCATCTTGCCACGTGCCAAAGGATTACAGGCATCTCTATTGCCTCAGGAACTTCAGCTAGTTCATCAGCGGCACCAAATTCTTCAACAGGACCCTCTCTGCTGAAGACAAAGACCACTGCTGGACGAGGCTCTCGCCCAAGTCCTCACAAGAAGCAGGTCGCCTTCCAAGTTCCGTCTGAACAAGACGAAGCTGATGATGAAGAACTTGCTGAAATCATCAGAGATAGGCAAGTTAGGGCTGCTAGAGGCAAGGGCACAAATGTTCCTCTGTTTTTGGATCCAAAGTTGATCCTCGATTACATTGATCTCTGGCACAAGGACCCAAACACTCATATGCCTAACTTCAAGCTGACTCCTGGCCAAAGTCATATGCTGACTGCCTTCATCCAAGAAGAGAAATGGAAATTTGAGAAGGCCAGGCAGCTCAAGAAAGCGCAGTACAGGAAGGAGAAATTCCTGAAGAACAACGTTGTCTCTATGACAACTGATGAACTTGTGAAGATCGAGTCTGAAATCAAAGTCCTCAGCGATGATTTCAATGCTTACTATGCTGATTGGAAAGGAGCCAAAGTCAGGTTTGTTAAATTGACTGAGAAGTTCACCTCCAATGTTGCAGCCCCATTGCAACAAGAAATTCCTCAGGCTGAAGCATTTGCTCAGCCAACTAAAGAACATGCCAGCACCGCTGATGACATTCAGGCTGCTGAAGAAAATGTGAGTTCCAGGGCTGATGAATGCATTCCAACCGCTGATGAAATTGCCAGGGCATCCACTAGTGGTGCGCGTGAAGAAAATGAAGAGGTCAGGGCAACTGCATCAGTTGTGCCTGAAGAAAATCAACCACATTCCTCTGCTCCTCGTGCGCCTACCCCAACTCCAATTCTTCCATCTGCATCAGATGTGAAGAAGACCAAGGTTGCAGAGCGTGCAGCAGTGAAGAAAAGGAAAGCATAAGCTCCTTCAGATTCTTCAGCACAGAAGAAGATGAAGAAATTGACAAGCTCATTTGCTAATCCAATTGATGATGTTCCTGTTTCCTCCATGCCATCAAAGGAAATCGTCCCTTTTGATGAAGAATATGTGATCCCTAGAGGATCTGATGAAGAAAATCCTTCTGCTGCTTCGTCAGAGCAGATGGATGAAGAAATTGAAGTGGATAAAATCCCTTCAACCCCCACAGTTTCCTCGCCTATGCCTCAGTTTACTGCCGGCGTTGAAGAAATAGAAGATGAAGACGTGGACATTGGCTGTACCACACCAGTGATGAATGATGACTTTTGGGAAAGTCAGCACCCCAACTCTCCACTCTTCACACCATTGCAACAAATTCCTCAGTCCCCAGCAACTATAGTTCAAATGGGATCTGATGAAGCTCATGAAGAAATTCCAGCCACTAGTGCTGAAGAAAATGAAAATGACGAATTGAAGACCCAGGCTGCCACTGAAGAGGAACCAGAAATTCCTCAGCCTGAAGAACCTGCAATTGCGATTCCTGAGGTTGTAATGCAACTGACTGACACTCCTCTGCCCAAGCCAAAGGATCCATTCTCAAGGAAGCAAAAATTCAATGCTAATGATTTCTTCGGCGAGCACGTATTCTTCACTGATTACAACCCCTATGACTCTGCTCGCATTAGGAAGAGGCGTTTCTGGACTGCCAGCCAGGCAAATTTTTATTCCTCAGTGCTGTTCAACAAAGACAAAGTCTTCGATCATGAGCACATTCCTCACGTGGATATGGAATCTCTGCCGTGCTTCGTGCCAGTCCTCAGTGTTCTTTACGACGCTAGACTGTTAAATTTCTGCACTGATATATGTGATTGGAATGAAGAGCTCATTCTTCAATTTTATGCAACTCTGCACATCACCGGAGACTCTGAAGATGTGAATTCATGGGTGCTGGACTGGATGTCTGAAAATACTCACTACAAGGCACCAGCTACTGAATTGCTTCGTGCTTTGCCTCTCAGTCCTCCCTTGAAGCTGCTCGTTGCGTCTACAGTGAACCTGAGCTTACAGATCACTATATGCAAGTGCTGATGAAGCCATTGAAGCCAGGTCAGGCCCCAAGAACTAAATTCCTTGTGATGGAATTGTTATATGTGCCTCGGACTGTCTATCGCATTCTGACGAAGACATTGAGTCCTATCAAGGGCCATGACTTGAATGAAGAAGTCATTGGCATCATGAAGAATCTGCTTTTCAATATCATTCATGGCGTTCCCGTCAACTTCCATGATTTCTTCATGAGGATTCTGGCCAATGTCGCAATGTCACTGTTTGAGTTGAAGCCTTATGCTCCGTGGATTATGAGATTCATCAGAACAAGGTCTTCACTCAACTACAAAGCTGATACACTGAACCATTGCAGCTACTTGCCCCCGATTGAAGTCCTCAAACAGACATTTTCCTCAGCTGATGAAAAGGGCAAGGCTACTGCTGTTATTGATGAAGGCATTCGTCCATTGGATGGTCAATTTCGCAAGGCTGCATCCTACTCCACCAATGATGACTCTGCCGCCAACGCAACCAAGCCAAATCCTCAAGGCACAACTCCCAGGGTGATGACTGACCATGAGCTTCTCCTCAGTCTTCACCAGAAGGTTGATCACAATCACAAATGGGTCAAGCGTCAGTTTGGTTCAATTTTCACAACATGACTGCTACCCACAATGCAGTGAAGAAAAACCATTACTACCTTCATGAAACCCTCAACTGCACCTGGGCTGTTCTGTCGCACATTTATAGCGCAGAAGATCTGAAGAAAATAGGTATCAAGGAGGACTTTGACTGGTCTGCACCTCCACCGAAGAAATACAAGAAGGTCAAGGTTCCGTCCTTGGTGGCCAGCTCCTATTCTTCATCGCCTGACACCGACGAGCATGAAGACTTGGACGACAGTGCGGCAGGCCCTACAACGCTGGCGCTCCTTCATCAACTTGATATTCTTCAGGGGCGTTAGTCCTCATTTTCGAACCTTTTGGTCATTCGATGACAAAGGGGGAGAAATTTGAGTTAGTCTTCAAGTGGGTCTATCTATATGAGCGTTTTTTTCTAAGTTACAACTCTCGTTCTTCTGATGACTTTGTTGGATCGAGTTGTAAACTTAAACTCTATGGTGGCCTGATACTTTTGTTGTTTCTTCTGCATGCTTATTCCTCGTTAATGTTATTGCACGCATGCTGAATTACATCAGTCACCATATTTCATCATGCATTTCAAATTCTTCATATATTATGTCAAATGCGTGTATGAATTACAAGATATAGGGGGAGATCTCCATGATTTACTCTTCAAGTGTGCATTGCTTCAAAAGCAAATTCCTCACTATGGACATCTTCAGGGGAGTTCTTCTATATCTTGCAATCAAATTCCTCAATATCAGTATTTACACTTCATATGTTTATCCCCGTTGAAAACTTAACCTATATTGTCATCAATCACCAAAAAGGGGGAGATTGTAAGTGCATCTAGCGCCCCTTAGTAATTTTGGTGTATTGAAGACTTATAGCTTAAGGGACTAATGTGTTTATGAGTGTACATAGGTCTATAAGTCTATGAGGAGTTTGATATTTACAGAGAAAGTCGACCCCTAAAAATGAAGTTCTTCGACTGAAGACTTTGGATTTCTGAAGACTTTCTGAAGACTTTGAAAGTGAAGAAATTGGTGTGACCTTGAAGACTTGGTATTCATTTGAGGAACATGAAGCGTGAAGACTTTTGTTTTCGTAGTTTCATTTTCCCTTTCTTGAGTCATAGGAAACACCGTACTGTTAAAGGGGGTCGAGGAAATACTAAGGAAAAATTTCCATGTGATGCTCAACTCAAAATCCTACACCTACCAATCCCTTCGAGTGAAGCCATTGGAAATCTCATACAGTTCAGTCATATTCTTCAGTGACAGAGACGAAGTTCTTCTGGTCTCTGAGGAATTTGTTCTGACTGAGGAGTTAGGAATTCGCCAGTGCGGATTGCCTACACAGTGAGGAACATGATAGCCCTGAGGAATTTGATACTCAAATTTCTGACCGTTGTTGTGCTATGCGCCAGCTGTCCCAAAATATCTACCCACCTAACGGTCATATCATTGAAGGGCATTTATGTCTTATCATGTCGGGCTGCTCCCTAGGCTATAAATAGCCGCCCCCTACAAGCACTAGCTGGTTGGCTGCTCCGAGAGAAACTGACACTTGTCATTTGAGAGCATCCCATCCTCCGAGGACTTTGAGCGAAAATCATCAAGTGAGGAAAACCCAAACACCTACAAACCCAAAGTGATTGAGCATCACTGAAGAGATTGATCCTGCATGGATCCGATGCTTGTTACCTTTGAAGACTGTGCTTCTTCCAGACGGTTAGGCGTCATGGTCTAGAGCATCCAAGAGGAATTGTGGATCGCCGAGTGACCGAGTTTGTGAAGGTTCAGAAGTCACCTGAAGACTTACCACGAGTGATTGGGTGAGGTCTGTGTGACCTTAGCTCAAGGAGAATACGGTGAGGACTAGGTGTCCTGGACTGTGTGTTCAGGACTGGGTGTCCGGGACTGTGTGTCCTCAGGTTTAAATACCTAGCCGCTCCAACCAGATGTACAACTGAGACAACAGTTGGAACTGATCTACCAAATCATTGTCTTCACCGAGCTTACTAGTTCTATTTCCTCAACTCTTTCATTTCCTCATTACTGTGTTGAGTGCTTGTCATATCTGTGTTTGAAGACTTTGACTGAAGACTTTCTCAATTTCCTCAGTTCAATTTCTTCAGTCTGTTTGTCTTCATCCTGTGCTATCCTATGTTTACGCTTTCTGTACTCTGTGTTTGTCTTCATTTCATCATGATGACCATGCCTATGTTCTGCTATGCTTACTCTTGAGTACTTATTCCGCTGCAAGTAGTTCTTCGCTAAGGAATTTCCTCACCCGCAAATTCCTCAGTGAAGAATTCATAAAAATCGCCTATTCACCCCCTTTAGTCGATATAACGCACTTTCACGCTCCTCCTCTAGGGCATCTAAGCTATCCTGCCAATCAAGCTCGGCCTCTCTCTCTTCATACATGCGCACTCGAGGTGAGTCATGAATAATGTTGCAGGGCAACACAACCTCTGTGCCATACACCATGAAGAAAGGTGTATATACGGTAGTGCGATTGGGCGTGGTCTGCAGCCCCCAGAGTACGGAGTCGAGCTCCTCAACCTAGTGCTTGTCTGATTCTTTCAAAGACCGCACTAGTCTAGGCTTAATGCCACTCATAATAAGACCATTAGCTCGTTCGACTTTACCGTTTGTTTGTGGATGATAGATGGAGGCGTAATCGAGCTTAATGCCCAGGTTAGCACACCATGCTTTTACCTCATCGGCTGTAAAATTGGAGCCGTTATCGGTGATGATACTGTGTAGGACACCATAACAATGCACAACACCGGATATGAAGTCTATCACTGGTCCGGCTTTGGCTGTTTTAACTGGTTTGGCCTCTATCCACTTAGTGAATTTATCTACCATGACCAGTAGGTATTTTTCTTGTGGCTTCCTCCTTTGAGGGGTTCGACCATATCAAGCCCCCAGACTGCAAACGGCCAAGTAATGGGGATTGTTTGCAGAGCGGTGGGTGGCATATGGCTTTGGTTGGCGAAAAGCTGGCATCCGACACAACGTTGGACAAGGTCCTTTGCATCTTCTCGGGCCGTCGGCCAATAGAAACCTGCACGGAAGGCCTTACTTACAAGGGCCCGAGCCGCGGCGTGGTGACCATCGAGGCCGGCATGAATTTTGGCCAAGAGCTGCCGTCCCTCTTCTTCGGAGATGCATCTTTGAAGTACTCTGGTAGCGCTTTTCTTGTAGAGCTCTCCGTCATGGACCTTGTAGGCTTTCGAGTGCCGGACAATGTAGCGAGCCTCATTCTGATCCTCAGGGAGCTCTCGCCTATTAAGGTAGGCCAAGAAGGGTTCAGTCCATGGGGAAATTACTGCCATGATAAGATGGGCCGATGGTGTTACTTCAGTGGCTGAGCCCCCGATGATATCGGTATTGTGTTCGGAATCTGGGGGTATACTTGGATCGGGATTGGTGTTGCTGCTCTCCCCTTGCCACACCACGGATGGCTTGAAGAGCCTTTCCAGGAATATGTTAGGCGGGATGGGGTCGCGCTTGGTGCCGATGCGAGCGAGGACATCTGCCGCTTGATTACTTTCTCGAGCCACCTGTTGAAACTCGAGCCCCTCGAACCGAGCCGACATTTTGAGGACGGCGTTACGATAGGCCGCCATCTTCAGATATTTGGCGTCTAAATCTCCATTTATTTGGGATATTGCGAGGTTTGAATCCCCGCGCACCTCCAGGCGTTGTATACCCATGGAGATGGTCATCCGAAGACCATGCAATAAGGCCTCGTATTCGGCTGCATTGTTGGAGTCTATGTATAATATTTGGAGTACGTACTGAACTGTGTCTCCAGTGGGGGACGTTAAGACAACGCCCGCTCCTAAGCCTGCCAGCATTTTGGAACCATCGAAGTGCATGAACCAGTTGGAATATGTGTCGTACTCTTTAGGGAGTTCGGCCTCTGTCCATTCGGCGACGAAGTCGGCCAGTACTTGGGATTTTATGGCCCGGCGTGGTTTGTATGTTATGTCGAATGGAAGGAGCTCAATGGCCCACTTGGCAATCCGGCCCGTGGCATCGCGGTTGTTTATTATGTCATTGAGTGGTACTTCGGAAACCGCCGTGATTGAGCACTCCTGAAAGTAGTGTCGTAGCTTCCGGGATGCCATGAACGTATGCTATCTTTTGGTAATGAGGGTACTGGGATTTGCATGGTGTGAGGACATTGGATACGTAGTATACCGGTTTCCGAAGTGGGAATTTGTGTCCGTCCTCCTCTCGCTCGCCGACGAGCACCGCGCACACCACCTGGTGTGTTGCCGAGATGTATAATAACATGGGTTCGCCGACGTTTGGCGCGGCCAGGATTGGGTTGCTTGCTAAAAGAGCCTTTATCACTTCCAGTTTGGTCGTTGCCGCATCCGTCCACTCGAAGTGGTCGGTGCGTCGGAGAAGGCGATAAAGCGGCACTACTTTTTCTCCTAGTCTGGAGATAAAGCGGCTTAAAGATGCCAAACATCCGGCTAGTTTTTGGACCTGTTTAAGGTCTGTTGGTGTGGCCAATTGTGACAAAGATCGGATTTTGGCTGGATTTGCCTCAATGCCTCTATTGGAGACGATGCAGCTCAGCAGTTTTCCGGTGGGAACGCCGAATACACACTTTTCCGGATTGAGCTTGATGTCATATGTGCGGAGGTTGTCGAATGTGAGACGCAGATCATCTATCAATGACTCGACGTGCCTTGTTTTGATGACGACGTCGTCCATATATGCTTCCACTGTCTTGCCGATCTGTTTCTCCAGGCATGTTTGAATCATGCGTTGGTAGGTGGCGAAGGGCATAGTGTTGAAGAAGAATGGCCCATATGGGGTAATGAATGCCGTTGCGGCTTGGTCGGACTCCTTCATTTTGATTTGATGGTATCCGGAGTATGCGTCGAGGAAACACAGTGAGTCGTGTCCTGCAGTGGCATCAATAATCTGATCGGTGCGAGGGAGGGGGAAGGGATCCTTAGGGCAGGCCTTGTTGAGATCTTTGAAATCGACGCATAGGCTCCAGGATTTATCCTCCTTTGGTACCATCACCAGGTTTGCTAGCCAGTCCGGGTGTTCTATTTCTCTGATGAATCCGGCCTCGAGTAACTTGGCTAGCTCCTTCCCCATAGCTTGTCGTTTAGGTTCGGAAAAGCGCCGCAGTATTTGCTTGACCGGTTTATATCCCTTCAATATATTGAGACTGTGTTCGGCCAACCTGCGTGGGATTCCTGGTATATTAGAAGGGTGCTAGGCGAATATGCCCCAGTTCTCGTGCAGGAACTCTCGTAGCGCGGCGTCGACCGTTGGGTCCAGCTGTGCCTCGATGGATGTTGTCTTCTTGGTGTCCGTCGGGTGGACTTGAAATTTGACTATTTCATCTGCTGGTTTAAAGGAGGTGGACTTGGGTCGCTTGTCCAGGATTATGTCGTCCCTATCCACCATGGAGCGTAGTGCAGTTAACTCTTCGGCCGCGAGGGCTTCAGACAGTGCCTCGAGGACCAGGGATGCAGTTTTGTTTTCGGCGCGGAGTGATATGTCCGGATCACTGGCAAGAGTGATAATGCCATTGGGCCCAGGCATCTTGAGCTTCATGTACCCGTAATGAGGTATAGCTTGGAAGCGTGAAATGCATCTCGCCCCAATAGGGCGTGATATCCACTGTTGAAAGGGGCCACTTGGAAGGTTGTCTCTTCGGACCAATAATTCTCCGGCATGCCGAATACCACATCAAGCGTGATTTTTGCCGCGCATCGCGCCTTCCGACTGGGAATGATTCCTTGGAAGGTCGTGCTACTTTGCTCGATGCGGCTCCTGTCTATTTCCATTTTGTTGAGTGTATCCTCGTAGATGAGGTTTAGTCCACTGCCGCCGTCCATGAGCACTTTGGTGAGCCGAAAACCGTCCACAATTGGATTGAGGACCAAGGGGGCTGGTGCCCGGACTGTCCAGAATTTTGGTTCGTCACTGGCATTGAAAGTTATGGCCGTGTCGTTCCAGGGGTTTATTGCTGCGACTTGGCAGACTTCGGCGAGGTCGCGGAAGGCCCTTTTGCGCCGATTGTTTGAAGCGAAGGTCTCGAAGACTATCAATACGCTGAGGTCGTCATCTTCCGGGGGGTGTTGTTCTTGGGTATTTTTGGTGAGGATATCCTCGCCGCTCTTGGCCACTTACCGGAGTATCCAATATGCTCTAAGGCTGTGGGTTGGTATGGTATCCGGTGTTGTGTGTATTTTGCATGGCCTATCGAGCCATCCCTCAAGAACGGTTCCACGTCCCGTAATGGGTTTAATTTTCTTGCCTACGGGGTCGGGTGCCCCGCGAGGGTGCATCCTTTTTGCCCGCCGGGGAGGTGGCATGGAGGCCGGTGGTTCCCAGCGAGCGGTCTGAGTTTTCCAGGCGCTTTCCACTGCGCAGTACTTCTGCACTATTGTTGCCAAGTCGGCGAAGTGTAGTACGCGACGATGGTTGAGGGCGTTAAGAATTCCTTCGTTCGTGCAATTATTGCATAATACTGAAATCGCGTCCTCGTCGCGGCAATCTTTAATCCTGTCCTTGACAAGGAGGAATCTGGCCCAGAAGTGATGGAGTGTTTCCTGAGACTGCTGCCGTACGTACATGAGGTCGCATATATCCGGGGACCGGAATTGCTTGGCGAATATTGCTTGTGGTGGGTGGGTGGTGTTAAATCCGAACCCTGACCCAACGTGAAGTCCGGAGTTTGGAAAACTTCCGAGTTTATCAGTGGCTCTGTGATGTCCAATGATTCTTTAGGCTCAACGCCCGGTTCTAAGTCCGGAGGATTGGGAGTGTCCCCCGGCAGACGGGTATCTGGCTCTCCGAGCTCGGAGATCCGAACATAGCTTGTTTTCAACATAGGGGAAGAGTCGTTGTTTCGCTCCTCTACGACCGCTATCTGATGGGTGATCGGCGGAGATTTGATTTCTCTTTGATCGGGTTTAAGCCCAATCCGATCATAGCCTGAAGCGACCCCCAGGGCGGCGATGCGATCCAGGTGTTCGTTTAAAGACAACAAATCCGCCGGATCCATCCGTTTGGAGTATTCGGGGCCAACACAGAGGCGATTTTCGACGACGTGGGAAGTCATCGTCGGCTTAAAGGCCGAACAGGCGGCCATGGTAAAGCTGCCCAGCCGGAGGGTTTGACCTGAGGCCAGGACTTCTTCGGAAGTGATACTGTCCTTGATAACAAAGCGAGCCATCAATCCTGTTGTCGACGCCACAGAGGAACTCTCAATGAAAGCACCAATGTCGGTGTCAAAACCGGCGGATCTCGGGTAGGGGGTCCCGAACTATGTGTCTAAGGTCGATGGTAACAGGAGATGGGGGACACGATGTTTACCCAGGTTCGGGCCCTCTCTATGGAGGTAATCTTCATATCCGAATGCCTGGCTTGCCATCCACGCTAAGGAGAGTCCCATCCAGACACGGGAAAGAGTCTTCTGTCTTGTATCTTCGCGACCCATCAGTCCGGCCCATATCCAACAGGTCGGATGCCCGAGGACCCCTTAATCCAGGACTCCCTCGCCCCAAGCTTAGACGCTTGAGTCTCCTTGAATATTTACTTGGAGTGCCTTGGGCATCTCCAAGCTTGAGCTCTTGCCTCTCCTCCTTCTCCTCATATCGAGACCTCCTCGATCTTTGATCGCTTCATCCACACAAAACTCAACAGAAAGCTCGGTAAGATCCGTTAGTATAATAAAGCAAATCACTACTTTAAGTACTGTTGCAAACCAATTCAAATTTTGTTTTTGAATTGTATCTACTGTAATATAACTTTTCCATGGCCTATACCACCGATAAAAATCGATAGTTTCATCAAAACAAGCAGAACAGTGCATCAAAAACAGAATCTGTCTTAAACAGGACAGTCTGTAGTAATCTGAATATTCACCATACTTATGGTACTCCAAAAATTCCGAAAATTAGGAAAAAATAAAAAAATTGTATAGAAATACTGTGCAAAAAGTTTCAGAAGCTTTTGACGTTCCATTTAAAAATGTAAATTCATGCACTACAGCCAAAGTTTCTGTTTTTGCACCGCACATACCAACAAGCAATCTACTCATCCTAAAGGTAAATCTTGGCACAATAATTTTACAATACAATGGATTTGTACAAGGGGATAATTATTTTTGTTGAAAAGTTTATGTAATTAAGATTCACAAAGTTTCCATGGGCATGAACAAAGTTCAAGGCTAGCTCCCACTTTCACAATGCTCGCCCCTCTCCCTTTCACTTTTCTTTTTGTGATGTTTTAAGTTCCCCTCTATATTTTTTAAAACTTTATAAAAGCACTCAACAGAAATAAATGACTCTCTAAAACTTCCGGGTTGTCTCCCTAGCAGCGCTTTCTTTAAAGCCATTAATCTAGGCATAAAGTGCTCAAGTAATGAATCCACCCAAATCCCAAGGTATATCAAAGCCAATTTTAATTAGCAATGATACGACATTTAGTAGTGAGCACAAAGCAACATATATCATGCAATGACGAAGTGTAACTCTCTTCCTATGCATCGGCATGTCATACAAGAACAATTCATGCACATCAAGTAAAGGCCAATACATAGCATAAGCAGCTTCTTGCAATTTTATCGTGTTGGAAACATAGAGAGGCGGAGATGTAGTTCCTCTCTCATAATAATTGCAAGTAGGAGCAGCAAGCACATGCATATTATATTCATCAAAATCATCATGTGCAATAGTAAAACGCAACCCATCAATGTAATCCTTAATAAGTGCCAACTTCTCCGATATAGTGTAGTTTGAAGAATTCAAGAAGATAATAGGACTATCATGTGTGGGTGCGATAGCAACAATTTCATGTTTAACATAAGGAACAATAGCAAGTTCATCTCCATAAGCCTAATTCATATTGGCATCTTGTCCACAAGCATAGCAAGCATCAAGTTCATCAAAAAAGGATATTTCAAATGAATCAACAGGATCATAGCAATTTTCATAGCATTCATCCTTTGGTAAGAACGAAGGGATATTAAACAATGTATGAGTTGAAGAGTTACTCTCATTAGAAGGCGGGCATGAGTAGATAATCCGCTCTTCCTCCTTTTGTTCTTCACTCTCCTCATCATCTTTTTCATCCAATGAGCTCATAGTTTCATTGATTCCTTCTTCCATAGATTCCTGCAAAATATTAGTCTCTTCTCGGACAGCGGAGATTTTCTCAATAAATTCATCAATATCGGAATTATATTTATAATTATCATAGCAATATTTAAGGATGGCAAAATTTTCAGGTCTATAAACACCATCATCAAAAGCTTCATACTTTAAAAACAAAGATTCAATTTCATAAGCACCCTTAAAAGCAACAAATTCTTCTATTTGTTCCACATCATAGTAATCATATCTACCATTGGCATAAGAAGCCAAGGTTTCATTATCATTAAATTTGCATGAAAAGGGAAGGTGTGGAGCGTTCATCCTAGAGCAACAAAGTATAATCATATCTCTAGCATAAATTCCAAGCATACCAATGCAACATATCAATTTGATCCCATAATAGTTTCCCTTTTTGTGTCAAGCGATAATCCCTGAAGTATTCATGTTAATCCAACGTTACTCCCATTATCAAGTTGAATGGGGTTTTCTCAGGATTATCAAAGTAGTGTTTAATATTTTTCATATAAGGAGCATCGAGGGTTTTAGGAGGTTCCCCATCTCCACGAGTAGCAAGTACACTAATTTTTTTGGTGTTTCGTGTTCCATATCCATAACTAAAGATAAAGAACAACTTAGAACAGAAAATATAAACTACTTAGTGATAAAGCAAACAAGCACACACGGGAATATTCACCCCACGCTATTGCTCCCCGACAACGGCGCCAGAAAAAGGTCTTGATAACCCACGAGTATAGGGGATCGTTTGTAGCCTTCTTCGATAAATAAGAGTGTCGAACCCAACGAGGAGCTAAAGGTAGAACAAATATTCCCTCAAGTTCTATCGACCACCGATACAACTCTACGCACACTTGATGTTTGCTTTACCTAGAACAAGTATGAAACTATTTTGCAAGAATAAAACTATGAGTACTTTGCGAGAATAAAACTACGGATAAATTGCAAGGTAATAAAAGTGGATAGCTTTTGTCAACAAGAAAGTCATTTGTCCCTAGGAAATCGATAACAAGTACCGGTAAACATTCTTGTAATTTTATATGAGGGAGATGCATGAGCTAACATACTTTCCCTACTTGGATCATATGCACTTATGATTGGACCCCTAGCAAGCATCCGCAACTACTAAAGATCATTAAGGTCATGAAACCCAACCATATCAATAAGTATCAAGTCCTCTTTATCCCATACGCAACAACCCACTTACTCGGGTTTAAGCTTCTGTCACTCTCGCAACTCACCATAAGAGAATCACGAACATATTGCAACACCCTACAGCGGGGGCCCCTCACGTTTGCGCGAGACGGAGGGCACCGTAGGACAGTACCATAAATAAAATATACAATCATACCAACCAAGATCATGATTAACCCACAGGACAAAACAGATCTACTCAAACATCATAGGATAACCATAGATCATTGGGAAATAATATATGGAGTTGAGAACCATGTTTAAGTAGAGATCACAATGAGGAGAAGAGGTGTTACACCACTGCATAGAGGGGGAGAATGTTGGTGTTGACGGTAGCAAGATTGTTGATGTAGATCGCCGTCACGATCCTAGCCCCGGCGGCGCCGCGAGGGGGAGAGAGAGCCCCCCTCCTTCTTCTTCTTCCTTGGCCTTGCCCTAATGGGAGGAGAGTTCCCCCTCTGGTCCATGTCCTGCATGGCGATGGAGGGGCGGGAGCCCCTCCGAGATTGGATCTCCCTCTCTGTTCTCTTCTGTTTCGCGTTCCCCAGATCTGGCCGAAAACCGTTTCTTATATTCTGAGAGATCCGTAACTCCGATTGCGCTGAAATTTTAACACGATTTTTTTTTCCGGATATAAGCTTCATTGCGCCCGAAGTAGATACCCAACCGACCTACAAGGTGAGCATAAGACACCTGGGAACACCTGGGGCTTGGGGCGCAGCCTGGTGGGTTGTGGGCACTGTGGGCCCCCGTTTGCATTGATCCCACCTCCCAGAAATCACATATATTCCAAAATAATTCATCGTAAATTTTTATCATGTTTGGACTTCGTTTGATATGGATTTTCTGCGAAACAAAATACATGCAAAAAACAGGAACTGGCACTGGGCACTGCACTGGCACTCCGGGGCGACGCTGACCGTTTCACGCGGGAAGCGGGCGCCGGCAAGGGAGGGGGGTTGGGTCGGCTAGGGCAGTCAGACGCGGGCGTGGTGGTGGTATTGGTTTTGAACCGTTTCAGGTGTAGTAGTACTGGTAGTTTGCAAAACTACTCAATTATTGCACTCAGTTTCCTAAGAAATTGTGGTAAAAAATGTTACTCCACAGCCCGCTTCCCTTCTCCTTCCTCTTCCACCGCCCGCGCACGTCCGCGGGAAGCGACCGGTCAACCCTTATATAGCAGTGCTAGCACAAAAATGCATGCATGACCACTAAAATTTCCTTTCTCTTATCTCTATGAAATAAATGTGGCATGAAACTCAAAGCCCTTTAAGTCTGAGTATAATGGAAATCATCGTCCTCCTCCGGCTCCACTTCGCCCGCATCATCGTCCAACTGTTCCGGCTCCGCGTCATTGTTCTCCTCCTCCGGCTCCGCGTGCTGCTCCGCCTCCAACGACTCCTCGTCCGGCTCTGGCTAGTCCGGACTCCAGAGGCAAGGTGGCTGCGATCCAGGCTTCGCGCCGCCTCCAGATTAAAGCGCCGCTCCGGCGGGAGTGTGGCGTATGTCGTTACCTTCGGCCGGGCCATGGCTATCAGGCGACGGCGACTAGAGAAGAGGCAGCGGGAGGGGAATGAATGCAGGTACTGTTTGGGTTCGCCGTCCGGCTTAAATAAATGTGCACCATCACGTGTACCCGCGGGTGCACAAATTGTAACATACGGGTCTGCTTAAGGGGGCGTCACGTAACTTGTCTGTGTGTGAGATTCTGAGAGACAGAGTGCGTGTGTGCGACTCTACTCTTCGGACATATACTCAATGATATGTCTGCAATGTATCTACTTTTCCTAACGCTTTTCCTCTTGTTTTGGACTCTAATTTCCATGATTTGAATGAAACTAACCCCGGACTGACACTGTTTTCAGTAGAACTACCATGGTGGTGTTTTGTGCAGAAATAAAGGTTCTCGGAATGGAACAAAACTTTGCGAGGATTTTTTATATCAAATAAGAGAATTTCTGGAGCCAAGACCTACCGAAGGGGGGCACTTAGGTGGGCACAACCCACCAGGGCACGCCCCCCTCACCAGGCGCGCCCAGGTGGGTTGTCCCCACCGGGTGGCCCCGCAGACCCTGAAACCAACGCTATAAAATCCTATTTTTGCAGAAAAAAATCAGGGAGAAAGAATTATCGCGATCCACGAGACAGAGCCGCCGCCAAGCCCTGTTCTTCCTTGGGAGGGCAGATCGGGAGTCCGTTTGGGGCTCCGGAGCGGGGGATCTTCGTTTTTCGTCATCACCAACCCTTCTCCATCACCAATTCCATGATGCTCCCCACCGGGAGTGAGTAATTCCTTCGTAGGCTCGCTGGTCGGTGAGGAGTTGGATGAGATTCATCATGTAATCGAGTTACTTTTGTTAGGACTTGATCCCTAGTATCCACTATGTTTTAAGATTGATGTTGCTATGACTTTTCCATGCTTAATGCTTGTCACTTTGGGCCCAGGTGCCATGAACTCAGATCTGAACCGTTTATGTTATCACCATTATATCCATGTTCTAGATCCGATCTTGCAAGTTATAGTCAGTTACTACGTGTTATGATCCGGTAACCCCGGAGTGACAATAACCAGGTCTTCTTCCGGTGATTACCGTAGTTTGAGGAGTTCATGTATTCACTATGTGTTAATGCTTTGTTCCGGTTCTCTATTAAAAGGAGGCCTTAATATCCCTTAGTTTCCATTATGGACCCCGCTGCCACGGGAGGGTAGGACAAAAGATGTCATGGAAGTTCTTTTAATAAAGCACGTATGACTATTTAAGGAATACATGCCTACATTATATTGACAAATTGGAGCTAGTGCCGTATCGCCCTAGGTTATAACTGTCTCATGATGAATATCATCCAACAAGTCACCGATCCAATGCCTACGAATTTATCCTATATTATTTCTGCTAAGTTACTACTGCTATCATCACTGTTGCACTTGCTACAAAATTATTGCTATCACTGTTACCGTTACTATTGCTGCTATCACTACTATCAAAACTATCAAACTACTTTGCTACTGATCACTTTGCTGCAGATAATTAATCTCCAGGTGTGGTTGAATTGACAACTCAGCTGCTAATACCTTCAAATATTCTTTGGCCCCCCTTGTGTTGAATCTACAAATTTGGGTGGAATACTCTACCCTCAAAAACCGTTGCGATCCCCTATACTTGTGGGTTATCAAGACCTTTTTCTGGTGCCGTTGCCGGGGAGCATAGCTATATTTGTTGAGTCACTTGGGATTATTATCATATTATCACTATGAAGAATCTGAAGGATCCTAAGACTAAGATATTTCCCTCAAGTACGAGGGGAGGTAAGAAACTACCATCCAGTTCTGCTTTAGATTCACCTTCTGTTATGAGTAAACTTGCAACACCACCACATGCTATTAATTCTGATATGTCGCAAGTTATTGATGATGCTACTTCTACTATGAATGATGCTTATGATGATGCTAGTACCTTGCTTGATAATGATGATGTGTCACTTGGTGAATTTCTCGTTGAACAAATTGCTAGAGTAATACAACATGATGTTGTTGAATCTGATGATGAGCTTGAAACTGAAACTCCTGAAACACCTGCTAGAACTAGCCCTCCTAGATATGAATTGCCTAAGGTACCGGAAGGTTATGTTATGAGTGAAGAAACAACTAGAGATATACTTGCTTGTAAGGATAGAGATATCTAGAGAAATTATTACACAAGTATAAAGAAAAATCTCTGAATGCTAGAATGAAATGTGATCCTAAGTTTGCGACCTCACCTATCTTTATTGATAAGAAGGATTATGAATTCTCTGTTGACCCAGAGTTAATTACTTTGGTTGAATCTGATCCTTTCCATGGTTATGAAACTGAAACTGTTGTGGCACATCTTACTAAGTTGAATGACATGGCCACCCTTTTTATTCATGATGAGAAAACTCGATACTACTTTATTCTCAAATTATTTCCTTTCTCATTAAAGGGTGATGCTAAAGCTTGGTATAATACTCTTGCTCCTGGTTGTGTGCGTAGTCCCCAGGATATGATTTATTACTTCTCTGAAAAATATTTTCCTACTCATAAGAAACAAGCTGCCTTACAGGAAATATTTAACTTTGTTCAAACTAAAGAAGAGAGTCTTCACAAGCTTGGGGGAGGCTTTGCCAGTTACTTAATGCTTTGCCTGATCATCCTCTTAAGAAAAATGAAATACTCAATATCTTCTATAATGGACTAACCGATGCTTCTAGGGACTTCCTAGATAGTTGTGATGGTTGTGTTTTCAGGGAACGAACTGTTGGACAAGCTGAAGAATTATTGAATAATATATTGAAAAATTATGATGATTGGACTATTCCTGAACCACCGGCTAAACCCACTCCGAAGAAGAGGGCTATACTATATGTCAGTCCTGAAGATATGTAAGAGGCAAAGAAATCTATGAAGGAAAAAGGTATTAAAGCTGAGGATGTTAAAATTTTACCTCCTATTGAAGAAATACATGGGCTTAATACACCACCACTGCCTAAGGTGGTAGAGGTAAATATGATAATCCTCACAATATGCATCCTAGCCAATGCCTTTATGAGTTTGAAAACTATATTAGAAAACAAGATTACTTCAATGCAAATGTTATGGAACAATTGAAATATAATTCTGATATGATTGCTCGCTTGAGTGACTTGTTATTTCGAATTTCAAATGATGTAAGTGGTGTGGGAAAACATGCTTCTATGGTTCAAACTCAGTTAGAACAAGTTGCTAAATCTCAAAGAGAATTGCTTGATGAAATGAATCATAATATACATGACTTTGCTATTAGAGTTGCAGCTAGAGGAGGTAAAATGACTCAGGAACCACTTTATCCCGAGGGACACCCAAAACGAATTGAACAAGATTCACAAAGAAACAACACTAGTGCACCTAGTCCTTCTAGAAAGAAAAAGAAAAATGATAGGACTTTGCATACTTCTAGTGAACCGGAAATAGAAAAACCTCCTGATAATGATAATGAAACTTCTATCTCTGATGCTGAAACTCAATCTGGTAATGAACATTCACCTAGTGATAATGAAAAAGATAATGATGAGGTTCATGAATACTCTCAATCAAACAATGAAAAAGAACCAGACAATGATGTTGAGATAGAACCACCTGTTGATCTTGATAACCCACAACCTAAGAATAAAAGATATGATAAAGGAGACTTCATTGCTAGAAAACACGGTAAAGAAAGAGAACCGTGGGTTCAAAAACCTATGCCTTTTCCACCTAATCCAACTAAAAAGAAAGATGATGAAGAATTTGAACGCTTTGCTGAAATGCTGAGGCCAGTCTTTTTGCGTACTCGCTTGACTGATGTCCTTAAAATGCCTCCTTATGCAAAGTATATGGAAGACATCATCACCAATAAGAGAAAAATACCGGAAGCTGAAATCTCCACTATACTTGCTAATTATACTTTTAAGGATGGAGTGCCTAAAAACCTTGGAGATTCGGGAATACCAACTATACCTTGCTCTATCAAAAAGAATTATGTGAAAACTGCTTTGTGTGATTTAGGAGCCCGTGTTCGTGTTATAAACTCACACCTACTGAAATATCTTTGCAAATGGCTGACAAATCAACTGCCATACCTATCGGTATCTGTGAGGATGTGCCCGTTGTTGTTGCTAATGTTACTATTTTGACTGACTTTGTTATACTTGAGATGCCCGAGGACGACAACATGTTGATTATTGTTGGTAGACCCTTCTTGAATACTGCAGGGGCTGTTATTGATTGCAATAAAAGCAAGGTCACTTTTCATATCAATGGTAATGAGCATACGGTGCACTTTCCGAAGAAACAATTCCAAGTGAATGGTATTAATGTTATTGAAAAATCTCCGACAATCACTGTTTTCAAATACCCTACCCACTGTCAAAAAGAAATATGAAATGCTTATTTTTGGGGAAATGCATATCCCCATCGAGGTAACTTAGTGATTTACGAAACTTCTTCGGTTTCATGCTAACCGAAAGTGGTTGTTAATATGTAACACCCGGATAATTATGCTACAGTGAACCTATGCTAATGATGCCATGTCATCTGCGATTACTGTTGCTAATCTTTCGTTAGTTCAAACCGATTCAAAAATCAATTAAAAATATGGCAAACAAACAAATGTCTTCAAACATTGAAACAAAAATGTTCGGGCAGTGCCAAAAATGGCATAGGTAATTATAGTGCAGCAAACACCTTTTTAGAAAATGCCTAAATACATTAAAATGAAATAAAGCAGAAAAGAGAAATAAATAAAAGAAAATGCAAAACAGAAAACAAAATAAAATAAAAGAGAGAACTCCCCCCCCCCCACTGGGCTCCGGCCGAGCAGGCCACAGCCCCACTGGGCCAACCCACCAGGCCCAGCCGGCCACTCCCCCCACTCCTCCTTATCCCCCACTCCCCAGGGTACCGAAACCCTAACCCCCACTCACCCCCACTCGTACCACTCTCCCCCTCCCCCGATCCAGATCGGATCGGGGCAAGACGCCACCGACGCCACCGCCGGTTCCCGTTGCCACCACGCCGGCGCCCCCCGCCTGGACCTCGCCGGACCTTCCTCGCCGGCCTGCTTCCTCTCCGCCGCTTCGTCTCCGACTTCCTCCTCAACCCCCGCTGCCCGAACCCCTACACCACACCGTGAGTTGCCCCCTATTTCCCTTTGTCCCCGCGGTCACCGCGCCCGGCTACCACTTCGCCCGCGCCCAAGAACGTCGTCGCCGTGCTCCGGCACCTCCGCGCGCCCCAGCACGCGCCCGCCTCGCCACGCACGCTCAGGCCGCCGCTAACCCCCGCCGTGGCCTCGCCCTAGCTCGTCGGCGCCCTGCTCGCGCTCCGGCCGCCACACGTGCTCACCGCCGCGTGGCCGCGCTCACCCCGCTCCGCTCCCCTACGCCCACGTCACTGCCGCGCCCAGTGCACGTGTGCATCGCGCGCCCTCGCCGCGCTCCTGCTCGGCACCTGGCCTCGCCCGCAGCCACCCTCGTGCGTTGCTCCAGCGTCCGCCTGCTCCAACCACCCCCACCGCCGCCCCGCGCGCGCTGCCCCCGCCTCGCCGGCGTTGCTGCTGCTTCGTCGCCGGCGGCCGGACTGGCCCCCGCCGCGCCGCTGGTCTCGCCCGAGGCCAGTGCCCGGGTTGGCCCCTGTCGGGCGCCCCCGCGCCCGTTACCAGTAGCGCCCGCGCCCGTTCGCGAACCCGGCGCCCGCTAAGCCCCCTGCCTATGACACAGGGGGCCCACCCCAGAACGATTTTAAATAAAAAAATAAATAAAAATGAATTAATGAAAATAATTGATTAATTAATTAGTAAATTAATTTAGTTAATTAATCATGTTTAATTAATCTAATTAACTTGTTAGGTTAATTAAACATTAATTAGTTTAACCTAAACACTAATCAACCTAAACAGAGTATGACAGGTGGGTCCCACTGGGCCCACACGTCAGTTTGACCAGTCAACACCCCTGTTGACTGCTGACGTCATGCTGACGTCAGCGTGCACTATTCTGGATAATGTTGAATTAAATTAATTAATGAAGTCTAAAAATGATTTAAAACTTTAGAAAATCATATAAAATAAACCGTAGCTCAGATGAAAATACTTTCTACATGAAAGTTGCTCAGAACGACGAGACGAATCCGGATACGTAGACCGTACGTCCGCCACACATCCCTAACCTATCGAACTCGCAACTTTCCCCCTTCGGTTCATCTGTCAGAAAACGCGAAACACCGGGAACACTTTCCCGGATGTTTCCCCCCTTCGCCGGTATCACCTACTACCGCGTTTGGGCACACCTAGCATCACGCTTTGTCATGTCATGCATCGTCATGCATTTGTTTGCATTGTATTTATTGTTTCTTCCCCCTCTTCTCTCGCTAGACACCGAGACCGACGCCGCTGCTACCCAGTACGACTACGGTGTTGACGACCCCTCCTTCTCGGCTGAGCTTCCAGGCAAGCCCCCCTTGATCACCAGATATCGCCCATTCTACTCTCTACTACTTGCATTAGAGTAGTGTAGCATGTTACTGCTTTCCGTTAATCCTATCCCGATGCATAGCCTGTCCTTCCTACTACTGCTGCTACCTTTACCTGCAACCCTACATGCTTAGTATATGATGCTAGTATTCCATCTGTGGCCCTACATTCTTGTCCGTCTGCCTTGCTATACTATCGGGCCATGATCACTCGGGAGGTGATCACGGGTATATACTTATATACTTTACATGATACCTGTGGTGACTAAACTCGGGTCGGCTCATAGGAGTACCCGCAAGTGGATCTTTGAGGCGGAGCGACATGGCAGGTTGAGACCACCTAGGAGAGAGGTGGGCCTGGCCCTGGTTGGCGTCCGTGGTTACTCCATAATAACACGCTTAACGAGATCTTGGTATTTGATCTGAGTCTGGCCACTGGCCTATACGCACTAACCAACTACGTGGGAACAGTTATGGGCACTCGACGTCGTGGTATCAGCCGAAGCCTTCGTGACGTCAGCAACTGAGCGGCGCGCGCCAGATTGGAACGTAAGTCTGCTCTTGTATTAAGGGGGCTAGTTCTGCTTCCGGCCGCCCACGCAACGTGCAGGTGTGCAATGGGCGATGGGCCCAGACCCCTGCGCCATAGGATTTAGACCGGCGTGCTGACCTCTCTGTTGTGCCTAGGTAGGGCTGCGACGTGTTGATCTCCCGAGGCCGGGCATGACCCAGGAAAGTGTGTCCGGCCAAATGGGATCGAGCGTGTTGGGTTATGTGGTGCACCCCTGCAGGGAAGTTAATCTATTCGAGTAGCCGTGATCTTCGGTAACAGGTCGACTTGGAGTTGTACCTTGACCTTATGACAACTAGAATCGGATACTTAATAAAACACACCCTTCCAAGTGCCAGATATAACCCGGTGATCGCTCTCTCACAGGTCGACGAGGAGAGGATCGTCGGGTAGGATTATGCTATGCGATGCTACTTGGTGAACTTACCATCTACTCTCTTCTACATGCTGCAAGATGGAGGTGGCCTGAAGCGTAGTCTTCGACAGGATTAGCTATCCCCCTCTTATTCTGGCATTCTGCAGTTCAGTCCACCGATATGGCCCTTTACACAGATACCCATGCATATGTAGTATAGATCCTTGCTTGCGAGTACTTTGGATGAGTACTCACGGTTGCTTTTCTCCCTCTTTTCCCCCTTTCCTTTCTACCTGGTTGTCGCAACTAGATGCTGGAGCCCAGTAGCCAGACGCCACCGTCGACGATGACTCCTACTACACTGGAGGTGCCTACTACTACGTGCAGGCCGCTGACGACGACCAGGAGTAGTTTAGGAGGATCCCAGGCAGGAGGCCTGCGCCTCTTTCGATTTGTATCCTAGTTTGTGCTAGCCTTCTTAAGGCAAACTTGTTTACTTATGTCTGTACTCAGATATTTTTGCTTCCGCTGACTTGTCTATGATCGAGCACTTGTATTCGAGCCCTCGTGGCCCCTGGCTTGTATTATGATGCTTGTGTGACTTATTTTATTTTTAGAGTTGTGTTGTGATATCTTCCCGTGAGTCCCTAATCTTGATCGTACACGTTTGCGTGTATGATTAGTGTACGATTGAATCGGGGGCGTCACAAGTTGGTATCAGAGCCGACTGCCTGTAGGAATCGCCCTTCCACACTCCTTGGCCAAAGTCGAGTCTAGACATTGCAAAAACTTTTACTAACATGGTTGTGTGTCTTACGGGCCCACGTCGCCATTGGGTGGTACTAGGATTTTTTACTCCTCGACCTTTACTCTGGGACTCTGAACTCTCTTCTACTCGGGTTAAACAAATTTACTAACTCTAACACTAGGATCCCATGACCACATTCACCCCAAAGTTGGATAAGCCATAGTTATTTCTTAGAATAGTGTTTTGAACAATTCCCACACCGTCATTTGACTCCTTTGGAACATCTTTGCTTTCAGATGGAACCCACGAGGCAGGTCGTGCGCCACACGACGGCCACTGGTGCCTCGGGATCACCTGCCGTGCTAGCTGAGATGATGACCTATCTGGGTTATCGCTGGCACCCTGAGTACACCGTCTACGAGGAGTACCAGGACTTTAACCAGGAGCAGTACCGTGCCATCGTCCACCTCTACTCTCGGGAGTATGACTCCACTACTGTGCTGCACACCGCTCATGGTGTTGGAGTGACCATCGATATGGCAGTTCACGATGCTGCTTATGCTGCTCTGACACGTCTTCGTGGAGAGTATCGGGAGTTGGACACCTCCCCTTTCAGGCACATTGCTATCGCATCCGATGTTGGTGCGGAGGGATACTACACTGCTGCCTACTCCACTGTCACCCGAGAGCCCTTCGACCATCAGAACCTGGTTCTACATGCTGATGGGCTGGATCGAGCTAACCGAGCTCTTTGCCACGAGTTGTACACCACCCTTCAGCACCTTTACCGTGCTCTGACACTGTTGCACCCCTTTGTCCGATCTAGAGAGTTGCCCCGTTCTGCGATCTACCCAGCCAGTACTGTGATGCCCCAGGGTGTCGGTTGGCCAGATGTGGGAGGCTACTCTCCCGCACTTGGTCCTCTTCTGCCACTTGAGCGTCAGGTTCTGCACCAGAGTATCCGCGGACCCCGGGTTGCTGACGTGGAGTTCCCGATGCGACACTACCAGCTTTCAGGCTACACCTACCTCCAAAGTACCTCTTGGGACTGATGTAGGCTTGCTTGTTAGTGTTAGATGCATTCGCCGCGAGCCTGCATGCCGCATATGATGTCTTTAGTCTATGTACTGAACTCTGTGTACCGAACTCTATGCATGATCCCTTTTGTAAGATATGCCGACTACTATGTAGTATCTATCGTGCTCCTTTCATTACGCATGTTTCATCATGAATGATGCTTGTCTTTGAAAATTTCTCAGTGCTGAACTACCCCTGTTATATATTAGCAGGATGGTTAGACCAGGTGGTCGTGGTAGTGGTGGCAACGCCCCACCACCGCCTTAGTACATGGCTTGTATGATCCAACAGCTCGAGACGAATCGCCGGTTCATGGAGAATATGATGGCTCAGTTCCCTCGCCCCAATATGAACCAGCAGCCAACCCCAGTAACTCTGCAGGATTTCATGCGCCTCAACCCAACTGTGTACCGTAGCTCAACTCAGCCTCTGGATGCTGATGACTGGCTCCGTGACATCACCTATGAAATGGAGTCTGCCGATGTAGCCCCTGCCAGCTATGTCACTTTTGCTTCCATCTTCCTGAAGGGACCCACAGCTCAATGGTGGGACAACCACAGGCGTACTATGCCAGCTGGAACAATCATCACCTGGCCAGACTTCCAAGCTGCTTTCCGTGCCTGCTTCATTCCTCAGGGAGTCATGGACCGGAAGAAGCGTGAGTTCCGCAACCTCACCCAAGGCAACAAAACTGTTGAAGCTTGTCAGCGGGAGTTTCTGGACTTGTCTCGCTATGCTGAAGAGGACATTGCAACTGATGCACGCAGACCGGAGAAGTTCCGTGACAGCCTTCAAGCTGACATCAAGCTCGCACTTCTAGTGCATGACTTTACTGATTTCGCCACCTTGGTGAACAAGGCCATCAATGTCGAAACTGGTCTGCAGGAATACCAGAGCTCTCACAGGCGCAAACGTGACATGGGCTCATCTTCGGGCCCGCCCTCGTAGAAGCGTAAGATATGGATTCCCAACAGCATGTACCGTCCAAATGCACCTGCCCCAAGGCAGACCTATGCTGCACCTCGTCTGCCTCCTCCACCATCTAGGCAGCCAAGGCTTCCAGCTCCACCACCCCAAGCTCCAGTTCCCACTCCCAATAATGGTCTGTGCTACAAGTGTGGTCAACCAGGTCATCGTGCCAGGGACTGCAATCAGAACCAGAATCAACTGGCCCTTCCGGCAGCTGGTCGTGGAAGCAACCAGCCCCGCAACAACAATGCCAAGTCTTATGGTCGTGTTCATGCCAACCACGTTGATTTGAACGAAGCTCAAGACCAGCCTGCTACTGTGATGGGTACACTCCTCGTAAATTCAGTACCAGCATCCGTTTTATTTGATACAGGTGCATCGCATTCATTCATGTCAGAAGATTTTGCATGCTTGCACGACATTAAATGTGAGGAGATGAACGCTTCGCTATTAGTGCACACCCCTGCGGGCCAATGTCGGACCTCCATGATTTGCAACGACTTCCCCATTGAAATTGAAGGACTGGAATTCCTTGTCTCTCCCATCGTACTGAAGTCCTGTAGCATTGATCTGATCCAGGGAATGAATTGGTTAAAAGCGCATACTGCTTCTATAGTTTGCACCACTAAGACCGTCCATCTGCTACACCCTTCCGATGAAATAATAAGCTACAATGCTCGTCTGGTTCAGAATGCCGAGGCAAGGCTCTATGCGTTGAATGCATTGAACGCTACACCACTCGAAGGCATTGAAAACATTCCCTTCGTGCGTGAATTCCTCGACGTCTTTCCTGAAGAACTTCCAGGGATTCCCCCTGCTAGAGCTGGCGAATTCGTCATCGACTTGAAACCAGGCACCACTCCTATAGCCAAGCGGCCCTACAAGATGCCGCCGCATGAACTCCTTGAGCTTAAGGTGGAAATTGACAAGTCTCTTTGAAGTGGTTTCATTCGCCCATGTTGCTCTCCTTGGGGAGCACCTTCTCGCTTTGTCAAGAAGAAGGATGGGACAAATCGATTAGTTCAAGACTACCATCCTATAAACCAAGCTACCATTCAGAATAAATATCCTCTTCCTCGGATAAATGATCTGTATGATCAACTGGCTGGTTCATCAGTGTTCTCTAAACTCGACTTGAGGTTGGGTTACCACCAGATCCGTGTTCGTGAAGAGGATATCCCAAAGACCGCCTTCGTGACTCGATATGGTTCATACGAGTACACTATCATGTCTTTCGGCTTAACCAATGCTCCAGCCACCTTCTCTCGTCTGATGAACTATATATTCATGGATTACCTCGACAAGTTCGTCATGGTTTATCTGGATGATATCCTGGTATTTTCCAAGAACGAAGAGGAACATGTTGAACATCTTCGTCTTGTGCTGGAAAAACTACGAGAGCATCAACTATATGCCAAGTTCTCCAAATGTGAATTCTGGCTACCCGAAGTAACCTATCTTGGGCATGTCATCTCTAAGGATGGTATTGCCGTCAACCCTGAATGAGTCCAGGCTATTCTCGATTGGACTCCTCCGAAGAATGTCAAGCAAGTCAGAAGTTTTCTCGGTCTTGCCAGCTATTGCCGTCGATTCGTCGAGAACTTCTCCAAGATCGCCAGGCCTCTAACTAACCTATTGCATATGGGCGTCAAGTTCCAATGGACAGACAAATGTCAGGAAAGTTTCCAGGCACTCAAAGACAAGTTGACTTCTGCCCCAGTGCTAGCTCCACCTGATACTAAGAAGGACTTCGTCATTTACTGCGACGCTTCCCGTCAAGGATTAGACTGTGTCCTAATGCAAGACCGCAAAGTGATTGCTTATGCCTCTCGGCAATTGCGCCCTCACGAAGAGAACTACCCAGTTCACAACCTCGAACTTGCTACTGTCATTCATGCGCTAAAACAGTGGCGACAATTACCTTCTCGGTAATCGTTGCGAGATCTTCACCGACCACCAAAGTCTGAAGTATCTGTTTACTCAGCCAGACCTGAACCTCCGTCAGCAGAGATGGATGGAGATTGTTGCAGACTTTGACTTGGGTATTTCCTATACACCAGGCAAGGCTAATGTAATGGCTGATGCCTTGAGCCGCAAGTCTTACTGCAACCACCTCCAGGTTTGCAAAGTTCAGCCCTCGCTTGTTGAAGAATTCAGAAAGCTGAACCTCCATATTGTTCCATCGGGTGCACTCGCTCCCCCTCCTACGGAGTTTCGCAAGATGAACCTCCGTGTTGTTTCCCAGGGTTCCCTCAATACCCTGGCTGTCGAACCAGATCTCTTGGACTCCATCAAGAGAATACAGGGATATGACTCTGAAGCCCACAAGATTAAGCGCTACCTCGCAGAAGGAAAGCCCTCATTCTTCACTATTGCTGATGATGGCGCTTTGTACTTCAAAGGCCGCCTAGTGGTGCCATGTGCAGAGAAAAACCTAGATATGACCCAGGAAGTTATGAAAGAAGCTCATGATATGCCTCTATGTATCCATCCTGGTAGTACAAAGATGTACCAAGACATCCGTCAGAGATTCTGGTGGTCTAATATGAAGCAAGACATTGCTCGTTATGTTGCTGAGTGTGACGTTTGCCGTCGTATCAAAGCAGAACATCAAAGGCCTGCTGGAACTCTGCAACCTATCTCTATTCCTGAATGTAAATGGGACCATGTTGAAATGGACTTCGTCACTGGATTTCCCAAATCGCAGAAAGGTAATGATGCTATTCTTGTCGTCATTGATCGGCTTTCTAAAGTTGCACATTTTCTGGCGGTCAAAGAAATGATCACTGCTAGTCAGCTTGCAACTCTCTACATGTCCAGAATTGTTTCACTCCACGGTATTCCATTGGTTATCAGCTCAGACCGTGGCAGCTTATTCACTTCAAGATTCTGGGCTAGTTTCCAAGAAGCAATGGGAACTCATCTTCCATTCAGTACTGCATTTCATCCTCAGTCGCAAGGGCAAGTTGAACGTGTCAACCAAGTTCTCGAAGACATGCTTCGAGCTTGTGTTAGTTCCTTCGGCAAGAAATGGGAGGAATCTCTCCCGTATGCTGAGTACTCTTATAATAATAGCTATCAAGCTAGTCTGAAGATGGCCCCCCTTCGAAGTGTTATATGGACGAAAGTGCCGAACCCCTCTGAACCGGTCAGAAACTGGGGAACATCCACTCTTCGGTCCGGATATTATCCAACATGCCGAAGAACAAGTCCGCATTATTCGCGAGAATCTCAAGACTGCTCGGTCGCGTCAGAAGAGACAGTATGACCGTAAACATAAAGACATGGTCTATCAACCTGGCGAAAAGGCTTATCTTCGAGTTACACCAATGAAGGGTGCTCACCGCTTCGGGATCAAGGGCAAGCTAGCTCCTCGCTATATTGGCCCATTCACTATTCTGGAAAGGCATGGAAAAGTGGCATATCAACTGGAGCTTCCGCCGAACCTATCTCAGGTTCACGATGTGTTCCACGTGTCACAGCTCCGCCGTTGCTTCAAGGACCCAATCCGAGCAGTGGATCATGAAGTGCTCGAATTGCAATAGGACCTCTCCTATAAAGAGCATCCGGTCCGCATTCTCGACCAAGCTGAATGCCGCACACGTCAGAAGGCGATCAAGTTCCTCAAGGTCCAGTGGTCGCACCATTCTGAAGATGAAGCCACTTGGGAACGCGTGGATCGCCTGCGTGATGAATACCCCGCGCTGTTTCCTTCTACCTCCTAAATGCCGGGACGAGATTTCTTGTAGTGGAGGAGAATTGTAACGCCCAGATAATTATGCTACAGTGAACCTATGCTAATGATGCCATGTCATCTGCGATTACTGTTGCTAATCTTTCGTTAGTTCAAACCGATTCAAAAATCAATTAAAAATATGGCAAACAAACAAATGTCTTCAAATATTGAAACAAAAATGTTCGGGCAGTGCCAAAAATTGCATAGGTAATTATAGTGCAGCAAACACCTTTTTAGAAAATGCCTAAATACATAAAATGAAATAAAACAGAAAAGAGAAACAAATAAAAGAAAATGCAAAACAGAAAACAAAATAAAATAAAAGAGAGAACTCCCCCTCCCCCACTGGGCTCCGGCCCAACAGGCCACAGCCCCACTGGGCCAACCCACCAGGCCCAGCCGGCCACTCCCCCCACTCCTCCTTATCCCCCCACTCCCCAGGGTACCGAAACCCTAACCCCCACTCGTCCAACTCTCCCCCTCCCCCGATCCAGATCGGATCGGGGCAAGACGCCACCGACGCCACCGCCGGTCCCCGTCGCCACCACGCCGGCGCCCCCCGCCTGGACCTCGCCGGACCTCCCTCGCCGGCCTGCTTCCTCACCGCCGCTTCGTCTCCGACTTCCTCCTCAACCCCCGCTGCCCCAACCCCTACACCACACCGTGAGCTGCCCCCTATTCCCCTCTATCCCCGCGGTCACCGCACCCGGCTACCACTTCGCCCGCGCCCAAGAACGTCGTCGCCGTGCTCTGGCACCTCCGCGCGCCCGAGCACGCACCCGCCTCGCCACGCGCGCTCACGTCGCCGCTAACCCCCGCCGTGGCCTCGCCCTAGCTCGCCGGCGCCCTGCTCGCGCTCCGGCCACCACCCGTGCTCACCGCCACGTGGCCGCGCTCACGCGCGCCCCTAGCCGCACACACCCCGCTCCGCTCCCCTACGCCCGCGTTGCCGCCGCGCCCAGCGCACGTATGCGTCGCGTGCCCTCGCCGTGCTCCTGCTCGGCACCTGGGCTCGCCCGCAGCCACCCTCGTGCGTTGCTCCCACGTTCGCCTGCTCCAACCGCCCCCACCGCTCGCCCCGCGCACGCTGCGCTGCCTCGCCGGCGCTGCTGCTGCTTCGCCTCCGCCGGCCGGACTGGCCCCGCCGCGCCGCTGGTCTCGCCCGAGGCCAGCGCCTGGGTTGGCCCCTGTCAGGCGCCCCCGCGCCCGTTACCAGTAGCGCCCGCGCCCGTTCGCGAACCCGGCACCCGCTAAGCCCCCTGCCTATGACACAGGGGGCACACCCTAGAATGGTTTTAAATAAAAAAATAAATAAAAATGAATTAATGAAATTAATTAATTAATTAGGAAATTAATTAAGTTAATTAATCCTGTTTAATTAATCTAATTAACTTGTTAGGTTAATTAAACATTAATTAGTTTAACCTAAACACTAATCAACCTAAACAGAGTATGACAGTTGGGTCCCACTGGGCCCACACGTCAGTTTGACCAGTCAACACCCCTGTTGACTGCTGACGTCATGCTGACATCAGCATGCACTATTCTGGATAATGTTGAATTAAATAAATTCTAAAAATGATTTAAAACTTTAGAAAATCATATAAAATAAACCGTAGCTCAGATGAAAATACTTTCTACATGAAAGTTGCTCAGAACGATGAGACGAATCCGGATACGTAGCCCGTTCGTCCGCCGCACATCCCTAACCTATCAAACTCGCAACTTCCCCCTCCAGTTCATCTGTCCGAAAACGCGAAACACCGGGAATACTTTCCCGGATGTTTCCCCCCTTCGCCGGTATCACCTACTACCGCGTTTGGGCACACCTAGCATCACGCTTTGTCATGTCATGCATCGTCATGCATTTTTTTGCATTGTATTTATTGTTTCTTCCCCCTCTTCTCTCGCTAGACACCGAGACCGACGCCGCTGCTTCCCAGTACGACTACGGTGTTGACGACCCCTCCTTCTCGGCTGAGCTTCCAGGAAAGCCCCCCCCCCCTTGATCACCAGATATCGCCCATTCTACTCTCTATTGCATTAGAGTAGTGTAGCATGTTACTGCTTTCCGTTAATCCTATCCTGATGCATAGCCTTTCCTTGCTACTACTGTTGTTACCTTTACCTGCAACCCTACATGCTTAGTATAGGATGCTAGTATTCCATCTGTGGCCCTACATTCTTGTCCGTCTGCCTTGCTATACTATCGGGCCGTGATCACTCGGGAGGTGATCACGGGTATATACTTATATACTTTACATGATACCTGTGGTGACTAAAGTCGGGTCGGCTCGTAGGAGTACCCGCGAGTGGATCTTTGAGGCGGAGCGACAGGGCAGGTTGAGACCACCTAGGAGAGAGGTGGGCCTGGCCCTGGTCGGCGTTCGTGGTTACTCCATAATAACACGCTTAACGAGATCTTGGTATTTGATCCGAGTCTGGCCACTGGCCTATACGAACTAACCAACTACGCGGGAACAGTTATGGGCACTCGACGTCGTGGTATCAGCCGAAGCCTTCGTGACGTCAGCGACTGAGCGGCGCGCGCCGGATTGGAACGTAAGCCTGCTCTTGTATTAAGGGGGCTATTTCTGCTTCTGGCCGCCCATGCAACGTGCAGGTGTGCAATGGGCGATGGGCCCAGACCCCTACGCCATAGGATTTAGACCGGCGTGCTGACCTCTCTGTTGTGCCTAGGTAGGGCTGCGACGTGTTGATCTCCCGAGGCTGAGCATGACCCAGGAAAGTGTGTCCGGCCAAATGGGGTCGAGCGTGTTGGGTTATGTGGTGCACCCCTGCAAGGAAGTTAATCTATTCGAGTAGCCGTGATCTTCGGTAACATGACGACTTGGAGTTGTACCTTGACCTTATGACAACTAGAAACAGATACTTAATAAAACACACCCTTCCAAGTGCCAGATATAACCCGGTGATCGCTCTCTCACAGGTCGACGAGGAGAGGATCATCGGGTAGGATTATGCTATGCGATGCTACTTGGTGAACTTACCATCTACTCTCTTCTACATGCTGCAAGATGGAGGTGGCCTGAAGCGTAGTCTTCGACAGGATTAGCTATCCCCCTCTTATTCTGGCATTCTGCAGTTCAGTCCACCGATATGGCCCTTTACACAGATACCCATGCATATGTAGTATAGATCCTTGCTTGCGAGTACTTTGGATGAGTACTCACGGTTGCTTTTCTCCCTCTTTTCCCCCTTTCCTTTCTACCTGGTTGTCGCAACTAGATGCTGGAGCCCAGTAGCCAGACGCCACCGTCGACGATGACTCCTACTACACTGGAGGTGCCTACTACTACGTGCAGGCCGCTGACGACGACCAGGAGTAGTTTAGGAGGATCCCAGGCAGGAGGCATGCGCCTCTTTCGATCTGTATCCCAGTTTGTGCTAGCCTTCTTAAGGCAAACTTGTTTACTTATGTCTGTACTCAGATATTGTTGCTTCCGCTGACTTGTCTATGATCGAGCACTTGTATTCAAGCCCTCGAGGCCCCTGGCTTGTATTATGATGCTTGTATGACTTATTTTATTTTTAGAGTTGTGTTGTGATATCTTCCCGTGAGTCCCTGATCTTGATCGTACACGTTTGTGTGTCTGATTAGTGTACGATTGAATTGGGGGCGTCACATAATAAGACATTATCAACCTTATTAATGGATCATTTTTGAATGGTATGAAGTTCATGAATTTAGTAAGCACTACCTTCTATCCCTACTTTTCATTTTCTGTTTTTATTAGTTAAATAAAATAAAATGCCATGCTTTGTCTGTTTTCTGAATCTCCCGTGCAATAAAAAATGACCCAAAAATAAGAGTTCTTAGAATGCCCTAAAAATTTAATACGATTTTTTTCTGAATATTTCTGAATTTCTCATGCAAATAATATTAGAGGGAGGTCCACCAGGTGGGCACAACCCACCTGGGCGCGCCCCGGTGGGCTGTGGTCCCCACGTGGGCCCCCTCACTTATCCCTTCAGCTCACTTCATCACTCACCTCCAAAAAAAAATCTCCATAGCTCTCTCTCTCGTGTTCTTGCCCTCAAACCCGCGGATTTCGATCTCTTTGCTCGAAGCTCCGTTTCCAAAACTGTTTCGGTTGATTGTTGCTTGGTATGTGACTCCACCATTTGTCCGATTAGTTTTTGTTTTAGTGGTTTATATTTTGAATAATTAGTTACTCTTGGTGTTGCTGTAGATGTGCTTGCATGTTAAATTCTTAGAGTTCTAAGTAGTTTGAATGCTTGCTATGGCCTCTTTGCATTCCTATGAGTAGTTGGTATCAATTTGTGAAGTTTTGTTGAGAAATTTTTGTGGGCTAATAAATTTCAGAATTTTGTTCATAGGAAAACCATGAATATCTTTAGGAAGTTTGGCTCCAAGAAGAACTCCAAGGGTGTTATTTGGGAGTCATCTGATAGTGATCTCTATCCTCGGAGGTTGGCAGAAGTACGACCGTGTGAATGGCCGCACACCCTGTTCCTGGAAGAGGCGGGAATCCTTTAGGAGTTCATGCAATATACTGCTAACACCGGCCTCACCGAATTCATCGCAGATGAGTGTGAACAACACCAAATCCTCACAAACATCTTTGTTCAAAGTTTTACTTTCTTGCCTAGGAATAATCCTCCTGAAGTGAGCTTTGATTTATATGCTGAAAACCATCAGATACCACTTACTGAATTTTGTGACATATGCTTGATCCCCTCTGATGGGAGCTTAGCCGAGCCTAGGCCGGTTGGGTTTGAGGCCTTTTATCGCACTTTGATAGTGGGAGATGAGAGAGGGGTGTCAGCTACCACTGCCGCTGCCTTGCATTTTCCTGCTGTTCATTACTTTGCACTTTTCATTGCAAAATGCTTGCTTGCTAGGGAGAAGGTGGGTGTACTTAGTTCACCAGACCTTGCTGTTTTACGCCGTGCATTAGAGGGCGACAACACTTATAGCTTGGGAGCTATTGTGGCTCGTCGCCTCCATCTTAATAAATCTCAGGGTAAAATACATGGTGAGATTTATGCTACTCGTTTGGCGGCTCACTTCGAGGTTGAGATACGCCCTCATGATTACCCTCTTACCAAGCTTTACTTAGACCGTGCAGCCATGGATCACCATCACTTTACTGATATCGAATCTCCTAACATCCCCATTCCATATAACCTGGTTTTTAGTGTGAGAACTTGCGATATTATTCCATTGCCTGCTCCTGCTTTGTTTGATCCTGTTGCCAGGGGCAGATACAGGATTATGCCTGCAGACATCATTGCCTACCGGAACGCTCAGGCTGCTGCGGAGGCAGCACAAGAGGAGCCTCAGCAGTGGGATGAGTGGATGCCCACTCCTCAGCACCCCTACTACCCTCCAGGCTACTGATTGACTACCAAGCTAGGCCAAAAGCCTAAGCTTGGGGGAGTACGTGTTTCCACCGACTTTACATTCATGTTCACTTATTCCATTAGTCGGTGTCCACACTTTTTCATTGTATCATCCATGTTTAGATTTATTTTTCTTTGCGTTCTTCTTGTGTGTTTGAAAAACTTTAGAAAAACAAAAAAAATAGTTGTAGCTAATTTACTTTCTATGCATGCTTAGTAGTAGTATTAAAAAGAAAACCCAAAAAGATTTCCTTGTTCTTCTTCTGCTTGTTGGGAGCTTTCCCGTGTAAATAGTTTTTCTCGTTTTGGCTTTTCCCTTTTATTTGCTTGTTCAAGAAAACCAAAAACTCCAAAAATATTTTAGTGTGTTTCTGTGAACTTCTTTTTTTTATTCGAGTTGTACCAAGGAGAAGACCACGATGAAAATGTTGAGTGGCTCTCATATGAATAACTGTTGATCTAATAAAGAGCCCATTTTACCTTGTCTTCTCCTGTTGAATAAAATGTTTGCAGATTCCAGCTTAGTCCACGGCACTCTTGCACTATTATTATTTTCATATCGTTCAGTCGTGCAAGTGAAAGGCAATAATGACGACAGTCGATGAACTGGCCTTGGCAGAGAGAAACTGGTATGAACTCGACTTGTTCTGTTTGTGTAAATATGTTCAACCTAGTATCCATGATTCAACCCATTATGATTAAACATGTTTGCAATGACAATTAGAGATTATAGTTTCTCATGCCATGCATAAGTAGCTGGGAGTGGATAATGATTTATCTTGGATATCAACATTGCATTCAAATGATTGTGATGTAGTATGATGATATGGTATCCTCCTCTAAATGTTCGAGTGGCTTGACTTGGCACATGTTCATACATGTAGTTGAATCAAAACCAACATAGCCTCTATGATATTTATGTTCATGGTGTTCATATCCTACTCATGCTAGTGTCCAATGTTACTTATGCCTAATGCATGGTTATGATCGTTGTTGCTCTCTAGCTGGCCGCTTCTCAATCTAATTGCTAGCCTTCGCCTGTACTAAGTGGGAATTCTTCTTGTACATCAAAAACCTTGAACCCAAAGTTATTCCAGATGAGTCCACTATACCTACCTATATGCGGCATTACCCTGCCGTCCTAAGTAAATTTGCATGTGCCACCTCTAAAAACTTCTAAATAAATATCCGTTTTGTGTGCCTGGATCGTTCATGGAACGACAAGAGGTGGTCGGTATCTTGCATGCTAAGCGGGTTATTCTTAGGTCGAGTGTTTATTCACTCGCCATCGCACGAGAAAAGTGCGGTAATAGGGATGCCCAATCCCAAACTACAATCTGAAAAAGAGTTAATCTCTTAAATAAAAACAAAAACTCCCAATGGAGTCAAAATCTTTACTTTTATCGCTTGGGAACGGCCACTAGCGTGCTTAGCATGGAAGATATTGATAACTGATGGTCGTGAAGTAAATGAGAAGGGTGCATGTCTCAAAATATCATTTACCTCTGTTTTAAAAATTGAGCTCTGGCACCTCTGCAAATCACTGCTTCCCTCTACGAAGGGACTATCTATTTACTTTTATGTTGTGTCATCACCTTCTAAAACAAGCGCTAGAACCTGAGAGCACAACTGTCATGACTTATGCATTGTGTGTAGCTAATGTTGGGTGCATCATGACTGGATCTGTTCTACCATGAATTACAATGTTTAGTCGCTGCTTGAACTTTGGAGGTGCTCCGCATTTATGTTTTGCGGTCTCAGAAAGGGCTAGCGAGATACCACTATTGTCATATTATATCATGGTTGTTTTGACAACGTGTTGCCGTTTGAGATACCTTATTATTGCTCGCTAGCTGATTATGTCATTGATATGAGTCATTATAATCTTTAAGAGTTATTGTCGGCATGGTTAGTTATAATGTTGGCTGAAAACCTGGGTGTTGTTTAAGCTTATTTATGCAAACAAGAGCAAAAGAGTTCATAAAAGTTTTTCTTTTTCACTTTCAGTTTATCAACTGAATTGGTTGAGGACAAGCAAAAGTTTAAGCTTGGGAGAGTTGATACGTCTCCAACATATCTACTTTTCCTAACCCTTTTCCTCTTGTTTCGGACTCTAATTTGCACGATTTGAATGAAACTAAACCCGGACTGACGCTGTTTTCAGTAGAACTACCATGGTGTTGTTTTTGTGCAGAAATAAAGGTTCTCGGAATGGAACGAAACTTTGCCAGGATTTTTTATATCAAGTAAGAGAATTTCTGGAGCCAAGACCTACCGAAGGGGGGCACCTGGGTGAGCACAACCCACCAGGGCGTGCCCCCCTCACCAGGCGCGCCCAGGTGGGTTGTCCCCACCTGGTGGCCCCGCAGACCCTGAAACCAACGCTATAAAATCCTATTTTTCCAGAAAAAATTAGGGAGAAAGAATTATCGCGATCCACGAGACGGAGCCGCCGCCAAGACCTGTTCTTCCTCGGGAGGGCAGATCTGGAGTCCGTTTAGGGCTCCGGAGAGGGGGGTTTTCGTTCTTCGTCATTAGCAACCCTTCTCCATCGCCAATTCCATGATGCTCCCCACTGGGAGTGAGTAATTTCTTCGTAGGCTCGCTGGTCGGTGAGGAGTTGGATGAGATTCATCATGTAATCGAGTTAGTTTTGTTAGGGCTTGATCCCTAGTATCCACTATGTTCTAAGATTGATGCTGCTATGACTTTGCCATGCTTAATGCTTGTCACTTTGGGCCCGGGTGCCATGAACTCTGATCTGAACCGTTTATGTTATCACCATTATATCCATGTTCTAGATACGATCTTGCAAGTTATAGTCACTTACTACGTGTTATGATCTGGTAACCCCAGAGTGACAATAACCGGGACTTCTTCCGGTGATTATTGTAGTTTGAGGAGTTCATGTATTCACTATGTGTTAATGCTTTGTTCCGGTTCTCTTTTGAAAGGAGGCCTTAATATCCCTTAGTTTCCATTATGGACCCCGCTGCCACGGGAGGGTAGGACAAAAGATGTCATGCAAGTTCTTTTAATAAAGCACGTATGACTATTTACGGAATACATGCCTACATTATATTGACGAACTGGAGCTAGTGCCGTATCGCCCTAGGTTATAACTGTCTCATGGTGAATATCATCCAACAAGTCACCGATCCAATGCCTACAAATTTATCCTATATTGTTTCTGCTAAGTTACTACTGCTATCATCACTGTTACACTTGCTACAAAATTACTGCTATCACTGTTACCGTTACTATTGCTGCTGTCACTACTATCAAAACTATCAAACTACTTTGCTACTGATCACTTTGCTGAAGTTACTTAATCTGCAAGTGTGGTTGAATTGACAACTCAGCTGCTAATGCCTTCAAATATTCTTTGGCTCCCCTTGTGTCGAATCTATAAATTTGGGTTGAATACTCTACCCTCAAAAATTGTTGCGATCCCCTATACTTGTGGGTTATCACTCAACCTTTTGCATCGGGATATAAGTATAATGGTATTACACTTTAGCTAGTGATTTACGTGGCCATGTTAACGTGGTTGTGTAAAAAAAGTCACTTCCTGCTCGTGATTTGCGTTATATAATTATGAGAAGTTTGCTAACTACTAAAGTAAAGTGGAATTTGTCCATGTTATACAAGTAAATTAAGGTGATTGTTTATCATACGGGTAAGGTTGGACGAAGGGTGGTAGGAACAAATGCTCCGCCTAGCGCATGTGTGTGTGAGATGGAGTCTTAGTGTGTGTGGGGTGTGTGTGTGTGTGTGACGCGAAGTCTTCGGTGGCGAAAGTAATTCAAGTGTGCATGGCTTCATCGTAGAGAGGTGATGTGTATGGCAGAGACCACCAACGAGGGGGTGCGAGAGAGAAAAGGCTCGTAGAGAGGGAAGAGAAGGTGTGTGCGCATGAGAGGAGTCGACATCGAGAGAACGTGTTTGTTCGAGAGACACCGAGGAAGACTACTATATATCGATGGTGCATGTAGGCGGGAATTAAACGAAGGGATGGTCTTATTGGTTTCGAGAATATAGGGGAAGAGTGAGAGAGGGGGGTAGCTAGAAGGAGATTGTTAAGTGTGAGTGTGTGTTTTACCCATCCAGGCGGAAGTTATGTGCACACAAGAAGAGAACGATTCGATGTGGGGTTAGGGCTGAGGGTAATTAACTACGTATGGAGACATAGGAGACCTTGAACGTGAATGTGCGAGAGGTATACATGTATACATGGGATGTGCGTGTGTGTGCGCGCGCGTGATCGAGATAAAAGAAATAAGACATAAGTCATAAGATCAATGACATGGGAGAGATGGATCAGTATGATAATTCAGCACATGTTTTTGTCTTTAAGAGATAGTGGCGTGGGTTGGAGCATGCATCTATCGCGAGCAGAGGGAGCGATACACAATGATTGTGCAAAAGAGATCAACCTATAGATGCATGTATGGAGAGACAAATATAGTGTGCGTGATAGGAAGCAAGAATGCATGCGAGAAAGAAATGTTGATAGAGAAAATACAGATAGATACAGAGATGGAGATGCTAGCTAGAGGGATATCAACTAGTTTGAGTGTTGGAGACGACCCCCGAGTGGTTTAGAGGGTGAAGTTATGTGTGTGTGAGAGAGAAATATAAAAAGAGGGCACATGACTGCATGTAGAGAGAAACATATATAGTGTGCGTGATAGGAAGCAAGAGTGAGGGCGAGAAAGAAGATTGATGGAGAAACAGATAAATAGAAAGATAAAGATGCTAGCTAGTGTGTGTGTTAGAGATAAGAGTCGAGTGGATCAGAAGGCTGAGTTATGTGTGTGGGTGTGAGAGAGATAGAGAGAGGGTGCATGTGAGTCACATACAAACAAATATCAGAGAGAAATGAGATCCCGGGAGACGAAGTTTTGTGTCTACGAGAGAGAAAGATATTTCACAACGAGAGTGATAGCTAGACAGACATATCAGGGAATGCGGGATATCTCTAGGGAGAGAGAGAGAGAGAGTGTGTGTGAGCAACATACAAGAGAATGATGGAGAGACACTACTGCAGGATGCTGCTAACGCGACACTACGATCAGAGACCCTTCGACGAAACTATGTGTGATGCAATAATCGCAAACGGTGGAGTAAAAACCCATCAAAAAGGTGGAAAACGTTTGCCATGGAGGATGCATCAAACACGGTTCAGATTTTAGTTGCATGTGCGATGCAGGGCATACGGATCAGTTCAGTTAACTGTTTGCGAAGAGGAGGAACAAAAGAAACGGGCAGCCAGATGAAGGTGTGTGCGATATATAACATATGGTTCACTCGAATGAACTGTTTGTGATTAGGCAACACAAAAGAAACGGTCAGCCAGATCAAGGTATGTGCGATATACGGCACGTGGTTCACTTGGATGAACTGTTTGTATTGAGACAAGAGAACAGAAACGGTTCAACTTAACAAGATGTGTGTGATATGTGGCAAACATGTCTGTTATCGGAAATGTGTGCGAAGACCGATAACAACACAGACGATTGCTGCTAACAAACCGGGTGTGTTGTGAGCAAACGATTGCTGGTATACAATTGTGAGTGATTGATGAAAACATCACTAACGGGTTCCATTGTTTAGTCCGTGTGGGATGTGGTTTTCTTTGTCTGCACAACATCTACGCTCTGTTTACAGAGCATCAACATATATACTTAAAAAGACAGCATTGCATAAACAAATTAAGCATACAATTACACAAGTGACTACACGCATAACATTTCCACACACCAAAGTAAGCAATTCCATGCATACTAAACTAGGAGAAACGAGGATCTAATCATCTACTTATTGTTGCGACGACGCTTGCCATTGTTCTACTTCCGGCTAGATCCCTGGCCGTTTTGGGGAAGGAGGCACTTCCTCATGTTAACGATCCGCCTGTACATGTCGTAGCTCGTGTACGCCTCCTTGGCCGCGTACACGACGTGAGCTTTGTCGAGTTTCTCCATCCAGGCCGAGTGCCAGGCACGCTTGTCCTTGCATGAATCCTTCATGTCTCTATAGTAGGGGCCGATGATGGCCTCGGCGAGGTGAACCAGTGAGTCCTTCTCATGCTCCTTGCTGCCCAGATCTTGTATTGGCCCTGGATGTCGACAAGATTCTGGCAGGCGATGCCCGAATTCTCGAGCGCCTTTACATCGTTGGTGATGTCCACCGTAGCGAACATGTAGTGGGGGCTGTTGACAAACCTGGCGAAATGCTCGCAAGGCCTTGTGGCCAGGCAGTAGTAGTAGACGAGGACGTGGTGGCGCACGCACATCTGGGTGGCGACCTTGGGACGAGACCTGGCACGAGCGCGGGTGTACTCGAGGTCAAACCCGACCACCTTGTACTTCTCCTCGGCAAGCAACAGCTCCATGATGTGGATGGAGTGCTCCACCCAGACCCGGTCATTGGTGTACACCACCGAGAGGTCCATGAACCTTCTGTTGGTGTCCACCACGGCACGCATGGTGAACTGCTGCTCGTGGTCGGCAGCCGCTCGGAGCGCCATAGGAGCCGTGCAGGATACCCTCTAAGAATTTCTCGTGGTGGGTGTGCTTTTTGCAATGGTGGGGCGCGATCGAAAGGTTGAAGAGACACAAGGGTTAAATGGCCATTGTAATAAATGGGGGTCGGCCGGCCTGCAATCATGACGTCTTGTCACAGCGTTCATAGCGGAGGATTCCAGTGCACCCTTGACAACACCGCACCACATGCATTTCGTTTGACCACGCGTGGGCTCGAAGATGCACCAAATGTATCGTCGGTGAGCCTGTTCCCGCGCTACCACGCAGTTTACCGTGCAAGCTTGCTGCCCGGCTAGTTTGGCCACGCGTCGGCTAGAAGAGGGACAAATCATGGGCGTTTATTAGCAAAAAGCTTTGTAAAAACGAAATGTGTGGAATGACTTCGGTCACAAGTTTACCCGTGGGTGATGAGGTCAAAGTTACACAGAAGGGTGATGATGGACACTCAAGTACAATAATTAATTCTGCGCTCTACAGGGCACACGATGGAGGAAACCAACTATGTGCAATAATGTCAAAGATCGCAGTCGAGTTAGCTATACAGATCATGTGCTGTGAGATCGACAAGGTAAACAGATTCGAGAATGGTTAATAAAATCTAAGACCATTGCATATTAAGGTCAAAATAGTGCTAGCAATATACGAGTCTCATACGATGCCATTCCAATGATTGTACCACAAAAGCTTGAAATATTACAAGGTTCAAATTCCAGAGTTATATGGCTCAAATTAGAAGATTATAAGGTTCAAACTGATATTACGAATGAAATTCGGCTCGTCAGCTGCAAACGCTCGTGCTGATCCGCTAAACATGGATATCAGAGAGGTTCAAACTAATATTACCACTTCTAAGTCTGGTTTTGAAACCTCACAATTTTTGCAAAGGGGTCAGCCACTGAGAAGAATGTATGGGGTTGACACGATGACTTCCGATTACTCTGTCATCTGAAGTTCCAAAATTAAATTCAGCATTTTTGGAGCCTATTCCATTCTGCCGCAGGCGCCGGCGCTGATCAACAAACCATTCATTTTTGCGAAATAAACGTACGGCAAACCTCATTACCTTCAGCACCCTTGCTCTGACAACAAAGAACCTGGCGAATATAATCTCCGGTAAGGTCCCTCGGTAGGAGTTCAAAGTAATTTCTAAGAGATGAAGATCTAGGCATTCGACATGACTGTTATATTGTATCACATTATCCACCACTGGGTCTAATCTTATCTGCAAAAGAAGAAAATGTGTTAGTGCCTACATGCAGTTTTGAACACTACTACAGGCCTATTTGGTTTGCAGGATTTGTAAAATGCACTAACATGCCATCTTCGATCTGACATGATTAACATGGGCATTTGATTACATTCTAGAAAAATGTAGCCTTCTTCACAAGAGGTTGGAGTGGATGAAAAGTTCTCTAAGAAAACTAGTACAAATGAATCCAAGGAGAAATGCTTATTGATTGTAACCATATGGATCAAGCAACCAATATGGGGGGACATGTATGTACTGAAATCCTCCAAAAGAATCCTTCAGAAATCGTAGTACATTGTCATTGTAAACTTGGAAAAAGGTGTCACAAATTGAACTCCCTTATGGTTAACATTTAACAGGAAAGGAACATCACCTCGATATATAGCTTCTCCAGGCACGGAAAGCATCTCAGGAAACTGACAACTTGCTCCAGGTTGGGGCCGATAGATTCTAGTGCCAAGACCTTCACTGTGCGCAGTTTCGGGGTCAAGCTTGTCGGAATCATTTTCTGAATGACAGATGAACAAACATCTTCAAAATTAGAAATAATGTTAATTTGTAGAAGGAGAGGTAGAAGGCGGCTGTTGTACATGAACGGGTGTGGATCCAATAACAAGTTCGGGGTATTTGTCAGACGAGTAGCCCACCACTGACAATTTCGGCGCCAAAATGACATTGATTCTTGTTGGACCTTGTTGATCAACTACAAGTAATCTCTCAAGTGCAGGTGTGTCCTCAATGACCATACCGTGGTACACATCTTGTGATGTCTTCCAGCCGCACAAGCAACACACATAAATAGTCCGGAGAGTCATGGAGGTGATGTGGAAGGTACTCAACCCATTGATCGCCTGAAGACGAAGGTACTCGAGTGCAGTACAGCAACGGAGCAAGCGCTCCATGTCACCGTTTGAGAGGCAGACGGCGATGAGCTCGAGGTGCTTCAGTCGTGGTAGAATAAGAGCGGGCGCGTCATTAAGGGGGATGGCAGTTCCTGAACTTGGCGACGCGCAGCGTGGTAGCGAGGTGGAGCACGGACATTGGCAGCGAGCGCATATGCCCATCATCAAAAGTGAGCTCCTCGAGCTGATCTAGGGCGGGGGATCGGAACCAGTCGTCAAGCTTGGCTTGGTCCTTGCCATTGGAACGAAACTTGCCCATTCTAAGGTCTCTGGTTGGGCCAAGGTGACTGCTGAGGATCTTGGAGAACGCATCCAAGCTTTTGCGATAGCCATGGCTGAGCTCGTGGGTGTCGATGAGGTCGAGAGGGCTGGAGTTCCATAGGGGGCTCCACCGCCGGGCAAAGACGATTGTCCGCGCCCCATATTTGATTGGGAGGAGGGAGATGATGACTGTCAACATATTATCGAGGAGTCTGCTGATGAAGTCTAGGCCTGATGGAGTCTCTTGCGGTTCTAGCTCGCCTCGCCTTCGCTTGTTGGCAGCCCCATTCTCCACCTCCGGAGTCTCCTTGTCAGCGGCGCTTTCTGATAGAAATGGGAGTACAGGGAATATTTAGTTAAAACAGGGCAATAGAAAAGTGTATTGGTAACTAGAAGTTATTAGGTAGGAATATAGTAAGAAAAGGGAATAACAATTGGTTGCTTAAATACTACACAATTCATTTGATATTGCTGGGTAAGTCGACATGCAGATAGTTGAAAAGAAAACTTACTTCGAACAAAGTCTGGATGGATGATATCGTCGGGGAAGTTAGCATATATCTCATGACCAGGCCCTTTTATGTGCAGTGCAATTCTAGTGCCAGCTTTCAGTTCATAAAACTTTGAAATTTCTTTCCAAAAGCCAGTGCCAAAATAGGAGTCACCATGTTCATCAAGTCTTACAGTAGAAACAATTGTAAATCCATGGTTTGTGTGCAGTATGACATCCCTGCAGTCTTGATTTATGTAAAGGGAAAGATTGTGCACTACAGATTCTGTTGCATAGCAAGGGACGCGCTGCAGAAAATGGTAGGATTGTTAAATAAAATATGGTAACATGCAAATATGGGCCCAAATTGAAAGAACTGTACATCAGTCAAAATTGAAAGACAAAAATCTATAATTAAACAGATAGGGTAAACATGATGTCATGGAAATATGAGATTAATCGAAAGAACAATACATCATTAATTTGCCTAATATAGAAAGAAGAGGGGAAAATCCCCTTTGACGTATATGGTCTATTTTAATTAGCTGTTCCACTAGTAGCTCATGTAAGAGAACTCTCAAGTTAAGTGTGCTCAAGCTGGAACAGCCATCAGATGGGTGACTAGATGGGAAGTTGTGTTGATGTTAAATTAACTGATAGGATGGGTCATATCTGTCAAATTAAATGACTGATATGACCCATCCCATGAGTTAATTTAACCTCGAGGTCCTTGTTTTTTTATTTTTTTATTTTTAACACATGTTAAAGAAGGTCTACCACATTACTTTTTGACAATGTGTGATACGTGGCATACAGTTGATCCATCCGACCTGTTTGTGATGGAATAAGCCATGTGTGGGTGGGCAAACGCTTGCTAGTATTCAACCGTTTCCGATTGATGAATTCATCACCTACGGGTTCCCTCGTGTGGTCAGTGTTCATCTCATCATCATCTACTTCTTGTGCTAGCTCAATGTTCCTTCTATGCTAAGTTTCCATTAATTTGATGGTGTTTTACGAACATGCCACCGTTTCCCGCCATTTCCTCACCTGTTTCCCGCCACCCAACGATATTGCGCATAAACCTAGGCGGCGCGTGACGCACGGAGGCAAGAAGCGCAACCTGTAGCACATCCACCTTTTCCAAGCATGCCTACCCACCAAAGCGCCGCCTCTACCATCAACCTCGTCGACGAGGAAAACGAGCAGGCGCAACGACCCGTCGAGGCCGAGGCGCTCCTCGGCAACGTGATGAACGACGCCGTGATGCGCGTCATCGCCAGGGTTGAGCAGACCTTTGGCGCATGGCGCTTGAGTGCCGCGGATCAAGATAGGCATGTCCGCGCCGACAAGCTGTAGCTCGCCGCACAACATGATCGATGGCGCGCCGCAGAGCAAGCTAGGCACGTCCGCGCCGATAGGCTGCGGCTCGCCGCACGGCGAGACCGTTGGAGCACCGCAGAGCGAGAGGCGCGGCGCGCCGCACAGCAAGAGCGGATCCATCGGCGCTTGCCTGATGTCGACATGGCGTCACAGCTGGGTACACGTCCCATCAGTACCCCCATTCCTCGCCAGGAGTGGGCAGAGGCCCTCTGCGTCGTACTTTCACCAGAGACCGGCCGCGTCGTACTTGCATCGGACGCCCGCCGTGCCGTTCACATGGGTCGCCCTGTTCGCCTTGTCCGTGGCCCGCTCGATGCCAACGCGCTGGTCGGTAGGCTCGACCGCCTCCTTGGCCCAGGTGTCCACCTGAGCACAGTAGAGGAACATGGTCATCGCGTCATCGAGCCGGTGAACTCCGATGAAATAGCCAACTTGGAGCTCGAGATCGCGCTCCAGATGTACCACGAGTGTGTCGACCACTTGGACGAATGCCTGCATGAGTTCAGGCAGAGCCAAGAGCTACCGTAGGCAAGGGCTGCTGGTCATGGTCTCATGGACGTGTTTTATTTTGTTGAGTCGTTTCGACGTGGATAGCTATGTATTCATAGCAATCATAGTATTGCTCTGTTTATTCCTCTGTTTCAATGTGTGTACTCTATTTTCCGTCCTTATATGTTCTGTTTCAATGTGTGTATATGCGCTTTCCATTCTGTATATGTGGATGATAACAACTAGATTCAGATTAGTATACAAAAACAGATAGAAAATGGAATTCATAATATATATATATTAATTGTTCATTAGTTCATCACAGAATATATATAATATCATCACATACACGTGATGATACTTAACTACTAGGTACAATGCATAAATTTGAAAATGAACAATACTAAAACTAATAATCCCTCCTAGGGCCAGTATTCCGGCAACCCCTCACCAGCAGCTCCCTGGTGCACGGCGTCTTCCCAGTGCGGAGGTAGTACTCCGCCTCCTCCGCCTTGCAGCGCTTGACATACCGATCTGCCTCTTGCTGGCGGACGAGCGCGAACGATCTTGCCATTTTGTTGGGCGCCCACCGGAGCTCCTCGTCGGTGGCACGCTGGAGCTTATCGGCCCATGTGACGCCCCCGATTCAATCATACACTAATCATACACGCAAACGTGTACGATCAAGATCAGGGATTCACAGGAAGATATCACAACACAACTCTAAAATAAAATTAAGTCATACAAGCATCATAATACAAGCCATGGGCCTCGAGGGCTCGAATACAAGTGCTCGATCATAGACGACTCAACGGAAGCAACAATATTTGAGTACAGACATAAGGTAAACAAGTTTGCCTTAAGAAGGCTAGCACAAACTGGGATACAGATCGAAAGAGGCGCATGCCTCCTGCCTGGGATCCTCCTAAACTACTCCTGGTCGTCGTCAGCGGCCTGCACGTAGTAGTAGGCACCTCCGGTGTAGTAGGAGTCGTCGTCGACGGTGCCGTCTGGCTCCTGGGCTCCGGCATCTGGTTGCGACAACCAGGTAAAAAGGAAAGGGGTAAAAGAAGGAGAAAGCAACCGTGAGTACTCATCCAAAGTACTCGCAAGCAAGGAGCTACACTACATATGCATGGGTATATGTGTAAAGGGCCATATCGGTGGACTAAACTGCAGAATGCTAGAATAAGAGGGGGATAGCTAATCCTGTCGAAGACTACGCTTCAGGCCATCTCCATCTTGCAGCATGTAGAAGAGAGTAGATGGTAAGTTCACCAAGTAGCATCGCATAGCATAAACCTACCCGGCGATCCCCTCCTCGTCGCCCTGTGTGAGAGCGATCACCGTGTTATATCTAGCACTTGGAAGGGTGTGTTTTATTAAGTATCCGGTTCTAGTTGTCATAAGGTCAAGGTACAACTCCAAGTCGTCCTGTTACCGAAGATCGCGGCTATTCGAATAGATAAACTTCCCTGCAGGGGTGCACCACATTTCCGAACACGCTCGATCCCATTTGGCCGGACACACTTTCCTGGGTCATGCCCGGCCTCGGAAGATCAACATGTCACAGCCCTACCTAGGCACAACAGAGAGGTCAACACGCCGGTCTAAATCCAATGAAGCAGGGGTCTGGGCCCATCGCCCATTGCACACTTGCACGTTGCGTACGCGGCCAGAAGCAGACCTAGCCCCCTTAATACAAGCGCGAGCTTACGGTCCAATGCGGCGCGTGCCGCTCAGTCGCTGACGTCACGAAGGCTTCGGATGATACCACGACGTCGAGTGCCCATAACTTTCCCACGTAGTTGGTTAGTGCGTATAGACCAAATGGCCAGACTCAGATCAAATACCAAGATCTCGTTAAGCATGTTATTATGAAGTAACCACGGACGACGACCAGGGCCAGGCCCACATCTCTCCTAGGTGGTCTCAACCTGCCCTGTCGCTCCACCACAAAGTAACAGTCGGGGGCCGTCGGGAACCCAGGCCCACCTCTACCGGGATGGAGCCACCTGCCCCTTCAGCCCCCATCTCCGAACAGTATCATAAGTAATGTAACTGTATAAAGTATATAGCATATGCCCGTGATCACCTCCCGAAGTGATCACGGCCCAGTAGTATAGCATGGCAGACAGACAAGAGTGTAGGGCCACTGATGGAACACTAGCATCCTATACTAAGCATTAGGATAGTAGGTAAAGGTATCAACAATTGTAGCAACAATGACAGGCTATGCAGCAGCATAGGATTAACCGAAAGCAGTAACATGCTACACTACTGTAATGCAAGCAGTAGAGAGAAGGATAGGCGATATCTGGTGATCAAGGGGGGGCTTGCCTGGTTGCTCTAGCAAGAAGAAGGGGTCGTCGTCGATGTAGCCGATTACAGGGGTATTGGCAACGGTCTCGGAGCCTACCGGAAAGAAGTAACGGAGGGGGAACACAATAAATAACAGAGCAATCAAATGTAACACAAAGCAAGACGCGGCAATACATTGTGCTAGGGGTGACGTAACGCAGGGATATGTGATACCAGCGAAGGGGGAAACATCCGGCAAAGTATCCCCGGTGTTTCGCGTTTTCGGGCAGATGAACCGAAGGGGGAAAGTTGTGTGTTTGATATGCTAGGGATGTGTGGCAGATGAACGGGCTACGTATTCGGATTCGTCTCGTCGTTCTGAGCAACTTTCATGTACAAAGTTTTTCCATCCGAGCTACGGTTTATTTTATATTAATTTTTAAAGTTTTAAATCATTTTCTAGAATTAACTGAATTAATTTAATACTAAAATTCATTTCTGACGTCAGCACGACGTCAGCAGTCAACCAATCAGCTGACTGGGTCAAACTGACGCGTGGGTCCTACTGCCATTGACTAAGACTAATTAAACAGGTTAATTAGTTTCATTAGTAATTAGGTCAACCTAACTAAGACTAATTAAGTTAATTAATTCATTAATTAATTAATATTTTATTATTTATTTATTTATTCTTTTTTAATTCTTTTTTCTAATCTCTCTTTTTTTAATCGTTCTAGGGTTGGGCCCCGTTTGTCGGTGGCTCATCCGAGCCACCAGGGCTACCAGGCGCGGGCTAACCGGGGCTACGGCGGAGCGGAGCCCGAGGCGTGCGGGCGCGAGCGCCGGCGGCCAGGAGCCGCGCGACGGCGACCGGAGCAGCAGATGGCAGCAGCAGCGGGTGGCGGCTGTAGCGAGTGGTGGGGGCAGGGGCGCGGGTCGCCGGTGCCAGAGGGAGCGGGTGCGCACGGCAGGGGCCAGGGGTGGCGGAGCTGCGCGTGGGGAGGCGGAGGGCGGGCAACAGCAAGCGTGGCGAGCGGCGACGAGCAGTAGGGCATTGGGGGCCTGAGGCGACGGGGAGCAGCAGTAGGGCGGTGTGGAGCGCGGCAATGGGGCAGTAGCCGGAGCGGGCGGGCGGCGTGCACGTGCGAAGGAGGGCGCGGTGGCCGCGAGCGCTGGGCGTGAACGAGGCGCCGATGCGGGCGGCAGAGCACGGCGACGGTCGTGCAGCGCGTGCGGTGAGCGCGGTGAGAGTGAGGCGCAGACAGGCACGGAGTAGGGGAAGATAAAAGGAGAGGCTGGGCCTCACTTGCGGTGCAGGGGAACGGGGCGGCGAGGCTCGGTGATGCGAGTCGGGGAGGAGGACGAGGAAGGCGTGTGGTCCTGCGGGGGAGGCCGGCGAGGTCCAGGTGGCGGCGCGGGCTCCGGGCTGCGTCCGCGAGGCGACGAGGCGATGGGCTCGGGGCACCGTTTTCTCGAATCCAGATTGGGGGGGGGCAGAGGAGATCATGGGAGGGGGAGTGGACCGAGAGGGGGAGTGGGAAGGGGTCGGTCTAGGGTTCGGGTGTGCGGTGGTTATACAGCTGCGATGGGCCGGCTGGGTCGCGTGGGTGGCCAGCTGGGCCTGTTGGCCCAGTTGGCCGGGGGTATCCTTTTCTTTCTATTTTTATTTTGTCTTATCTTTCTCTTTTCTTATTTTTATTTGCTATTTTTGCTATTTTTAGTTTCCTTTTATTTTAGTTTTAGTAAATTACCAAAGTGGCACCTAAATAGATTTTACAAATTATGCCACTGCCACAATAGTTTAATACTTATAACAATTTAGTTTTGAAAATGTTTATTATTTTTAAAGCATTTAAATAATTGTATTTGCTACTGTTTTATTCATTTTAGAGTATTTAAACATTTTATACAAGTGTGGTTTCTCCACCATAATTACCGATGCATTATTTGGCTCACTCTAAACATTTTAGTTTTAATATTTGAAAACTTTTATTGTTTGCTTGATTTTGAATTTGAATTCGAACCGGTTTCGAGCTAACGCGAGATTAGCAAAAGTAATCGAGGTGACGTGGCATCATTAGCAGAGGTTTATTGTAGCTTAAATATCCGGGCGTCACAATTCTCCTCCACTACAAGAAATCTCGTCCCGAGATTTAAGAGGTAGTGGAAGGGGGAAGGTTTGGTAATGAATCTAGCGGGTCTTCTCATTCTCGCTTGCTCTTCTCGAAGAGATCGGTCCAATACATTGTTGTCTTCATTTCTCTGCTTCAGGTCATCATGATGAAGTCGGCATCCTTTCTTCGGGATCTTCATCATATTTACGAATAGGTAACGGGGCAGATCGGCAACGACATAATGCTATAAGGGTAATAATCTGGGATTAACCCATGAATGAGCATATGAGTACCTCTCGAGTTGAACAAATAAAACACATCGAGAGTAAAGTTGGAAGGTACAATAAGAAGTTTCAAGCAGCCAGGCAATCGTTCAATGCCTAGTCAGAAGGTGAAAGGGGTTTCAAGCAACGGAATAATTATTGTGTCCGATGCCAGAATTGATGATCTCATCGGAAGGTGGCTCATGAATTACATACGAGTTCACGCGGGAGGAATAACTTTGGGAACAGGTGGTGTACAGAGAGTCAGGTTTCGATCCTGTGGAACTGTGGGTTATGGGCCCACCATGTGGGGTAAAAGTAGGAAGGGCGGTGACGCCTTGCACGATCATGTAAGTAAGGCATGTCGGAGGGTAGCCTGTCAGTTATGTTGGCAACAACGTCGGTACCAAGGGCGAGGGACGAAGAGAACCATTTTCCTGCTCGTTGAAACGAGGCGGACCAATAGGCAAAGTTCTCGTCCATCGGTGGTTACCGGAATGTCATCAACAGTAGTAACAGGGTCTTACTGAAAGAGTTGTACACCGAGGTGTTTGCACAAGAAGGGAATTATTACTGCTTATATCATATAGATCATAGAAAGGGTTTAAACAAACCAATGGAAAGGGAAAAGTGTCTATCATATTTAATCAGAACAATGGAAAGAAAAATGTGTTGAAACACATAGTTCAGGGGTATATCCTTCCCAAGGACATGCAGAGCATGATATCCATGACAGGATAGAAAGTAGAAAATCATTTAGGTAAGGGGAGAGGAATTTCATGACATTACCCATACAACGGTGTTTGGATAATTTGATAAAGAAAATTAAGCATTGTGCTTCAAATGTTCTTATTGAAATCGAAGTACCACATACATGCTTCGAGATAGCATGGACATGTTCTTCAAGCAAAGGTCGGACTTTGGATAGGAACAACTTATAGAATAAGTCTTACAATTTCCTCATGGAGGAATGGGTAACCTTGCTAAAGGATACTATAGCAATAGGTCTTCCGGCCAGGTGTGCTAGGCATGACATCACCTTACCGGGTCATATAAAGACCAATGTTATAACTCTCGGAAATATTTGCCAACCATCATATCTGACCGAGATTCAGATCTGATTGGTGTCAGGATACCTGAGACTCAGGATGCCTGAGAAGAAAAGTTGCAACTCAATTTGATGAGATGACAGTGCAAGATTTTCGCGAAATGAACTATGGAAGCGAGTTTTGAAACAAGAGTTCATCAGTAAACCAACGAGAGGATGAGGAGGTGGCTGATGGAATCAGTGACAATTCATCGAGATTAACAAAAGATGGATTTCCACAATTATGTGAACAAGGAGATAACATTAGCTAGATCAAATGACTTAATGATGTATGCTCGAGGAAAAGATACACAGTTAAACATTTGTTGAAATGTGCACCCGAAATATGGGCTAGGTAGCACGATCAATGTTCGAATGATGATTCAATAAGCCATAGACGTAGAATGAAACTATAGACCAATAACTTCAAAGCAATAGGGTTGCTAGAAGATTAGAATTTACACATCACAGACCATTTATCGGTATTTCGGTTAGAAACAACACGGGGACCAAGAAAAGAATGGTGATGTTAATAAGTATCACTTGTATCAAGAATTCTTAAGGGTGGTGAATTTCCCATGACAGTCTTGACATAAAAGATAGCAATACTCCAAGGTAAAACATAACGTAAGTTGGATAGTAAGGATCTCAAGGTACAACACAAGACATGAACAAGTTTGTGTTGAAGGGAAAGCAAGAATGTTGCCGATGATAACACAAATCATCGAGGGGAAAGGATGGTATTTCTCATCACGAATTCAATTGATATCCTGGAGGAACTCAGAATGTTGATGATGATCATGACAAATTCTGTTGAGAGGTTTCATGGAGATGTAATCGGTCGGCGATGACATCAAGTGAAAGGAATGATGAAGCGAAATGATCTTGGGACCATGAGTAGGACACAAACTCGAATTCAAGCTTGTCGTTCAAGGTGGAACGATAAGACGAGGAAATCGACATAAGCTTAGCTCATCATCGAAAGTTGTGCTACGGAATTAAGGACCCGGTAGCACAGTTAAAATTAGCACGATAATGATGTAGCCGATCAGGCTAGGAGTGACGTGATGGAGTATTAAACTTCTCAACAACAAAGTACTGGGAGTGCCGAATCTCAGTGTTGATTCGATTCACAAATCGGTGTTCACGGTTGACGACAACCCAGAACCCGTGGAGTGACTATGATGGGGAAAGGTACTACTTCAACAGAAATTCACAAGATGAAGTGCAATGGGTTGATATCCTCGAGATACCAGGGGGTAATACTCGAAGGTAGAACAAAATAGAGGTTGGGAAGGCGTACTGATCTACAGAAAGCAAGTACTTTGCCTGGTCCGAGAAATAGAATCAAAGGAGAACAATCATGGTCGGAACCACGGTTGCAAAGGATCAATTCACAGATACAAGATGATATTTATCAAGTAAATAGTTATTATTACAAGAAGCTTCCATGATAGGATCTATATCGTGTCCATGGGCATGAACACAAAGTTCAAGGTCGACTCCCACTTCTCTAATGCATAACCTTTCATTCACTTCTCATTTTTGAAGAAGTTGTAATGTTGAAATTTTATCTAGCAAAATACCAGAAGAGTATGACTCGTGAAAGCTTTCGAGGTCACACATATTAAGGAACGCCTAGGTTCAACCCATCGGGGCATCGTGGAAACATATATCACAAACTTCAGGGGTAAATAACTCAAGCTCGATAGTAGAGCATGTGTGACAAAACGAGAGGATACAATTTACTGAAGGCATTATGTATCAAGGAAAGAACTTCTCGAGGTTTTTGTATACGAAAGACACTGTCGGATGATATTCCAACAAAGGATCCGACGGTCCATAGCGGAGCTGATGTGAGTATCGGCACACAACCAGAGGAAGAAACAATGTGAAGGCATTGGATTATAGAAGCAACTTACTAATTCAAAGCTCACATGTAAAGGAATTATAATTTCCAAATCGAACGATCAGAAGCAAATGCTCTGATTAAGGATGGATAAGTTGAGTAAGCTTAGGGGTAAAATCGACAACAATTTGATTGGCCGAGATCCAGCTCATGTTTAAAATGACGTGTGAGCCGGAAAGATAATTTAAAAGGATCAACTGATGATTGCATGCATTCGCACTCATGTTGAATCAGTAGGATCAAAATCACGTTGTCTAAGGATACTAATGAATATTGCTAGACATATGGAAAGCATCCATAATTCAAGCAGACAAGTATTGCAGAGCAATAAGCTACTGAGGAATTTTGGAGGATCGAATAGTATTTCGAAGATAATTGTGAAGCACATGAACAACTGGGGATGAGCAGATACTCGATAAGGGCGAGAAATTATCCGTAGGGGTATTCAGGTGGCAAGGAACTGCAAGGCAGTAGGCACAAAATATTCTCGGAACAATAGAGAGGATTTCAGGGTATCTTGTTATAACAAGATCAACTAGGAATAAAAGTAATAACGGCAAGTGTATGTAATTATCCATAGGGATATTTCGGTGGTAGGGAATTGCAAAAGCAACAGGCTCAAAGTCTCGAGAGAACATCCGAGAGCATCTTCGAAATCCTTCGGTGGACCAAGTAATCATCTGGAGTAAGGGGCTCTCCGGGTGGAAGTAGTTACGAGAACCTAGAGTCGACGTTAGTAAAATCATTTAACCCGAATAGAAGAGAGATCAGAGTCCCAAAGTATAGATCGAGGAATAAAAGATCCTAATACCACCCAATGGCGACGTGGGCCCGTAAGCCGCACAACCATGTTAGTAAAAAAACTTTTTCAATGACTAGACTCGACTTCGGCCAAGGAGTTGGAAAGGGGGATTCCTACAGGCAGTCGGCTCGGATACCAACTTGTGACGCCCCCGATTCAATCATACACTAATCATACACGCAAACGTGTACAATCAAGATCAGGGACTCACGGGAAGATATCACAACACAACTCTAAAAATGAAATTAAGTCATACAAGCATCATAATACAAGCCAGAGGGCTCGAATACAAGTGCTCGATCATAGACGAGTCAGCGGAAGCAACAATATCTGAGTACAGACATAAGTTAAACAAGTTTGCCTTAAGAAGCCTAGCAAAAACTGGGATACATATCGAAAGAGGCGCAGGCCTCCAGCATGGGATCCTCCTAAACTACTTCTGGTCGTCGTCAGCGGCCTGCACGTAGTAGTAGGTACCTCCGGTGTGGTAGGAGTCGTCGTCGACGGTGGCGTCTAGCTCCTGGGCTCCGGCATTTGGTTGCGATAACCAGGTAGAAAGGAAAGGGGGAAAAGAAGGAGAAAGCAACCATGAGTACTCATCCAAAGTACTCGCAAGCAAGGAGCTACACTACATGTGCATGGGTATATGTGTAAAGGGCCATATCGGTGGACTGAACTGCCGAATGCCAGAATAAGAGGGGGATAGCTAATCCTGTCGAAGAATACGCTTCAGGCCACCTCCATCTTGCAGCATGTAGAAGAGAGTAGATAGTAAGTTCACCAAGTAGCATCCCATAGCATAAACCTACCCGGCGATCCCCTCCTCGTCGCCCTGTGTGAGAGCGATCACCGGGTTATATCTGGCACTTGGAAGGGTGTGTTTTATTAAGTATCCGGTTCTAGTTGTCATAAGATCAAGGAACAACTCCAAGTCATCCTGTTACCGAAGATCACGGCTATTCGAATAGATAAACTTCCCTGCAGAGGTGCACCACATTTCCCAACACGCTCGATTCCATTTGGCCGGACACACTTTCCTGGGTCATGCCCGGTCTCGGAAGATCAACACGTCGCAGCCCTACCTAGGAACAACAGAGAGGTCAGCACGCCGGTCTAAAGCCTATGGCGCAGGGGTCTGGGCCCATCGCCCATTGCACACCTGCACGTTGCGTACGCGGCCAGAAGCAGACCTAGCCCCCTTAATACAAGTGCGAGCTTACGGTCCAATGCGGCGCGCGTCGCTCAGTCGCTGACGTCACGAAGGCTTCGACTGATACCACGACGTCGAGTGCCCATAACTTTCCCACGTAGTTGGTTAGTCCGTATAGACCAAATGGCCAGACTCAGATCAAATACCAGGATCTCGTTAAGCGTGTTATTATGAAGTAACCACAGATGTCTACCAGGGCCTGGCCCACCTCTCTCCTAGGTGGTCTCAACCTGCCCTGTCGCTCCGCTACAAAGTAACAGTCGGGGGCCGTCGGGAACCCGGGCCCACCTCTACCGGGATGGAGTTACCTGCCCCTTCAGCCCCCATCTCCGAACAGTATCATAAGTAATGTAACAGTATAAAGTATATAGCATATGTCCGTGATCACCTCCCGAAGTGATCACAGCCCAGTAGTATAGCATGGTAGACGGACAAGAGTGTAGGGCCACTGATGGAACACTAGCATCCTATACTAAGCATTAGGATAGCAGGTAAAGGTATCAACAATTGTAGCAACAATGACAGGCTATGCAGCAGAATACGATTAACCGGAAGCAGTAACATGCTACACTACTCTAATGCAAGGAGTAGAGAGAAGGATAGGCGATATCTGGTGATCAAGGGGGGGGGGGCTTGCCTGGTTGCTCTGGCAAGAAGAAGGGGTCGTCGTCGATGTAGCCGATTACAGGGGTATCGGCAACGGTCTCGGAGCCTACCGGAAAGAAGTAACGGAGGGGGAACACAATAAATAACAGAGCAATCAAATGTAACACAAAGCAAGACGTGGCAATACGTTGTGCTAGGGGTGACGTAACGCAGGGATATGTGATACCAGCGAAGGGGGGAAACATCTGGGAAAGTATCCCCGGTGTTTCGCGTTTTCGGGCAGATGAACCGGAGGGGGGAAGTTGCGTGTTTGATATGCGAGGGATGTGTGGCGGATGAACAGGCTACGTATTCGGATTTGTCTCGTCGTTCTGAGCAACTTTCATGTACAAATTTTTTCCATCTGAGCTACGGTTTATTTTATATTAATTTTCTAAGTTTTTAAATCATTTTCTAGAATTAACGGAATTAATTTAATACTAAAATACATTTCTGACGTCAGCATGACATCAGCACGACGTCAGCAGTCAACCAGTCAGTTGACTGGGTCAAACTGACGCGTGGGTCCTACTGTCATTGACTAAGACTAATTAAACAGGTTAATTAGTTTCATTAGTAATTAGGTCAACCTAACTAAGATTAATTAAGTTAATTAATTCGTTAATTAATTAATATTTTATTATTTATTTATTTATTTATTCTTTTTTAATTCTTTTTTTAATCTCTTTTTTTTATCGTTCTAGGGCTGGGCCCCGTTCGTCGGTGGCTCATCCGAGCCACCAGGGCTACCAGGCGCGGGCTAACCGGGGCTGCGGCGGAGCGGAGCCCGGGGCATGCGGGCGCGAGCGCCGGCGGCCAGGAGCTGCGCGACGGCGACCGGAGTAGCAGATGGCAGCAGCAGCGGGTGGCGGCTGTAGCGAGTGGTGGGGGCAGGGGCGCGGGTCGCCGGTGCCAGAGGGAGCGGGTGCGCACGGCAGGGGCCAGGGGTGGCGGAGCTGCTCGTGGGGAGGCGGAGGGCGGGGAGCAGCAAGCGCGGCGAGCGGCGACGAGCAGTAGGGCATTGGAGGCCTGAGGCGATGGGGAGCAGCAGCAGGGCGGTGCGGAGCGCGGCGATGGGGCAGTAGCCGGAGCGGGCGGGCGGCGTGCACGTGCGAAGGAGGACGCGGTGGCCGCGAGCGCTGGGCGTGAACGAGGCGCCGATGCGGGCGGCAGAGCACGGCGACGGTCGTACATCGCGTGCGGTGAGCGTGGTGAGAGTGAGGCGCAGACAGGCACGGAGCAGGGGAAGAGAGGAGGAGAGGCTGGGCCTCACTTGCGGTGCAGGGGAACGGGGCGGCGAGGCTCGGTGATGCGAGTCGGGGAGGAGGACGAGGAAGGCGTGTGGTCCTGCGAGGGAGGCCGGCGAGGTCCAGGTGGCGGCGCGGGCTCCGGGCAGCGTCCGCGAGGCGACGAGGCGATGGGCTCGGGGCACCGTTTTCCCGAATCCAGATTGGGGGGCAGAGGAGATCATGGGAGGGGGAGTGGACCGAGAGGGGGAGTGGGAAGGGGTCGGTCTAGGGTTCGGGTGTGCGGTGGTTAGACAGCTGCGATGGGCCGGCTGGGTCGCGTGGGTGGCCAGCTGGGCCTGTTGGCCCAGTTGGCCGGGGGTGTCCTTTTCTTTCTATTTTTATTTTGTCTTATCTTTCTCTTTTCTTATTTTTATTTGCTATTTTTGCTTTTTTTAGTTTCCTTTTATTTTAGTTTTAGTAAATTACCAAAGTGGCACCTAAATAGATTTTACAAATTATGCCACTACCACAATAGTTTAATACTTATAACAATTTAGTTTTGAAAATGTTTATTATTTTTAAAGCATTTAAATAATTGTATTTGCTACTGTTTTATTCATTTTAGAGTATTTAAACATTTTATACAAGTGTGGTTTCTCCACCATAATTACCGATGCATTATTTGGCTCACTCCGAACATTTTAGTTTTAATATTTGAAAACTTTTATTGTTTGCTTGATTTTGAATTTGAATTCGAACCGGTTTCGAGCTAACGCGAGATTAGCAAAAGTAATCGAGGTGACGTGGCATCATTAGCAGAGGTTTACTGTAGCTTAAATATCCGGGCGTCACAATTCTCCTCCACTACAAGAAATCTCGTCCCGAGATTTAAGAGGTAGTGGAAGGGGGAAGGTTTGGTAACGAATCTAGCGGGTCTTCTCATTCTGGCTTGCTCTTCTCGAAGAGACCGGTCCAATACATTGTTGTCTTCATTTCTCTGCTTCAGGTCATCATGATGAAGTCGGCATCCTTTCTTCGGGATCTTCATCATATTTACGAATAGGTAACGGGGCAGATCGGCAACGACATAATGCTATAAGGGTAATAATCTGGGATTAACCCATGAATGAGCATATGAGTACCTCTCGAGTTGAACAAATAAAACACATCGAGAGTAAAGTTGGAAGGTACAATAAGAAGTTTCAAGCAGCCAGGCAATCGTTCAATGCCTAGTCAGAAGGTGAAAGGGGTTTCAAGCAACGGAATAATTATTGTGTCCGATGCCAGAATTGATGATCTCATCGGAAGGTGGCTCATGAATTACATACGAGTTCACGCGGGAGGAATAACTTTGGGAACAGGTGGTGTACAGAGAGTCAGGTTTCGATCCTGTGGAACTGTGGGTTATGGGCCCACCATGTGGGGTAAAAGTAGGAAGGGCGGTGACGCCTTGCACGATCATGTAAGTAAGGCATGTCAGAGGGTAGCCTGTCAGTTATGTTGGCAACAACGTCGGTACCAAGGGCGAGGGATGAAGAGAACCATTTTCCTGCTCGTTGAAACGAGGCGGACCAATAGGCAAAGTTCTCGTCCATCGGTGGTTACCGGAATGTCATCAACAGTAGTAACAGGGTCTTACTGAAAGAGTTGTACACCGAGGTGTTTGCACAAGCAGGGAATTATTACTGCTTATATCATATACATCATAGAAAGGGTTTAAACAAACCAATGGAAAGGGAAAAGTGTCTATCATATTTAATCAGAACAATGGAAAGAAAAATGTGTTGAAACACATAGTTCAGGGGTATATCCTTCCCAAGGACAAGCAGAGAATGATATCCATGACAGGATAGAAAGTAGAAAATCATTTAGGTAAGGGGAGAGGAATTTCATGACATTACCCATACAACGGTGTTTGGATAATTTGATAAAGAAAATTAAGCATTGTGCTTCAAATGTTCTTATTGAAATCGAAGTACCACATACATGCTTCGAGATAGCATTGACATGTTCTTCAAGCAAAGGTCGGACTTTGGATAGGAACAACTTATAGAATAAGTCCTACAATTTCCTCATGGAAGAATGGGTAACCTTGCTAAAGGATACTATAGCAATAGGTCTTCCGGCCAGGTGTGCTAGGCATGACATCACCTTACCGGGTCATATAAAGACCAATGTTATAACTCTCGGAAATATTTGCCAACCATCATATCTGACCGAGATTCAGATCTGATTGGTGTTAGGATACCTGAGACTCAGGATGCCTGAGAAGAAAAAGGTGCAACTCAATTTGATGAGATGACACTGCAAGATTTTCGCGAAATGAACTATGGAAGCGAGTTCTGAAACAAGAGTTCATCAGTAAACCAACGAGAGGATGAGGAGGTGGCTGATGGAATCAGCGACAATTCATCGAGATTAACAAAAGATGGATTTCTACAATTATGTGAACAAGGAGATAACATTAGCTAGATCAAATGACTTAATGATGTATGCTCGAGGAAAACATACACAGTTAAACATTTGTTGAAATGTGCACCCGAAATATGGGCTAGGTAGCACGATCAATGTTCGAATGATGATTCAATAAGCCATAGACATAGAATGAAACTATAGACCAATAACTTCAAAGCAATAGGGTTGCTAGAAGATTAGAATTTACACATCACAGACCATTTATCGGTATTCCGGTTAGAAACAACACGGGGACCAAGAAAAGAATGGTGATGTTAATAAGTATCATTTGTATCAAGAATTCTTAAGGGTGGTGAATTTCCCATGATAGTCTTGACATAAAAGATAGCAATACTCCAAGGTAAAACATAACATAAGTTGGATAGTAAGGATCTCAAGGTACAACACAAGACATGAACAAGTTTGTGTTGAAGGGAAAGCAAGAATGTTGCCGATGATAACACAAATCATCGAGGGGCAAGGATGGTATTTCTCATCACGAATTCAATTGATATCCTGGAGGAACTCAGAATGTTGATGATGATCATGACAAATTCTGTCGAGAGGTTTCATGGAGATGTAATCGGTCGGCGATGACATCAAGTGAAAGGAATGATGAAGCGAAATGGTCTTGGGACTATGAGTAGGACACAAACTCGAATTCAAGCTTGTCGTTCAAGGTGGAACGATAAGACGAGGAAATCGACATAAGCTTAGCTCATCATCGAAAGTTGTGCTACGGAATTAAGGACCCGGTAGCACAGTTAAAATTAGCACGATAATGATGTAGCCGATCAGGCTAGGAGTGACGTGATGGAGTATTAAACTTCTCAACAACAAAGTACTGGGAGTGCCGAATCTCAGTGTTGATTCGATTCACAAATCGGTGTTCACGGTTGACGATAACCCCAGAACCCGTGGAGTGACTATGATGGGGTAAGGTACTACTTCAACAGAAATTCACAAGATGAAGTGCAATGGGTTGATATCCTCGAGATACCAGGGGGTAATACTCGAAGGTAGAACAAAATAGAGGTTGGGAAGGCGTACTGATCTACAGAAAGCAAGTACTTTACCTGGTCCGAGAAATAGAGTCAAAGGAGAACAAACATGGTCGGAACCAAGGTTGCAAAGGATCAATTCACAGATACCAGATGATATTTATTAAGTAAATAGTTATTATTACAACAAGCTTCCATGATAGGATCTATATCGTGTCCATGGGCATGAACACAAAGTTCAAGGTCGACTCCCACTTCTCTAATGCATAACCTTTCATTCACTTCTCATTTTCGAAGAAGTTGTAATGTTGAAATTTTATCTAGCAAAATACCAGAAGAGTATGACTCGTGAAAGCTTTCGAGGTCACACATATTAAGGAACGCCTAGGTTCAACCCATCGGGGCATCGTGGAAACATATATCACAAACTTCAGGGGTAAATAACTCAAGCTCGATAGTAGAGCATGTGTGACAAAACAAGAGGATACAATTTACTGAAGGCATTATGTATCAAGGAAAGAACTTCTCGAGGTTTTTGTATACGAAAGACACTGTCGAATGATATTCCAACAAAGGATCCGATGGTCCATAGCGGAGCTGATGTGAGTATCGGCACACAACCAGAGGAAGAAACAATGTGAAGGCATTGGATTATAGAAGCAACTTACTAATTCAAAGCTCACATGTAAAGGAATTATAATTTCCAAATCGAACGATCAGAAGCAAATGCTCTGATTAAGGATGGATAAGTTGAGTAAGCTTAGGGGTAAAATCGACAACAATTTGATTGGCCGAGGTCCAGCTCATGTTTAAAATGACGTCTAAGCCGGAAAGATAATTTAAAAGGATCAACTGATGATTGCATGCATTCGCACTCATGTTGAATCAGTAGGATCAAAATCACGTTGTCTAAGGATACTAACGAATATTGCCAGACATATGGAAAGCATCCATAATTCAAGCAGACAAGTATTGCAGAGCAATAAGCTACTGAGGAATTTTGGAGGATCGAATAGTATTTCGAAGACAATTGTGAAGCACATGAACAACTGGGGATGAGCGGATACTCGATAAGGGCGAGAAATTATCCGTAGGGGTATTCAGGTGGCAAGGAACTGCAAGGCAGTAGGCACAAAATATTCTCGGAACAATAGAGAGGATTTCAGGGTATCTTGTTATAACAAGATCAACTGGGAATAAAAGTAATAACGGCAAGTGTATGTAATTATCCATAGGGATATTTCGGTGGTAGGGAATTGCAAAAGCAACAGGCTCAAAGTCTCGAGAGAACATCGGAGAGCATCTTCAAAATCCTTCGGTGGACCAAGTAATCATCTGGAGTAAGGGGCTCTTCGGGTGGAAGTAGTTACGAGAACCTAGAGTCGACGTTAGTAAAATCATTTAACCCGAATAGAAGAGAGATCAGAGTCCCGGAGTATAGATCGAGGAATGAAAGATCCTAATACCACCCAATGGCGACGTGGGCCCGTAAGCCGCACAACCACGTTAGTAAAAAAACTTTTTCAATGACTAGACTCGACTTCGGCCAAGCAGTTGGAAAGGGGGATTCCTACAGGCAGTCGGCTCGGATACCAACTTGTGACGCCCCCGATTCAATCATACACTAATCATACACGCAAACGTGTACGATCAAGATCAGGGACTCACGGGAAGATATCACAACACAACTCTAAAAATAAAATTAAGTCATACAAGCATCATATTACAAGCCAGGGGCCACAAGGGCTCGAATACAATTGCTCGATCATAGACGAGTCAGCGGAAGCAACAATATCTGAGTACAGACATAAGTTAAACAAGTTTGCCTTAAGAAGCCTAGCACAAACTGGGATACAGGTCGAAAGAGGCGCAGGCCTCCAGCATGGGATCCTCCTAAACTACTTCTGGTCGTCGTCAGCGGCCTGCACGTAGTAGTAGGTACCTCCGGTGTGGTAGGAGTCGTCGTCGACGGTGGCGTCTAGCTCCTGGGCTCCGGCATTTGGTTGCGACAACCAGGTAAAAAGGAAAGGGGGAAAAGAAGGAGAAAGCAACCGTGAGTACTCATCCAAAGTACTCGCAAGCAAGGAGCTACACTACATATGCATGGGTATATGTGTAAAGGGCCATATCGGTGGACTGAACTGCCGAATGCCAGAATAAGAGGGGGATAGCTAATCCTGTCGAAGAATACGCTTCAGGCCACCTCCATCTTGCAGCATGTAGAAGAGAGTAGATAGTAAGTTCACCAAGTAGCATCGCATAGCATAAACCTACCCGGCGATCCCCTCCTCGTCGCCCTGTGTGAGAGCGATCACCGGGTTATATCTGGCACTTGGAAGGGTGTGTTTTATTAAGTATCTGGTTCTAGTTGTCATAAGATCAATGTACAACTCCAAGTCATCCTGTTACCGAAGATCACGGCTATTCGAATAGATAAACTTCCCTGCAGGGGTGCACCACATTTCCCAACACGCTCGATCCCATTTGGCCCGACACACTTTCCTGGGTCATGCCCAGCCTCGGAAGATCAACACGTCGCAGCCCTACCTAGGCACAACAGAGAGGTCAGCACGCCGGTCTAAATCCTATGGTGCAGGGGTCTGGGCCCATCGCCCATTGCACACCTGCACGTTGCGTACGCGGCCGGAAGCAGACCTAGCCCCCTTAATACAAGTGCGAGCTTACGGTCCAATGCGGCGCACGCCGCTCAGTCGCTGACGTCACGAACGCTTCGACTGATACCACGACGTCGAGTGCCCATAACTTTCCCACGTAGTTGGTTAGTGCGTATAGACCAAATGGCCAGACTCAGATCAAATACCAAGATCTCGTTAAGCGTGTTATTATGAAGTAACCACGGATGCCGACCAGGGCCAGGCCCACCTCTCTCCTAGGTGGTCTCAACCTGCCCTGTCGCTCCGCCACAAAGTAACAGTCGGGTGCCGTCGGGAACCCAGGCCCACCTCTACCGGGATGGAGCTACCTGCCCCTTCAGCCCCCATCTCCGAACAGTATCATAAGTAATGTAACAGTATAAAGTATATAGCATATGTCCGTGATCACCTCCCGAAGTGATCACAGCCCAGTAGTATAGCATGGCAGACGGACAAGAGTGTAGGGCCACTGATGGAACACTAGCATCCTATACTAAGCATTAGGATAGCAGGTAAAGGTATCAACAATTGTAGCAACAATGACAGGCTATGCAGCAGAATACGATTAACCAGAAGCAGTAACATGCTACACTACTCTAATGCAAGCAGTAGAGAGAAGGATAGGCGATATCTGGTGATCAAGGGGGGGGGCTTGCCTGGTTGCTCTGGCAAGAAGAAGGGGTCGTCGTCGATGTAGCCGATTACAGGGGTATCGGCAACGGTCTCGGAGCCTACCGGAAAGAAGTAACGGAGGGGGAACACAATAAATAACAGAGCAATCAAATGTAACACAAAGCAAGACATGGCAATCTGTTGTGCTAGGGGTGACGTAAGGCAGGGATATGTGATACCAGCGAAGGGGGGAAACATCTGGGAAAGTATCCCCGGTGTTTCGCGTTTTCGGGCAGATGAACCAGAGGGGGAAAGTTGCATGTTTGATATGCGAGGGATGTGTGGCGGATGAACAGGCTACGTATTCGGATTTGTCTCGTCGTTCTGAGCAACTTTCATGTACAAAGTTTTTCCATCCGAGCTACGGTTTATTTTATATTAATTTTCTAATTTTTAAAATCATTTTCTAGAATTAACGGAATTAATTTAATACTAAAATACATTTCTGACGTCAGCATGACATCAGTACGACGTCAGCAGTCAACCAGTCAGTTGACTGGGTCAAACTGACGCGTGGGTCCTACTGTCATTGACAAAGACTAATTAAACAGGTTAATTAGTTTCATTAGTAATTAGGTCAACCTAACTAAGATTAATTAAGTTAATTGATTCATTAATTAATTAATATTTTCTTATTTATTTATTTATTATTTTTTCAATTCTTTTTTTTAATCTCTCTTTTTTATCGTTCTAGGGCTGGGCCTCGTTCGTCGGTGGCTCATCCGAGCCACCAGGGCTACCAGGCGCGGGCTAACCGGGGCTGCGGCGGAGCGGAGCCCGGGGCATGCAGGCGCGAGCGCCGGCGGCCAGGAGCCGCGTGATGGCGACCGGAGCAGCAGATGGTAGCAGCAGCGGGTGGTGGCTCTAGCGAGTGGTGGGGGCAGGGGCGCGGGTCGCCGGAGCCAGAGGGAGCGGGTGCGCACGGTGGGGCCAGGGGTGGCGGAGCTGCGCGTGGGGAGGCGGTAGAGCGGGGAGCAGCAAGCGCGACGAGCGGCGACGAGCAATAGGGCGCTGGGGGCCCGGGGTGACGGGGAGCAGCAGTAGGGCGGTGCGGAGCGCAGCGATGGGGCAGTAGCCGGAGCGGGCAGGCGACGTGCACGTGCGGAGGAGGGCGCGGTGACCGCGAGTGCTCGGCGTGAACGAGGCGCCGATGCGGGCGGCAGAGCACGGCGACGGTCGTGCAACGCGTGCGGTGAGAGTGAGGCGCAGACGGGCACGGAGCAGGGGAAGAGAGGAGGAGAGGCTGGGCCTCACTTGCGGTGCAGGGGAACGGGGCGGCGAGGCTCGGTGATGCGAGTCGGGGAGGAGGACGAGGAAGGCGTGCGGTCCGGTGGGGGAGGCCGGCGAGGTCCAGGCGGCGGCGCGGGCTCCGGGCAGCGTCTGCGAGGCGACGACGCGATGGGGTCGGGGCACCGTTTTCCCCGATCCAGATCGGGGGGCAGAGGAGATCGTGGGAGGGGGAGTGGACCGAGAGGGGGGAGTGGGGAAGGGGTCGGTCTAGGGTTCGGGTGTGCGGTGGTTATCCAGCCGCGATGGGTCAGCTGGGTCGCGTTGGTGGGCAGCTGGGCCTGTTGGCCCAGTTGGCCGGGGGATGTCCTTTTCTTTCTATTTTTATTTTGTTTTGTCTTTCTCTTTTTTTATTTTTATTTGCTATTTTTGCTTTCTTTTAGTTTCCTTTTATTTTAGTTTTAGTAAATTACCAAAGTGGCACCTAAATAGATTTTACAAATTATGCCACTGCCACAATAGTTTAATACTTATAACAATTTAGTTTTGAAATTTTTTATTATTTTTAAAGCATTTAAATAATTGTATTTGCTACTGTTTTATTCATTTTAGAGTATTAACATTTTATAAAAGTGTGGTTTCTCCACCATAATTACCGATGCATTATTTGGCTCACTCCGAACATTTTAGTTTTAATATTTGAAAACTTTTATTGTTTGCTTGATTTTGAATTTGAATTCGAACCGGTTTCGAACTAACGCGAGATTATCAACAGTAATCGAGGTGACGTGGCATCATTAGTAGAGGTTTACTATAGCTTAAATATCCGGGCGTCACAGCCCACCTCCACGCAGCGACGAGGCGCCCAGCGCCTTTGACCTTCCTCGTGAAGTACCTGTCTTCGTACACCTCACCAGCATGACGACGCGCCCGCCCCCAAAGCTCTGTCGCCTCCTTTTTCCAAGCGACATCACGGGCTTCACAGGCCGCCTGGTACCTGGCTTCCTCCTCCGTGATCTCCTTCTTGAACGCCACTTGCCTGGCTTTCTCAGCCAGCGGCAGCGACTTCCACAGACAAAGATTGTACTAGCCCCAAAACTAATGCAAAGTTGGGGGGTCCGGCGCAACCTCGTCCGGCGGCGCGTAGGGGTCCTCGTCGCTGCTATTCAAGCGAGCGTCCTCGCGGGGCGGCGACTCCTCGTCGGCGCGTGGGTAGACTGGCGGCGCCATGGCGGAGATTTGACAGAGAGAGAGAGAGGGCGAGCGAGGGGAGGATGTAGATGAGAATGCAGGCGGGACGACATGAGCAAGGTGGTATTATTGGCGGCCGGAATCTAGGTCGACGGGAATGGTACACACGCCGGTCGCCAGAATTTACGAGTACTGTAGTTTGAATTACACACGATTCCCGCAGCAAAATCCTGTGTGAACACAATAGCTGACGGTTTCCAATACAGAACCGTGTCTGATTAATGATCCCCGCCACTCACCTACCAAACCTCGAGCACGAGATAGAGTGCCAATCGTGTGGGGGCCGGTTGTCTTGCCAGATCTTTACATTTTCTTTTTTGAACACCAGATATTTACATCATCTGATGATTTTTTAACTCGCACCCAAGTACACAAAAATATGATTCTTCAAACCGTTATGGTTAGCCATTGCATGTATATGTAGTCCAAATTTGAATTACGGTCATTAAATGGCTAGAAAATTACTTAAATGTCTTTAAAAGGTCAAATGAACCCTGAAAATTTCCAATTTTCACATGACAATTGTATTAGTGCACGTTAAACGTAGAAAAAATTTGAAGGTCGTAAGAGGAACCTATCTCCTGTTCGTCATCAAACATGCATTGTTCCCTCTCGGAACCACGAACCTTCTAGTGAGTTGCGCCGGTTTGTGAGGGGGATGTGTCCAAACTTTCGTCAAACAGGCCAATTTTTTACCATATCATCTTGGTGGCATGACATTACATCAAGCAAGGTTTCATGTTTTCTGACCATTTTTTAATTTTTTTGGTATTAAAATGCCATGGCACTCCATGCATGTGCCCATGCCGTGAGACCAATATGTTTGAAAATTCCTTCTATTTTACTACACATGGAATTAACTCGTACACAAGTACACAAATATGATTTTTCAAACCGTTATGGTTTGCCGTTGCATGTAGATGTACTTCAAATTTGAATTACGGCCATTAAATGGCTAGAAAATCACTTAAATGTCTTTAAAAGGTCAAATAACCGCCAGAATTTTACAAATTTTCACAGTATAGTTGTAGTAGTGCACGTTAAACGTAGAAAAATTTGAAGGTTGTAAGAGGAAGCTATCTCGTGTTCGTTATCAAACATTCATTATTCCCTCTCGGAACCACGAGCCTTCTAGTGAGTTGCTCTAGTTTGTGAGGGGTGTGTGTCCAAACTTTCGTCAAACATGCCAATTTTTTTACCACATCATCTTGGTGGCATGACATTACGTCAAGCAAGGTTTCATGTTTTTCTGATCATTTCTTAATTTTTTGGAATTAAAATGCCATGGCACTCCGTGCATACATATGCATGTGTCCATGTCGTGAGACCAATATGTTTGAAAATTCCTTCTAATTTACTACACATGGAATTAACTCGCACACAAGTACACAAATATGATTTTTCAAACCGTTATGGTTAGCCGTTGCATGTAGATGTAGTTCAATTTTGAATTACGGTCATTAAATGGCTAGAAAATCAATTAAATGTCTTTAAAAGGTCAAATGACCCATAGAATTTTCCTAATTTTCACATTACATTTGTAGTAGTGCACGTTAAACGTAGAAAAAATTTGAAGTCCGTAAGAGGAAGCTATCTCCCGTTCGTCATCAAACATGCATTGTTCCCTCTCGGAACCACGAGCCTTCTAGTGAGTTGCTCCGGTTCGTGAGGGGTGTGTGTCCAAATTTTCGTCAAACATGCCCATTTTTTTACCACATCATCTTGGTGGCATGACATTGCATCAAGCAAGGTTTCATGTGTTTTTGATATTTTTTTAATTTTTTGGAATTAAAATGCCATGTCACTCCATGCATACATATGCATGTGTCCATGTCGTGAGACAAGTATGTTTGAAAATTCCTTCTAATTTACAACACATGGAATTAACTCGCACACAACTACACAAACATGACTTTTCAAACCGTTGTGGTTAGGCCTTGCATGTAGATGTAGTTCAAATTTGAATTACGGTCATTAAATGGCTAGAAAATCACTTAAATGTCTTTAAAAGGTCAAATGACCCCTAGAATTTTCCAAATTTTCACATTACAGTTGTAGTAGTGCACGTTAAACGTAGAAAAAATTTGAAGGCCGTAAGAGGAAGCCTTCTACTGAGTTGCTCCGGTTTGTGAGGGGTGTGTGTCCAAACTTTCGTCAAACATGACAATTTTTACCACATCATCTTGGTGGCATGACATTACATCAACCAAGGTTTCATGTGTTTCTGATTTTTTTATTTTTCGGAATTAAAATGCCATGGCACTCCATGCATACATATGCATGTGTCCATGTCATGAGGCAACTATGTTTGAAAATTCCTTCTAATTTACTGCACATGGAATTAACTCGCACACAAGTACACAAATATGATTTTTCAAACCGTTATGGTTAGCTGTTGCATGTAGATGTTGTTCAAATTTGAATTACGGTCATTAAATGGCTAGAAAATCACTTAAATGTCTTCAAAAGGTCAAATGACCCCTAAAAATTTCCAATTTTTCACATGGTAGTTGTATTAGTGCACGTTACACGTAGAAAAAATTGAAGGTTGTAAGAGGAAGCTATCTCCCGTTCGTCATTAAACATGCATTGTTCCCTCTCGGAACCATGAGCCTTCTAGTGAGTTGCTCCGGTTTGTGAGGGGTGTGTGTCCAAACTTTCGTCACACATGGCAAAAAATTTACTACATCATCTTGGTGGCATGACATTACATCAACCAAGGTTTGATGTGTTTCTGGTATTTTTTAATTTTTTGGAATTTAAATGCCACTCCATGCTTAATAGTGTCATAGCTGTTAGACCAATATGTTTGAAAATTCCTTCCAGTTTACTGCACATGGAATTAAATCGCACACAAGTACACAAAATATGACTTTTCAAACCGTTATGGTTAGCATTAAATGGCTAGAAAATCACTTAAATGTCTTAAAAAGTCAAATGGCCCCTGAAATTTTCCAAATTTGACATGACAGTTGTATTAGTACTACAAAATTTCTCTTACATTTAAAACACCATCCGTTGCCACTTTACTCCAAATTTGTCTTTCACAGCTAATAAAAAATATCTACAACATCACACACAGTTGTTTTCTAGGAACCGTTTGCGATGAAGATATCCGGGTCTATTTAAGTCTCCCTCCTTAAGCTTCGCCGGCTTGTCTGCTCCAGTGCCCGCAACCCCCGAATCCACAAATCCCGATCCCCATTCCCGCACCCACTTCTTACAAAGATGACGCCATGGAAATGCTTCATGAAGGCCCGTACGATGGCCGCGTCCCCCCCCCCGAGCGTCGCCGCCTGCGTCGAGAGTGCCGCCGCATCCGCATTGAGTGTGGCCGCTTCCGCCGAGAGGGCGTCTGCGGCAGCCAATAGGGCAGCTGCAGCAGCCGACACGGCTGTAGCTGCTGCTGCGATGGCGGCTGCAAACGCTGAGAGCGCTCGAGCTGCCGTCCGTGCCTCCGATGTCGCCCTGGCCCGGGTCGAGGCCATCCACGCCAAGATCGATGATGCACACGCCAAGATATTCCAGGCCACCTCGGTCTCCAGCATGCAACCCATGTTCGAAAAGGCAGTGGTGGCCATGGAGCACCTGCTTCCTCATGAGGTCGCCGAGCGGGAGCTGGAGATGCAAGAGGTGGCGGAGATCGAGGAGTGCCGGGAGGAGGAGTTGCGCGTGGCCGAGGTCGAGGTAGAGAAGTGTCTGTGCGTCAAGGAATCGGCGGTGGAGTACCAACGCGAGCTCTTGCGCAGCCACTACTACGAGTACTACAACCTTGAGGGCGGTGCCGAGGACGAGGACGAGGACGTGGTCAACTTCAGCAGGGAGGACGTGGAGTCCACCAACGACGGCATGTCGCCAGGACAAGTCATCGACATCTCCTCTCACATCGGCGATGCATAGGCCGGCACGACGGCGGATTTGTTAAAATTATGCGTACTTAGGCTTTGTTTTTAATACTGGTCTTTTGTTAGAGCAACGTTTAGGTCAACTGGCTCTGTTTAATTACTAAAATTGCTCGATTCAGTAAGTGTGGTCTGTCTGCTGTACGCTCTTTTGTGTGCCCAAATTAGCTAGCGATGTTAAATTATGCAATGACGTATCCGGGGAAATTTCCACCAAAATTTGAATTATCAAACTCATCCCATGCGCGTAAAGTAGAAGAATCGTTTGCGATGCACGCAATCGTTCAAAGTGAATGGTCCGGCGGCACCGCGCGCAAAGTTTCCGTCCACACTTCCAAAATTTTGGCCTACCGTCAAAATATCTACCCCCGCCCCTCCCCCCTTCCCCACCCCCTTTTCTCCCCGATGCACGCAAAGTTTCCTCCTTCCTTCCTTCCTTCCTAAGATATAGCCGCTTCCTCGCTCTCGCAGTCTCGCATCCTACCGCCGGGGTCGCCATGGTCTTCTTCAAAGACCTCTCCAGCGGTTCCTCCTCCGGCGATGACTCCTTCACCACCCGGGTATGCCTCTCTTCTCTCTCGGGCTATGACTTGGAATGAAGGATTTTTACCCGGCGGTCGATTTGAGTCATTTCTTCCTCTTGTAGCTCCCTAGGACCATCAGTGGCAACGAATGGAGCAGGGTGGCTCAAGATCTATCTGCTCGTTGTCACCATCAATCTCCATGCGTGAAGCTAGTTGCGTTTGAATCTGTGGACAGTGGGAGGAAGTTTCTGGCAAGTGCAGAGAAGGTTAGACCCTCTTCCGTTGTTACAAATCATTTGTTAGATGTGATTCAGACACTGTCACGGTCCCAACCCATTCATACCACACCTTCAACCAAACGCATCCTAAGACAGTGTCACAGTTTGTACCTAGTATCTAAAATTTTGCCATCTCATCAGTGGTGCCATTAGAAAATTGTTTGGCACCGCTTCAGCAGTTTGTGCAGCCAACTTTGGTCCACACATCCGAGCATCCAAGCAGTAAAATACTAAATCTTTATGGCACAAAGGAACTGGGCATCGGAGCAACTAGGTGCTCCAGAGTCCGGGTCCCTGATTTTTTCCGCTGCATCGGCTCGCTAGTGCAGGGCACCGGTGCGAGATGTAGCAACAGTTGTCTTTACACCAGTTTTGGCATACATAGTGGACGACCTTAGTGCTATTAGTTCTATGTTACTAAATTTGTGCATGTACACACCTGTTAGTATCAATTTGTTGTCATCCAAACACTGTCGCTATGCTGTTGCAGTTATATTTACCTTCTTCATAAAATGTTCAATTTGTTATTTATTGTACATGAGTAAGAACTTGTAGTGTTGTTGTAGTTAATTATAGCTTCTGATGTTCCAGAATTTGGTTGTTGTCTCAGTAGTAATTAATTCATTTGCACATTGATCTTTTTGAGAAGATATGTCATAATTAACATGTTTCTTCAGTTTTTCAAAATAAGCGTTGGTGATTTTCTATGTTGCTATAAACCCATTTACCCTACAATTGTTACTGATCTAGTTTTAAATATTATAGGATGAACAGAAGTGTTCTTACTTCGAGTGGGTTGATCAAGAGTGGCCACAGTCTTTGAAGATGTGCCTAGCGAAGCTCCGGAGCATGTATGAGGAAGAGAACAGAGAAAGTGTTGTCAACGCTGAAAAATATTTGAAGATGCGGGATAAAAAGAGGAAGCTGGAGAATGAGCTCAGATTTTTTAAATCAGACTTTGCTAAGATGGTGTTGGCGGAGGAGGAGGCACTTTCCCAGTTGGCCAGTGCAAAACAGGTTCTTACTGAACTGAAAGCAGAGGTGGATAAGACGAGCCTAGATGACCTTGATTAGGGAAATGAATATATTGTTCTTATGAAGTTGAACTAGCTATATGTTGTATTGTGATGTTTTCATGTAGCTATCGTACTGTGATGTTATAATATATTTATGTGCCTGATATGAAATTGGCAAATAGCTGTTCGATATGAGATATGAATTTGCGTAATACTATAATTATTAATTGTAAACCAATAAACCTGCTAAATGTGTCATGGAACTTTGCAAACGGTTCTAGCAGTAAAAGCGCTTGTGATGGATAGCCCAATGCCACACAGTTTTCTTCATCAAATCGTGTGTGATGTAGTTGATAAAAGCAAACAGTTAACCAAGGCAGAGCGTTCGTGATAGTTACACCTTTTACACACGAGCCTACACATAAAACTATGTGGGATGTACATACGAACAAAAATGTTTTCCCTCGATTGACTGAGTAGGATGTACATAAGAACAGAAACGTATTCCTTGGATTGACTGTGTGTGATATACATACCTACAAAAATGTTTTTCTAGGATTCACCGTGTGGGATGTACATACCTACGGAAAGATTGGGTTTCGATGCCTCGCCCGATCGCACACGAGCTCATTTGGTGTCCAAGGAGGGCCTATCCCCGACGATTTCTGGGTCATGTGGGAAGGACCCCCCTATTGCTCACACGCACTTGGCGACGGTTCCAAATGCCGTCACGCAAAGGGGTTAAAAACCGTTTGTATAGCACCCACGCATACCAGTGAGATATGAGACCCCGGGAGATAGAGTTTGTGTTTATGTGCGAGAAAGAGATATTTAAGAGGCAGAGCCGTAGCTTCCCATACCTAAGGAGTGCAAGACATCTCTGTGTGAGAGGGGGTGTGCGAGTGGCACACAGGGGAATAGTATAGAGAAATGAGACACCGGGAGACGAAGTTTGTGTTTGTGTGAGAGAAAGAGATTTCACATGGAGAATCATAGTTAGAGACACACAACAGGCAGCGAGATATACTTAGAGAGATATAGAGTGATGAAGGTCGAGGGAGAGAGGTACCGTCAGTATGTTACAAAGATAAAAGATCATTGTCGACATACAGGTAGCACGAGAGATACCCGAGAGACGATGAACGCATATAGGTCTAGAGAGATACTCCTATATAAGCATGAGTGATAGCTATATGATACGAATATCTGGATTAAAGGGGATTCAAATATTTAAACTAGAGATCACAACATCGATAATATCATAACGAAAATTGGTGTATCAAACATGCATATTCATTTGAATTTGGGGACACGTGTAATGTTGTATAGTTTATCAATATTAGTGATCCATAGATTCTTTAATTAGAGACAATGCATGGTTTATATGCAATTAATGTCTAAACGGGATTACACTATATGTTGTGTGTGTGAAACACAATATACATGTTTGAGAAGTAAAAAAACGCATGAAACACACATTAATTAGAGACAGTTAGCGAGGAATACATACATTGGATTTCAACATAAAGTGGTTTCAAATATTTGAAAATCCAAATTAAGATGGATCCAACCTTATGAATCTGAGATCATGCCATTTGTAAACCATATTTATGTATAAAGGGTGTTGTGCTTTTGAAAGTATATATAGAAAATGATGTGTATAGAATTTTATTCCAATCGAAAATGGATCCTGCCCGACCAAAAATAGAATACAAACCAAATTTGAATTGAGTTGGCATGGTAAACGTGCACTCTTGCTCAAATTTGAACGAAGCGGGGAAAGTCGCAGTAACCGCCCGAAACCAAAATCTGCGAGATGGAAATTACTGCCCATCCCTCACACGCAAAGCCAATCGGCTCTATTTATATAGGTTTCGATAGGGGTAGGTTTCTAATTTCACTCAAACATGACATAACCGCCTCTCAACCGGATTCATACACGGTGGGTGCCAAAACACAGTGTCTTCTCGGCCGAAATAGACTCCCTCCCTGATTCATACGTGGTGGGCGCCAAAACAAACTCTCGTCGGCAAATATTCGATGTATGCGAGATTACCGTCCTATCCCCAACCGGCAAATATTCGGTGTATGCGAGATTACCGGCAGGCTGAACCAGGGCGGGTCTCGCACGCTGAGCCATTTCGACGATGTCGGTGCAGATGTCCGGCTCAGGGCCCGGTTCGCCAATCTTGCCAATGAAAACGTGAATGCCGCCGAAGGGGACCCGGTACCCGTACTCAATTGAGCCGGCCTCGGGGCCCCAGCCTGCGTCATCGATATAGAGCTTGTCGCGACGACTCTTGGTCATCCGGCCCACAGCGTATCCCTTGAGCCCTTCGAAGCTGCCTTCTAAGAACTTGAAACCATCATGCGATAGCCCCACGGTGGGCGCCAACTGTCGTGGTTTTGTCACGGCTGATGTCCTAGAGAGAGGACTTAGTCGTGGAGCCATCGCGATGGGTTAGCTTAAAGGGGTTAAAGCAGACAAAGGACGCAGGGAGTTTATATTGGTTCGGCCCCTTGCGGTGAAGGTAAAGGCCTAATCCAGTTGATGTGGAATTGCCAGGGTTTCGATGACCAGGGAGCGAATCCGCTATGCCTGGCTCTCGAGTTGTTGTTTTCTGTTCCTAAACCGCCGCGGGTCGTCCCTTTATATACACAGGTTGACGCCCGGCGGTTTACAGAATCACGTGGCCGACTCATCAACGTATCCGTCTCGGTTTTACCTTTTCTTATCTTACAATACAAGTTACATATCATATGGCGGTTTATGTCTACAGGCCCTAATCCGCCTTTGGGCCCTGGGCCTCCTTGCTAGATCTCCTCCGTAAAGCGCCATACTCCTTGTCTTCATGGGCTTCAACATAAATAACTCATTATGGGTATAACCCGGCCCCTCCTGGCTGGTTTATACTCAGTAGTAATATCCCCAACATTAGGCCCCAGATTGATTTAAACCTGTTCATGTCAATCTTCAACACTTAGGAAAATTCCCCTTTTAGCGCCTTCGCGTATCCTTGTAATCCGCCATGAGGTCATCCTCCAAGATTGTAATAAACCGCCATGACGTCACTTGTTATTTAAAAATTGTATATCTCACCTTCATTAATGAGCCTCCGACAATCGAGGCAACAGCTCTGTCACATATCCCACTTTTGGGCTCCTCGATTTTCGTGCCTGTCACTTATCCCTTCGCCTTATAATAAGACCGGGGGGTCCTTTTCATCCCCCCCCCCCGTGCCTCCTCGCTTCCTCTTCTTCCTTGCGCTGACCTGACCCTCACGCGCGGCCGTCGTCGTCAAGCTCCGCCCTCGACCTCATCTCCGGCCGCTGCATCAACTTGGATGTACCAGAGAAACGCGGCGCGCCTTCGCTGTTCCATCGGCAACAGTAAGTTTCCCCTTTCCTTGCTCTAGATCCGCCATTAGGGTTTCGGCGTTCATCGAAATTCGAAGTTGTTCTTCTTTGTTCATCTCCGTAGTGTAAATGACGACCTCAGATCTGACATTTTCTTACGCAGTCGCAGTCATAATCCCCTTTTTCATCCTTAGAACATCTTCGTCGTATAGAAAAAACTCATCTGGACCTGATGAACTACTTAAACACCTGTATTTCGAGTCTGAATATATTTTGATTTACTGATACGCTGCAGATCTGAAATTACCATATCAATTTGTGAAACTTGTTTTTCCCTTACTTAGACATTTTAGATCTGTACCTTCCATGCCAAGGTAGGCGGTTTAACTTGTTTAGAAAATGATAATCCGACAGGTACCATTAGTCCCCTCTTAAACCGTCGATTGCTTTATCTTTGTAATCCCTCCAATTTCAGACTCCGGTTTAACAATGTGCATCCACATCTGTCTTCTCCTTCTGATCTTGCATCGCTTTATACTTGTCAGTTATAAATCATAAACCGGCATTCAATCTTTCTTTCAGCTTTTCCTTGAAATGGCCAAGCAATTTTACTCCTACAATTGGGTTCCATCCCGGGTTACCGAGGAACAATTGAACAACTTAGTCAACATGGGCGCTTTAGCAAAAAAGGAGGCCATCCACTGGAGGGTCCCTAGCCCGGAAAATCCTCCTGAGCCTTAAAACGGAGAAGTGATTATGTTCGTTGATCATTTGGGTCGAGGGTTTAGCCCTCCCGGATCAAAACAATTCCGAGATGTGCTTGCTAGCTTCCAACTCCATCCTCAAGACATTGGACCAAACTCTGTGTCCAATATTTGCAATTTCCAAGTATTTTGCGAGGCTTATCTTCAAGAGGAGCCCACAGTTGAACTGTTTAGGGATTTCTTCCACTTGAACCGTCGTACAGAATTTACAGATGGACCCAATACTGAACTTGGCGGGATGGCAATTCAGAAGAGGAAAGATGTCAACTTCCCTCACGCCAAGCATCACAGTCACCCAAGGACTAGAATCAGACTTGGTTTTACTGCCGAGATACGTCTCCAACTGACGAAAATCCTCTGCCGGGTTACTGTCCTCACCGGCTTAGCAATACACATCCATTTCCCCAACGTCTTAACGCCAAGGAACGATCCAAGTATGCACCATAGCTTTCAAAGCTTCGGGCCTTCGTTGCGAACGGTTTAACAGGCGTCGGTTTTGTTCGTTGCTGGATCTCCTGGAGCATTCTGCCTTTAAGCCGACGCCCCGGTTTAATGTGTGAGTACACAGGGGATTTGAAAGATCCTCAACGACATATTGACATTCAGCTAACAGAAGATGAAGTTACTGAAGCTGTTAAGAAGATATTGGATGAATCTGTGGCTGTCTGCAGCAAAACAGGGTTGAACCCCTTCTGTACTTCCAATAAACCGCCAGCTGTAAGAATCATATAACTCCTGCTTTAACCCGGTCCTTTTAAATATTCCCTCAAAATTTTGTCAATCTTTGACAAGACGATGATCCGTTCTGGAAAAAGAAGTCGCAGGATAAACCGGCGAAGACACCTCGTGTCAAGACTAAGGCCACCAAGAGGCCTGCCAAAAAGAAAAACGCTGAACCGTCTGAACCAAACGTTGATGATGATCTGGATAATCCGGATTCAGAGGTAGAACTTGACTCTCTTGGTTCGTTTTTCATACACCTCATTGACAATGACTATTATCAGGATGACGCTGAAGGCAGCCATGCTGACGATGTAGAGGTAATTATTCTTTCCTCCGGTTCAGATCCTCTGCCAACACAGAAAATCCGTCAAGCAAACCAGAAAGTAAGATTTTCTCACCCCCTAGCTCACTTGGACCCAAACTTACTTTTGAAGAAGCAGCAACACGAAGCTCGCCGCACAACCCGGCACAGCGGCCAGGTAGTTACCTCCGCCGGTTTACCGAACACTCCAGTCCGGAAACGTCGATCATAGGTCTCTTATATTCCTGATACTTCTTACCCCAAGGCGGGTTGTTTCCGACAGCCTCTTAATCCGTCTGATTCGAATTATCAGGGAACACCTCATTCATCCTCTGGCAAGTCAACGGCCACACAACTTCCACCCCTCAAGACGGTTCCTGGGTGAGTTATGTTTAATTCTATCCTTAACATATTATAATTGCCCGATGTATTGCCCTTTATGTTTCTTCTCCTCAGTGCTAAGCCTAGACCCAACAAGAAGGCCCGGTTAAATAAACCGGCTGACGACAATGTAGTTACTGAACCGGAAAAAACTCCAAATCCAGAAGAAACAAATGCTGACGCCATGCTTGATGATCCGCCACCACAAGATTATGACTTTGTTGTTGAACAAGTAGAGGTTGATCCAATGGGCCATGCTGATAAAACGACAAGCCCGGTCCGAGCCACTGACAAACCATCAAGCCTAGTCCGCGCCGCTGATAAACCTTCAAGCCCAGTCAAGGCTGCAAATGACAAGACAGATGATGTTATGATTACTGGCTTTGGCCACACCACCCCTGGTAATCCTGTTGCTTTATCAAAGCATAGTGCCAAGGAAGAGCTTTCTGCTATGGGCAAAGGCAAGTGGAATGCAAACTTGTCAAGCTACGTCCATCTCAACGCCCAACACATTCATTCTGGCTTCTTAAACCGTCTGTACACAAGCCGCGACAATGAAGCCGGCTTAGTGAACTTGATGAAAGAACGATATGATGTAACTACCGCTGAACTCTGCATATCTGTTTTTCTCTTGTGTCCAAATACCAACTCCAGTAGCCCCCAAGGGCCGGTTTATTATATAAATTTAAACCGGGACTTTAGAATACTTCAACTTTGCTTGCATAGCCCCCAAGGGACGGTTTAACTTATTAAGATGAACCGGGACTTTAGAATAATAACCTTGTCACTTTCGCCTGTGTAGCCCCCAAGGGCCGGTTTAACTTATTAAGATGAACCGGGACTTTTACCAATGTTTACTTTGAGCAAATATACATTAGCCCCCAAGTGCCAAGAATAATACTTGTATTGTGCTTGGGACTTGTAAAAAATTCTGATAACAAGCAAATAAGCATTAGCCCCCAAGTACCAAGTGTATAACTTGTTATCTGCTTGGTACTTCAAGTATGTACTGCCAACTCATGATATGTCTGTCTCTTATAGGCTGAGCTGAGCAAAAAGGAAGCCCAAACCGCTGATCTTCAAGAGGAGCTGACCAGTGCCTTAACAGCCATGGAGAAGCTGAAGGAAAATTTCAAGAAGGAGCGGGCGGATTGGGACATAGAGAAAGTCGCATTGCAAAAGAGAGCTGAGGATGTAGAAGTAGCCCTTAAACCGGTGGCAGAAGAGCTGACTGGCATAAAGCGACGGATAAATGCCATGACCACTGCTGTGTTTGGTAAACATCCTCACTTTAAGTTTTCAACATATATTATCCCATCAGTTGCCGGTTTACTGATGCTCGTAATGATGCAGGAACTCGCATTACCCATTTGGGCTCTGACATGCAGAAAAAATTGAAGGCTGCCTACACTCTTATAGAGCAATTATATACCGGCGCGCAACAGATCATATGCACTGCTTCTCATAACAAGCTGCCCCCAACCTTAATCAAGGAAACCTTAGAAAGGTTGTCAATGTTGCCTGCCCGGTTTGAAGAGTTAAAAAGATCGGCTGCAAGGGCAGGTGCTCTGACCGCGCTAACCCAGGCTAAAGCATGGGTGCCTGATCTTGATCCGGTGGATGTGGGTAAGGGCTATCCAAGCTTAAGGGAAGACGGATCAGATTTTAACAATGATCACCTCCGAGCCATAACCAGGGAAATGCGCCCGCTGGCTTGCCAATTGGCTGAAGAAACTGATCTTTCACATTACCATGCGATTTATGACGTCAACAACAAACGGGTTGCTGCACCAACTCCTGACGCTCAAAATCTTATCCCGCCAATCCGTAAGCATACATATGCCCCTGACGTTGAACCGTCCACACTTATAAGCGATGAAGCTGTATTCCAAGCCCTAACTGGGATCGATTGGGCAACTATTGACTTCTAGCCACTGGGTAGAGAGGAGGAGGATGAACCGGCGCAAGATGATCCACAGCCATCAAGTCAGCCCGGCGAGGAGTCATGAATCGGGGGCCGGTTTAACCTTCCACATACTGCAACACTTTGCTGAAAACAATTATTCTTTTGGGCACCAAAGTGCCTTGTAATAGGCTAGTTGAAACACTTGGTCTGCTATGCCATCGTGCATACTCATTTTGCATGACATTGTTAATCCGCCATCATTATGTTATGTCTGCATATCATACTTAGCAGTTTTATTCAACCTTTTTCTGCACACAACAAGTTTAAAGTGTCCTGGCGGTTTACCACCGGACGGGTCATAATGCCCAACACATAACCCAGGTTTATCACCAAGGCTGTATTTAAAAATAATGAAAAATGAAATGTGTCATACCTGTGATACTGACTCATATCGTTGGATTTACCAACGTTTTGTAATAAGGGTGATAACCCCAAGCTTGAGTACTGATAACTCCTTCCATATTTTGCCGGTTTATGATAAAACCGTACCGGGTTGTAATAAACACCGGATTATCCTTATATAATACTGGCGACTTGTAGTCGAAACCAGACCGGGTCAATAAGCGTCGATTATAATTGATCAAGTACTGACAACTTATAGTTGAAAGCCAAGCCGGGTCAATAAACACCGGTTTATCATAAGATATTATAAACCTCGTCAAAGGAGAAAAAACTTGGCAAATAAAAGCACAGAAAGAACATTCGAGGCTTTTCATGGGCTGCCAGGCCCAAAATCAAGGCTTTTCATGGGCTGCCAGGCCACTGAGTTAAACCATTTTACAAAGCCTTTTAAGATGGACCTCACATTAACCAATCGTCATTTTAACCTTGACAGGTTCAGGGTCTATGAGATTGACTTGTCAAACATTCGGCGGGTCATACCAGGATTACCTGGACGGAGTGGCTTACTTAAAAAGGCAGATAACCCGGGGTTTTAGGTGAATACACCTGGCTTCCAAGCCTGGCTTGATAGCCTATTACAAGGGTGTAGACTCTTTGTTCTTTGAGAAGCAAAGAGCCCCTGAGCAATATTTTGAGCTGTGCTCAGTGGGTGCCTATGTTTGAGTTGTGCTTTTGCAACACTCTCTTTGGCCCCTAAGTTTTTTCCTTTTGGCCTTAAGCCGATCAAGAGGTGTAGCGATGGTTCGAATACGACCAAGCCCCCAAGTGATTTTCCTGGTGGCCTTATCCCGACCAAGAGGTGTAGCTATGGTTCGAATATGACCAAGCCCCCAAGTGATTTCCCTGGTGGCCTTACGCCGATCAAGAGGTGTAGCTATGGTTTGGATACGACCAAGCCCCCAAGTGATTTTTTATATATGTGGCTGTATAAGCCGGATCAATGGGCAAACAGGATTCCGCTTTATAAACAGAAGCCCCCATGTCACCACACATGATTGAAGAAAAACAACAGAGACCCCGCTTTAGCTGAGGCTCCGGTTTATTAATTTGACTATAATATATACATTGTCATTACTATGTTCATAAGAAGAGCCTGTGGCTCAAGTATAGTAAGGCCGAAGATGAGCGATATTCCACGGCCGGTTGGTCTCCTCATCCGATTTACATGAGTCTTTGTGCTCTCGAACATCGATAAGGTGGTATGACCTGTTATGCAGATTCTTGCTGACCACAAAGGGCCCTTCCCAAGGCGGGGATAACTTGTGCATATCAGTCTGATCCTGGATGAGTCGGAGCACCAGATTGCCTTCTTGAAAAGTTCTGGTTCTAACCCGACGGCTGTGATAGCGACGCAGATCTTGCTGGTAAATCGCCAAACGAGCTGCTGCAATGTCACGCTCCTCATCTAACAGGTCAAGTGCTTCCTGTCATGCCTTCTCATTGTCAGCTTCGACATAAGCCGCCACACGAGGCGAGTCATGACAGATGTCACTAGGAAGAACCGCCTCTGCCCCGTAAACCATGAAAAAAGGCGTGTAACCCGTAGATCTGTTGGGCGTGGTATTGATGCTCCATAATACAGAAGGTAACTCCTCCACCCAACAACCCGGCGTCCATTGTAAAGGAACCATGAGCCGAGGCTTGATGCCTCTCAGGATCTCTTGATTGGCTCTCTCCGCCTGACCATTGGACTGGGGGTGAGCCACTGATGATACGTCAAGCCGGATGTGCTCACGTTGACAAAATTCTTTCATAGCACCGTTGGACAGATTAGTGCCATTATCAGTTATAATACTGTGTGGAAAGCCAAACCAGAAAATCACCTTCTTGATGAATTGAACCGCCGTAGCTGCATCACACTTACTGACTGGCTCTGCCTCCACCCACTTAGTGAACTTATCAACCGCCACTAGAAGGTGGGTCTTCTTATCCTTAGATCTCTTAAAGGGCCCAACCATATCCAGCCCCCAAGTCGCAAACGGCCAAGTGATTGGAATCATCCTCAACTCTTGAGCCGGTAGCGCGCCGTGAGAATTTTTGACAGCCATCACATTTTTTGACCAAGTCCTCAGCATCAGCATGAGCCGTCAGCCAATAGAAACCGTGACGAAACGCCTTGGCTACCAGATACTTTGAACCAGCGTGGTGACCACAATCTCCTTCGTGGATCTCACGCAAAATCTCACGGCCTTCTTCAGGAGACACGCAACGCTGAAATGCCCCTGTCACACTGCAATGATGTAATTCTCCATGGAGAATGGTCCTTGACTTGGACCGCCGGATTATCTGCCTGGCCAGAGTTTCATCCTCCGGTAACTCACCCCGGTTCATATACGCCAAATATGGGACCGTCCAATCTGGGATGATATGGAGAGCCGCCACCAGCCGAGCCTCCGGATCAGGAACACCCAAATCCTCCTCCGTAGGTAGCTTGACCGACGGGTTATGCAAAACATCCAGGAAAACATTGGGTGGAACCGGTTTACCTTGGGAACCCAAACGTCTTAAAGCGTTCACCGCTTCATTCTTTCGTCGGTCCACATGGTCAACCTGATAACCTTTCAAGTGACCAACAACAATATCCACCTCTCGATGATATGTTGCCATGAGCGGGTCCTTGGAATCCCAAGTACCGGACACTTGTTGAGCCACCAGGTCCGAGTCACCGAAGCACTTAACCCGGCTTAAATTCATCTCCTTAGCCGTTCGAAGACCGTGGAGTAAAGCCTCATACTCAGCTGCATTGTTAGTGCAAGGGAACATTAAACGGAGAACATAACAAAACTTATCACCTCGTGGGGAAGTTAACACGACTCCAGCCTCCGAGCCCTCCAATTCTGGACCCATCAAAATGAATAGTCCAATAAGTGTGATCCGGCTTCTCTTCTGGCGCTTGTAACTCTGTCCAGTCATTGATGAAATCCACAAGTGCCTGAGACTTGATTGCCGTCCGAGGCATATATTTTAGCCCATGAGGTCCAAGCTCAATAGCCCACTTGGCAACCCGGCCACTTGCTTCCCTGTTCTGGATTATATCCCCCAAAGGGGCAGAGCTGACCACAGTAATAGGATGACCCTGGAAATACCGTTTAAGCTTCTGGCTCGCCATGAAAACTCCATACACCAGCTTCTGCCAATGTGGGTACCTCTGCTTAGACTCAATAAGCACCTCACTAATATAATAAATCGGCCGTTGAACCGGATACTCCTTTCCAGCCTCCTTGCACTCCTCCACAATAGCCACACTAACAGCCCGAGCATTAGCACCCACATATAACAAAAAGGGCTCTTTATCAACAGGAGCAGCAAGGACAGGCAGCTCAGCTAGCTGCCGCTTTAGATCCTCAAATGCTTCATTGGCGGCATCACTCCAGACGAAATCATCCGTCTTCTTTAGCATATGATACAAAGGGATGGCCTTCTCCCCAAGGCGACTGATAAACCAACTTAAGGCTGCAATCCGGCCTGCCAAGCGTTGAACATCATTGACATACTTCGGTTTAGCCAGCGAGGTAATAGCCTTGATCTTCTCCGGATTAGCTTCAATGCCCCTGTTAGACACCAGAAAACCCAAGAGCTTGCCCGCCGGTACACCAAAGACGCACTTGGCCGGATTAAGCATCATCTTATAAACCCGGAGGTTATCAAAAGTCTCCTTCAAATCACCTATCAATGACTCCTCTTTTCTGGACTTCACCACAATATCATCCACATAAGCATGAACATTGCGCCCGATCTGATTATGAAGACAATTCTGCACACAGCGCTGATAAGTTGCATAGGCACTCTTAAGCCCAAAAGGCATAGATACATAGCAGAAGGCTCCAAAGGGAGTTATAAAAGTTGTATTCTCCTGGTCCTTAACTGCCATTTTGATCTGATGATAACCAGAATAAGCATCCAGAAAGCTCAAACGCTCACAACCCGCCGTAGCATCAATGATTTGATCAATACAAGGGAGAGCAAAAGGATCTGCCGGACAATCCTTGTTCAAATCTGTGTAGTCCACACACATACGCCAAGTGCCATTCTTCTTAAGTACTAGCACCAGATTAGCCAACCACTCAGGATGAAATACTTCAATGATAAACCCAGTTGCCAAGAGCCTGGCTACCTCCTCACCAATGGCCTTGCGTCTTTCTTCATTGAAGCGGCGGAGAAACTGCTTGGCCGGTTTAAACTTGGGATCAACATTAAGAGTGTGCTCAACGAGTTCCCTCGGTACACCTGGCATATCAGAAGGTTTCCATGCAAAGATGTCCTAGTTCTCACGGATGAACTCGATGAGCGCGCTTTCCTATTTCGGATCCAAGTTAGCGCTGATGCTAAACTGCTAGGATGAATCGCCAGCAACAAAATCAACCAGCTTAGTCTCATCAGCCGATTTAAACTTCAAGGCCGGATCATGCTTCGTAGTTGGCTTTTTCAAGGAAGTCATATCCGCGAGATCAACGTTGTCTTTGTAGAACTTCAACTCCTCTGTTGCGCAAACCGACTCAGCATAGGCCGCATCACCTTCTTCACATTCCAAAGCGATCTTACGGCTCCCATGTACTGTGATGGTCCCTTTATGACCCGGCATCTTGAGCTGCAGATAAACATAACAGGGCCTTGCCATGAACTTAGCATAAGCCGGCCGTCCAAACAGGGCATAATACGGGCTCTTGATTTTCTCCACTTCAAAGGTCAAGGTCTCTGATCTTGAATCATGTTCATCCCCAAACGCAACCTCCAGAGCTATCTTGCCAACTGGATATGCCGATTTACTAGGAACCACACCATGGAAAACGGTGTTCGACAGTTTAAGATTTTTATCCGTTAACCCCATGCGACGGAAGGTCTCATAATAAAGGATATTCATACTGCTCCCTCCATCCATGAGTACCTAGGTGAACTTATATCCTCCAACCTGAGGCGCCACCACCAATGCCAGATGACCCGGATTATGACCCGGGGTGAATGATCCTCTCGACTCCACACAATGGGCTGTTTAGACCAGCGCAAGTAACGGGGCACCGCCGGTTCAACGGAGTTCACTGCCCTTTTATGAAGCTTTTGATCGCGCTTGCACAGGCTAGTGGTGAAGACATGATCTGCCCACTATTCAACTGCTTCAGGTTGCTCTGGTAACCCGACTGCTGCTGCCGCTGCTGACTACCCTGATGATTATAACCACCCTGGTTGTCCTGACTGCCTTGATTGCCATGTCCGCTTTGATTACCTTGAAATCCTGAGCCAGAATTGCCTTCACCATAACCCGGCCCACGAGAACTGGATCCTGAACCACCGGACGGTCCATGATCATATCGGAAAAGATCTGAGTTTTTGAACTCCCGCATAATAAAACAATCCTTCCAGAGGTGTGTGGCTGGCCTTTCTCGCGACCCGTGCTTTGGGCAAGGCTGGTTTAATAGGTGCTCAAGGTTGAGACCTGATCCTCCACTCTGCGGGGGCGGTTTACCCTTACGACGCTGACCATTATCCTGCGTGTTGGTGTTAGCCACAAAATCTAAACTGTTATCTGCTTTACGCTTACCGTTGTTTCCATGACCCGCCGGGTTATGTTGCTGCCCCTTGGTACTGCCGCTCTTCTTTCCCTTTCCTGTCTTTTCTTTGTTAGACTCAGGGTCCTTGGTACTATCAGAGTCGGCATACTTAACCAGAGCTGCCATAAGCGTCCCCATGTCATTGCAGTGACGTTTGAGCCGTCCCAACTTCAGCTTCAGAGGCGCGAACCGGCAATTTCCTTCCAATGTTAACACTGCTGTATCAGCGTTGATGCGGTCAGATGAATGCAAGATTTTTGAAACCCGGCGCACCCAATGGGTTGTTGATTCTCCTTCCTCCTGGACACAGGCAGCTAAGTCCACAATTGACATGGGCTGCTCGCACGTGTCCTTGAAATTCTGGATAAACCGGGCCCTTAACTCGGCCCATGACCCAATGGAGTTAGCTGTCAGGTTTTTCAACCAAGTGCGAGTTGTTCCCTCCAACATCATGGTAAAATATTTAGCACATGCCACATCATCCACATCCAGCATCTCCATCGCCATCTCATAGCTTTCGACCCATGACTCGGGGGATAAATCGGGAGTGTAATTTGGCACTTTATGTGGGCCCTTGAAATCCTTGGGCAGCCATACATTGCGTAGAGCCGGGACGAGACATGGCACCCCCAAAGAACTGGAGGTAACCCCTGGTTCCACCAAAGTTGTTGGACGAACTGGAGTAAGCTGACGGGCTACGTACTGCGCTGCTAACTCGGCCTCTCGACGTGCCCTGCCATGATCCACCACATCCTGAGCATTAGTACCACCGCCCGCCGGATTATGCTCTCGAGGCGGGATACGATTCCGCGCACTGCTCGACACGGCCGGTTCATCCATACGCCTGCTGTAACTTCAGCTTGGGCGGGGAGTAGAATGAATCCTCTCGCGGCTGTATGAATAAGCCTGCTGCTGAGTCAAGGCTGTCTGAAGGAGCTCTCTAGCCCGTCGTGTCTCAACCGCCACTGGGGACTCGCCTTCGATCAGGAGAGCTGCCAATCGTGAAGCGGCGGCAATAATGTTATCCAACGGGTTAGAATAATGACCCAGTGGTGTTGGGACGTGCTGCGACAGGACATTGTTCTGAAGAGGCGGATCCATCGGGCGCGGCTGAACCGGCGCCCCCGTTCCAGGTGCCTCCACCCGGTTTACCACTGGTTGATTACTGGTTCCTGCTCCTGGTGTGTTAAAGAGATTCCTTGCCTCATAAACCAGAGGCAGGTGGGATCGGTACCTTCTCCTCATGACATCATTTGACGTGCTCTGATCTAACATAAGCCGGTAAGCCTGTGCATCCAGCTCAGCTTGTTCTGCAGCCATCCTGGTATCCTCAGCTGCCAGGTCTGCCTTGGCTTGAGTTATCTGATCCTTCACCTTCACGATTTTCGCGTTATGCTCATCCTGATTCGCCAGGTTAACTTCCGCTAGCAGCGCTGCCAAAGCGTCAAATAAGTTGGATAAAACCTGAGCCGGTGGTCGTGCAGGGCCTCCTGCCCCGGCTGCTATCGCCGCTGCTGATCCAGAAACCATTGCCGTTGCAGTCGAGGAGTGCAGCGCGGGCTATGTACCGGCCATGAAGATCGTAACCCGGCTCGGCGGATCGAAGGGGTCCGGAATACTGTTGCCATCGGAACAGCCCCCAAACCGGCCATCTTGCAGCTAGTACAATGACTCGGTCTCTCCAGTAGATGACTCATCATCAGAGTAAACGACGGTTTCACCACCAGATGCCGATCTATCCTCAGATTCTGCTCCGTGGATGACTCCCACGAAGGCACGCTTCCTGGCAGGCTGAACCCGGGCGGGTCTCACACGCTGAGCCATTTCGACGATGTCGGTGCAGATGTCCGGCTCAGGGCCCGGTTCGCCAATCTTGCCAATGAAAACGTGAATGCCGCCGAAGGGGACCCGGTATCCGTACTCAATTGAGCCGGCCTCGGGGCCCCAGCCTGCGTCGTCGATGTAGAGCTTGCCGCGACGACTCTTGGTCATCCGGCCCACAGCGTATCCCTTGAGCCCTTCAAAGCTGCCTTCTAAGAACTTGAAACCATCGTGCGATAGCCCCACGATGGGCGCCAACTGTCGTGGTTTTGTCACGGCAGATGTCCTAGAGAGAGGACTTAGTCGTGGAGCCATCGCGACGGGTTAGCTTAAAGGGGTTAAAGCGGACAAAGGACGCAGGGAGTTTATACTGGTTCGGCCCCTTGCGATGAAGGTAAAGGCCTAATCCAGTTGATGTGGAATTGCTAGGGTTTCGATTACTAGGGAGCGAATACGCTTGACCTAGCCTTCGATCTCTTCTTCTCTGTCCTTAACTCGCCACCGGGTCGTCCCTTTATATACTCAGGTTGACGCCCGGTGGCTTAAAGAGTACCGGCCGGCTCATAAACGTGTCCGGCCCGGTGACTTAACTACAATTGCCTTATCATACAAGTTATTCACATATGGCGGTTTACACCTACGGGCCTTAAGCCGCCTTTGGGCCTTGGGCCCTTCATAAGTTATCCTCATGAACCGCCATCTTCGATTCCTTCATGGGCTTTGTCTTATGAGTCGCCATGGGTATAACCCGGCCCCTCCTGGGCGGGTTAACTCAATAGCTATATCCCCTACAGTTGTGATGTAGGAAATTTTAAACGGGGGCTAAGTTTGTAAATTTCCTCTCATTTGAGACAAGCTTGCCCTGAAGACATGGTTCCCCCTTCCTCTCTCCCTCCATTTCCCCATTCATACTCCGTGGGCGCCAAAACACCCTCTCCACCCCATCCTCCTCGGTCTGCCACCCCATCCACCGCCGTCCTCCTCTACCATGCCGGAGCTGATACCCCGACGTCGTCGTCCATTATAAGAGATCGACCTCTGTCATCCATGGTTTCGGACCGGGATCCTTGCATCCTGTCCTCTTGCTTCATCCCCGCTGTCGTCCACCTTGCCGGCGCCGCTCCTACGACTGTGTCGTCCACCGCACCGGGATATTTCCCCCGCCGCCACAGTCTACCCTCCTAGATCTGCTTCCATGCCGCTGACAGCCATCGCTACCGCATCACCGTCAAATTCTCAGCAGCTGCATACACGGCGCCGCACCAGAGGCGGTACTCTTTTGTATCTGCTGAACTTATTTATCGCAGCAAGAAAATAGATCGCCACTGCTTTACTCTGATTTCTTGTCCATCACTTACTTGTTAGTTGAAAGCAAACATTGGTTGTGAAGTTGCCTTTGTCCGATTTGCACCTTCAGATCCGCCATGGCACGCTCAACACTATACTCACAATGCTTATGGTTTTCCCCTTTTATATTCCACACTAGATAAATGACAGTAGACTAAATTTCAAAATTGGGCCAGTCGATTTTGGAGAGCTCGCCGGACTTCACCGGTGCAAAGAAAGGGGATCGCCGGAGGGCTGCCCCATTATCTATCTTATGGTTTCGGGTGGGGACAGTGGTTGTGGGGGGCTGTCATCGGGCTATGGTGGGGCCTCACCGGAGGTGAAACTCGACGCGGGTGGGGGGTGGGGTTAGCTAGAGGGATGGCCGGGGCGGCGGAAGATCGGAGGTGGTGGGTGGTTCAGGGGAGGGCGGGGGCCGGTGGTTCAGCCGGTGACCCGTGCGGTGGTCTTTTAGGGGAAGAATAAGAGGCGAGGAAGAAGAAGGGTTAGGAGACGTAGGATCTTCATCCAACCGCCTGAAATGGTCGACTGACCCAAATGACGAAAGTCAGGCGACTTGCATGTAGACATTCCCATATATTCAGTACTATTATCGTAGGTGCTTCGAGCGTACGTGCAAGCGGTGCTCCTCAACCCATCAAGCTAAACAACATGCCACTCATAATTCCAAACTTAGATGCTCAAATACGAATCTTGATGTTGACATGTACTAAAACTGAGAATGTTTAATTGGTCAGTTAATATTCCTACTTTACTTTCGAAAAGCACATGCGCCACATATCGAGGGACAACAGGGAGTTGTGTTCTTTACGTGCTCTGGTTCATCATGTGTGGCCAACCAATATTTTATTATCCAAAATCTGCTTGCTCTTATTTAGCATGCTCCTCTTCTGTTCTTCCATTGTAAGTACTCTCTCCATACCTAAATATAAGTCTTTGTAGAGATTCCTCCATGGACTACGTACGGAGCAAAATGAGTGAATCTACACTCTAAAATTTATCTATGTACATCCGTATGTGATCCATAGTGGAATCTCTACAAAGATTTTTATTTAGGAACAGAGGGAGTATAATAGTTGTGCAATATGTTCTTTGTAGTGAAGAGGAGCAGGGACATTTGCAATGTACAGGTCACTTCGGTCTTGGACGCTTTCAATTCTTCGTGTTGGTCTTCATATCGATTTTCATGGACGCTTTCAACTCGTCATATTCGATCGTATGTGTCGCCTTTGAGAGTTAGACTGACAGTAACAATACTGCACCTTCAGTTGTAGGGAGCTCGTATGCGAAGCCTTTGTAGCCGTACCGGCAATACTAGCACATATATTCTAGCAAGTTCCACTTTCCTGATTTTACTCCTGATGCTTAGGGTTTTCCCATTATATCTACACTATGATCTACGTAGGTGCTTTGTGTCCTACTAGTAGTTCTCCACCCTTTAAAGCTAAATAACACACCAATCATACGCCCTAAGGTTCTTCAAATACGAATGTGATATGATACTGACATTAGCTAACAGACACACATTTAATTGGTTAGCTAATGCTCCCAATTGAGTTTCCAAATGCATGTGGCCACATATAGAGAGACATCATGGAATTGCACTTCTTTGGGCGCTCTGATTCTTCATGGGTGGGCAACCAACATTGTATAGAAAGAAGGGGAATCTCAATAATATGCTTCCCCTTCTATTCTTTAACATGTTCCTCTTATGTTCTTCTTTAGTAAGAGTATGTTCCTTGTCAGGAAGGGGAGCAGGGACATCTGCAGTCGACAGCTCTATTGGGCCAGTTCTGCAAAATGATTTCGCACTTCGAGTTGGTCTACCATAATACCCCGGAAATGGTGGGAGCCGGGTGGTCTTTGATAGACTAAACTGATAGTAACAGTTGTGCACCTTCAGATGAATAGAGCTGGCCTGTAGGTGATCGATAGGCTGCATATTAGTAGCGGCAAAACCCTGTGTTTTCCAGCCAGTTCCACTTTCCCGATTTATTTATGGTGGTTATGGTGTACCCCTATTATCTACACTATGATCTACCTACTGGCTCTACGCTCTCGTTATCATGGTTTGGCAATAAACTTTCTATACGGTATATTATGAACCTATCATCTGCCAACTATCCTTACATCTGGGACTGCCAACAGGGAGCCTATTTTTTGTGTAGTTGTGCCAGATTATATTAATCTACTCACCATATTACAGCACGCATGGGATCTCTCATCATAATCCAGTGATAGCACACAAGGGTTTACAGGGAGCCTCTATTATATTACAATATCCTCTGCATTACAAAGATAATCTCACTACTATTTGTGTTTTCATGCTTTACAGATATTGTACGTAATCACAATGAATATAAGAATGCGCACATCAGAAGAATATTGCAGAATAGTTCAATGGGTAACAAACTTGGCATCAAGGGATTGAGTTCCATTGTGGATGCAATGAAACCCACATGCTCCCGACCTATAGATTCGTATTCAGAATATGATCCTAATGACTATTCTGAGCTCAAGGAGTCAAAGGCAGATGGCCTATCCTGTTCACCCAATAAGGTGTTTGTTCTAATTTGGCAAGGTTTTATTGGTTGCACATATCTTGCATAAGGTGTCTTGCATTTCTTTTTCTTCGTTGCACCGCCATCTGCTTAGTTTACTCATGATATATGTGAAGATGCCATGCCCATCCATTATCAACACCTATTCCATTTGTCGTCATACCATTTTTGCCATTCAAATGTTGTTCTTGTGTTTCAGACATCCAAAAGGAAGAGAGTGATTGCAGAACCTGAAGGAGTACAAGTAGAGTCCTTGAAAAAGGTGGTGCTACCGGGGAAATCGCATAGCACCGGATGTATATTGGCGATAGAACCAGCGTCACAAAACCTAGGATATCGCAACTATGTTGGTCGCTGCTTTGCTCTTGTGAGTACCTATTGTCCTATCGTTGTCCTTACATTCATACCTGGTGGATTATGTGACATCATTGTGCATTATAGCTTGCTTATCCACTGTTCGCTCCAAATTATCAGATCTATATTAATGCTTAAGTTAATGTAGAATAAACCCAATGCTTATGAAGAAATTTAGTTATGCATTGTTCTTGTAAGTATCTGTTGTCCTTAATCACTGTACTTATATTTGTCAGCTAGTTCTTCATGTACACTTTGCAGCTTATTTTCCCTTGTCCTCCATTTTTCTACACATCAGATCTACATTTACTCTTGCCAAAATATTGAAAAAAAACAATGTTACTGAAGAATTTTGCTCCGCATTGCTCTTGTCCGTGCCTTCTGCCTGTATGTTGTATTTACATTTGTACTCTGCATCTTAAGTTAAATAATCGCCATTTATTCCTATATTTTCACATCTATATTTACTCTTAACAAAATGTAGAAGAAAGGCAATACTCTTGAAGAAGAGTGTGCGGTAAACTTCTTGAATTGCCCCCCCCATCAATATGGACAAGGCCTTTATAGAGCCTGTCTTCACTACTAATGTAAGTTGTCCTCCTCGAGCCTTCAAAATTTGTTGAGTATATTTGGATAGCCATGAGTGCAAATGCTATTTATTTTTGTCGTCTACATCAAATTGCTTGTTCAAAGTTTATAAAGTAGAAGTACATAAACGTAAGTTTGTCCTTCTCAATTTCAGTCTTTAGTTATACAACCTAGTTCCTTATTCGTACCATGTAAATTAAACTAAACATAGCAAGTTATCTTCTTTAGCACTGTGTGTATGCTTGTGTTCTTAATCTGTAATCCAGTAGTGTGGTGAAACTACCAACAACAGCACAATGTCATATCCTGCTATGTCTCAACTATGAACAATGCCATATTATATTAATGTTATTTAAATCGTGTCTCTTTATTTACCAATCTGAAATGGTATAAATTGACAGTACACTCACCATTCATGCTTATACGTTGTTTAGAACTACATCTATGCTTGTGTTCTTGATCTGTAATCCAGTGGTCTGGTGAAGCTGGCCGCTCCTGCACAATGCCATTTCCTGTCGTCTTAACTATGAACAATGCCTATTATAAAAATGCTATTTTAAACCGTGTCTCTTTATTTCTGAGAAAGAAATGAGATGAATTGACAGCACTGATGCTTATACATGCAAAACCTGTCATCTACCTACTTGTTTCTCTTTCAGGGTGACAACACTGCTGCTAGAAAGAACTGCCACAATGATAGTGAGACGAACCCATTGTTTGTCCCTCTAACACATATTCCAGAGTAGAAGGCAACACATCTTGAGGGTAGGGATACAACCAGAAGTCACATCTTGATGTAGTGTCAAACTTACTCAGTGACACAAGCTCGATGAAGTCGCCACCTGAATCTGTTTGACTTCTTCAGTCTGAAATTCTAGCAGAAATACATGCTTCCTCTCAAATCCGACTGGAACTCCAATCTCTATGCAAGATTAACCGTAAGTACATGGCGTTTATTGATGCTATGCAGCTTAAGTTGGTGGATATGAGCGCCAAAGAAGCCCAGTCTCATCAGGTTGCTAAGCTGCTTGCGCTGCAGCTCCTGGGCCAGGCTAACCATTCTTGAACTGTGTTGAAGTGCTATCGGTTCTGTCTATTATTTTGTCCGCCTGTTAACTTCCACTGGTGGCAACCTGCCCAATTTATGTAATATGTTGTCTGGTTGCCCTTTATTATCACTGGCGGCGAACTTTGATGCCCAGGGGATGTAATATGTTGTAATTTCTTTGTTGTATAGTCTAGGTTTATTCTTCGTCATGATGTTGTAATTTATTTGTTGTTTCTGCTGTTGTCGCTCTGAGAAAAGGTCGTAATCTTCGATTGGTGCGCAATGAGCCAATAGGTTAGGTTTATAAAATAATAATTTCTATACTAAAACTGGTCGGTCGCCAATCGCTAGTACGGGCCGAACCGTGGGCCTACAATCATCTTGGGCCATTAGTTTGGTCTAGTCTTAATCTGGCCCACTGCTACCTCTTGAGCACTGCGTTGGTTTTCCCTTGAAGAGGAAAGGGTGATGCAGTAAAGCAGCGTAAGTATTTCCCTCGGTGTTTGAGAACCAAGGTATCAATCTAGTAGGAGGCCACGCACGAGTCCCTTGCACCTACACAAACAAATAAAATCCTCACAACCAACGCAATAAAGGGGTTGTCAATCCCTTCACGGTCACTTACGAAAGTGATATCTGATAGATATGATAAGATAATATTTTTGGTATTTTTATGATAAAGACTAAAATAAAGAAAGCAAAATAAACGGCGTCAGAAATAGCTTGTTGACGGGATATTAATATGATGGAAAATAGACCCGGGAGCCATAGGTTTCACTAGTGGCTTCTCTTGAGAGCATAAGTATTACGGTGGGTAAACAAATTACTGTTGAGCAATTGACGGAATTGAGCATAGTTATGAGAATATCTAGGTATGATCATGTATATAGGCATCACGTCCGCGACAAGTAGACCGACTCCTGCCTGCATCTACTACTATTACTCCACACATCGACCACTATCCAGCATGCATCTAGAGTATTAAGTTCAAAAGAACAGAGTAAGGCTTTAAGTAAGATGACATGATGTAGAGGGATAAACTCATGCAATATGATATAAACCCCATCTTGTTATCCTCGATGGCAACAATACAATACGTGCCTTGCTGCCCCTACTGTCACTAGGAAAGGACACCGCAAGATTGAACCCAAAGCTAAGCACTTCTCCCATTGCAAGAAAGATCAATCTAGTAGGCCAAACCAAACTGATAATTCGAAGAGACTTGCAAAGATAACCAATCATACATAAAAGAATTCAGAGAAGATTCAAATATTGTTCATAGATAAACATGATCATAAACCCACAATTCATCGGTCTCAACAAACACACCTCAAAACAAGATTACATCGAATAGATCTCCACGAGAATCGTGGAGAACTTTGTATTGAGATCCAAAGAGAGAGAAGAAGCCATCTAGCTAATAACTATGGACCCGAAGGTCTGAGGTAAACTACTCACACATCATCGGAGAGGCTATGGTGTTCATTTAGAAGCCCTCCATGGTCAATGCCCCCTCCGGCGGAGCTCCGGAAAAGGCGCCAAGATGGGATCTCCCGGGTACAGAAGGTTGCGGCGGTGGAATTAAGTTTTTGGCTCCGTATCTGGTAGTTTGGGGGTACGTAGGTATATATAGGAGGAAGAAGTATGTCGGTGGAGCAACATGGGCCCCAAGAGGGTGGAGGGCGCGCCCAGGGGGTAGGCGCGCCCCCTACCTCATGCCCTCCTGGTTGCTTTTTTGACGTAGTGTCCAAGTCCTCTGGATCACGTTCGTTCCAAAAATCACGTTCCCGAAGGTTTCATTCCGTTTGGACTCCGTTTGATATTCTTTTTCTGCAAAACTCTGAAATAGGCAAAAAACGGCAATTCTGGGCTAGGCCTCCGGTTAATAGGTTAGTCCCAAAAATAATATAAAAGAGTATAATAAAGCCCATTAAACATCCAAAACAGAATATAATATAGCATGGAACAATCAAAAATTATAGATACGTTGGATACATATCAAGCATCCCGAAGCTTAATTCCTGCTCGTCCTCGAGTAGGTAAATGATAAAAACGGAATTTTTGATGTGGAATGCTACTTAGCATAATTTCAATGTAATTCTCTTAATTGTGGTATGAATATTCAGATCCGAAAGATTCAAGACAAAAGTTTAATATTGACATAAAAATAATAATACTTCAAGCATACTAACTAAGCAATTATGTCTTCTCAAAATAACATGGCCAAAGAAAGTTATCCCTACAAAATCATATAGTCTGGCTATACTCTATCTTCACCACACAAAGTACTTAAATCATGCACAACCCCGATGACAAGCCAAGCAATTGTTTCATACTTTTGGTGTTCTCAAACTTTTTCAATCTTCATGCAATACATGAGCGTGAGCCATGGACATAGCACTATATGTGGAATAGAATGGTGGTTGTGGAGAAGACAAAAAAAGGGAGAAGATAGTCTCACATCAACTAGGCGTATCAACAGGCTATGGAGATGCCCATTAATAGATATCAATGTGAGTGAGTAGGGATTGCCATGCAACGGATGCACTAGAGCTATAAGTATATGGAAGCACAACAAAAGAAACTAAGTGGGTGTGCATCCAACTCGCTTGCTCACGCCAGACCTAGGGCATTTTGAGGAAGCCCATCATTGGAATATACAAGCCAAGTTCTATAATGAAAAATTCCCACTAGTATATAAAAGTGATATCATAGGAGACTCTCTATCATGAAGATCATGGTGCTACTTTGAAGCACAAGTGTGGTAAAAGGATTGTAACATTGTCCCTTCTCTCTTTTTCTCTCATTTTTTTATTTGGGCCTTTTCTCTTTTTTAATGGCCTCTTTTTTTTAGTCCGGAGTCTCATCCCGACTTGTGGGGAAATCATAGTCTCCATCATCCTTTCCTCACTTGGGACAATGCTCTAAAAAATGATGATCATCACACTTTTATTTACTTACAACTCAACAATTACAACTAAATACTTAGAACAAAATATGACTCTATGTGAATGCCTCCGGTGGTGTACCGGGATATGCAATGAATCAAGAGTGACATGTATGAAAGAATTATGAACGGTGGCTTTGCCACAAATACAATGTCAACTACATGATCATGCAAAGCAATATGACAATGATGGAGCGTGTCATAATAAACGGAACGGTGGTAAGTTGCATGGCAATATATCTCAGAATGGCTATGGAAATGCCATAATAGGTAGGTATGGTGGCTGTTTTGAGGAAGGTATATGGTGGGTGTATGATACCGGCGAAAAGTGCACGGTATTAGAGAGGCTAGCAATGGTGGAAGGAAGAAAGTGCGTATAATCCATGGACTCAACATTAGTCATAAAGAAATCATATACTTATTGCAAAAATTTACAAGTTATCGAAGCAAAGTATTACGCACATGCTCCAAGGGGGATAGATTGGTAGGAAAAGACCATCGCTCGTCCCCAACCGCCACTCATAAGGAAGACAATCTATAAATAAATCATGCTCCGACTTCATCACATAACGGTTCACCATATGTGCATGCTACGGGAATCACAAACTTTAAGACAAGTATTCCTCAAATCCACAACTACTCAACTAGCATGACTCTAATATCACCATCTTTATATCTGAAAACAATTATCAAGCATCAAACTTCTCATAGTATTCAACACACTCTTAAGAAAAAAATTACTAATCTTGACTGCCTATCATAATTAAAGCAAATTACCACGCTGTTTTGTAGGAATCTCAAAATAATCTAAGTGAAGCATGAGAGAACAATAGTTTCTATAAAACAAATCCACCACTGTGCTCTAAAAGATATAAGTGAAGCACTAGAGCAAAACTATATAACTCAAAAGATATAAGTGAAGCACATAGAGTATTCTAACAAATTCCAAATCATGTGTATCTCTCTCAAAAGGTGTGTATAGCAAGGATGATTGTGGCAAACTAAAAAATAAAGACTCAAATCATACAAGACACTCCAAGCAAAACACATATCATGTGGTGAATAAAAATATAGCTCCAAGTAAAGTTACCGTGGAAGTAGACGAAAGAGGGGATGCCTTCCGAGGCATCCCCAAGCTTTGGCTTTTAGGTGTCCTTAGATTATCTTGGGGTGCCATGGGAATCCCCAAGCTTAGGCTCTTGCCACTCCTTGTTCCATAATCCATCAAATCTTTTACCCAAAACTTGAAAACTTCACAACACAAAACTTAACAGAAAATCTCGTGAGCTCCATTAGCGAAAGAAAACAAAACACCACTTCAAGGTACTGTAATGAACTCATTCCTTATTTATATTTGTGTTAAACCTACTGTATTACAACTTCTCTATGGTTTATAAACTATTTTACTAGCCATAGATTCATCAAAATAAGCAAACAACACACGAAAAACAGAATCTGTCAAAAACAGAACAGTCTGTAGTAATCTGTAACTAACGCAAACTTCTGGAACTCCAAAAATTTAGCCAAAATAGGAAGACCTATACAATTTGTTTATTGATGATAAGCAATTGGAATCAATATTTTATCACGTTCTGGTGATTTTTAACAATTATTTTCGTGAACAGAAAGTTTCTGGAATTTTCAGCAAGATCAAATAACTATCATCCATGAAGATCCTATAGGTTAAACTTGGCATAAACACTAATTAAAACATAAAAACACATCTAACCAGAGGCTAGATAAAATATTTATTCCTAAACAGATGCAAAAAGCAAAAAACTAAAAATAAAATTGGGTTGCCTCCCAACAAGCGCTATCATTTAACGCCCCTAGCTAGGCATAATAGCAAAGATAGATCTAGGTATTGCCATCTTTGGTAGGCAATCCATAAGTGGCTCTCATAATAGATTCATAAGGTAATTTTATTTTATTTCTAGGGAAGTGTTCCATGCCTTTCCTTAACGGAAATTGGAATCTAATATTCCCTTCCTTCATATCAATAATTGCACCAATCGTTCTAAGGAAAGGTCTACCGAGAATAATAGGACATGAAGGATTGCAATCTATATCAACAACAATAAAATCTATGGGCACATAATTCCTATTTGCAACAATAAGAACATCATTAATTCTTCCCATAGGTTTCTTAATGGTGGAATCCGCAAGGTGCAATTTTAAAGAACAATCATCAAAATCACAGAAACCTAGCAAATCACACAAAGTCTTTGGAATCGTGCAAACACTAGCACCCAAATCACACAAAGCATAGCATTCATGATTTTTAATTTTAATTTTAATAGTAGGTTCCCACTCATCATAAAGTTTTCTAGGGATAGAAACTTCCAACTCAACTTTTTCTTCATAAGATTGCATCAAAGCATCAACGATATGTTTGGTAAAGGCTTTATTTTGACTATAAGCATGTGGAGAATTTAGCACGGATTGCAACAAGGCAATACAATCTATCAAAGAGAAATTATCATAATTAAATTCCTTGAAATCCAGAATAGTGGGTTCATTAATATCTAGAGTTTTGATCTCGTCAATCCCACTTTTACCAATTTTTGCATCAAGATCTAAAAACTCCGAATTTTTGGAACGCCTTCTAGGTAAAGGTGGATCATATTCAGTCCCATCATTATCAAGATTCATATTGCAAAACAAAGATTTAATAGGGGACACATCAATAACTTTTAGATCTTCATCTTTATTTTCATAGAAACTGCAAGAACATGCTTTCACAAAACAATCTTTCTTAGCACGCATCCTAGCGGTTCTTTCTTTGCACTCATCAATGGAAATTCTCATGGCCTTGAGAGACTCATTGATATCATGCTTAGGTGGGATAGATCTAAGTTTCAAAGAATCAACATCAAGATAAATTCTATCAACGTTCCTAGCCAATTCATCAACTTTAAGCAATTTTTCTTCAAGCAAAGCATTGAATTTTTTTGCGAATTCATAAATTCTTTAACACTAGTCTCAAATTTAGAGGGCATCTTATTAAAATTTCCATAAGAGTTGTTGTAGGAATTACCATAATTATTAGAGGAGTTACTAGGATACGGCCTAGGATTAAAGTTTCCTCTATACGCGTTGTTACCAAAATTATTCCTACCGACAAAATTCACATCCATGGATTCATTATTATTCTCAATCAAAGTAGACAAAGGCATATCATTAGGATCAGAAGAAACACTCTTAGTAGCAAATAATTTCATAAGTTCATCCATCTTTCCACTCAAAACATTAATTTCTTCTATCGCATGCACTTTTTTATTAGTGGATCTTTCGGTGTGCCATTGAGAATAATTAACCATAATATTATCTAGGACTTTAGTAGCTTCTCCTAAAGTGATTTCCATAAAAGTGCCTCCCGAGGCCAAATCTAAAAGATTTCTAGAAGCAAAATTCAATCCGGCATAAAAAATTTGTATACTCATCCACAAATTCAAACCATGTATAGGGCAATTACGTATCATTAATTTCATCCTCTCCCAAGCTTGTGCAACATGTTCATGATCAGGTTGCTTAAAATTCATAATATCTGTCGTGGAATTGTCACGGTAGATGTCCTCGTGAAAGGACTTAGTCGTGGAGCCATCGCAACTAGGAAGCTTGAAGGGGTTAAAGTGGGACAAAGGACACGAGGGTTATACTGGTTCGGCCCCTTGCGGTGAAGGTAAAAGCCTAATCCAGTTGAGGTGGAATTGCTAGTGTTTCGATGACCAGGGAGAGAATCCGCTATGCCTGGCTCTCGGTTTGATGTTACTTGCCCTAAGCCGCCGGCAGGTCGTCCCCTTATATACACGGGTTGACGTCCCGCGGCCTACAGAGTCCCGACCGGCTCATAAACAGTGTTCGGCTCGGTGACTAGTTAATCTTGCCTTACAATGCAAGTCATGCTATTATGGTGGTTTATCACTACGGGCCTTAAGTTGCCTTTGGGCTTGGGGCCCTTAACTGAACCGCCATCTTCAAGCTTGATATTGGGCTTCATATGATGAATCGATATAGTGTAACCCGGCCCCTCCTGGCGGGTTACACTAGTAGTTATATCCCCAACATTAGGCCCCAGATTGATTTGAACCGGTTCATGTCAATCTTCAATACTTATGAAAAAGTCTTCTGCCTTCTACCTGTGCAAAATTCTGTAACCCGCCATGACGTCATCCTTCAGATTTATGGTGACCCGCCATGACGTCATCTGTCATTAGTGCATGTTTTGCCAAACGTGTCTCAACGGATCTTTTATCTTAATGACCATCCCGAAAATCGAGGCGCCTTTGCAGTTGGATAATCATGTTTTCGGCCTCCTCGTTTTTCGCGCCCACTTACCAGCCTTCCCTTATAAATAGGCACGACCAGGTCTTTCCTCATTCTCCCCTTTCCTCGTCTTCTTCCTCTCGCAACCCTACTGTCACTCGAGCTCCGCCGCCGTCGCAGAGCACCTCGTCTTCCTCGACCTCGGCCGCTGCATCAACCTGAATCAGACCAGAGAACAGCGGCGACCCTCCGCAGTAGATCTGCAGCCGTAAGTCTTCGCCTTCCCGCACCACAGATCCGCATTAGGGTTTTCAAGTTCATCTGTCTTCTTTATAGTTCATCATAGTTTCTTCGTAGTTCCTCCACCGTAGCCTCTTCTGAGCCAAAAAGTACTAAACACATGCGGTAGTTGTTTCGCATCCATTTCAAATGCTAGTAGATCCCTTTTTCTAGTTCAGAGGCCTCATCAGAACTCACGAGCTCATCTGCACTAGATTTTTAGGTCTAGAATATTTTCTTTTCTAAACAGCCGTTTGATCCAAAATAATAGCTGCAATCTGTGAAACTTGTTTGTACAACACTTAGGCAAAATCTATATTTGTTAGACCCACCTGGTCATGGCGACTCACACCACCGGCTTTAATTTGAGATGCTCAATAAATAACTTCAACCACGCCCGGTGGCTTAAATAACTGTAACTGCTCATGGCGGCTTAAACAATCTGACATAACTAGCCATACGCCATTAGGCCCCTCTTATAAGCCGCCATCTTGAGTATGATTTGAAGTATTTCTCTCCGGCTTAAATTTGAACCGGAAATTTTTATTTTGTCGTAGGCTTCCATCTTTAAAATGCCGCCGAAAGCGCCCAAATCACCCGTTACATGCAATTGGGTCAAATCCATCGTCACAGAAAGCACCCTTGCTGATTTTGTGAAGACCGGCTATCTGCCAAAGAAGGAAGTCATGTCCTATCGTGCTCCTGATCCAACAGAGGAAAAACCTCAACCCAAAGAGGGGGAAGTCATCGTCTTTACTGATCACATGAACCAGGGCTTTTCTCCACCCGGCTCAAAGTTTTTCAGAGATGTCCTGCACTTTTTCGATCTCCGACCTCAAGATATCGGTCCCAACTCTGTATCTAACATTTGCAATTTCCAAGTGTTCTGTGAGGTGTACCTTGGAGAAGAACCCAACTTGCTGCTCTTCAGGGAATTATTTTATTTGAACCGGCAGAATGAACGTGCCAATGGGCCTAGCTTGGAACTTGGTGGGATTTCAATCCAGCGACGGAGAGACTGTCTTTTCCCGTATGCCGAACCACCGAGTCACCCTAAAGACTGGAACCAGACGTGGTTCTATTGTCAAGATACTTCTCCGGCTGATGAGAACCCTCTGCCCGGCTTTCGTGCCCTGCGCCTCGAGTCCACTCATCCTCTACCAGATAAGCTGTCAGCTGCTGAACGCCAGAAACTTGCCCCCACCATGAACAAAGTCAAAGATCTTCTGGGTAATGGCTTGAATGGCATTGATTTGGTCCGGGTTTGGCTTGCCTGGCGGGTTATTCCATTGAGTCGCCGCCCTCGTTTGATGTGCGACTACACAGGCCAGAAGAATGATCCTCTGCGGCACAGCCCTGACGATTTACCTGATGACGTCATTGATGATAGGACAAAATCACTTCTGAATGAGAGCCTGGCAGACTGTGGCAAAATAGGTTTGAGCCCTTTCTGCAAAGCTAACCCGGCTCCAGCGGTAAGCTAGTAACTTAAGCATTTTTATTTTATACTCTCACCTTTAAGGTTTTACCTTTACTCAAAACTCTTGTTAAAATTTACAGGCCGTGACGAGTTTTGGAAAGCCAACTATGATCATGAGGCTGCAAAGAAGGCCAGAAAGGCTAAGAAAGCCGCCAGGAGAGCCGCCGCCAAGAAGAAAGGACATAAACCCAGCGCCTCAGACATGCTTCGACTAGAGGACACCTCTGAGTCAGAGGTAGCTCTTGATTCTCTAGGCTCCTTTTTTAACTATCTTATTGACACTGATTATCATCAGGAGGATACAGGAGTGAGTCATGCAACGGTTGAAGAGGTAACTATAATTTCCTCCGACTCCGAGCCTTTGCCAAGACAGAAAGTGCGAAGAGTAACCCGGAAAGTAAGATTTTCACATCCTTTAACTTACCAAGATCCTCAATTTCTTTTGAAGCGACAGATTCCTGAGAGCCGGAGGCAGACCCGGACCAGTAAAGATGCGGAACTCTCCTCCAGCTTACCCAATGTAACAAGAAAACGCCGGACCGAGGTCATCTCCGATTTACATTCCTTTTATCCTCTGGCGGGTCTCACTCGTCAACCACTCAATTCTTCTGACTCAAACTTCCAGGGAACTTCCCCTTCCTCCGACGAGTCAATGCAGTCCAATTTGCCGGCTTTCAAAACCGCTCCAGGGTAATGATAACCTGCTTACCCTATGTTAATTTCAATTTGCTACTCTTGTACTGACTTTTTGATTCGATGAAGTGGATAAGCAAAGCCCAGCAAAAGGACGAAGAAGAACAAACCGGCCGAAGAGCCGATCTTAAATGAACCGGAGCTCAGAACGGCTGCTCCTGACACCTCCACTCATGAGCCGCCGCCTGAACCAGCCCACGATATTCCAACACCTACTGCTAATCCGCCTGTCGAGCAAGCCATTGATGGTTCTGAAAACCCGAAGATCCCTAGCCCGGCCAAGACAGATGACCCCGATGTCAAAATCATCAAGACTGGCTTTGTTGAACCGGGAAGACCAACCGTGCTGGCCAAGTGCTCCGCCAAGGAAGAACTTCTGGAACGCCGCAGGGCTAAACTGGATGTCGCTGATTATACTCACATGAGTATTGGAGAAATCTTCTCTGGCTATATGAGCCAAGTGCACAACAGTCGTGACATGGAAATTGACATGGTGAAGCAGAAGCACCAAAAATCCGAGGTATAACTCTTCTTGTTGTACTTTATTTGTCCTTACCATACCAGCCCCCAAGTCTATTGCTTATGATAAAATATGCTGTAGACTTAAGACCAGCTTAGCAATATATGTAAGAAGTCCGGCTTATCCTGCAGCCCCCAAGGGCCGGCTTAAACAATATGTTTAAACCAGTCCTTATCATGTTTAAATCGAAAGTTCTTGTAACAGCAATATGCATTAGCCCCCAAGTGCCAAGTATCTTTGCTTGCAAAGTGCTTGGGACTTACTTTTATGAACCGCTACTGTAAGCAGATTTCTTCAACACACATTAGCCCCCAAGTGCCAAGTGTCATTGCTTGCAAAGAAGCTTGGGACTTAAATGTGGCATTATGATCATCCTGACTTTAACCCGGCATTTGTGCAGGCCACCATTAGTCAATTTGAATCGGATATATCTGACTTGAAGAATCGCCTGGAAGCACAGGATATTGAGACCCAAAAAGCCAACTCCAAGTTTGAATTCAGTATATCTGAACAAGAGAAACTGAAAAAGGCTTTGAATCCGAGAAGAAGGCCTGGGCTGATGAAAAGATCGCCTTGATCAATCGGGCTGAGAAGGCAGAGGCGGCTCTTGCAGAAACAACCGCCGAATTATCTGGTTTAAAACGCCATGTATCTCAGATGGTCTCAGCAATCTTTGGTAAGTTACTCTGCAAGTGTTAAGTATTTAAATCTTCATAATAAGCATATCAATTGTTGTCAACTCATCTGACATCGTAACGCAGGCCCCAGGAGCTCAAACCTTAACCAGAGCATGCTGATAAAACTGAAGGCGGTTTACACACTGGTGGAGCAACTTTACACCGGGTCTCAGCGTGCCTTAGCCGCAGTGGCCCTGTCAAATGAAGTTCCCACCCTCCTGTCAGATGTATTAAAGCGGCTTGCTGTGTTACCTCAGCGGTTTAATGAACTAAGGCGATCTTCCGCGAGAGCCAGAGCCGTAACTGCATTAAGCCGAGCCAAGGCGTGGCTACTGGAGCTAGACCCGGCCGACATCGCCATCGGGTATCCAAGCTTAAAAGAGGACGGCACACCGTTTGGACAGGAGGACTTCACCACTTGTGTTAAGGAAATCCGCCCTGTGGCCACCCTGATTGCTAATGACACGGATCTTACCAAGTATCATCCGGGTTATGACGCTGAAAACCGGAGGATTCCAACGCCACATTATGAAGTGACCAGCCTGATCCCTCCAATTCGTAAGCATACCTTCGCCCCTGAAGTTGACCCGGCCGGATTAATTGATGATGAAGCTGAATTTGAAGCTTTGAGTGGCATTGACTGGTCATCATCAACCTTCCAGGACAGGGAACAAGATGGAGGAGCGGAAAGGGATGATCCGGAAGCTTCAGGTCAACAACACAATTGATCCATCTGGCGGCTCATATTTATGCTTTGCTAAAAAACAATGTTTCATCATTTGGACTAGGGGAGTCATGTAATGGGGTAGAAGAAACACTTGGTTTTGTCGTGCCATCGTGCACGTGTCTGGCGCTCAACACTGCTTAAGCCGCCATCTTATATTCCTCCATATTGTGCTGATCATCTGTTTTCCTTATGTTTAAAAAAGCTTTTTAACTGTCCTGCATAGAGAAACAAATCACAAGTCCCTTGGCGGCTTACCGCATGGCGGGTCATATATCTTACATATAACCCGGAATATGAACAAGAGTCATAGATAAGCCGGCTATCAATTATATCTTTGAAATATAACCATAACATCATACCTGTGATCCTTTGATTTATGCTGCCGGTTTATGTGACCCGAACAGTAAGGGTGACAACCCAATCTTGTAGAAGCTGGTACTTCCACTCATATGATTATTGTTATATACACTGGCGACTTATTGACGAAGGCCAAGTCAGGTTAAATAGAAGCCACTCATTAGATGCTTCCAAATATGATCAAAAAGTCTCAAGACAAAATCAAAAAATTGTGATTGCAAAAACTTACAGGAAACAAACAAAGTTTTGAGGCTTCTGATTCGAATACGATCAGAAAACCGTTTCCAAAGGGGTTAAGCTAAGATTCGAATACGATCATATAGCCCCCAGTGGTTTTGGCGTTGCCGATCAAGAGGGTACCAACAGCTATGTTCTCTTTGGTTCGAATACGACCTATGTTTGAACAGGAAGCCCCCAAATGACCTTGAGAGTTGTTTCATGACGCTGATTCGAATACGATCCACGTCAGACCCAAAGGGATTGAGCTATGATTCGGATACGATCAAGAAGCCCCCTAGTGGGTTTGGCAGTATGCCAATCAAAAGGGTATCGACAGCTATGTTCTCTTTGGTTCGAATACGACCTATGTTTGAACAGGAAGCCCCCTAGTGATCATGATATTTAACGGCTAGATTCCAATACAATCATGAGCCGGACCAAAAGGAGAGCCAGATTCAAATATGATCAGCTCCCTGTTGGTTGTTTTAAAGATATAATAATGAGGACATATAAACTTTTGAGGATGAAAAGGACAGAGGTCCTGCTTTATTACTTTTCATAATATATACATCGTCAAAATATGTACATCATGAGAGCCGGCGGCTCAAGTGTAGTAAGGCCGAAGATGAGCAATATTCCATGGCCGGAGGGTCTCTTCCTCCGACTTACGTGAGTCTTTGTGCTCTCGAACATCGATGAGGTAATATGACCCATTGTGTAAATTCTTACTGACCACAAAGGGCCCTTCCCAAGGCGGGGATAACTTGTGCGCATCAGACTGATCCTGGATGAGCCGGAGCACTAGGTCACCTTCTTGAAAGGTTCTGGACTTAACCCGGCGGCTGTGATAACGATGCAGGTCCTGTTGGTAAATCATCGAGCGGGCTGCTGCTAAGTCACGCTTCTCATCCAACAAGTCAAGTGCATCCTGACGGGCTTGTTCGTTATTCGCTTCAACGTAAGCCGCCACACGGGGCGAGTCATGACGAATGTCGCTTGGTAGAACTGCCTCTGCTCCATAAACCATGAAGAAAGGCGTATAGCCCGTAGACCTGTTAGGTGTAGTATTGATGCTCCATATCACAGAAGGCAACTCCTCCACCCAACAACCCGGCGTCCGCTGTAAAGGGACCATGAGCCGGGGCTTAATGCCTTTCAAGATCTCCTGATTGGCTCTTTCAGCTTGACCATTGGATTGAGGATGAGCTACTGATGAAACATCGAGCCGGATATGCTCACGTTGACAGAACTCTTCCATGGCACCTTTGGACAGATTAGTACCATTGTCAGTTATGATACTGTGTGGAAAGCCAAAACGAAAGATCACCTTTTTCATGAATTGAACCGCCGTGGCTGCATCACACTTACTGACCGGCTCTGCCTCAACCCACTTCGTGAATTTATCAACCGCCACCAGCAGGTGTGTCTTTTTATCCTTGGACCTTTTGAAAGGCCCAACCATGTCAAGCCCCCAGACTGCAAATGGCCAAGTAATTGGAATCATCCTCAATTCTTGAGCCGGCACATGAGCTCGTCGTGAGAATTTCTGGCAACCATCACATTTACTGACCAGGTCCTCCGCATCAGCATGAGCCGCCAGCCAATAAAAACCATGACGGAAAGCCTTGGCCACAAGAGATTTAGAACCGGCATGATGACCACAATCGCCTTCATGGATCTCACGAAGGATTTCTTGACCCTCCTCAGGCGAAACACAACGTTGAAACGCCCCAGTAACACTACGATGATGCAACTCACCATCAACAATTGTCATCGACTTAGACCGCCGAACGATTTGTCTAGCCAAGTCTCGTCCTCAGGCAACTCGCCCCGGGTCATATAAGCCAAATATGGCACTGTCCAATCTGGGATGACGTGAAGAGCCGCCACCAATTGCGCTTCTGGGTCCGGGACAGCTAAGTCTTCCTCTGTGGGTAACTTAACAGAAGGGTTATGCAGAATACCTAAGAAAGTGTTAGGTGGCACCGGCTTACGCTGAGACCCCAGCCGGCTTAAAGCATCAGCCGCCTCATTCTTTCTTCGATCAATATGCTCCACTTGATAACCTTTGAAGTGTCCAGCGATAGCATCAACTTCACGGCGATAAGCCTCCATGAGAGGATCCTTAGAATCCCACTTGCCTGACACCTGTTGAGCCACCAAATCTGAGTTGCCGAAGCACCTTACCCGGCTTAAGTTCATCCCCTTAGCCATCCGAAGACCATGGAGCAAGGCCTCATAGTCAGCTGCATTGTTAGTACAGGGAAACATCAATCGGAGCACATAACAAAATTTGTCACCTCGAGGGGAAGCTAAAACAACTCCAGCCCCCGAGCCCTCCAATTGCCTGGACCCATCAAAGTGAATAGTCCAATATGTGTTGTCCGGCTTTTCCTCAGGCTCTGCAGCTCTGTCCAATCATTGATGAAGTCCACCAGTGCTTGAGACTTAATAGCAGTGCGTGGCACATATTTTAAGCCATGAGGCCCAAGTTCAATGGCCCACTTAGCGACTCGTCCTGTGGCCTCTCTATTCTGAATGATGTCTCCCAAAGGAGCAGAACTTACCACAGTGATGGGGTGACCCTAGAAGTATTGCTTAAGCTTCCGGCTTGCCATGAACACCCCATAAACGAGCTTCTGCCAATGCGGATATCTTTGCTTAGACTCGATAAGTACCTCACTGATGTAATAAACCGGCCGTTGAACCGGATGCTCCTTGCCAGCCTCTTTGCGCTCCACCACAATTGCAACACTGACAGCACGTGAGTTAGCAGCCACATACAACAATAAGGGTTCCTTATCAATGGGAGCCGCAAGGACCGGCGGCTCAGATAACTGCCTCTTTAAATCTTCAAAGGCAGCGTTAGCAGCATCACTCTAGACAAAGTTGTCTGTTTTCTTCATCATCTGATACAGCGGTATGGCCTTCTCACCTAACCGGCTTATGAACCGGCTTAAAGCAGCGATACGACCCGCCAGTCGCTGAACATCATTGACGCACGCCGGCTTAGCCAAAGAGGTGATTGCCTTGATCTTCTCCGGGTTAGCCTCAATGCCTCTGTTAGAAACCAGAAACCCAAAAGCTTGCCTGCTGGCACGCCAAACACACATTTGGCCGGGTTAAGCATCATTTTGTAGACCCGGAGATTATCAAAGGTTTCCTTCAGATCATCTATCAAGGTCTCCTTCTCTCTGGACTTCACCACAATATCATCCACATAAGCATGAACATTACGCCCAATCTGATTATGGAGACAGTTCTGCACACATCGTTGATAAGTCGCCTGGGCACTTTTAAGCCCAAAAGGCATAGACACATAACAGAAGGCTCCAAACGGAGTGATGAAAGCCGTCTTCTCCTGGTCCTTAACTGCCATCTTGATCTGATGATAACCAGAATAAGCATCCAAGAAACTCAAACGCTCACAACCCGCCGTAGCATCAATGATCTGATCTATACGGGGGAGAGCGAAAGGATCAGCCGGACAAGCCTTGTTTAAGTCCGTGTAATCCACACACATACGCCAGGTGCCGTTCTTTTTAAGTACAAGCACCGGGTTAGCCAACCACTCCGGGTGAAAAACTTCAACAATAAACCCGGCCGCCAAGAGCCGGGCCACCTCCTCACCGATAGCTTTGCGCCTCTCCTCGTTAAACCGCCGAAGAAACTGCCTGACCGGCTTAAACTTTGGATCAATATTGAGAGTGTGCTCAGCGAGTTCTCTCGGTACACCCGGCATGTCAGAAGGTTTCCATGCAAAGATGTCCCGGTTCTCACGGATGAACTCGATGAGTGCGCTTTCCTATTTGGGATCCAGATTGGCACTGATACTGAATTGCTTAGATGAGTCGCCTGGAACAAAATCAACAAGCTTGGTGTCATCGGCCGACTTAAATTTCATCACCGGCTCGTGTTCCGTGGTTGGCTTCTTCAGAGACGTCATGTCTGCCGGGTCAACATTATCCTTATAAAACTTCAACTCCTCTGCTGCACAGACAGATTCAGCATAAGCAGCGTCGCCTTCCTCACATTCTAGGGCTATCTTCCGACTCCCATGTACCGTGATGGTTCCCTTGTGACCCGGCATCTTGAGCTGCAAGTAAACATAACACGGCCGCGCCATGAACTTGGCATAAGCCGGCCGTCCAAATAGAGCGTGATAGGGGCTCTTGATCTTGACCACTTCAAAGGTTAATTTCTCAGCCCTAGAGTCATGCTCATCTCCGAAGGCCACCTCCAGTTCAATCTTACCCACTGGGTATGCCGACTTACCAGGCACCACTCCATGAAAAACAGTGTTGGATGTCTTAAGATTTTTATCAGTCAGCCCCATACGACGGAAGGTTTCATAATAGAGGATGTTGATGCTGCTGCCTCCATCCATGAGTACCTTAGTGAATTTATATCCACCAACTTCAGGTGCCACCACCAAAGCCAACTGACCCGGATTGTCAACCCGGGGAGGGTGATCTTCCCTGCTCCATATAATGGGCTGCTCTAACCACCTCAAATAACGAGGGACTGCCGGCTCAACAGCGTTCACAGCCCTTTTGTGAAGCTTCTGGTCTCGTTTGCACAGACTAGTGGTGAACACATGATACTGTCCACTATTCAGCTGCTTTGGATTGCTCTGATAACCCAATTGCTGCTGTTGCTGACCTTCCTGGCCAGACTGTTGATTATAACCACCTTGATTTCCTTGAAAGCCGGAACTTGAGCCGCCGCCCGAGCCATGAAAACCGCCTCCACCTGAACCACCACCAGGCCCATGGTTGCCGTCGAACATGTTAGAATTTTTGAAAGCCTTCATGATCGCGCAATCTTTCCATAGGTGAGTGGCTGGCCTTTCCCGAGTGCCGTGTCTTGGACAGGGCTCATTGAGCAATTGCTCAAGAGTAGGACCTGACCCGCCAGACCGAGGGGGCGGCCTCCCCTTGCGTCGTTGATTGTTACCCTGTGAATTGGTGTTAGCCAGAAACTCCGGGTTACCGTCGGCCTTACGTTTATTGCCTCCCTGACTCGCGGGGTTATGATGATGACCCTTTCCATTGCCGTTCTTCTTTCCCTTCCCTGTCTTCTCTTCATCAGACGCGGGATCCTTGGTACTATCAGAATCAGCGCATTTGACTAGAGCCGCCATCAGCTGGCCCATGTCATTACAATCGCGCTTGAGCCGCCCCAGCTTCTGTTTCAGAGGTTCAAATCGGCAATTTTTCTCCAACATTAAGACCGCAGAACCGGCATCCATCTTATCAGATGAATGTATTATCTCCTTGACCCGGCACACCCAATGGGTCGTGGACTCACCTTCCTCTTGCTTGCAATTAGTTAAATCTAGGATTGACATGGGCTGCTTGCATGTGTCCTTGAAGTTCTGAATAAACCGGGCTTTTAACTCTGCCCATGAACCAGTGGAGTTAGGCGAAAGCCCCTTCAGCCAAGTGCGGGCCGTTCCATCCAACATCATGATGGTACTTGGCCATTGCCGCATCACTGACCTCCAACAATTCCATGGCCATCTCATAGCTTTCAATCCACGCCCCAGGCTGTAAATCGGCTATGTAATTCGGCACCTTTCGAGGTCCCTTGAAATCCTTGGGCAAACACTCATTACGCAGAGCTGGTATCAAACAAGGAACACCGCCGGTTCTCGTGGCCACACCTGCCTCAATAGAAGTCGTTGGGTAATCCGGGAAGGTTTGATGAGCCGCCTGCTGAGCCGCCTGCTCGGCCACTTGCTGAGCCGCCCGCTCAGCCTCTTGACGTATCCTGTCCTATACCGGATTATGCCCACCTGGCTGGTTACGGTGCTGGGCGTTGCTTGATACGGCCGCCGAATCCATATGTCTGCTGTAACTCGGGCTCCAACTTGGGCGAGGAGTCAAATGAATCCTGTCTCGACTATAAGAATAAGCCTCTTGCTGCGCCAGAGCCATCTGAAGAAGTTCTTTGACCCTTCGCGTCTCAACTGTTGTTGGAGAGTCGCCATCCACCGGGAGAGCCGCCAAACGCGCCGACGCAGCGATCAGGTTTTCCAAAGGGTTGGAAAAATGACCCGGTGGTGTTGGTACGTAGCGAGGCGGGGCAGTATTCATGTGAGGAGGCTCCACCACTCGGGGCTGAACTGGCGCCCCCGCTCCGGGTGTTATAAGCCGGTTTGCCTCCGACGGGTTACTAGGGCCGGCTCCGGGTGTGCAGAAGAGATTCCGAGGATCATAAACCGGAGGCATACGGGATTGAGCCTTCTGGTGCCTCCTCCGCATCACCTCATTAGATGCGTTCAGATTCATCGTAAGCTGGAAAGCCTCTGACTGGATCTGCTGAGCTCGAGCATCCAAAGCCGCCCGTTCTGCGGCCAATCTGGTGTCCTCAGCTGCTAGGGCTTCTTTGGCTCGGGCTACCTCCTCACGTACCCGTGCTACCTCTGCATCATGCTTAGCCTGATCCGCCGGAATAACTGTGGCGGTTAACAGGGTCGTCAATCTGTCCATGAGATCAATCAGCACCTGAGCCGGCAGGCGCACAGGGCTTCCTGCCCCGGCCGCTCCTGACCCGGAAGTTATTGCTGCCGCAGCCGTAGAGTTTTGACCGGGTTGAGTGCCAGCCATGAAGATCCCTACTCTGCTCGGCGACTCAAAGGGGTCTGGAATACTGCTGCCATTGGAACAGCCCCCAAGCCCACCGTCTTGTAATTGGTATAACAAATCCGTCTCACCAGTGGACGACTCACCATCAGAGCAGATGGCCGTCTCACCACCATCCACGGATCCTTCAGAAAGTTCCCCTCCGTGGATGCAATCCACGAAGGCACGCTTCATGGCGGGCTGAGCCCGGGCAGGTCTCGCACGCTGAGCCGTCTCGATGATGTCGGTGCAGATGTCCGGCTCAGGGCCCGGCTCGCCAATCCGACCGATGAAGACGTGGATTCCGCCGAAGGGGACCCGGTACCCATACTCAATTGAGTCGGCATCTGGGCCCCAGCCGGCGTCGTTGATGTAGAGCTTGCCGCGACGACTCTTGGTCATCCGGCCCACAGTGTATCCCTTGAGCCCTTTGAAGCTACCCTTCAAGAACTCAAATCCATCGTGCGCTGGCCCCACGGTGGGCGCCAACTGTCGTGGAATTGTCACGGCAGATGTCCTCGTGAAAGGACTTAGTCGTGGAGCCATCGCAACTAGGAAGCCATCGCAACTAGGAAGCTTGAAGGGGTTAAAGCAGGACAAAGGACATGAGGGTTATACTAGTTCGGCCCCTTGCGGTGAAGGTAAAAGCCTAATCCAGTTGAGGTGGAATTGCTAGGGCTTCGATGACCAGGGAGCGAATCCGCTATGCCTGGCTCTCGATTTGATGTTACTTGCCCTAAGCCGTCGGCGGGTCGTCCCCTTATATACATGGGTTGACGTCCCGCGGCCTACAGAGTCCCAGCCGGCTCATAAACAGTGTCCGACTCGGTGACTAGTTAATCTTGCCTTACAATGCAAGTCATGCTATTATGGCGGTTTATCACTACAGGCCTTAAGTCGCCTTTGGGCTTGGGGCCCTTAACTGAACCGCCATCTTCAAGCTTGATATTGGGCTTCATATGATGAATCGATATAGCGTAACCCGGCCCCTCCTGGCGGGTTACACTAGTAGTTATATCCCCAGCAATATCATTTCTTAGAGAGATGATCTTAGCGGGAGGAAAATACTTAGAGATAAAAGCATCTTTGCACTTATTCCAAGAATCAATACTATTTTTAGGCAGAGACGAAAACCAAGCTTTAGCATGATCTCTAAGCGAAAAAGGAAATAGCTTCAATTTAACAATATCATTGTCCACATCTTTCTTCTTTTGTATATCACACAAATCAATGAAGCTATTTAGATGGGTAGCGGCATCTTCACTAGGAAGGCTGGCGAATTGATCTTTCATGACAAGATTAAATAAAGTAGTATTGATTTCACAAGATTCAGTATCGGTAAGAGGAGCAATCGGAGTGCTAAGAAAATCATTGTTGTTGGTATTGGTAAAGTCACACAATTTAGTATTATCTTGAGCCATCGTGACAAGCAAGCAATCCAACACACGAGCAAACAAGAAGCAAGCAAAGAAAAAGAGGCGAACGGAAAAGAGGGCGAATAAAACGGCAAGGGTGAAGTGGGGGAGAGGAAAACGAGGGGCAAATGGCAAATAATGTAATGCGGGAGATAAGGGTTTGTGATGGGTACTTGGTATGTTGACTTTTGCGTAAACTCCCCGGAAACGGCGCCAGAAATGGCTCGTTGTCGGGAGTTCAAATCTTGACTTGACTTTGCGTAAGCCTCCCCGGCAACGGCACCAGAAATGGCTCGTTGTCGGGAGTTCAAATCTTGACTTGACTTTGCGTAAGCCTCCCCGGCAACGGCGCCAGAAATCGCACGTTGGCGGGAGTCAAATCTTTACTTGACTTGGTGTAGGCCTCCCCGGCAACGGCGCCGGAAATCCTTCTTGCTACCTCTTGAGCACTGCGTTGGTTTTCTCTTGAAGAGGAAAGGGTGATGCAGTAAAGCAGCGTAAGTATTTCCCTCAGTTTTTGAGAACCAAGGTATCAATCCAGTAGGAGGCCATGCACGAGTCCCTTGCACCTACACAAACAAATAAAATCCTCGCAACCAACGCAATAAAGGGGTTGTCAATCCCTTCACGGTCACTTACGAAGTGAGATCTGATAAGATACTATTTTTGGTATTTTTATGATAAAGACTAAAAGTAAAGAAAGCGAAATAAACGGCGTCAGAAATAGCTTGTTGACGGGATATTAATATGATGGAAAATAGACCCGGGGGCCATAGGTTTCACTAGTGGCTTCTCTCGAGAGCATAAGTATTATGGTGGGTAAACAAATTACTGTTGAGAAATTGACAGAATTGAGCATAGTTATGAGAATATCTAGGTATGGTCATGTATATAGGCATCACGTCCGCGACAAGTAGACCGACTCCTGCCTGCATCTACTACTATTACTCCACACATCGACCGCTATCCAGCATGCATCTAGAGTATTAAGTTCAAAAGAACAGAGTAACGCTTTAAGTAAGATGACATGATGTAGAGGGATAAACTCATGCAATATGATATAAACCCCATCTTGTTATCCTCGATGGCAACAATACAATACGTGCTTTGCTGCCCCTACTGTCACTGGGAAAGGACACCGCAAGATTGAACCCAAAGCTAAGCACTTCTCCCATTGCAAGAAAGATCAATCTAGTAGGCCAAACCAAACTGATAATTCGAAGAGACTTGCAAATATAACCAATCATACATAAAAGAATTCAGAGAAGATTCAAATATTGTTCATCGATAAACTTGATCATAAACCCACAATTCATCGGTCTCAACAAACACACCGCAAAACAAGATTACATCGAATAGATCTCCACGAGAATCATGGAGAACTTTGTATTGAGATCCAAAGAGAGAGAAGAAGCCATCTAGCTAATAACTATGGACCCGAAGGTCTGAGGTAAACTACTCACACATCATCGGAGAGGCTATGGTGTTGATGTAGAAGCCCTCCGTGGTCAATGCCCCCTCCGGTGGAGCTCCGAAAAAGGCCCCAAGATGGGATCTCATGGGTACAGAAGGTTGCGGCGGTGGAATTAGGTTTTTGGCTCCGTATCTGGTAGTTTGGGGGTACGTAGGTATATATAGGAGGAAGAAGTACGTCGGTGGAGCAACATGGGCCCCACGAGGGTGGAGGGCGCGCCCAGGGGGTAGGCGCGCCCCCCTACCTCATGCCCTCCTGGTTGCTTTCTTGATGTAGTGTCCAAGTCCTCTGGATCACGTTCGTTCCAAAAATCACGTTCCCGAAGGTTTCATTCCATTTGGACTCCGTTTGATATTCTTTTTCTGTAAAACTCTGAAATAGGCAAAAAAACAGCAATTCTGGGCTGGGCCTCCGGTTAATAGGTTAGTCCCAAAAATAATATAAAAGTGTATAATAAAGCCCATTAAACATCCAAAACAGAATGTAATATAGCATGGAACAATAAAAAATTATTGATACGTTGGAGACGTATCACCCACTATTAGTTTCAGGCCTTTAAAAGGCCGAGTAAACCGCTTGCCTTAATTGGGCCCGAAAATTAAATAGGCTTTTAACAGATTGAGAACTAGATTCAGCCCTAATTGTGGCGAACAAATCACGGGCCGACAGCATGCTGTAACATAAATCAGCCCATTATTGGCCCATTCGGGTGACGGGCCATTAACAGGGTGAAATGTTTTTGGGCCTTGGCTGACCCAATTACATGACTGGCGGGAAGCAGGCCGGATGTATAACGGGCCTAAATTAGGCCCAACACTCTCAAGGGCCTTTAACGGGCCGATAGGCTGTTTGGGCTAGAATGTATCCATGAAGACTACGGGTCGTTAAGAGGCCGAAAGTAACTACATACCATAATTAGGCCCAGGTGCAACTCGGGCCTTTAAATGGCCGAAAGTGAAACCGGGCCGAAAGAGGCTTATATGTAGACAGGGCCATTGACAGGCTGAAACTAGTATCGGGTCGAACTGTTAAGCGGGCCATTAAGAGGTCGAAAAGCAAATCAGGCCGCCAATGGGCCCAATGGCACAGTTGCTGTTAAAAGGGTCGTATCTGTTATGTGCCGTAATTTGGCCCATGAAATAAAAGTCAGTCAATGGGCCGGATCAGGTGTGGACCGTAATTTGCCCCCAAACTATTGCAGGCTGTTAATGGGCCGGATCTGACATGGGCCGTAAACTAGCCCAGAATATTGCAGTCATTTAACGGGCCGTATCTGATGTGGGCTATAATTTGGTCTAGAAAATGTTAGGCTGTTAATGGGCCGGCCCATTAGATGTGACCAAATCTTGTGGGCCTGTTCCTGGGTCGGCTTAATTCTAGACCTATATGGGCCTCTATTGGGCCATCCCATGTGTCAACATTTCATTGGTGATTCTTGTCAAATGGACGGTTGACATCTATCCCAACGCTGAGCCGACACGTGGTTTGTCGGCGAATGAGAATTTTACACGTGGAAAATCGCCATTGGCCCGGGCTGTTAATGGGTTATCGGATCCAAACCGAAACCCGATAGCTTAACGGCGACCTGTTGTAGTGGATGCCACGTGTCGGTCACCCTTGACGAAAGCACTTCTATGACGCGTGCTTTATCATCATGGAAGTGGACACTTCTGTGATGATAATTTTGGTAATGTCATGGAACACTTCTACGACAGCACAGGTATGACTATCTTGATTCTGTCATAAAATCGTCATGGATGTACATGCATGACAAAAACGTGACCTACTGTGAAAAACACGTATCATCACGGAAGTGTATTTTTTTGTAGTGACCCCTGTGCCACTAACCTTTACCTTGTTTCGGATGATTACGCCATTCTCATCTTGCTTGTTTTTGAAGATCCATTTTGTTCCAATGATATTGTGTTTCATACTTTCTCTCTTGATTAACGACCACACTTTGTTGCGTTCAAAAATTTTCAACTCTTCTTGCATAGAAATGAGCCAATCATTGTCCATTAATGCCTCTTGTACCTTGAGTGGCTCAACACTACAGACAAACAAAAAGTGAGCACAAAAGTTTGTCAATTTTTTACGAGTGACTCTACCTTCTGATATGCCGTTAAGAATTTGATCAACATCAACATGACCGGCTACTCGTGGCATGATGGAGGTTAGGGTTTCACGAGGTCCAACTTCATTTCCATCATCCACATCCTCAACATATGGATCATTAATGTGCGGTGGAAGATCTTCTTCGTGTTGCATTTGTTGAGGTTCATCATCAAGGATTGCACTTTCTTGTTCTTGCTCTTGGTGATGATCTTGTTCTTGAATATGATCATGGTGTGGGCCTTGTTCTTCTTCTTGTTCTTGAACAACGGGCTCCATTTGAGAAATAGGATCGTGTGGTGGCATGGGTGTTGTAGTGGCTTGATGATGAGTGAAACATCCATCTTCATCATCATCATCATGAGGTTCTTGTTCCATTGGAAGAAGAGCACCAACAGCCATGGTCAAAATATCTTGAGAAGGATTTTCTTCACCTACATTACTTAGATCAACTTTCCCCCATGGGATCCGTTAAATTAATCAAATACCACGTCACAAGTTTCTACAACACATCCATTGGATTTGTTGTAGACTCTATAGGCGTGAGAGTTTGATCCATAACCAACAAATATGCCCTCAATTGTTTTGGATTGAAATTTTCCTAACCGTTCTCTCTTGTTGAGAATGAAGCACTTACACCCAAATACACGAAAGTACTTGACATCTGGCTTGTTCCCAGTTACGAGTTCATATGGAGTCTTTTCCAATATCTTACGGAGGAAGAGCCGATTTGATGCATGACATGCAGTGTTGACGGCCTCGGCCCAAAAACTATGCGGTGACTTGTACTCATCCAACATGGACCTTGCCATTTCCACAAGAGTATGGTTCTTCCTCTCGGCTACACCATTTTGTTGAGGAGTGTAGAGTGTGGAGTATTGATGCTCAATCCCCTCATCACTAAGGAATTCTTCCAAGGTGTAGTTCTTGAACTTGATGCCATTGTCGCTTCTTATTGCCAAGATTTCTTTGTCAAATTTGCGTTGGGCTTTCTTGGCAAAATCAATGAAGGTGATCTTCGTCTCGTCCTTGGACTTGGGGAAGAACACCCATGTGTATCTTGAATAATCATCAACAATGACAAGACCATGCGTTTTCCCACCAAGACTATCCCATGAAGGAGGCCCAAAGAGATCCACATGAAGGAGCTCCAAAGGCCTTGAAGTAGATACAATATTCTTGGGTGGGTGCTTTGATTGATGTTGCTTCCCGGCTATGCATGCACTACACACATGATCTTTCTGAAAATAAACATTGGTTAGTCCAAGTATGTGATTACCCTTTATGAGATCTTGAAGATTTCTCATGCCGACATGGGCTAGCCGGCGATTCCATAACCACCCCTTGTCGGCCTTGGCCATTAGACAAGTTGCATGGAATGTGCTCTCTTTCAAGAAATCAACCGTGTAAAGTTTGCCATCCAACTCTCCAACAAAGGCCACTTCGAGAGTATCTCTCTTAAATACTTTCACATCCGTTAGTCCAAATAGTGTATCATAACCGACGGAAGCCAATTGACGAACGGAAAGCAAATGGTATTTAAGGGATTGGACAAGCATGACATTTGCAAGAGACATGTCATTTGTGATAGCCACATTGCCCAACCCGAGTACGTGTCCTTTTGATCCTCCACCAAACACAATGCTCATAAATGGTTGAATAGCTTCCATGAAATCGTAGAGCAATTTGCCATCTCCGGTCATATGGTTGGTGCAACCACTATCAATCACCCATTTAACTACACCGGAGAAGGCAACCTACACACAATTCATGACTTGGTTAGAGGCACCCTTTTTTCAATATGACCTCTCAAGTTAGTCACAAGGGTCCTAGGAACCCAAATAGCATAGAAACGAAATGCATTACGAGGACCAACAAATTGAGCATAAAACTTCTCCATCTTTTGTTGTATGAAGTACATAGGATGGAGGCATGAACTCTTTTGGTTTGTTGACAGTGGGCATGCCCCTAGTGGCCTTCCCACTCACAACCTTACCTTTCTCCTTGTGCCCTTCACGTACAAATGTCTCCTTGAGAGGTATGGTGCACTTTTGAGAATACATCTTCTTCTTTCTTGTGCTTGGGTCAAACCCAACCCCTTCCTTGGCAATCACCTGATTGTGTTGGCTCAATACATTATTAAGGTTCTTTTGTCCTTGAGCACATGACATGAGCCTCTTTCGAGTTGTGCTTTTAGAAGACGATTTTCCTCAAGAATAGATGCTAGGTCACCACTAGAGTTAGTAGTACAAGCATCCACATTGGTAATAGGTGAGGAGTAAACCTTGGCTAGAGTTTCAAGATAAGTAAGTTTGAGCATCTCAAAGCTCTTTGTAAGAAGGGTGAGCTCCTCTTCCTTAGTCTTGAGGCACACGGATAGAAGTTCACAATCCTTAGATAGAGAAGCATGAGATTCCACAAGCTTACTTTTATTATTCATTAACTCTTTGCAAGAGTTCCTGGCCTTTTACAAGGAGGCAAGTTCTTTAGCATGAACATCAATGTTGGCACCAATTTTTAAGCATAGTTCATCATTTCGTGCTTCCTCATATTGGACTTTCCGCTCAAGGATTTCGTATTTTTCCTTTTCCTCGGTGACAAGGGTTTCGAGTTCCTTAATGGTGATGGTGTGCTTACTCACCATCTCCATAAGCATACGAAACATAGTGAGCTTATTTCCTTTAAGGGAGCACATGAACTTATTTAGTTTAGCAAGCATAGGATCATCTATATCATCATCATCATAATTATCCTGTGCATCAATATACTCATCACTAGGAGTAGACGGAGTGAAAAGAGGAGGATTTCAATGTGGAGTTACCTTGACCGTGTCAGGAGAATTTTGGTTCTCTCCATCTTCCACCACGGCCTTTGCCATTAAGAACTTGTGAGTGTTGCCCTAGTAGTCTTTCATGTAGTTGTAGGTGACAATATCACCACTCTTGTTGACTAGCCTCAAGGTGTTTTGAGAACCTTGAGCTACTTCGGCAACACCACCAACATCATCCGGGTCGGATTCTTCTTGAGCAACCATTGCCTTCCCATCTCTCTTTTTGAACTTGGAGTTCAGAGGATTTGGCAACTTCTTCTTAGGAAAGGTCTTGGGAAACCTTGGTTTATCTTCTCTCTTCTCATAAGGGAAATCGTTGGAGAAGTGGTTGGTTTCTTCACAATTGTAGCACTTTCTCACTTTCTTCTTCTGGAATCTTCCCTTGAATTTTCCCGCGCAAGACTTCTTGACAAAGAAGGCAATGTCTTCATATGAAGGGCTCTCATCGGAGTCAATCTCATCACCATCTTCATTATGATCATCTTCTTCTTCACTTTGCTCTTCCTCACATACATGCTTGGCCTTCAAAGCAAGATTGATCTTTGATGTTGAGGTACCATGCATGGCAAGATGTTTTGTAGCATTTGCCTTGGATTCTTTGAATAGTTGAAAAGTGGATATGATGTCATCCGGAGTCATTTCTTTGAATCCATGATGTTGCCTTATGTCCCACACCATTTGGTGATGATGTGGAGCAAGATCATGAAGTAATTTGTCCACAAGAAATCACTCAGTCAAGTTGAATCCATCTTGTGTCTTGTCACAGTCACAAGATTCGATGTCGGCGGAGAGGGTCATGAGATGCTCAAGGATCTACTTGGGGGATTCACCTTTCTCCATACAAAAGTTTTGCAATTGACCCTTGGAAATTTCATATTGAGCTAGCCGGAGAGTGGAGGTACCGGTCTTGGTCCTCACAATACTATCCCATAACTCCTTGGCACTTGTGATGTGTATGTAAGGTCTCCTTTGCTTATCATTCATTCTTTCCTTATGCACATGATTGTGGTGTCGTTGACATGCTTGTCATATGTTTCTCTTGGAGTGAGATTCTTCGGGTCGACTGGGTTGTAGCCATGCTCCAAGATGTCCAACATTTCATCATTGGTGTACCTAAGATGGTCCTGCATACCAACTCTCCACAAAGCAAAATCAGAACTGTCATCAAGCAGGGGGTTTTCCCTAGGGTTATACTTAGGTTTCTCTACTTGAGGTCTTGCATAAAGCCATGGAACACTAGAGTGATCATTACTAGGAGGTTGTTGACCAAATGAAGGAGTAGGCATAGTTGGCCTCGAGGCCGCACCACCTAGATTGGCAAGTGGTCCGAGAATCATGGTTAATGCGGCTAACATGATTTGGACCAAGGCCTCAAGAGAAGAATCATGCTGCTCCTTTTGCTTAGCATGGGCCCGTTCTAGATCCTTAGAAGTGAAGGACTTGACTTCCAAAGAAGCCGCACCCTTCTCCTTCGGATCTGCAACAAGGGAAGTCCCATCGGGGTTCATCTCACTCTAGTGCCGTTAAGCCACAAGAATAGAGCATGAGGATCTGATACCAATTCAAAGGATCAAGATGGACCTAGAGGGGGGATGAATAGGTACAATTACAAATTTTAATTCTTACTTAGCAATTTTAGGCTATAAAGCGGAATATGAATGTGAGCTAACAATTACAGAGGAGATAGAATTTGCTAATCAAGGTGACCAAGACTACAAGTAAGTGAATACACAAGCACAAAAATAGGCAAGTAAAGACTAAGAGACAATTGACGACAAGTAGGGAGCTAGGGTTAGGAATAACCGCAACTCCGAGAGACGAGGATGTGAGCCGATGTTCACTTCCTTGGAGGGAAGCTACGTCACCGCTTAGAGAGGTGGATGTTACCACGAAGGCACACCAGCGCAATGAAGGCTCACCCTATTCTCTCTTAGAGATATCACCACTAAGGCGATTATCAACCACTAGTGGTAGACCTTGGGGTGGTCTCCAAACCCTCACAGAATTTCCGGGGGTAATCACAATGAACGATTCCTTGCCGGGGTACTCCTACCGCCTAGGAGTCTCCAACCTCCAAGAGTAAAAAGAACCAAGGGGAAAAGCTAAACACTTGCTCAAATCACGATTTGCTTCAGTCACAAGAAGGAGAGGGAGTGGACTTTCTTTTGATTGGAACACCTCTCTCAAACTCACAAAGATGAACTCGGGATCTAGGATTTCCTGAGGGAGCAAGAGAGAGGGAGCACTTGTGTTCTTCGGGCGTGTTTGAGTATAGTGGTCAACCTTATCCCGAAGGGGTAAGGATATATATATATACCTCCAACGAATTAGAGCCGTTTAGAGCACAAGTTGACCTGCCCGGATGATCCAAATTACTATCCGGATGATCTGGACAGAGTCCGGACAATCTGGATACAAGCCCGGATGACAATGGTAGGAAGAGAGCTGCGAGGTGGCCCGACGATCCGGGAGACCATCCGGATGATGCGACTTCACCCAGAGGGCTGTTGTTGCCAGGTGAGCCCCTAGCCGGATGATCCGGGACTAGGTCCCGACGATCTGAGACCCGGTCCGAATGATCTGGCTAGGAACCCATATGTGGAGAGTATGAGATGTAGGTTTTGGCTAAGTAATTTTCCTAGGGACATTTGGTCTTTATGAAACATCTCATGAAATAATCTGTGTGCAAGGAGATAGTGACAAAATGATGATATTTGAGCAAAACTTGAACATACCCCTCGGATCCCCTCTTAATAGTGCGGGATCCCTATTACTCAAGAAATGTATAAAAGAACAAATGCTTCTTTTCTCGTTGGTCATCTGCTAGAGCAATATCCCTTTGATATGTTCATGATCCACATAGTTATGCCAAGTGAACTAATGACCTGTGTTATACTCAACAAACATAATTAGCCCCTTATATGTAGTTTGCCATTAACATCAAAATACACTCAAGAGAAATATTGCACTTTCACTAGCCTCCCGTGGCAGTGGGGTCCATAAGGAAACTAAGGGATATTAAGGCCTCCTTTTAATATGGAACCTGAACAAAGCATTAACACATGGTGAATACATGAACTCCTTGAATTATAGTCAACCCCGGAGAGTATCCCAACTATTGTCACTTTGGGGTCTACGGTTCAGAACAATAACAAGTGCATATAACTAGCACATAGGATCAAGAACTCATATATATTCATGAAGGAAGGTACATATTTGAAATCATGGCACATGGGCCCTAGTGACAAGCATTAAGCATAGCAAAGTCATAGCAACATCAATCTTAGAACATAGTGGATACTAGGGATCAAGCCCTAACAAATTGACTCGGATACATGACAAATCTCATCCAACTCCATCACCGTCCAACAATCCTATGAAGTAATTACTCACTCCTGGTGGTAAGCATCATGGAATTGTTGATGGAGAAGGGTTGATGATGACGACGGGGACGAATCCCCCTCTTCGGAGCCCCGAACGCACACCAGATCAGCACTCCCGGTGAAGAACAAGAGGTGGCGGCGGCTCAGTCTCGTAAAATGCGATGATTTTTTCTCTCTGATTTTTTTCTCGGCGAGACAGTACTTATGGAGTTGGAATTGCCTTCAACCAACACACACCTGATAAGGATCACAAGATGAGTGTTTTATAGAAAATAGGATAGCTGCCCCGAGGGTAGTGCATTATAGAGAATTTGCATTTAAATACAAAATGCACAAGGTGGGATCACCTCTTTCACTATATCTAGAAAACACTAGACAAGATCAAGAAATTAACAAGATCCACAAGTGATATGGAAGACAACGGGAGTTGACACAATCATTGGCAAGAGATAAGGCAAATAGAAGCAAAAGCCAATGTAGAAATGATCAATAATTTCTACCACACAGGTGAGTACCAATTGTCAAAATACAAGAAGTATTTGGAAATAATTCCCGGTGGTAGATAGCAAGGATATCCAACATCATCTTCACACCAAACATAAACAAATTGCAACTTGTAGAGCTCACATGCCACCTAGGAACAACATAATTTACAATATCAATTCTAAGTGACAATACCTCAAATGTACACATTTTCTAGGCTTGTAATATGCACATAGCATATTACTCCCCCACAATGTGATACCAATGAAAACTTAACAAGAGGCAATAACAGGATCCAACAAGAGATAATTAATGGACTATTTAGAATTTGAATTTCTCATGAGAAGACATGCCACATAGCGACTAGATAATCTTGTAATATCAATACTAGATGGTACTCCTCATGTACATACATTTATAGGATTGTGAAGTGCACAAAGAACATCACTCCCCCAAAATGGAATGATCCATTAATATCTCACAAGAGCCACTAAGATGCAACCAAGAAGCAAAAAGGCTCATCACAACTCTCACACGTACATGATGTGCAAACCAACATACACACTTGATTACTCAAGTTAAGCAAATTAGAAGCACAACATATACAAACACATGTAAGGTACAAAACCAAAACATGCAAGGAGGCAAGTAACTTTCAATGTAAACAATTTAAGTACAAGTTACCGCAAGGAGGCACATTGGATGTAAGATAGAAACTTGATAACCCAATTTACTTGGTTTGAGACAATATGAATGATGAAGGTCCCTTAATTCTTCATGATGTAGCCAAGTCTGCAATGCCCCCCATCAATTCCTGTTGATCAAGTTTGAGCTTGTTGGTCCCCAACCAAGTTGGGTCCTAAGAAGTTAGTCACAATAGGCTTGGCGGCCCAAATGGTTCTTTTCTTGACACCACTTTGAGTACCAACAAATTTGGCAAACACATTGCCAACCTTATCCTTCCCAAGAGAATAGACATCATCAACTAGAATAGGGTTGGATAAGGTACCATTCATGCATGAAGAAGCGACGTGACCTCTCTCACGACATAGGTAGCAACATCTACTCTTCACTTTCTTCTCACTTGATTTCTCAACTTAAGAAGCATTAGCTTGAGTCTTCTTGGAAGAGGCCTTTCTTCAACTTGAGATTGAGCATGAGAATGAACCCGTGGCCGCTTCCCTTGTTGCTTGTCACTAATGGCCTTCTTCTTCAATGGGCAAGATCTAACATGACGCCCTTCAATTTTGCACTTGAAGCAAATATCTTGGCCGAATTCTTGACTTGTTTTTGGCCCTTCTTCTTGTTGCTCTTGGATTTCTTCTTCTTATTGGAGTTGAATCCAAGTCCACCTTTGTCATTGGGGGGTATTTGCACACTCAAGATATTGTTGAGTGTGTACTTCCCTTCGTGAAACTTTTGCAAGTCAATCTTCAAAGAAGTGACTTGGGCCTTGAGCTCGTTGATTTCCTCTACATGGTTTGTCTCAACAAAAGTACTCAAGGAAGTATGAGCTTCAACGTTAGAGCAACAAGGCAAGGAAAGTAATTCATCACAAGATGTAGCAACATTATGAGTAGATGAATTACGAGGACTAGCACATGGCAAGATAGCATTTTGACTTGTAGTAGTGCTAGTATCCACATGAGGCTCACTATATGTTACCTTAGTAGTCATAGCCTCATGATCTAACTTTAGCACATTATGGGATACTAGAAGATCATCATGAGATCTAGAAAGCTTTTCATGACTTTCTTTCAATTTCCCATAATTGCTAGATAGAAACGCAAGTTGAGCCCTTAGCTCAACATTCTCCTTCAAAATGGATGCTTCACAAGAAATAGAGTTAGTAACACAAGCATCATCATTAACAACAAGAGGAGAAGGAAACTTTGCAAGATCTTTTGAATATGAAGCTTTAAGTTGAGCATGAGACTCGGTGAGTTTGATGAGCTCACTCTTAATGACCCTTGAATCATTTTTTAGGTGCCCAAAGTCCTCAAGTTGTTTAGCATGCGCAACTTCAAGCTTCTCATTTTTAGTTTCAAAATCATTGGCCACCTCAAGAGCTCTATCCCGGGATTCATTTATTCTAGATAGTTCTAAAGCAAAAGTCTCATCAAGAGATTCCTTGGTGGTTTGTTCAAGTTCAACAGCTTGAGAGAGGTCCACAATTTCGTTAGCGTAATCACGCTCATGACCTTCCATTTTATCAATGGTGACCTCATGCTCCTCGAGATGAGATTCCAACTCCTCAATGTATTTCTTTCTCTCAATGGCAATAGACAAGATTTCCATGAAGTTGGGACGAGCAATTTTATTTTTATGAAGAGCTTTAAAAATCATTTCCCCCTTAACTTTTAAGGAGGCAGCATTATCATTCTCTTCATCATTAACAACATCATCATTGTTCTTATCATCATCAACATCATCATCACAAGATATATTGGGATTCTAAATAGGAGATACCTTCAAAGCCTTAGCCATAAGGCAAAAGTGAGAAGAAATAAATGATGATGTAAGATCCCTTGAAGGACCATTCAAGACCACATCTTGTTCCATGGAGTGTTGGGTTTCCTCTACGTTATTAGCACAACAACTAGAGGAAATACATGCACTTTTATCATGGAAACAAGATATAGCAAGGATATCATCATGAGATTTATTCAAGCCATTTCTACATGATATGCAAGGACTATCAACACAAGCATGTGAAACATGTAGGGTGCTCGAAGTGTCAAAGTCCAAAGATGAATAATTGCAATAAGATAGTGATGAAGAATCATCAACAATAAGACCACTATCATCATTGCAATGAACAACACTACTCACCATACCATTACCTTGTGGCAATCCACATGTAGGTGAAGTAGAAGAAGTTGAGAACACAACACGGTCGGAGGTGGAGGGGGAACAATCATTCCCACAAATCTTGGACACGCCATATTTGTCTTGCAACTTTGTCCACAACTCATGAGCATCCGGAACGGCATGAGTTGAAATATAACTACATTGCTCAAAGCATCAAAACGCACATTAGAAGCTTGAGCATTGAGATAAGAGTTTTTCTCATCCTCTAAAGATAATCTTTGGGATCCTTTGGAGGAGAAAAACCAATATCTATAATTCGCTCTAAATTTTGGTCCATGACCCTAAAGAGATTAAGCATGTGAATTACCCAAACATAAAAATTTGTGCCATCGAAACTAAGAGTGTCAGAGAATCCTAATTCCCTAGTCGACATCTTTACTCTCTAGGCGGTAAAGCCTAACAAAGAGTGATGAGCCTCTCATACCAATTGAACGATGGAGGATGTTGCCTATAGGGGGGTGAATAGGTGCATTAAAATAATTATGGTTTAGTCCTGAACAGATGCGGAATAAACCTAGCGGTTAATTTGTCAAGCACAAAACCTACAACAACTAGGCTCACCTATGTGCATGAATAAATTATGCTAAGCAAGATAAACAACTATGTGATAGCAAGATATATAACATTAACCACAATAGCTATCACAAAGTAGAGTGCATAAGTAAAGGGCTCGGTAAGAGATAACCGAGGCACGCGGAGATGACGATGTATCCCGAAGTTCACTCCCTTGCGGATGCTAATCTCCGTTTGGAGCGGTGTGGAGGCATAATGCTCCCCAAGAAGCCACTAGGGCCACCATAATCTCCTCACGCCCTCGCGCAATGCAAGATGCCGTGATTCCACTAAGGGGCCCTTGAGGGCGGTCACCGAACCCATACACTTTGGCAACCCTTGGGGGCAGTCACCGAACCCGTACACTTTGGCAACCCTTGGGGGCGGTCACCGGTACCCGTCAAATTGCTCGGGCGATCTCCACAACCTAATTGGAGACCCCGACGCTTGCCCGGAGCATTACACCACAATGATTGAGCTCCGAAGCACCACCAACCGTCTAGGGCGCCCAAGCACCCAAGAGGATTGCTCAAGGGTACCAAGCACCCAAGAGTAATAAGCTTCTCAACTTCTAACTTCCACGTATCACCATGGAGAACTCAAACCTATGCACCAAATGCAATGACAAGGGCACACAGAGTGCCCAAGTCCCTCACTATCAAATACCACCAAAGCAATGAAAGCTATGGAGGAAAAATGAGAGTAAGAACAAGAAGGAGAACACCAAGAACTCCAAGATCTAGATCCAAGGGGTCCCCTCACATAGAGGAGAAAGTGATTGGTGGAAACGTAGATCTAGATCTCCTCTCTCTTTTCCCCCCAAAACTACCAAGAATGCATGGAGGGATTGAGAGATAGCAAGCTCGAAGAAGGTCAACAATGGGGGAAGAACACGAGCTAAAAGGATAGAGACCATTGGGGAAGATGGCCCCCTTAAATAGGCCTCCCCAAATCCAACCGTTATGTGCACAGGTCGTGCACAAGCGGTACTACCGCTACCTAGAGCGGTACTACAGCTTATAAGTGATACTACCGCTACCCAGAGCAGTACTACCTCTTATAAGCGGTACCCCCACTTAAAAACTGACCTGCGAATGAAACTGCCATAACTTCTACCACTTAAAACAGGACGAAATCATGTTTGTTGGAAATCTAAAGACAAAGGCTAACACAATCTTGATAGAGATATCAAGAAATAGCAATTGAGAAAATAATCAATAAAATGGTGAGAACCCTTTCTCAAATAAGACTGGTAAAAACTCCAACACCGAAAACGCAAAAGAAGATGCATATGAAATGGGTTTTCGATGAACTAGAGCTTGTCACGGAGAAGACCAAAAGGTCCTAAAATCACAAAGTGAAAATCCAAACAAGAACCAAGAAATATGATGATGCTAAGAATGCAATGGTTTGAGCTCTCACCGAACGATACGATCAAGCTACTCACACGAGAGCCCCTCTTGATAGTACGGCTGTCGATCCTATAATCCGGTCTCCCAAATAACACCATGAGACCGGTAAAATAGAAAACCTATCAAGGACAAACCTTTGCCTTTCACATAGTCCACTTGAGCTAGATGATGACGATCTTGACTCCCTCAAGTTGGACCACCTTTATTGATTGCATTGGCTCGACGAAGACTAGTAGATTTCTCCCCCATACTCCACTATGGGTGAGCTACTCTTCGGCGCATCTTCACAAGTCCATTGTCACCATAATGGATGGCAAGCTTCAAGGATGATCTCTTCGTGATGCTCCACTTGAACTTGCACACTGCAATCTTGATGCCGATCACCACTTGATGTCATCCTCCATGGGTTGTATGAGATCTTCCTCTTGATGCAAACCCATGAAAACATACCTAACCCCACATAGAACTCACACATAGACCATGGCTTAGTACACAAAGCGTAATGGACAATGCTTACCATACCATGGGATCACTTGATCCCTCTCGGTATAACTTGTGCACTTTGTGTCTTGATCAACCTTGAATATTTCCAACTCTCTTCATTAGGATGATGTCTTGAAGGTAAACATTAATGTTCACACAATCTTTTTCTTCAAGAAATGCTTGCAATAAGCTCAACTCTCACATGGCCAATCTTTGGATAATTCCTTGAAAAGCACTTTGGCCATCTCATAAACTCCTTGAAACCAACACATGATCTTCAAAAAAGCCTATGGACAAATTCTTCAAATATAACTCAAGGCAACCATTAGTCCATAGAGATTGTCATCAATTACCAAAACTAAACATGGTGGAACCGCATGTTCTTTCCAGCGCCATGGAGGACGAGGCGAGCGGGAACCATCTAGATGCTGGCGGCGGTGAAGGGCTTTCGTTGCCCCTGCCGAGCGTCGACGTGGCGTCCTACCGGTGCCTTAGTTTCTGTGGCGCGAGTCACAACATCGCTGCCTCTGTCACCTTCCTCGGCTCGCTCAAAGGTCTTTCGTTGTCCCAGTCACATGTCGACGTTGCATTTTGCGGGGTGCCTAGGCCGCTGCTGCGCGGGGATGAATGCCAGCGCCTATGTTCGCTCCACCAGTCCCACCATGTTCGGCCACATGAGCTCAACCGTGTGCGCCGCGCGGCTGCGGGAGCACCTCTTAGGCGCAGACAACCTGTCATTGCGGGTCTCACTGCGCTGGTCGTTTAGTGCTTTCTTGGTGCCCTCAATCCTGACTCATGCGAGAAGCGACCAGCGCGTGTCACGTGGTGGTGTTGGCGCGCGCAACATGGTAGAGCTGGAGCGCTCCGCGCCAGGAAAAGTGTTCGCTAGAAGTGTCCGACAAGGGTTGTTTTCCATTTCTTTCACTTTGTTTTTTTTATTTCAGTAAAATTCCCTTTAGTTTTAAATATTCCAAATTTAAAAAAAATGGGAATATGAAAAATGTCCCCGGATTCAAAAAACGTCAGTGAACTTGCAAAATATTCACAAATTAAAAAAACTTCGAGTAATATTAAAAATGTCCATGAATTTAGAAAATGTTAATAGATCTGGAAAATGTAAAAAATCAAAAATATTCATGAATTCAAAAAATGATCACAAATTCAAAATATGTTTACAAATTTGAAAATGTTTTTATTTGGAAAAATGTACTCACACTTAAAAAATGAATTCAAGTTTTGAAAGAAATGGTCAAGAATTTGAAAAATATTTGCTAACTGCAAAAGTTTGTCCACAAATTGGAAAAATGTTCATGGATTTGAATAAATGTTCAGGTATATAAAAATATTCAGGAATTTGAAGAAAGGTCCATGAATTCAGTAAAATGTTCACAAATTTAACTTTTTTCCCAAATTAAAGAAAAATTGTAAATTCAAAAAATATTTGTGAATTTGAAAAAGATTAGCAATTCGAAAAATGATCGCTAATTTGAAAAATATTCATGAACTCAATTTTTTTTTACAAATTTTAGGAAGTTAACAAATTATGAAGTTGTTCTCAGATTTGATAAATGTTCACAAATGTGAAAAATGTTCCTGAATTTAAAAATCACCGGGCATTATAAAATATTCAAAATTTCATATAATGTTCATGAAGTCAAAATGTTGGCGACTTTGGAAAATGTTCATGAGTTTAAAAAAATCACAAGTTAAAAGAAAATAAAAAAATAAGAAAATAGAAAAATAAAAGGAAAAGAAGGAAAGACAAGAAAGGGGAAAACTCGTCTATATCTATATCCATATCTATGTATATACTTATACTTAAGTGTAATAAAAAGAAAAGGAATGTAAATGTTCCCATTTCATGTTTTCTTCATCCAATCTGTCTCCCTCTCCCTCCTTCTTTTTAGTTTTTTCCTCCCATTTTCTATTTCTCCCACACCGTTTTTTCCGTAAAACGACTCAACTGTGCTACGTTTTATTAGCCTACCAAAATAAATCACAATTTGTTTCGTAAGTCACCAAGTATTATGAAATAAATGTTCAAAATAGGATGGTAGGTAAATCATGATAATTGCGTACAAAACTGCTAATATTTTATCCGACCAATGTATGGCGTGCACTCACGGGATAATCTACAAGAATATTGATGCTCCCGTTGCAATGCATGGGCAATTATCTAGTCTAGAGAAAAAAAACTCCATGAACCATCCCAAATCAAGACGAAAGGTTCTAGAAGGTTCATAAAACCGGCTCGCAATGTTTCGGTACCCGTATGTATATTGGCTAGCACCAACGGCCCGGCCTAAAGTTGATCATTAATGAGCGATTTGCTATGGGCGATAAAGTTCATTCGCATGGAATGGGGGCCGATATGCCTCGCTTCACGCGAGTCAGATCGATCTCTCGCTGAAGCTAACTTGCGAATGGGTCGGCCCGTGGGGTGTTTATATAGTGCTGGTGGAACACAGCAAAAAAGTAAAAGTGGAGTACCAGGATTAGAACCCTGGTCGCGTCGCTAGTAGCGGCTACAGATGAGCATTGTAGCAAGTGCTTGGAAAGTGTTGCAGTAACAAATCGAGCAAAGAAGAACTACCTGTCAATATTTACGTACAGAACATTTAAAAAAATGTTAAACAAGCATTTAAAAAAAAGTTAAATGCATGCTGAGGAAATGTTTCTCATGTATACACAAAATTTATACAGAAAAATACAAATATGTATGAAAATATTGATCATGTCTTAAAAAATATATTTAATCAAGCATTTGAGAAAATGTTAATCTTGTATTCGAAAAATATTAATCAAGCATTTAAAAATGTTGAATGTGTAGTAAAAAGTTGACCATGTAATTAAAAAAAGCAATCTTGTATTTGAAAAATGTTAATAAAGCATTTAAAAATGTTAAATGTGTACAGAAAGAATGTATAGCATGTATTAAAATGTTAATCTTGTACTTGGAAAATTTTAATCAAGCATTTTAAAATAGTATGTGTATAGGAAAAATGTTGATCATGTATTAAAAAATGTTAATCTTGTATCCAAAAAATTTAAATCATGCATTTGAAAATGCTAAATGTGTATAAAAATGTTGACCATGTATTAAAAAATGTTTATCTTGTATTTGAATTTTTCATTAATGCATTTCAAGTTTTTATATGTGTATAGGAAAAAGGTTGAGCATGCATTTAAGAAACATTAATCTTGTATTTAAGATTTGTACCATGTATTCAAGGAGTGTTAATATTTATTTGAAAAATATTAATCAAGCATTTGAAAAAGAAAAAAATGTGTATATATAAAATGTTGACCGTGTACTCAAAAAATGTTAATCTTGTATTTGAAAAATATAAATCTAGCATTTGAAAAGAAATGTGTACAGAGAAAATGTTGACAATGTATACACAAAATGTTAATATTATATTCAAAAAAGGTAAATGTGTATTAATTTTTTATTAGATATATACTAAAAATGTACAATGTGTATGGAAAAAAAGTAGACATAATTTGTTTTCAAAAAATACTGATCATGTATTTTAAAAATGTTTGACGTATCTATAAAAACTGTTTCTGATGTACAAGAAAAATGTTGATTGTGTACTACAAAAAATGTAACATGTGTTGAACAAAAAAGGGAATCTATAAAAAAGGCGAAACCAAATAAAAACCAAGAAGAAAACAAACACAAAGAAAAAGAAAGAAACCAAGAAATCGATGCAAAAAGAATGAAAACTGTGAAAACCGAGAAAAACGAAGAAAGCCTATGAAAAATGAGAAAGAACCAAACAAAACCAAATAAAAATTAATGAAAAGGAAAAAAAACCCAATAAAAATCGAGAAGGAAACAAATAAACAGAAGAAAAACAAACAAAAAACGAAAAGGCAGTTGAAAACCGGATCATGCCCTCAAATTGGTCACGCCTACTGTTTCTGCACAAAGTGCACTGCGCCTCAATGTCTTGCTGCACTAGCTATCAACCAGGAGAACCGGGTTTGAATCCTGGGTACTCCCTTTTTTATCTTTTTTTTTTCTCTTCTAACTATATACGCAATGGGCTGGCCGAGTTGCTGGGTGATGAGCTATTTGCGTTCAGCAAGACCAGCTTCCATCTCGCTTAAAGCAAGACATAGCTGTCGCGACGTGTAATAGGATCCACCAATCATAATTTTTTTGCATGGTAATATATGTCTCATTTATATCATATATATAAGGATAATAGTGCAAACCACGTGTATATACAGACCCGACAAAATTCAAAAGACAGCAGAACGCTAGACTTTGCACAAAGTAATACCGACCAAAAAGTAAAATTACAAATAAGACCGAAGAATCCTATGAGCTTGACACCAATGCCTGTCACCTGGCTCTAGCACCACCATAGCAGCCACCAAAGAAAAAATCACGGATCAACTCCACACTTGAGCTCGGCGCGGCTCCATTGCTGATATGCAGCTTTGCAGACCTTCAAGGTGGCTCACCAAAGGCGAAATCATTATCGTTGAACAAATCAAACTGGGGCAACACCCCGGACACGCAATCGAACTCCAAATCTGGAACCCCCACATGACAAAGACACCAGAGGAGGAAACCATAGCTGTCATCCATGAACCACGAACCTAGCACACAAAGGATCCACAAATTAGATAACGCGACGAGAGATAGTGATGGTCATTCATGTACTCATGTACTAGTCTTAGAACAACCAAATATATCATTTGGAGTAAAATGCAATGGCGATCACTGAACTTGTCGTGTACGTTCACTTTCATCATTGTACTCAAGAATACGATCAATATGGTCATTGTATATGTGTTACATAGTCACTGTCATAGTATTGATCGTATACATGTATAGTGACCGTATTGATTGTATTCTTGAGTACAATGCACATTTTAATCGTATTCTTTAGTACAATGACCAAACTGGGCATACACGTCAAGTTTAATGACCACTAATGCATTTTACTCTATCCTTTATACCTTCACTCGTAAACAGTTATAAAGCTCAAAAGTTTGCCCATAAAACTTGACTTTAGGAGGTGTCCAAGCCTTCCAAAACGAGTGCTCCATTGGAGAGTAGAAAATATCAAAGAATTGTGCCGCATAGGCAGAGGCTGCAGAGTATTTCCCATTGCTAGTGTGCTTCCACACGATGTCGTCTTCGGCATTCTCATTTAGCGGGAGGTTGTGAATTATCCAAAGGACTACGAATTGATGGATGTGCTCCAAAGTGAAGTTGGTAAACACCTTGACCTTGGAGACCCAAGAATCCTTAAAGATAGCCTCCTTTATCTTCCAATTCTTTCAAGTCGATTCATCATATATGAGGGGGGAATTATTTAGGTGTACGACCTACGATCCATGAAGCATCCCAAAAGGGGTCTTAGTACCATTCCCGATGGTGATTGTGGTAGAGGATGAAGTCTTGCTCATCACAAGAGTTACCCATGCTGACCAATAGCTTTGACAACTCCTTCGACTCATACCACGGACATATCAACCGAAGAGGCCAAGCAAATTTGTTGGTGTTGCGCCCGCCAAGTCCGTCTGGCTCAATAGGCCGGCACACCAAATCCCAGTTAACCTTGCACTTTGGGTGGTCTTGTCCGAGCTGGACCAAAGAAAGGCGCGCTCGAGCTTGGTGGTCTTACAAAGGGTGCTCGGCGGAATGATGAGAGGGGTTATGTAGTAGACCACTTGGGCGAAAAGCATACACTTGACCAATATCGTGTGCTCAATATAGGTTATGTTGTTTCCCTCCCAAGACGGGAGCTTGGCAGCCACCTTGTCCTCTAAGAACTAAAAATTGACCCTCTTAAGTTACCGCACTTATAGTGGTAGCCCCAAATACCTTATTGGGAAGGTTGTTGCTTTTGCCAACAAATGTTGCATAATGGGGCTAAGATGCATGTTGGCACATCTTATGGGTACCAACGGCTCTTGTGAAAGTTGGTGTCAAGCCCCGTGACCTCGCCGAAGCACTTGAAGATGGTGGAAAGGTTGTTGATGTCTCTCTTTATGGTTTCACGAACACCACCACGTCATCGGTGTATAAAGATGTCTGCGCAATTAGCCCTCAACCTCTAATTTTGTGTAGGAGGCCTTCTGCAGTAGCAACCTTGAGGAGTTGTTGGAACGGTTCGATGGCAATGACAAAAAGGAGAAGCGAAAGAGGATCCCCTTGCCACAATCCATGACCATGCTTGATAGGCTGCCCCGACCACCCCGCTAAGAAGGATCCGAGAGGAATAGGTTGATAGGAGCGTTGCGATCTAGTGACAGAACTTGCTTGGGAAGCCTCTTCCATGTAGGAGAACAATGTTATATTCCCATTTGACCGAGTCGAAAGCTTTACGGATGTTGAGCTTAAGAGGAGTGAAGGAGTCTTGTTTTTGTGAAGCTCGTGCACGAGATTCCTCACATACATAAAGTTGTCGTGAATACTTCGCTCCTTCATGCACTTTGAGCATTGGAGACGAGAATGTCCATGTGTGGGCGAAGCCGAATGGCCATAATGGTCACGATGAGCTTGGCGATCGCATGGATTAGCCTTATGGGTCTGTAATCATTGCCCTCCGCACCCTCCTTTTTTGGCAAAAGCACTACGTTGGCAACATTTAGCAAATGAATATCGCCCCATGAAGGTTTTCAAAACGCTGAATGACCCTCACGATGCCCCCGACTCAATCGTGCACTAATCATACACACAAATGCGCACGATCAAGATCAAAGACTCATGGGAAGATATCACAACACAACTCTAGACACGAATTCAAACATAAAGCTTTATATTACAAGCCAGGGCCACGAAGGCTCGAATACATAAGTCAGCGAAAGCAACAATATTTGAGTACGAACATAATTAAATAAGTTTTCCTTAAGAAGGCTAGCAAAACAATGACATCTAGATCGAAAAGACGCATGCCTCCTGCCCGGGGCCTCCTAACTACTCCTGGTCGTTGGTAGTCTCCACGTTGTAGTATACTCCGTCGAGGTAGTAGTAGTCATTGACAGAATCAGCTGGCTCCTAGGCTCCACCATCTGATCGCAACAATCGGTTAAAGGGGAAAAAGGTAGCAAAGCAACCGTGAGTACTCATCCAAAGTACTCGCAAGACTTACATCAGATCTATGCTAAGTATGCATCAGTATCAATGGGAAGGGGATGTATCTGTGGACTATACTGCAGAATGCTAGAGTAGAGGGGTAAGGCCTAGCCTATCAAAGACTAGCATCTTGCAGCAAGAGAAGAGAGTAGTAGAGTAACATATCTTATAGTAACATGTGTATAATAGCAACACCTAGAAATCCTTCCTCGTCTACCCCGCGAGGAAGCGATCCTGGAGCCATCAATTCAGTTTAGTGTGAGAAGTATCCAGTTCTAGTTGTAGTAGATCAGGATACAACTCCGAGCGTCCATTATCGTGGACACGACTATTCGAATAGATAAACTTCCCTCTAGGGGTGCACCAAGTTACCCAACACACTCGATTAACTCCGGCCGGACACACATTTCGGGTCAATGTGCGGTCTCGGCTGATCGATACACCGTAGTCCTGCCTAGGCTCAGCAGAGAGGTGATCATGCTAGTCTACATCCTAAGCGCTCAAGGGTCCGGGCCCATCACCCTTTGCACTCCTGCGCATTGTGCGACTGGTCGCGGACCAGATCAACCTCCTTATACAAGCGCAAGTGGTTACCATCCACCCCAACAATCATCCCACATCTCTGAATTGTGACATCTAAAGAGCTTTGGGAAGAATCGTACAACACCGAGTGCCCATAACTTATCTCGTGTGGTGGTTAGTGCAAAAATCCAGAGGCCTACTCAGATCATACATCCAAACCGTTAGTGTATTAGGAGCTCGCAGAAATGATCAGTGACCATGTCGCCCCGTCTCAGGACTTATGACAAAGGCCAGGTCCATCCCTCTTCTGGGGCAGTCTCTGCCTGCCCAGTCGTGTCGTGTCATTATCCCGCGGGTACCCTCATGGCGAACCCAACTTCAATAACTCTCGCAGGTACCCCTTGGGACGATCCGACTTCAAAAAAGGACTGAGGTGAAGGTCAAGGTATCCGTTTGTCTATAACATCAAGGGAGAATCTAAGGAATCACCCTTGATAGATTCTCATTCGATGTAAAATGTCAAGGTGAACTTGGAGGAATCACCCTCGATGGGTTCACGCTTCAGGAGTTGCACGACAGAGACATCATCGGGAGTGGTGAGTGAGGAATCACCCTTGGTTAACCACACTCGATGTGCTACACTACAGAGATATCATCGTAAGTGGGATACGAGGCATCACCCTCAGCACTCGATAGTAGCTCTGCAGAGTCGTACAACTAAGGGGGTGCTGGTGGTGTGTTCGGTCTTCGTACATCGATCACATTGATCGAGACACCCGGTAGTAAAGCATGGCGAGAAGGATAAGGGTGTGGGGCCACTGATGGATCACTAACCAACCTATACTAAGCATACAGGATAACATGTAAAGTAACAACAACAGGTTACAAAAGCAGGCTATGCATCAGAATAGGAGCTATCGACTAAAAATAGCAAAATCTAATGCAAGAATGAGAGAGAAAGAATGGGCGATATAGGAATGATCAAGGGAGTTTTGCTTGCCTGGAAGCTCTGCTGAAAGGGGCTGGACGTCTGGAGCGTAGTCGTCCTCAGTGGCGTTAGCGTCGGTCTCAGGGTCTACCAAAGAGAAGAGGGGGGAGAGTCAGTAAATATAATTCAAACAAATGCATAAAAATTCATGACATGGCAATATGTTGTGTTATGGGTGACCTGATGTAGTGCTAAGTGTTATAGACGGAGCGGGAAATATATGGGAATATTTTCCCGACTCCAGGCATTTATCGGTCAGACGATCCGGAGGAGAGGGCTCGATGTTTTCTATGATGGGGGCATGTGGCAGGTATGTGGATGGCATATTCAGATTCGTCTTATTTTTCTGATCATTTTTCATATATAAATTATTTTCATCCGAGTTACAGATTATTTGATATGATTTTTTAAAGTTTTAAACAATTTCTGAAATTTTTGATACTTATTATTTTGAAATACATAAATATCAGATTGCACCAGGGGCTGACAGGTGGGGTCCAGGGGTCCAGTCAGCGGTCTAGTCAACAAGTTGACTAGTCAACACATTAGTGGACCCACATGTCATAGACTATACCTAGAATTAACTGGTTAATTAGCAGATGGGCCCCACATGTCATTGAATCATTTATATAACAGTGTTAATTTACTAATTAAGGTAGTTACCTAGATGGGGGCCGTTGGTCAGTGGAGTGTTGGGGTTAGAACTAAAGGGGGGGGTTAGGTGAAGGAAATATGCCCTAGAGGCAATAATAAAGTTGTTATTTTATATTTCCTTATTCATGATAAAGGTTTATTATTCATGCTAAAATTGTATTGATCGGAAACTTAAATAGATGTGTGAATACATAAACAAATACCGTGTCCCTAGTAAGCCTCTACTATACTAGCTCGTTGATCAAAGATGGTTAAGGTTTCCTAACCATAGACATGTGTTGTCATTTGATAACGGGATCAAATCATTAGGAGAATGATGTGATGGACAAGACCCATCCGTTAGCTTAGCATATTGATCGTTCAGTTTATTGCTATTGCTTTCTTAGTGTCAAATACATATTCCTTCGACTATGAGATTATGCAACTCCTGGATACCGGAGGAATACCTTATGTGCTATCAAACGTCACAACATAACTGAGTGATCATAAAGATGCTTACAGGTATCTTCGAAGGGTTTGTTGAGTTCGCATAGATCGAGATTAGGATTTATCACTCTGAGTATCAGAGAGCTATCTCTGGGCCCTCTCGATGATACACATCATAAGAAACCTTGCAAGCAAAGTGACCAATGAGTTAGTTGCAAGATGATGTATTACGGAACGAGTAAAGAGACTTGCCGGTAACGAGATTGAACTAGGTATGAAGATACCGACGATCGAATCTCGGGCAAGTAACATACCGATGGACAAAGGGAATTATGTATGTTATCATAATGGTTCGACCGATAAAGATCTTTGTAGAATATGTAGGAGCCAATATGGGCATCCAGGTTCCGCTATTGGTTATTGACCGGAGAGGTGTCTCGGTCATGTCTACATAGTTCTCGAACCCGTAGGGTCCACACTTTTAACGTTCGTTGACGATACAATGTTATATGAGTTATATGATTTGGTGACTGAATATTGTTCGGAGTCCCAGATGAGATCACGAACAGGACGAGGAGCCTCAAAATGGTCGAGAGGCAAAGATTGATATATAGGACGATGGTGTTCGGACATCGGAAGTGTTTTGGAGTGTACCGGATAGTCATCGGAGTATCGGCGGGGGTACCGGACACCCCCGGGAGGATAGTGGGCCTATTGGGCCGCAAGATGGGAGCACACCAGCCCACATGGGGCTGGCGCACCCCCCATGGCAGCCGCCCAAGTGGGGGGAAGGAAAGGGGGGATTCGGCCTCCCCCTTCCTTCCCTCTTCCCCCTTTCCTTTCCCCCTTCGATAAATATGGTAAGGGGGGCCCCACTTGGGAAGGGACCCCAAGTAGGATTCGGCCTACTTGGGGCGCCCTCCTGGCTGCTCCCTCCTCCCCCACCTATATATATGTAGGAGGGGGTGCCTAGCACAACCAGAACAATTGCTTAGCCTTGTGCGGCGCCCCCCTCCACCATTTACACCCCCAGTCATATTTTCGTAGTGCTTAGGCGAAGCCCTACGGAGATAGCTTCACCATCACTGTCAAAATTACGTCGTGTTGCTAGAACTCATCCACTACCTCGCTGTCTAGATCAAGAAGGCATAGGAAATCATCGAGCTGAACTTGTGCTGAACGCGGAGGTGTCGTACGTTTGGTACTCGATCGGTTGGAACGCGAAGAAGTTCGACTACATCAACCGCGTTGTCAAACACTTCCGCTTATGGTCTACGAGGGTATGTAGACACACTCTCCCCTCTCGTTTCCATGCATCTCCATGGATAGATCTTGCGTGTGCGTATAACTTTTTTTGTTTTCCATGCAACATTTCTCGACAGTGGTATCTGAGCCAGGTCTATGTGTAGATGATATGAACGAGTAGAATAAAAAGAGTTGTGGGCGGTGATAGTCATACTACTTACCACCAACGTCTTATTTTGATTCGGCGGTATTGTGGGATGAAGCGGGCCAGACCAATCTTACATGTCCATGCACATGATACTGGTTCCACCGACTCACATGCAACTAGTTTTGCATAAAAGGTGGCTGGCGGGTGTCTGTTTCTCCTACTTTACTTGAATCTAATTTTACTACGGCCGGTCCATGAAGAAGGTTAAAACAGCAAACTTGATGAATCACCGTTGTGGTTTTTGTGTAGTTAAGAACGGTTCTTGCTAGAAGCCCATAGCAGCCACGTAAAACTTGCAACAACAAAGTAGAGGACGTCTAACTTGTTTTTGCAGGGCATGTTGTGATGTGATATGGTCAAGATATGATGTCATATATGTTGATGTATGAGATGATCATGTTTTGTAATATCGACAACCGGGAGGAGCCTTAGGGTTGTCTCTTTATTGTATGAAGTGCAAGCGCCATGTAATTGCTTTACTTTATCACTATGCGTTAGCGATAGTAGTAGAAGCAATAGTTGGCGTGACGACCTCAACGCAAGATGCTGCGATGGAGATCAAGGTGTCAAGCCGGTGACGATGGAGATCATGATGATGCTTTCGAGATGGAGATCAAAAGCACAAATTGATGATGGACATATCATGTCACATATTTTGATCGCATGTGATGTTTATCCTTTATGCATCTTATTTTGCTTAGAACGTTGGTAGCATTATAAGATGATCCCTTCACTAAATTTCAAGATAAAAGTGTTCTCCCCGAGTATGCATCGTTACCAAGGTTCGTCATTTCGACGCACCATGTGATGATCGGGTGTGATAGACTCTACATTCACATACAACGGGTGTAAGACAATTTTGCACATGCAGAATACTTGGGTTAAACTTGATGAGCCTAGCATGTACAGACATGGTCTCGGAACACTGGAGACCGAAAGGTCGAACATGAGTCATATAGTAGATATGATCAACATACAGATGTTCACCATTGATGACTACCCCATCTCACGTGATGATCGGACATGGGTTAGTTGATTTGGATCACGTATCACTTAGATGACTTGAGGGATGTTTATTTAAGTGGGAGTTCATTAGTAATTTTATTAATTGAACTTAATTTATCATGAACTTAGTCTTATAGTTTTGCATGTCTATGTTGTAGATCAATGGCCCAAGCTACTGTTCCCCTGAATTTTAATGCATTCCTAGAGAAAGCTACATTGAAAGATGATGGTAGCAACTACACGGATTGGGTCCGTAACTTGAGGATTATCCTCATTGCTGCACAGGAGAATTATGTCCTTGATGCACCGCTAGGTGAGAGGCCTGCTCTAGGAGCTGAAGCTGATGTTATGAACATCTGGCAAGCTCGATCTGATGACTACTCAATAGTTTAGTGTGCCATGCTTTACGGCTTAGAACCGGGACTTCAAAGATGTTTCTAACGTCATTGAGCATATGAGATGTTCCAAGAGTTGAAGTTAATATTTTAAGAAAATGCCCGGGTTGAGAGATATGAAGTCTCCAACAAGTTCTATAGCTACAAGATGGAGGAGAATATTTCTGTCAGTGAACACATACTCAAAATGTCTGGGTATCATAACCACTTGAATCAACTTGGAGTTGAACTTTCGGTCGATAGTGTTATTGCCAGAGTTCTTCAATCACTGCCACCAAGCTACAAAGGCTTTGTGATGAACTATAATATGCAAGGGATGAATAAAATGATTCCTAAGCTCTTCGCAATGCTTAAGGCTGCGGAGGTAGAAATCAAGAAGGAGCGTCAAGTGTTGATGGTTAACAAGACCACTAGTTTCAAGAAAAATGGCAAGGGAAAGAAAGGGAACTTCAAGAAGAATGGCAAGCAAGTTGCCACTCTCGGGAAGAAGAGCTAGACCCAAGCCTGAAACTGAGTGCTTCTACTGCAAAGGGAGTGGTCATTTGAAGCGGAACTGCCCCAAATACTTGGCGGATAAGAAGGATGGCAAAGTGAACAAAGGTATATTTTATATACATGTTATTGATGTGTACCTTACTAATGCTCGTAGCTAATGTAGGGTGGAAACCCTAGGGACGATCTTTCATGATTTGAGAGGATCCTACGAAGAGCACGAGAGGAAACACGAGGGGAAAACGAGAGAAAACACTCAAATCAACGAGAAACTATCACACATGTGCTAGATCCATGAACATAAAGAGAGATACAAGATCTAAATGCAACAAAGGACGATAAAAAGGTCTTCTCCGTGAGGAGGTATTGAGGGGTCTTCCCGTGAGGGGTCTTGAATCCACTTGGGGGATCTTCTCCGTAGAGGTCGTGAACTCCGATGGAGAAGGTATCAAGTGGATGAGCAAAGCTCTATCTCTCAAATGAGCTAATCCTTTGCTGACCCTAGAAAGAGGGAGGAGGAGGAGTATATATAGTCTAGGCTCACGAAAGGGTACATGGGCCTCGGCCCAACACGCTGTCAACACACAAGCGTCGGACGTTCGACAATTACCGGTCGTTCAGTATCTCATGGGCGCTCGGACGTCCGGTAAGTGTCGGATTTCCGACGTTTCAGCTCTGATCGGGCGACATCAGATTTTCGGTGGGCGTCGGACGTCCGGACCATCGGTCGTCTAGTGGTCTCCATACTTCTAAGGTTTTGGTTCTGTGATGGTGGTGCCGGCCATCCGGAGGGGCTCGGTCATCCGAGGGCTGGAGCGTGTCGTACGTCTGGTCGGTGTCTGTCGTTCAGTTGCTGGAGCGTGCGCAGGCTGGGGCTCGGCTGGCTGGCTGAAGCTTCTAGGCGTCGGACGTCCGACAAGTCCCGGTCGTCCGGTGGCTGGAGATTTCCTGGCGTCTCTTCTTCTTGTTCCTTGTACTTGATGTCCTCGTCGTCTTGTCCGTTGGATGTAGTTGCTCCATGGCTTTCCTCTAAGTACCTGATCATCCATAGGGTTTCCGCTTGAGGTAGTAGCCATGTCTCATATGAAGAAAGTGGTAGTTCGGAGAGGAGTGAGTTCACCGTATCTTCGATAGCCTTTGCTCGAGCTCTTGTCATTGGTCCAAGTGGTGTTGTGGGAGACGTAGGTAGGTCCATGGGGATGATCGTAGGATGCTCCACATCATCTCCCCCCTGGGAAAGATCCGACCTCGGATCGAAGTCCTCATCACCATGGTAGGGTGAGAGATCTTTGATGTTGAAGTCGTCGCTCACGTTGTACTTGTCTCGCGGGAGATCGATCTTGTAAGCATTGTTGTTGTAGCGTGCTAGCACCTTGAAGGGTCCGTCGGCTCGTGGTCGTAGCTTGGACTTGCGTTCGTTGGGGAAGCGTTCCTTGCGAAGGTGTAGCCATACAAGATCTCCAATGTTGAATATAATGGGTTGCTTGTTGATGTTGAGCTTGGTCGCGAGTCGTTGTACTTGGCGCTCGATGGTGTGCCTTGTATCTTCATGCATCTTCTTGAGATATATAGTTCACTCATGCATTTGCGTCCATGTTGATGTGCTCTTGTAGCGGGAGAGGTAGAATGTCCAATGAGGACAACAGGTTGAATCCGTAGACAACCTCGAAGGGACTTGCCGGTAGTAGAGTGTTGTGCTCGATTGTAGGCGTACTCGGTGATGGGTAAACACTCTTCCCACTCCTGCTGTTCTTCTTGATCAACATGCGTAGGAGGGTAGATAGCGTCCGGTTCGTGACCTCCGTTTGGCCGTCGGTTTGAGGATGGTATACCGAAGAGAACAAAAGCTTGATTCCGAGCTTGGCGCATAAGGTCTTCTAAAAGTAGCTTAGGAACTTGACGTCGTAGTCCGAGACAATCATCTTTGGCACTCCATGTAGTCGCAAGATTTCCCTACAAAAAAGATTTGCAACACGTGAAGCATCGTCTATCTTGTTGCATGGGATGAAATGAGCCATCTTAGAGAATTGGTCCACAACAACAAACATGAAATCTTTGCCATTTATAGTTCTAGGAAAACCAAGCACAAAGTCCATACTAATATCTTCCCATGGGTGATATGGAATAGGAAGTGGCATATAGAGACCATGGGATTGAGCTTTAGACTTAGCTTTGCAACATGTAGAGCATCGGTTAGTGAAGCGTGAGACGTCGTGGAATATATTGGGCCAAAAATAGTTCTTGGAGAGCGTGGCGAATGTCTTGTCGCGTCTGAAGTGTCCCATAAGTCCTCCTCCATGAGATTCTGGCAAAAGTAACAAACGAAGAGAAGACTCGGGAATACATAGTTTGTTAGCTCTCATAAGATAATCATCTTTTATGTAATAGCGTTCCCAAGATGTATGCGTCAAACATTTGGCATATGGAATAGCAAAAGTAGGATCATGCGCATACAAGTCTTTTGTGTGCTCAAAGCCAATGACATTCAATTCAAGTTGGGCAACAAGCATGCATCTACAGGAGCGCATCCACCACAACGTTTTCCTTACCTTTGATGTACTTGATGACATAAGGAAATGACTCAATGGATTCACTCCACTTAGCATCAAGCTTGTTCAACTTAGTTTGAACCTTAATATACTTAAGTGTTTCATGATCGGTGTGGAGAATGAACTCATGAGGGCGGAGATAATGCCCCCAAACATGCAAGACTCTCACTAAAGCATATAACTCTTTCTCATATATGGGGTAATTGAGTTGTGCTCCGGAAAGTTTTTCACTAAAGTAAGCTATGGAGCGCTTCTCTTGCATCAACACACCTCCAATGCCATAACCGCTAGCATCGCAATGTATCTCAAATGGTTTATCAAAGTTGGGTAGTGCAAGCAAAGGAGCATGTGTAAGCAAATTCTTAAGCTCATTAAATGCGGTGGGATGGTCCTCAAATAAATGGTGCATTTTTCTTACTCAAAGCATGCAAAAGGGGATGCAATAGTGCTAAAGTCCTTAACGAATCTACGATAGAAGCCGTCTAAGACAAGGAAACTTTGCACTTGTTGCAAGTTGATTGGTTGAGGCCAAGTTTTAATAGCATTGATCTTAGATTCATCTACATGAACACCCTTAGAAGACATAACAAAACCCAAGAAAACGAGCTTATCAACACCAAAAAGGCATTTGTCCATATTACCATAAAGGCACTCTTTTCTAAGAGTTTGCAAAACAGTTCTAAGATGGGTGACATGATCTTTGAGAGATTTGCTAAAGACAAGAATATCGTCAAAATAGACCACAAAAAATACGCCAATGTAAGGGCGAAGAACAAAATGCATCACATGGATAAAGGTGCCGGGTGCTTCGGATAAACCCATTGGCATAACCAACCATTCGTACAAGACAAACTTGGTTTTAAAAGCGGTTTTCCATTCATCACCTTCTTGGATGCGTATTTGATAGTAGCCACTTTTAAGATCAATTTTAGAGAAAATGGTGGCTCCGCTAAGCTCATCTAGCATGTCGTCTAAGCGTGGATAGGGTATCTATAACGAACGGTGATAGCATTGATAGGACGACAATCGGAACACATGCGATATGTACCATCTTTCTTGGGAACAAGGATTACCGGGATGGCACATGGGCTCAAGCTTTCTCATACATGGCCATTGTCGATGAGTTGTTGCACTTGCCATTGGATCTCCTTGGTTTCCTCGGGGTTGACGCGGTAGAGAGCCTTGTTAGGAAGAGGTGCTCCGGGGATGAGGTCTATTCGGTGTTCGATGCCTCATAGTGGAGGTAGACCCAGAGGTAGCTCGTCAGGGAATACATCTTGGAATTCCTGCAATAGAGAAGACAACACTAAAGGTATACTGTGAGAGGTGTTAGTTTTAGGTGCCTCGTCCTTGCACAATAGGACATAGTGCATAACACTTGATGGGTTATGGCACACTTCTCTCATCTCACTTTTGGTAGCGAATAGCACTAGGTTTTTCTTGTCACTCATCGTGGAGACACTCAATTTGAGCTTGTGGTGCTCACTCTCTTTTTGGTGGTTCGCTCTCTCACTATTTTCTCCATGGTGGTTGGTAGCTTGCTTGTCGGCGATCACTTGGCTTGGAGACATAGATCATAGCACGTACTCCTTCCCTTTCATCTTGAAGCCATAGTGATTGGTTCGCCAGTTGTGGATGACTCCACGGTCAAATTTCCATGGTCGTCCAAGTAGGAGGTGGCAAACGAACATAGGAAGGACATCACACTCCAAAATGTCTTCGTATGCTCCGATCATGAAGGAGACTTGAACCATGTGGTCCACTTGAATTGTGCCAAAGTCGCTAAGCCATTGGACCTTGTAGGGATGAGGGTGCTTCATCTTGACCAATTGGAGCTTGGAGCATAGTTCTTCACTTGCCAAGTTATGGCAACTTCCTCTGTCGATGATGACCTTCACGCACCTTCCATTGATGCCCGCCTTGGTGTGGAAGATATGGCATCTTTGGTCTTCATCTTGTTGATGTTGAAGAGTCAAGACCTTGGAAACGATGAGAGCGAGGCTCGAATCTTCGTCACAAAAGACTTGGTCATCTTCATCTTCATTCAGTTGCCGGTGCATAGCCACATTCTCAGGGGCTTCCATTTCCCCTTCACTCATGGAGTCGTATTTACCATTGTCGTTGAGGGTACGCTTGTTGGTACACTCGAAGGACTTGTGGCCTCGGCCGCCACATGTGAAGCATTTGATGGAACCTGTCTCGATGGTCTCATGCGATGGAATTGTAGATGATGAAGCTCTCGGCTTGAACTTGCTTGTAGTAGGAGGACGACTTGAGGTTGTCGAAGTTTTCTTGTAACTTGACTTGTCGCCGTTGCTTGTAGTAGGAGGACGACTTGAGGTTGTCGAAGTTTTCTTGTAACTTGACTTGTCGCCGTTGCTTGTAGAAGGTTTGGTTGAGGTAGAAGGTGTTGTAATCGTTGAAGCTTGATTGTATGAGCCATATGTCTTGGAAGAGTACTTGGCATACTTGAAGTCATCTTGCACTTGTCGCTCTGCTTTAGTAGCTTGGTGCACTAGCTTGATGAGGTTGGAGTATGGTTGGAAGTCGGCGGTTTTCTTGATAGGGTGATTGAGTCCATTCAAGAAACGTGCCATAGTTTGCTCATCATCTTCCGTGACATTAGCTCGTATCATGGTGATCTCCATTTCCTTGTAGTACTCTTCAACGACCTTTGTTCCTTGTTTGAGGAGTTGTAGTTGCTTGAAGAGGTCACGGTTATAGTATGTTGGCACAAAGCGCGCTCTCATGACATCCTTCATTTGATCCCAAGTTGTTATTGGTGGTTCACCTCTTGCTTCTCGACGTTCAATGACTTGCTCCCACCAAATGATTACATAGTCTTTGAACTCAAGGGATGCCACGACGATCTTATTCTCTTCCTCATAGTTGTGCAAACGAAAGATCTTATCAACCTTCAATGCCCATGAAAGGTACCCTTCGGGATCATTGCTTTCGGAAAACTTGGGCATGGTGAACTTGAGTTTCCATAGCGTTGCTCTTCATTGTGTTGGGGTCGAGGGTGATGACGTCCTTGACAAGGAGGATTGTCTCCCTAAACTTGCTCTTGGCATGGAGGATTCCCATTGCCTTGTTGCTCTTGACGAGCTTGTGGTTCTTGTCGAGCTTGTGGAACTTGTCGGCACAATCGTGCTTGATAGTTCCTCTCTTGAACTTCATCTCGAAGTGCTTCTTCTTGCTCACGAGTATGTCGGTTGCATGCGACAACGACACGACTTGTGTCTCAGAGGGCACGTTGCACCTCAAGTGCTTGAGCTTCTCGTCGTTGTTGTTGTTGACGGAGAGCTTCGGCGTCTTGCTGTTGGCGTGCTCGCTCTTCCTCTTGTTGACATAGACGTTGTCGTTCTTGTGCTTGCGCAAAGGTCTTGCGCTAGAAGTTGCTCTTAAGGATCAGTGGGTGTACTTGAGCCGGAGATGGTGTCGTCGGAGTGTCGACTCGAGCGGCTCCGTCTTGAATATGATGAAGTGGAAGAAGAGCGGTTGACCAACAAGGCCGAATCTCGTCCATTCTTGCATTGTTCTCTTTTTTTTGTTCATTGAGCTTGTTCTGAAAGTAGTCTCGTGTATGTTGCTTAGAATGTCGCAAGTCGGAGGCGAGATTGTCGATGCGGTCGCTCAATGCTTGTTGTTCTTTATGCAATGCTCTTTGTGCGCCGAAGAGGTGGTTCTTGATGATGTAGGTGTTCGGGTCCTTGTCTTGCTCGATGAAGAGTGGGTTGGTAGAAGTAGTTGGCCTATCCATCATTTCAAGTAAATGTGTGAGTGGAAGAAAGAGAAGAACAATGAAATGTACCTTGACCGATGTTGGGAATGGATCAAAGATCGCTCAATGAGGTAACAAGGAAATAGCACAATTGGTACCGTATATCGTCAATTTCTCACACCTACACAAATAAAGCCTTTGGTGTAGCTTGGTTAGGATGGTGGCACAAAATTTGATGTGAATGTTAGCAAGACTCAATAATGTTGAAAAATATTCACAAATTTGCAAATGTAACACGTAGACCAATAGCAAGATATGGTACACGGAAACACACACACATATAGATAGATGGGGCCGTGCAACCAAGGAATGAGCCAAAATGTGGAATCCATGAAAATTCTCTTGTTGCACAACGCTAGAGAGACGCTAGCTCGATTGCACAATAGGCGGATACGATACTTGTGCACAACCTACTAAGCAAAATGCAACGACTTCTATCCCAAGTATGCTATATGTATGGTGTTCCTGTGATATGATCCAAGATGACCGAGTATGACAATCTTAAGGTAGTATGATGCTATGGTTCTTGCTTAAAAACTCTTTGATTATCTTTTCCTTTTGCTTAAAAGCTTCTTTGGTTCTTTCTCTTTTGAGCTCTTTCTTTGGCCTCTTGTGTAAAACTTCACGAACCAAGATAGCAATTGTGTATATGTGATGACAACCTTGTGACACAAAAGATGATACTGAGATATGTATACCGATATGATATGGTATATATGCAATGGGAGCTATTATCACTAATGTGCAAAGTAATGTTGCCGGCAATACTCAATGGCTAGTCTAGATAGGAGAGGTACGCAAATAGGCTATGGGGTTATCAGTGCAATGGCATGGGAGTACACAAATGTGTTGTCGAAGTTACCGTCCTTGCTTACGGTTGAGGGTGTCAAAATGGTGGAGAAGTTGTTGTCGATGACGAGTCCGTGGCGAAGATGAGCGGTGGTGATGTCTATGTCGAACCATCCCTAAGTTTCCGAAATGCATTAGGAAACGGAAACCGCAACTCAAATTCTCAAAGAACAAAACGTGTCAAAATTGCCGGAGTAGGGAAATGGGTGCTATGGTGGTTGCGGAAAGCGGTGGTGGTATGCAAATGCGTATGCAGAAATAGTAGAGGAATCAGGGGTTGCGTATGCAGAAGTGGAATTGGAGTGGCAATGCGACAGTGTGGGCGGTGGCTAAAAAAATTCGGGCGAAAATTTCAGTTTCGTCGGGAAACATCGGACGTCCGATGGTGGTCGGATGACCGAGAGTTGTCGGACGTTTGGTGCCTGGGCGATTTCGGGTACGGGGTGAACTATGGTTGGAGGTGGAGGGGCAAAGTTGGGGCAAAATGGGACGAATTTGTGGATGGAAACGGGGAAAAAGATGGGGGAAAGCTAGATCTACCTGCTACACACGATATCCACGGATCAAATCCAACAAAACCTCATCAAATCCAACAAATCACAAAAAATTGGGGCTATTTTTGGTGGTGAATTTTCAAATTTGGTGAAGAACACAACAAAACAAGGCTAGAAATCAAGGGTAGGGGCTCCAAATTCGTGATCAACCAAGGCTCATGATACCAAGATGATGTAGGGTGGAAACCCTAGGGCCGATATTTCATGATTGGAGCAGATCCTACGAAGAAAACGAGAGGAAACACGAGGGGAAAACGAGAGGAAACACTCAAATCAACGAGAAACGATCACACATGTGCTAGATCCATGAACATAAAGGGTGATACAAGATCCAAACGCAACAAAGGACGATACAAAGGTCTTCTTCATGAGGAGGTCTTGAGGGGTCTTCCCATGAGGGGTCTTGAATCCACTTGGGGGATCTTCTCCGTAGAGGTCATGAACTCCGATGGAGAAGGTATCAGGTGGATGAGCAAAGCTCTATCTCTCAAATGAGCCAATCCTTTGCTGACCCTAGAAAGAGGGAGGAGGAGGAGTATATATAGTCTAGGGCACGAAAGGGTACATGGGCCTCGGCCCAACACGCTATCAACACAAGGCATCGAACGTCCAACAGTTACCAGTCGTCCGTTATCTCATGGGCGCTCGAACATCTGGTAACTGTCGGATTTCTGGTGGGCGTCGAACGTCCGGAGCGTCGGTCGTCCAGTGGTCTCCATACTTATGACATTTTGGTTCTGTGATGGTGGTGTCGGTCGTCCGGAGGGGCTCGGTCGTCCGGGGGCTGGAGCGTGTTGGATGTCCTGTCGGTGTCGGTCGTTCGGTCGCTGGAGTGTGCACAGGCTGGGGCTCGGCTGGCTGGCTGAAGCTTCCAGGCATCGGACGTCCTACAAGTCTCGGTCATCCTGTGGCTGGAGATTTCCTGGCATCTCTTCTTCTTGTTCCTTCTACTTGGTGTCCTCGTCGTCTTGTCCGTTGGATGTAGTTTCTGCATGGCTTTCCTCTAAGTACCTGATCATGCATAGGGTTTCCGCTTGACGTAGTAGCCATGTCTCATATGAAGAAAGTGGTAGTTCGAAGAGGAGCGAGTTCACCTTATCTTCGATAGATTTTGCTCGATCTCTTGTCATTGGTCCAAGTGATGTTGTGGGAGATGTAGGTAGGTCCATGAGGGTGATCGTAGGATGCTCCGCATCAGTAGCAGCGCCTGGGTATTTGATACTGATTCGGTTGCTTGTATTTGTAACTCGAAACAGGAGCTGCGAAATAAACGAAGATTGGCTAAGGACGAGGTGATGATGTGCGTCGGAAATGGTTCCAAGGTCGATGTGATCGCCGTCGGCACGATACCACTACATCTACCATCGGGATTAGTTTTAGATCTGAATAATTATTATTTGGTGCCAGCATTGAGCATGAACATTATATCTGGATCTTGTTTATTGCGACACGGTTATTCATTTAAATCGAAGAATAATGGTTGTTCTATTTATATGAGTAATATCTTTTATTGTCATGCACCCTTGATGAATGGTCTATTCTTGTTGAATCTCGGTCGTAGTGATACACATATTCATAAGATTGATGCCAAAAGGTGCAAAGTTGATAATGATAGTGGAACATATTTGTGGCACTACCGTTTAGGTCATATTGGTGTAAAGCGAAGAAGGAAACTCCATGCGGATGGACTTTTGGAATCACTTGATTATGAATCATTTGATACTTGCGAACCATGCCTCATGGGCAAGATAACTAAAACTCTGTTCTCCGGAACAATTGAGCAAGCTAATGACTTATTGGAAATAATACATACAGGTGTATGCGGCCCGATGAGTGTTGAGGCACGCGGCGGGTATCGTTATTTTCTAACCTTCACAAATGATTTGAGTAGGTATGGGTATATCTACTTGATGAAACACATGTCTGAAACATTTGAAAAGTTCAAAGAATTTCAGAGTGAAGTGGAGAATCATCGTAATAAGAAAATAAAGTTTCTACAATCTGATCGCGGAGGTGAATATTTGAGTTACGAGTTTGGCCTTCATTTAAAACAATGTGGAATAGTTTCACAACTCACGCCACCTGGAACACCACAATGTAATGGTGTGTCCAAACATCGTAATCGTACTTTATTAGATATGGTGTGATCTATGATATCTCTTACCGGTTTACCACTATCGTTTTGGGGTTATGCATTAGAGACAGCCGCATTCACGTTAAATAGGGCACCGTCTAAATTCGTTGAGATGACACCGTACGAACTGTGGTTTGGCAAGAAACCTAAGCTGTCGTTTCTTAAAGTTTGGGGTTGCAACACTTATGTCAAAAGGCTTCAGCCTAATAGCTCGAACCCAAATCGGAGAAGTGCATCTTCATAGGATACCCTAAGGAGACAATTGAGTACACCTTCTACCACAGATCCGAAGGCAAGATCTTTGTTGCCAAGAATGGAACCTTTCTAGAGAAGGAGTTTCTTTCGAAAGAAGTGAGTGGGAGGAAAGTAGAACTTGATGAGGTAATTGTACCTTCTCTCAATTTGGAAAGCAGCACATCAGAGAAATCTATTCCCGTGATGCCTACACCAACTAGAGAGGAAGCTAATGATGATGATCATGAAACTTCAGATCAAGTTACTACTAGACCTTGTAGGTCGAATAGAGCACGTTCCGCACCAGAGTGGTACAGTAATCCTGTCCTGGAAGTCATGTTATTAGACCATGGCGAACCTACGAACTATGAAGAAGCTATGGTGAGCCCAGATTCTGATAAATGGCTTGAGGCCATGAAATCTGAGATAGGATCCATGTATGAGAACAAAGTGTGGACTTTATTGGATTTTCCCAATGACCGGCAAGCCATTGAGAATAAATGGATCTTCTAGAAGAATACATATATTGATAGTAATGTCACCATCTACAAAGCTCGACTTGTCGTGAGAGGTTTTCGACAAGTTCAAGGGGTTGACTATGATGAGACCTTCTCACCCGTAGCGATGCTTAAGTCAGTCTGAATCATGTTAGCAATTGCCGCATTTTATAATTATGAAATCTGGCAAATGGACGTCAAAATTGCATTCCTTAATGGATTTCTTAAAGAGGAGTTGTATATGATACAACCAGAAGGTTTTGTCGATCCTAAAGGTGCTAACAAAGTGTGCAAACTCCAGCGATCCATCTATGGACTGGTGCAAGCATCTCGGAGTTGGAATATACGCTTTGATGAGGTGATCAAAGCATATGGTTTTATACAGACTTATGGTGAAGCCAGTATTTACAAGAAAGTGAGTGGGAGCTTTTTAGCATTTCTGATATTATATGTGGATGCATATTGTTGATCGGAAATGAGATAGAATTTCTGGATAGCATAAAAGGATACTTGAATAAGATTTTTTCAATGAAAAACCTCGGTGAAGTTGCTTATATATTGTGCATCAAGATCTATAGGGATAGATCAAGACGCTTAATAGGACTTTCACAAAGCACATAACTTGATAAAGTTTTGAAGAAGTTCAAAATGGATCCGTCAAAGAAAGGGTTCTTGCCTGTGTTACAAGGTGTGAAATTGAGTCAGACTCAAAGACCGACCACTGCAGAAGATAGAGAGAAAATGAAAGCCATTCCCTATGCCTCAGCCATAGGTTCTATCATGTATGCTATGCTGTGTACCAGACCTGATGTATGCCTTTCCATAAGTTTGGCAGGGAGGTACCAAAGTAATCCAGGAGTGGATCACGGGACAACAGTCAAGAACATCCTGAAGTACCTGAAAAGGACCAAAGATATGTTTCTCGTTTATGGAGGTGACGAAGATCTCGTGTAAATGGTTACGTCGATTCTAGCTTCGACACTGATCAGGATGACTCTAGGTCGCAAACCGGATACGTATTTTTATTGAATGGTGGAGCTGTCAGTTGGTGTAGTTCCATGCAGAGCATCGTGGCGGGATCTACGTGTGAAGAGGAGTACATAGCTGCTTCGAAAGCAGCACATGAAGGAGTCTGGATGAAGGAGTTCATATCCGATATAGGTGTAATACCTAGTGCATCAGGTCCAATGAAAATCTTTTGTGACAACACTGGAGCAATTGCCTTGGCGAAGGAATCCAGGTTTCACAAGAGAACCAAACACATCAAGAGACACTTCAACTCCATTCGTGGAAATGTCAAGGATGGAGACATAGAAATTTGCAAAGTACATACGGATCTGAATGTGGCAGACCCGCTGACTAAGCCTCTTCTGCGAGCAAAACATGATCAACACCAAGACTCCATGGGTGTTAGATTCATTACAATGTAATCTAGATTATTGACTCTAGTGCAAGTGGGAGACTAAAGGAAATATGTCCTAGAGGCAATAATAAAGTTGTTATTTTATATTTCCTTATTCATGATAAATGTTTATTATTCATGCTAAAATTTTATTGATCTGAAACTAAAATACATGTGTGAATACATAAACAAATACCGTGTCCCTAGTAAGCCTCTACTAGACTAGCTCGTTGATCTAAGATGGTTAAGGTTTCCTAACCATATACATGTGTTGTCATTTGATAACGGGATCGCATCATTAGGAGAATGGTGTGATGGACAAGACCCATCCGTTAGCTTAACATATTGACCGTTCAGTTTATTGCTATTGCTTTCTTAATGTCAAATGCATATTCCTTCGACTATGAGATTATGCAACTCCCGGATACCGGAGGAATACCTTGTGTGCTATCAAACATCACAATGTAACTAGGTGATCATAAAGATGCTCTACAGGTATCTCCGAAGGTGTTTGTTGAGTTGGCATAGATCGAGATTAGGATTTGTCACTCTGAGTATCGAAGAGGTATCTCTGGGCCCTCTCGGTAATACACATCATAAGAAGCCTTGCAAGCAAAGTGACTAATCTCGAAATGAGTAAAGAGACTTGCCGGTAACGAGATTGAAATAGGTATGAAGATACCGACAATCGAATCTCGGGCAAGTAACATACCGATGGACAAATGGAATTACATATGTTGTCATAACGGTTCGGCCAATAAAGATCTTCGTAGAATATGTAGGAGCCAATATGAGCATCCAGGTTTAGCTATTGGTTATTGACCAAAGAGGTGTCTCGGTCATGTTTACATAGTTCTCGAACCCGTAGGGTCTGCACGCTTAACGTTCGTTGACGATATAGTGTTATATGAGCTATATGATTTGGTGACCGAGTGTTGTTCGGAGTCCCGGATGACATCACAAACATGTCGAGGAGGTAAATATTGATATATAGTACGATGGTGTTCGGACACCGAAAGTGTTCATAGTGTGCCGGATAGTCATTGGAGTACCGGAGGGGGTACTGGACACCCCCGGAAGGATAGTGGGCCTATGGGGCCGCTACAGGGGAGCACACCAGCCCACATGGGGCTAGCGCACCCCCATGGCAGCCGCCCAAGTGGGGGGAAAGGAAAGGGGGGATTCGGCCTCCCCCTTCCTTCCCTCTTCCCCCTTTCCTTTCCCCCTCCGATAAATATGGTGGGGGCGCCACTTGGGAAGGGACCCCAAGTAGGATTTGGCCTACTTGGGGCGCCCTCTTGGCTGCTCCCTCCTCCCCCCACCTATATATATGTGGGAGGGGGCACCTAGCACAACCAAAACAATTGCTTAGCCGTGTGCGGCACGCCCCTCCACCATTTACACCCCTGGTCATATTTTCGTAGTGCTTAGCAAAGCCCTACGTAGATAGCTTCACCATCACTGTCACCATGCCGTCGTGATGCCGGAACTCATCCACTACCTCGCCTTCTTGTTGGATCAAGAAGGCGGAGGACGTCATCGAGCTGAACGTGTGCTGAACGCGGAGGTGCCGTACATTCGTTCGATCGGTTGGAACATGAAGAAGTTCGACTACATCAACTACGTTGTCAAATGCTTCCGCTTACGGTCTATGAAGGTACATAGATACACTCTCCCCTCTCGTTACTATGCATCTCCATGGATAGATCTTGCGTGTGCATAGAATTTTTTTGGTTTTCGATGCAACGTTTCCCGACATTAGGACCCCTAATTGAGTAGGGCCGGCCCACACGCAATGGCCCAAAGGCCGGCCAGGGGCGTGCACACACGCAGCCATGACCAAGCCATGGCCACGGCGCGGCCGACCGACATCAGTAGTAGCAAGCTGCAAAGCAGAAGCGGAGCGCGACAGCGGGCATGGGCGGCGGTGCGGACGTGTGGGGTAGCGGAGGCGGGTTCCGGCGACGGGTGTGAGAGGAGGCACGTGAGCAAGGGCGGCTGTAGAGGAGCGTGGGCAGCGGCGGGCTGCAGCAGGAACTAGCAGTGGCGACATTGCAAGGAGCAGCAGCGAGCGCGGGCACACACAGTAAGGCCACCTACTATGTAATATATGCATGTGTGTAGTAGCCACCTATGTAATTATGCCTGTAATAGTTTACTTTGGTGTGTGCAAATGTCATGTGTGTAGTAGCCACTGCTACTTCTTGAGCTCGCGTTGGTTTTTCTCTTGAAGAGGAAAAGGTGATGCAGCAAAGTAGAGATAAGTATTTCCCTCGGTTAAGAACCAAGGTATCATTCCAGTAGGAGGAACACACAAGTCTCCAATGATAGCACTTGCACAAACAAAACAAATACTTGCACCCAACGCGATAAAGAGGTTGGCAATCCCTTCACAGTTACTTGCAAGGATGAGATCTGATAGAGATAGGTATAAAAGATAAATAAAATAGAAAAATAAAGTAAATGTAAATAAATTGCAGCAAGGTATTTTTGAGTTTTGGTTTTATATATCTGAAAATAATATGATAAAAGATAGACCCGGGGGGGGGGGGCGTAGTTTTCACTAGAGGCTTCTCTTTTGAAAGAACGCATACGGCGGGTAAACAAATTAATGTTGATTAATTGATAGAAAGCCCAAAGTTATGACGATATCTAAGGCAATATCATGAATATAGGCATCACGTCCGTGACAAGTAGACCGACTCCTGCCTGCATCTACTACTATTACTCCACACCTCGACCGCTATCCAACATGCATCTAGTGTATTAAGTTAACAAGAACAGAGTAACGCCTTAAGTAAGATGACATGATGTAGAGGGATAGATCCAATCAATATGAATAAACCCCACCTTTTTATCCTTAATGGCAACAATACAAATACGTGCCTCGCTACCCTTTCTGTCACTGGGTGAGGACACCGCAAGATTGAACCCATTACAAAGCACCTCTCCCATTGCAAAAAAAAATCAATCTAGTTGGCCAAACCAAATCAATAGATCGGAGAGAAATATAAAGCTATCTTAATAATCCATAAAAGAGTTTAGAGAAGACTCAAATAATATTCATAGATAATATGACCATAAACCCACAATTCATCGGATCTCAACAAACGCATTGCAAAAGAAGATTATATCGAGTAGATATCCAAGACCATCGAGGACAACATTGTATTGAAGATCAAAGAGAGAGAAGAAGCCATCTAGCTACTAGCTATGGACCCGTAGGTTTGTGGTAAACTACTCACACATCATTGGAATGGCAACAAGCACTCGTACGCGTCGGTGCTATACAAACGGTTTTTAACCCCTTTCCACGACGACATTTGGAACCGTCACCAAGTGAGTGTGGGTGATGGGGGGGTCCTTCCCACACGACCCAGAAACCGTCGGGGATAGGGAGCCAAGATGCATATACAGTACTCCTCTCATTTGTGCTCACATTGCCATCGCAGTCGGTATTCTGTGGTGCTACGTTTACGATGCGTGACCCATCACAAACGGTTCACTATTATAGAACGCGTATGATAAGCATACAATCACACACACTCGCTTGTCCCAAACTGTATGCGATAACTAATTAAGAAGATTAGCTAATCGTCGTATGAGTGTCTGATAGGATTACGAAATGTCGGACCGTCATAACATCACCGTACACGACAACTATCGCACATGCTATTCTGTGGTGCAATGTTTATGATGCATACTTCATCAGAAATAGTTCATGGTTGCGAATCGTGTACGATATGTGATACGCCCATTTTGCATCATGCTTTTATATCGATATTTATTGCATTATGGGCTGTTATTACACGTTATGTCACAATACTTATGCCTATTCTCTCTTATTTTACAAGGTTTACATGAAGAGGGAGAATGCCGGCAGCTGGAATTCTGGGATGGAAAAGGAGCAAATATTAGAGGCCTATTCTGCATAGCTCCAAAAGTCCTGAAACTTCACGGAAGTTATTTCTGGAATTAATAAAAAATACTGGCGAAAGAATCCACCAGAGGAGGCCCACACCCTGGCCACGAGGGTGGGGGGCGCGCCCTACCCCCTGGGCGCGCCCCCTGCCTCGTGGGCCCCCTGGCAGGCCTCCGGTGCCCATCTTCTGCTATATGAAGTCTTTCGTCCGAGGAAAAATCATAAGCAAGCTTTCGGGAAGAAACTCCGCCGCCACGAGGCGGAACCTTGGCGGAACCAATCTAGGGCTCCGGCAGAGCTATTCTGCCGGGGAAACTTCCCTCCGGGAGGGGGAAATCATCGCCATCGTCATCACCAACGATTCTCTCATCGGGAGGGGGTCAATCTCCATCAACATCTTCACCAGCACCATCTCCTCTCAAACCCTAGTTCATCTCTTGTATCCAATCTTTGTCCCAAAGCCTCAGATTGGTACCTATGGGTTACTAGTGTTGATTACTCCTTGTAGTTGATGCTAGTTGGTTTATTTGGTGGAAGATCATATGTTCAGATCCATTATGAATATTAATACCCCTCTGATTATGAACATGAATATGATTTGTAAGTAGTTACGTTTGTTCCTGAGGACATGGGAGAAGTCTTGCTATAAGTAGTCATGTGAATTTGGTATTCGTTCGATATTTTGATGAGATGTATGTTGTCTCTCCTCTAGTGGTGTTATGTGAACGTCGACTACATGAAACTTCACCATTATTTGGGCCTAGAGGAAGGCATTGGGAAGTAATAAGTAGATGATGGGTTGCTAGAGTGACAGAAGCTTAAACCCTAGTTTATGAGTTGCTTCGTAAGGGGCTGATTTGGATCCATATGTTTCATGCCATGGTTACGTTTACCTTAATACTTATTTTGTAGTTGCGGATGCTTGCAATAGGGGTTAATCATAAGTGGGATGCTTGTCCTAGTAAGGGCAGCACCCAAGCACCGGTCCACCCACATACCAAATTATCAAAGTAACGAACGCGAATCACATGAGCGTGATGAAAACTAGCTTGACGATAATTCCCATGTGTCCTCGGGAGCGCTTTTCTCTATATAAGAGTTTGTCCAGGCTTGTCCTTTGCTAGAAAAAGGATTGGGCCGCCTTGCTGCACTTTATTTACTTTTGTTACTTGTTACCCGTTACAAATTAACTTATCACAAAACTATCTATTACCGATAATTCCAGTGCTTGCAGAGAATACCTTGCTGAAAACCGCTTATCATTTCCTTCTGCTCCTCGTTGGGTTCGACACTCTTACTTATCAAAAGGACTACGATAGATCCCCTACACTTGTGGGTCATCAAGACTCTTTTCTGGCGCCGTTGCCGGGGAATGAAGTGCCTTTGGTAGGTGGAATTTGGTAAGGAAAAAAAATTATATAGTGTGCTGAAATTTACTGTCACTTGTTACTATGGAAAGTAATCCTCTGAGGGGCTTGTTCGGGGTATCTTCACCCCGACCAGTAGAGCAAAGAGTTGCTCCTCAACCTAATGAACCTACTAAAAATGTTTACTTTGAAATTCCTTCTGGTATGATAGAGAAACTGCTAGCTAATCCTTTTGCAGGAGATGGAACATTGCATCCCGATTTACACTTAATCTATGTGGATGAAGTTTGTGGATTATTTAAGCTTGCAGGTATGCCCGATGATGTTATCAAGAAGAAAGTCTTCCCTTTATCTTTGAAGGGAGAGGCATTGACATGGTATAGGCTATGTGATGATATGGGATCATGGAACTACAAACGATTGAAATTGGAATTTCATCAGAAGTTTTATCCTATGCATCTTGTTCATCGTGATCGTAATTATACATATAATTTTTGGCCTTGCAAAGGAGAAAGCATCGCCCAAGCTTGGGGCAGGCTTAAGTCAATGTTATATTCATGCCCCAATCATGAGCTCTCAAGAGAAATGATTATTCAAAATATTTATGCTCGGCTTTCTCTCAATAATCGCTCCATGCTCGATACTTCTTGTACTGGCTCTTTTATGATGAAGACTATTGAATTCAAATGGGATTTATTGGAAAGAATTAAACGCAACTCTGAAGATTGGGACCTCGACGAAGGTAAAGAGTCAGGTATAACACCTAAGTTTGATTGTGTTAAATCTTTTATGGATACCGATGCTTTCCGTGAATTTAGCACTAAATATGGACTTGACTCTGAGATAGTAGCTTCTTTCTGTGAATCCTTTGCTACTCATGTTGATCTCCCTAAGGAGAAGTGGTTTAAATATAATCCTCCCATTGAAGTAAAAGTAGTTGCACCTATTAAAGTTGAAGAAAAGACTATCACTTATAATGATCCTATTGTTCCTACTGCTTATGTTGAGAAGCCACCTTTCCCTGTTAGAATAAATGATCATGCTAAAGCTTCAACTGTAGTCAACAAAAGTAATATTAGGACACACAAACCCCCTGAGCAAGTTAAAGTTGAACCTAATATTGCTATGGTTAAAGATATCTTGGCTGATAATATTGATGGGCATGTTATTTATTTCTGTGAGGAAACTGCTAGAATTGCTAAACCTGGTGCTAAAGATAAACATAGACCTGTTGTAGGCATGCCTGTTATTTCTGTTAAAATAGGAGATCATTGTTATCATGGCTTATGTGATATGGGTGCTAGTGCAAGTGCAATACCTCATTCCTTATACAAAGAAATTATGCATGATATTGCACCTGCTGAGATAGAAGAAATTGATGTTACAATTAAGCTTGCCAATAGAGATACTATTTCACCAATCGGGATTGTTAGAGATGTTGAAGTATTGTGTGGGAAAGTTAAATATCCTGCTGATTTTCTTGTTCTTGGTTCCCCACAAGATAGCTTTTGTCCCATTATATTTGGTAGACCCTTCTTGAACACTGTTAATGCTAGGATAGACTGCGAAAAGGATGTTGTTACTATTGGTTTGGGTGATATGTCTCACGAGTTTAATTTTGCTAAATTTAGTAGACAACCCCGTGATGAGGAATTGCCTAGTAAAGATGAAATTATTGGTCTTGCTTCTATTGCCATGCCTCCTAATGATCCTTTAGAACAATATTTGCCTGACCATGAAAATGATATGTTTATGAATGAAAGAAGGGAAATAGATGAAGTATTCTTTAAACAGGGACCTATTCTGAAACACAACTTGCCTGTTGAAATCCTAGGGGATCCTCCTCCACCCAAGGGTGATCCCGTGTTTGAGCTTAAACCATTGCCTGATACTCTTAAATATGCTTATCTTGATGAAAAGAAGATATATCCTGTTATTATTAGTGCTAACCTTTCAGAGCATGAAGAAGAGAAATTATTGAAAACTCTGAAGAAGCACCGTGCTGCTATTGGATATACTCTTGATGATCTTAAGGGCATTAGTCCCACTCTATGTCAACACAAAATAAATTTGGAGAAAGACGCCAAACCAGTTATTGATCACCAACGACGGCTAAATCCTAAGATGAAAGAAGTGGTAAGAAAGGAAATATTAAAGCTCCTTGAAGCAGGTATAATTTATCCCGTTGCTGATAGTCAGTGGGTAAGTCATGTCCATTGTGTCCCTAAGAAGGGAGGTATTACTGTCGTTCCTAATGATAAAGATGAATTGATTCCGCAAAGAATTATTACAGGTTATAGGATGGTAATTGATTTCCGCAAATTAAATAAAGCTACTAAAAAGATCATTACCCTTTGCCTTTCATTGATCAAATGCTAGAAAGATTATCCAAACATACACATTTTTGCTTTCTAGATGGTTACTCTGGTTTCTCTCAAATACCTGTGTCAGCTGATGATCAAGAAAAGACCACTTTTACTTGCCCTTTCAGTACCTTTGCTTATAGACGTATGCCTTTTGGTTTATGTAATGCACCTGCTACCTTTCAAAGATGCATGATGGCTATATTCTCTGACTTTTGTGAAAAGATTTGTGAGGTTTTCATGGATGGTTTCTCCGTTTATGGATCCTCTTTTGATGATTGCTTGAGCAACCTTGATCGAGTTTTGCAGAGATGTGAAGAAACTAATCTTGTCTTGAATTGGGAGAAATGCCACTTTATGGTTAATGAAGGTATTGTCTTGGGGCATAAAATTTCTGAAAGAGGTATTGAAGTTGATAAAGCTAAAGTTGATGCTATTGAAAAGATGCCGTGTCCCAAGGACATCAAAGGTATAAGAAGTTTCCTTGGTCATGCCGGTTTTTATAGGAGGTTCATTATGGACTTCTCAAAAATTTCTCGGCCTCTGACTAATCTATTACAAAAAGATATACCTTTAGTCTTTGATGATGATTGTGTGGAAGCATTTGAAATACTTAAGAAAGCATTAATTTCTGCACCTATTGTTCAGCCACCTGATTGGAATTTACCCTTTGAAATTATGTGTGATGCTAGTGATTATGCTGTAGGTGCTGTTCTAGGACAAAGAGTTGATAAGAAATTAAATGTTATTCAATATGCTAGTAAAACTCTAGACAATGCCCAGAGAAATTATGCTACTACTGAAAAGGAATTCTTAGCAGTTGTATTTGCTTGTGATAAGTTCAGACCTTATATTGTTGATTCTAAAGTAACTATTCACACTGATCATGCTGCTATTAAATATCTTATGGAAAAGAAAGATGCTAAACCTAGACTTATTAGATGGGTTCTCCTACTACAAGAATTTGATTTGCATATTATTGATAGAAAGGGAGCTGAGAACCCCGTTGCAGACAACTTGTCTAGGTTAGAGAATGTTCTTGATGACCCACTACCTATTGATGATAGCTTTCCTGATGAACAATTAATGTCATAAATGCTTCTCGTACTGCTCCATGGTATGCTGATTATGCTAATTACATTGTTGCTAAATTTATACCACCTAGTTCCACATACCAGCAAAAGAAAAAGTTTTCTATGATTTAAGACATTACTTCTGGGATGACCCACACCTTTATAAAGAAGGAGTAGATGGTGTTATTAGACGTTGTATACCTGAGCATGAACAGGAACAGATCCTACGCAAGTGTCACTCCGAAGCTTATGGAGGACACCACGCTGGAGATAGAACTGCACATAAGGTATTGCAATCCGGTTTTTATTGGCCTACTCTCTTCAAAGATGCCCGTAAGTTTGTCTTGTCTTGTGATGAATGTCAAGAATTGGTAATATTAGTAGACGTCGAGAAATGCCTATGAGTTATTCACTCGTTATTGAACCACTTGATGTTTGGGGCTTTGATTATATGGGACCGTTTCCTTCCTCTAATGGGTATACACATATTTTAGTTGCTGTTGATTACGTTACTAAGTGGTAGAAGCTATTCCAACTAGTAGTGCTGATCATAACACCTCTATTAAGATGCTTAAAGAAGTTATTTTTCCGAGGTTTGGAGTCCCTAGATATTTAATGACTGATGGTGGTTCACATTTTATTCATGGTGCTTTTCGTAAAATGCTTGCTAAGTATGATGTTAATCATAGAATTGCATCCCCTTATCACTCGCAGTCTAGTGGTCAAGTAGAATTGGGTAATAGAGAGCTCAAATTAATTTTGCAAAAGACTATTAATAGATCTAGAAAGAATTGGTCCAAGAAACTTGATGATGCATTATGGGCCTATAGAACTGCATATAAAAATCCTATGGGTATGTCTCCATATAAAATGGTCTATGGGAAAGCATGTCACTTACCTCTCGAACTAGAACATAAGGCATATTGGGCCATTAGAGAAATCAACTATGATTTCAAACTTGCCGGTGAGAAGAGGTTATTTGACATTAGCTCACTTTATGAATGGAGAACCCAGGCTTATGAGGATGCCAAACTGTTTAAAGAAAAGGTTAAAAGATGGCATGACAAAAGGATACAAAAGCGTGAGTTTAATGTAGGTGATTATGTGTTGCTATTCAACTCTCGTTTAAGATTTTTTTCAGGAAAACTTCTCTCTTAATGGGAAGGTCCTTACGTTATCGAGGAGGTCTATCGTTCTGGTGCCATAAAAATCAACAACTTCGAAGGCACAAATCGGAAGGTGGTGAACGGTCAAAGAATCAAACATTATATCTCAGGTAATCCTATAAATGTTGAAACTAATGTTATTGAAACCGTCACCCCAGAGGAATACATAAGGGACACTTTCCAGAACGTTTCAGACGCCAAAAAGGAATAGGTACGTGGTACGGTAAGTAAACCGACTCCAAAACAGTTCTAATAGCAATTTTTCTCCGTTTTGGAATATTTAAGAAAATAGGAAAATAAGAAGCAGTCCGGGAAGGACACGAGGCTTCCACGAGGGTGGGAGGCGTTCCCTATCCCCTGGGCGCGCCCCCTGCCTCGTGGGCACCTCGTGTACTCTCCGGACTCTGTTTTCTTGCACAATACTTCTTTTGGTTGGTAAAAATTCATTATATAATCTCCCGAAGGTTTTTACCACCGTATCATGCAATTATCCTCTGTTCTTGTTTCGAGCTGTTTTCTGTCAGGGTTGTCAAGGCCAGGCACCATGTCGTCCCCCTCCTCCAACAATGGTGACAACGATGGTTGGCTAATGAAGATAGAGCTGAAGAGGGAAGAACCCATGGAGATCAACAAGGATGAAGGGGTCAAGAAGGCCACGGAGGACCAAGTTCCGGCAGCAGAAGACATCCTTCAACTTGATCACAATCTTCTTACCCCAACTGAGATCGAAGCTTTCAAGATGATTGAGTTAGCTCGTATACAAACCAAGTATCTCACACGTGAAAATATTTTGTTGAAGGAGCATATCATCGCACTCAAGGGCATTATCCGCAAATTGGAGGACCTCCTACGCTCGATGTGCGACTATCCATCATCACCTCCATCTCCTTCACCAGCAAAAGAGACATAATCGCATGGGTATGGGCACTCCCCTTGGCAACTGCCAAGCTTGGGGGAGGTGCCCCGGTATCGTATCACCATCACACTCCTATCTTTACCGTTTTTCTTAGTTCGATCCTTTTGGTAATATCTTGATCTAGTAGATTAAAGTTTAGTATGATTTAGTTTTGAGTTTTGCTTTATGATCCCTCTATGTAATCGAGTCCGTGAGCTATATATAATAAAGATTAGTGTTGAGTCAAGGGCTTGATTTTCTTGCTATGATCTTGAGGGAATAAAAAGAAAAAGAAAGAATGAAAAGAAATAAAGAGATCATATTGATCTTATGGAGAATAATGACTTCACATATAAAGAGTATGATGATTAAAAGTTGTTGAGAGTTGACAAACATAGTTTTGGTCATCGTCGCAATTAATAGGAAGTAATAAAGAAAGAGAGGTTTTCACATATAAATATACTATCTTGGACATCTTTTATGATTGTGAGCACTCATTAAAATATGACATGCTAAAGAGTTGATGTTGGACAAGGAAGACAACGTAATGGGTTATGTTTTCTTATATCTAAAATAAAGTATATTGTCATGGATCATCCAACATGTTGAGCTTGCCTTTCCCTCTCATGCTAGCCAAATTCTTTGCACCAAGTAGAGATACTACTTGTGCTTCCAAATACCCTTAAACCCAGTTTTGCCATGAGAGTCCACCATATCTACCTATGGATTGAGTAAGATCCTTCAAGTAAGTTGTCATGTTGCTTGCAATAAAAATTGCTTTCTAAATATGTATGACTTATTAGTGTGGAGAAAATAAGCTTTATACGATCTTGTGATGTGGAAGAAATAAAAGCGACAGACTGCATAATAAAGGTCCACATCACAAGTGGCAATATAAAGTGACGTTCTTTTGCATTAAGATTTCGTGAATCCAACCCCAAAAGCACATGACAACCTCTGCTTCCCTCTGCGGAGGGCCTATCTTTTACTTTTACCTTATGCAAGAGTCATGGTGATCTTCACCTTTCCTTTTTACATTTTATCCTTTGGCAAGCACATTGTGTTGGAAAGATCCTGATATATATATCTAGTTGGATGTAAGTTAGCATGACCTATTATTGTTGACATTACCCTTGAGGTAAAAGGTTGGGAGGCAAAACTATAAGCCCCTATCTTTCTCTGTGTCCGATTAAAACTCCATAACCATAAGTATTGTGTGAGTGTTAGCAATTGTGAAAGACTAAATGATAGTTGAGTATGTGGACTTGCTGAAAAGCTCTTACATAGACTCTTTCCGATGTTATGATAAATTGCAATTGCTTCAATGACTGAGATTATAGTTTGTTGGTTCTCAATGAAGTTTCTAACTCATACTTAACATTGTGAATAGATTATTACTTGAGCATAAGAAATCATATGACAATATCCATTTATGTTGCTGTTATAAGAATGATCATGATGCCCTCATGTCCGTCTTTTATTTTATCGACACCTCTATCTCTAAACATGTGGATATATTTATCGTTATCGGCTTCCGCTTAAGGACAAGCGAGGTCTAAGCTTGGGGGAGTTGATACCTCCATTTTGCATCATGCTTTTATATCGATATTTATTGCATTATGGGCTGTTATTACACGTTATGTCGCAATACTTATGCCTATTCTCTCTTATTTTACAAGGTTTACATGAAGAGGGAGAATATCGGCAGCTGGAATTCTTGGATGGAAAAGGAGCAAATATTAGAGACCTATTCTGCACAACTCCAAAAGTCCTGAAACTTCACGGAAGTTATTTTTGGAATTAATAAAAAATACTGGCGAAAGAATCCACCAGAGGGGGGCCACACCCTGGCCACGAGGGTGGGGGGCGCGCCCTACCCCCCTGGGCGCACCCCCCTGCCTCGTGGGCCCCCTGGCAGGCCTCTCGTGCCCATCTTCTGCTATATGAAGTCTTTCGTTTGAGGAAAAATCATAAGCAAGCTTTCGGGAAGAAACTCCTCCGCCACGATGCGGAACCTTGGCGGAACCAATCTAGGGCTCCGTCAGAGCTGTTCTGTCGGGGAAACTTCCCTCCGGGAGGGGGAAATCATCGCCATCGTCATCACCAACGATCCTCTCATCGGGAGGGGGTCAATCTCCACCAAAACCATCTCCTCTCAAACCCTAGTTCATCTCTTGTATCCAATCTTTGTCCCAAAGTCTCAGATTGGTACCTGTGGGTTACTAGTAGTGTTGATTACTCCTTGTAGTTGATGCTAGTTGGTTTATTTGGTGGAATATCATATGTTCAGATCCATTATGCATATTAATACCCCTCTGATTATGAACATGAATATGATTTTTGAGTAGTTACATTTGTTCCTGAGGACATGGGAGAAGTCTTGCTATAAGTTGTCATGTGAATTTGGTATTCGTTCGATATTTTGATGAGATGTATGTTGTCTCTCCTCTAGTGGTGTTATGTGAACATCGACTACATGACACTTCACCATTATTTGGGCCTAGAGGAAGACATTGGGAAGTAATAAGTAGATGATGGGTTGCTAGAGTGACAGAAGCTTAAACCCTAGTTTATGAGTTGCTTCGTAAGGGGCTGATTTGGATCCATATGTTTCATGCTATGGTTAGGTTTACCTTAATACTTATTTTGTAGTTGCGGATGATTGCAATAGGGGTTAATCATAAGTGGGATGCTTGTCCAAGTAATGGCAGCACCCAAGCACCGGTCCACCCACATACCAAATTATCAAAGTAACGAACGTGAATCACATGAGCGTGATGAAAACTAGCTTGACGATAATTCCCATGTGTCCTCGGGAGCGCTTTTCTTTATATAAGAGTTTGTCCAGGCTTGTCCTTTGCTACAAAAAGGATTGGGCCACCTTGCTGCACGTTATTTACTTTTGTTACTTGTTACCCGTTACAAATTACCTTATCACAAAACTATCTGTTACCGATAATTTCAGTGCTTGCAGAGAATACCTTGCTGAAAACCGCTTATCATTTCCTTCTGCTCCTCGTTGGGTTCGACACTCTTACTTATCGAAAGGACTACAATAGATCCCCTATACATGTGGGTCATCAATAAGGCAACTATCACAAATGTTTTGTTTGCCTGCACCGTTTTTGATATTGTCTGACATCGCACATGCTTTGCAAATGGCAATTGTGTGCATGCTTGCACACGTTTCCTCTCTGTGAACCGTCTCGGATTATGGTGTATATCGCAAACTTTTGTATTTTACCAACTGTGTGTGCCGTAACGACCTGGAGAGCGTAATTTCATCGTAATTTAATTGCTGCTATTTCAAATTGTACTGGATTTGAATTTGAATTTGAATGTATGCTATAGCTTTATTAATATCCATCAGGTTCAAACAACCAATGCATTATTCAATTCATAGGTACATATGTTCAAGAATTACATAAGAACCAAATAAAGAATGATGAACCACAGCTGTTGTTGGGGATATTACCACTGGGCGTAAACCGGCCAGGAGAGGCCGGGTTAACTTCATAAGTAGTTCATCTGTATCTGAAGCCCATGAAGACAGACAGTGACGCTTCATGGAAGCCCAGGGCCCAAAGCCGGTTTAAGGCATGTAGACACAAACCGGCATTGAGATGTAAACTTGTGTTGTAAGATATGCGTAGCAGAAACCGAGCCGGACACGATTATGAGCCGGCCTCGGAGTCTGTAAACCGACGGGCGTCAACCCATGTATATAAGGGGACGACCCGGCGGCGGTTCAGGGACAACAGACAACAACTTGAGACTCAGGCAAAGCGTATTCGCTCCCTGGTCATCGAAATTCAATCACAACTAGACGTAGGATTTTACCTTCATCGAAGGGGCCGAACTAGTATAAAACTGTCTTGCGTCCCTTGTCCGCTTTAACCCCTTCGAGCTAACCCGTAGCGATGGCTCCACGACTAAGTCCTTTCTCTAGGACATCTGCCGTGACAAAACCATGACAGTTGGCGCCCACCGTAGGGCTATCTCACGATGGTTTCAAGTTCTTGGAGGGCAGCTTCGAAGGACTCAAGGGTTATGCTGTGGGCCGGATGACCAAGAGTCGTCGCGGCAAGCTCTACATCGACGATGCAGGCTGGGGCCCCGAGGCCGGCTCAATCGTGTACGGGTACCAGGTCCCCTTTGGTGGCATACACGTTTTCATTGGCAAGATCGGTGAACCGGGCCCTGAGCCGGACATCTGCACCGACCTCGTCGAAACGGCTCAGCGTGCGAGATCTGCCCGGGTCAAGCCTGTCATGAAGCGTGCCTTCGTGGGAGTTATCCATGGAGGTGAATCTGAGGATAGATCGGAATCTGGTGGTGAGACCGTCGTTTATTCCGGCGACGAGTCATCGACTGGAGAGACCGAGTCGTTATATCAGTTACAAGATGGCCGGATTGGGGGCTGTTCCGATGGCGACAGTATTCCGGACCCCTTCGATCTGCCAAACCGGGTGGCGATCTTCATGGCCGGCACGCAAGCAGCGCTCCACTCTTCAACCGCAACGGCAATGATTTCCGGGTCAGCGGCGGCGGCAACGACTGGGGCAGGAGGCCCTGTGCCACCGCCAGCTCAGGTTCTATCTGATTTGTTTGATGTGTTGGCAACGTTGATGGTGGAGGTTAACCCGGCAGATCTGGATGCACACAATGCGGAAGTTGCGAAAGTGAAAGATCAGATCACCCAGGCAAAAGCCGACTTAACAACCGAGGATACCAGGATAGCCGCGGAGCGAGCTGCTTTGGATGCACAAGCTTACCGGATTATGCTGGATCAGAGTGCGTCGAACGAAGTCCTGAAGAGGAGGCACCGATCTCGCCTGCCGCCGGTTTATGACGCTAGAAATCTCTTTAACACCCCAGGGGCAGGAACCAGTAATCCGCCGATGGTAAACCGGGCAGAGGCACCCGGAGCAGGGGCGCCGGTTCAGCCACGTTTGGTGGATCCGCCTCGTCAGAACAACGTTGTGGTACCTCATGTCCCCACACCACCGGGTCATTATTCTAACCCAATGGACAACATTGTCGCTGCCGCTTCACGGCTGGCGGCCATCCCGATCGAAGGCGATTCTCCAGCAGCGGTCGAGACGCGTCGGGTTAAGGAGCTTCTTCAGACAGCCTTGATTCAACAGGAGGCTTATTCATATAGTCGCGATCGGATTCATTCCACTCCCCGTCCAAGCCGGAGTTACAGCAGGCGTATGGATGAACCGGCAGTGTCAAGCAATGCGCGGAACCGTGATCCGCCCCGTGGCCATAACCCGGCGGGTGGTGCCGGTGATGCTCAGGATGTGGTGGACCGGGCTCGGGCACGCAGAGAGGCCGAGTTAGCAGCGCAGCACGAGGCCCGTCAGCTTACTCCGGTTCGTCCAACCACATCGGTGGAACCAGGAGTTACCTCTAGTTCCTTGGGAGTGCCATGTCTTGTCCCGGCGTTGCGCAATGTGCGCCTGCCCAAAGATTTCAAGGGCCCGCGCAAGGTGCCGAATTACACCGCTGATTTATCCCCTGAAACATGGGTTGAAAGCTATGAGATGGCCATGGAGATGCTGGACGTGGATGATGCGGCATGTGCGAAGTACTTCACCATGATGCTAGAAGGAACGGCCCGCACTTGGCTAAAGAGTTTACCGGCTAATTCTATCAGGTCATGGGCTGAGTTGAGAGCCCGGTTTGTTCAGAATTTCAAGGATACATGCAAGCAGCCCATGTCAATTGTGGACTTAGCTGCCTGTGTCCAGGAGGAAGGAGAGTCAACAACCCATTGGGTGCGCCGGGTTTCGGAGATTTTGCATTCATCAGACCGCATCAACGCTGACACCGCAGTTTTAACATTGGAAGGCAATTGCCGGTTTCAACCCTTGAAGTTGAAGTTGGGACGGCTCAAACGTCATTGTAATGACATGGGAACCCTCATGGCTGCACTGGTGAAGTATGCCGACTCTGATAGTACCAAGGATCCCGAGTCTGACGATGACAAGACAGGGAAGGGAAAGAAGAGCGGCAACGCCAAGGGGCAGCACCACAACCCGGCGGGTCATGGAAACGGCGGCAAGCGTAAAGCGGACCACGGTTTAGACTTTGTGGCTAACACTAATACGCACGACAAGGGCCAGCGGCGTAAGGGTAAACCGCCCCGGCGGAATGGAATGCCGAATCCTAATCCGGACCGTTTGTCGTATCTGTTGAACCAGCCCTGTCCAAAGCATGGGACGAAGGAGGAACCATCTACACACCTCTGGAAAGATTGTTATATCATGCAAGAGTTCAAAAATTCTGACTCTTTCCGGTATGATCATGGATCAGGAGGCGGTTCGGGCTCTGGCTCTCATGGGCCGGGTTATGGCGGAGGAAATTCCGGTTCGGGATTCCATGGCAATCAGGGTGGACACAACAATCAAAGTAATCAAGGTAACCAAGGTGGCTATAATCATCAGGGCAATCAGCAGCAGCAGTCGGGTTACCAGAGCAACCCGAAGCAGTTGAATAGCGGACAGTATCATGTCTTCACCACTAGCTTGGACAAGCGCGATCAGAAGCTTCATAAAAGGATGGTGAATGCCGTTGAACCGGCGGTGCCCCGTTATTTGCGCTGGTCCGAGCAGCCCATTGTGTGGAGTAGAGACGATCATCCACCCCGGGTTGACAATCCGGGTCATCTGGCTCTGGTGGTGGCACCTCAGGTGGGAGGTTATAAGTTCACTAAGGTACTCATGGATGGAGGGAGTAGTATCAATATCCTTTATTATGAAACTTTCCGTCGCATGGGGCTAACAGATAAAAATCTTAAACCGTCCAATACGGTGTTCCATGGTGTGGTGCCTGGTAAGTCGGCATATCCTGTTGGTAAGATAGCTCTGGAGGTGGCTTTTGGAGATGAGCATGACTCGAGATCAGAAACCTTGACCTTTGAAGTGGTGAAAATCAGAAGCCCGTATCATGCCCTATTTGGACGGCCAGCTTATGCTAAGTTTATGGCACGGCCTTGTTATGTCTATCTACAGCTCAAGATGCCGGGTCACAAGGGAACTATAACCGTGCATGGAAGCCGCAAGATTGCTCTGGAGTGTGAGGAAGGTGATGCGGCTTATGCTGAGTCGGTTTGTGCAACAGAGGAGTTGAAGTTTTACAAAGACAATGTTGATCCGGCAGATATGACTTCGTTGAAGAAACCAACTACGGAGCATGATCCGGCCCTGAAGTTTAAATCGGCTGATGAGACTAAACTTGTTGACTTCGTGCCTGGCGATTCGTCCAAGCAGTTTAGCATCAGCGCTAACTTGGATCCGAAATAGGAAAGCGCGCTCATCGAGTTCATCCGTGAGAATCGGGACATCTTTGCATGGAAGCCTTCTGACATGCCTGGTGTACCGAGAGAACTCGCTGAGCACACCCTCAATGTTGATCCTAAGTATAAACCGGTCAAGCAGTTTCTCCGCCGGTTCAATGAAGAAAGACGCAAAGCTATTGGAGAAGAAGTAGCCAGGCTCTTGGCGGCTGGATTTATCGTTGAAGTATTCCATCCTGAGTGGTTGGCTAATCCGGTGCTGGTCCTCAAGAAGAATGGCACTTGGCGTATGTGTGTGGACTACACAGATCTCAACAAAGCTTGTCCAGCAGATCCTTTTGCCCTCCCCCGTATTGATCAGATTATTGATGCTACGGCGGGTTGTGAGCGGTTAAGTTTTTTGGATGCATATTCTGGTTATCATCAGATCAAAATGGCAGTTAAGGACCAGGAGAAGACGGCCTTCATAACTCCCTTTGGAGCCTTCTGCTATGTGTCCATGCCCTTTGGGCTCAAGAGTGCACAGGCAACTTATCAACGGTGTGTGCAGAATTGTCTTCATAAACAGATCGGCCGCAATGTTCACGCCTATGTGGATGATATTGTGGTGAAATCAAGGAAAAAGGAGACATTGATTGATGACTTGAAGGAAACCTTTGATAACCTGCGGGTTTATAAAATGATGCTTAATCCGGCCAAGTGCGTCTTTGGTGTACCTGCAGGCAAGCTCTTGGGTTTTTTGGTGTCTAACAGGGGCATTGAAGCTAATCCGGAAAAGATCAAGGCCATCACCTCCTTGGCTAAACCAAAGTGTATCAATGATGTTCAACGCCTGGCAGGCCGGATTGCCGCGTTGAGCCGGTTTGTCAGTCGTCTTGGTGAGAAGGCCATTCCTTTGTATCAGATGCTGAAGAAAACGGATAACTTCGTCTGGAGTGACGCCGCTAATGAAGCATTTGAGGACTTAAAGCGGCAGCTAGCTAATCCGCCGATTCTCGCTGCTCCGGTTGATAAAGAACCATTGCTGCTATATGTGGCAGCTAACGCTCGGGCTGTTAGTGTGGCTATTGTGGTGGAGCGCAAGGAGGCAGGAAAGGAATATCCGGTTCAGCGGCCGGTTTACTATATTAGTGAGGTACTCATTGAATCCAAGCAGAGGTACCCGCATTGGCAAAAATTGGTGTATGGGGTTTTCATGGCAAGCCGGAAGCTTAAGCAGTATTTCCAAGGTCATCCCATCACGGTGGTCAGCTCTGCTCCTTTGGGGAATATAATCCAGAATAGGGAGGCAACTGGTCGAATTGCTAAGTGGGCTATCGAGCTCGGGCCTCACGGGTTGAAATACATACCCCGAACGGCGATCAAATCTCAGGCACTTGTGGATTTCATCAATGATTGGACAGAATTACAAGCGCCAGAAGAAAAGCCGGATCACACGTATTGGACTATACATTTTGATGGGTCCAGGCAATTGGAGGGCTCGGGGGCTGGAGTCATGTTAACTTCCCCACGAGGTGATAAGTTTTGTTATGTTCTCCGTTTAATGTTCCCTTGCACTAATAATGCAGCTGAATATGAGGCATACTCCATGGTCTTCAGATGGCTAAGGAGATGAATCTCAGCCGGGTTAAATGTTTCGGTGACTCAGATTTGGTGGCTCAACAAGTGTCTGGCACTTGGGATTCCAAGGACCCATTAACGACAGCATATCATCGTGAGGTGGATATTGTTGCAGGTCACTTCAAAGGTTATCAGGTGCATCATGTGGACCGGTGGAAGAATGAAGCATCAGATGCTTTATGCCGCCTGGGCTCCCAACATAAACCGGTTCCACCTAATGTTTTCCTGGATGTTTTACATAATCCGTCCGTCAAGCTCCCTGGTGAAGAGGATTTGGCTATTCCTGATCCGGAGGCTCAGTTGGTGGCGGCTCTACATGTTATCCCGGATTGGAGGGTTCCGTATCTGGCATATATGAACCGGGGCGAGTTACCAGAGGATGAAGTTTTGGCCAGGCAGATAACCCGGCGGTCCAAGTCCATGATTATTATCAATGGAGAGTTGCACCATTGCAGTGTGACAGGGGCGTTTCAACGCTGTGTATCTCCTGATGAAGGCCGTGAAATTTTGCGTGAGATCCACGAAGGAGATTGTGGACACCATGCCGGTTCAAAATCTTTGGTGGCCAAGGCGTTTCGTCATGGTTTCTATTGGTTGACAGCTCATGCTGATGCCGAGGACTTGGTTAAAAGATGTGATGGCTGTCAGAAATTCTCACGACGTGCTCATGTACCAGCTCAAGAATTGAGGATGATTCTAATCACCTGGCCGTTTGCAACTTGGGGGCTGGATATGGTTGGGCCTTTCAAAAGGTCCAAGGACAAGAAGACCCACCTTTTGGTGGCGGTTGATAAGTTCACAAAATGGGTAGAGGCAGAGCCAGTTAGTAAGTGTGATGCAGCCACGGCAGTTCAATTCATCAAAAAGGTGATCTTCCGGTTTGGCTTTCCACACAGCATTATAACAGACAATGGTACCAATCTGTCAAAGGGTGCCATGAAGGAGTTCTGTCAACGTGAGCACATCCGGCTTGACGTGTCATCAGTGGCTCACCCCCAGTCCAATGGTCAAGCGGAGAGGGCCAATCAAGAGATCTTGAGAGGCATCAAACCCCGGCTTATGGTTCCTTTGCAACGGACGCCGGGTTGTTGGGTTGAGGAGTTACCTTCAGTGTTATGGAGCATCAATACCACACCCAACAGATCGACAGGCTACACGCCGTTCTTCATGGTTTATGGAGCGGAAGCGGTTCTTCCTAGTGACATCCGTCATGACTCGCCTCGTGTAGCGGCATATGTTGAAGCGGATAACGAGAAGGCACGGCAGGAAGCTCTTGACCTGTTAGATGAGGAGCGTGACATGGCGGCAGCCCGTTCGGCGATTTATCAGCAAGATCTGCGTCGTTATCATAGCCGCCGGGTTAGAACCAGAACCTTTCAAGAAGGAGATTTGGTGCTTCGACTCATCCAGGATCAGACGGATATGCACAAGCTATCCCCCCTTGGGAAGGGCCTTTTGTGGTCAGCAAGGATTTGCACAATGGGTCGTACTACCTAATCGATGTTCGAGAGCGCAAAGACTCACGTAAATCGGAGGAGGAGACCAACCGGCCGTGGAATATTGCTCATCTTCGGCCCTACTATACTTGAGCTACAGGCTCTGCTTATGTACATATTATGACATTGTATATATTATGATCAATATAATAAACCGGAACCTCAGCTAAAGCGGGGTATCTGTTGTTTTCTTACATCACGTGTGGTTACATGGAGCTTACAAAGCGGCGTCCGGTTTACCCCTTGATTTAGCTTCTTAAAGCTTGATATCAGATCACTTGGGGGCTTGGTCGTATCCGAACCATAGCTACACCTCTTGATCGGCGTAATGCCACAGCATCACTTGGGAGCATGGTCGAACCCGAACCATGACTACGCCTCTTGATCGGCGTAAAGCCACAGAATCACTTGGGGGCTTGGTCGTATCCGGACCATAGCCACGCCTCTTGATCGGCGTAATGCCACAACATCACTTGGGAGCATGGTCGAACCCGAACCATGACTACGCCTCTTGATCGGCGTAAAGCCACAGAATCACTTGGGGGCTTGGTCGAACCCGAACCATAGCAATGCCTTTTGATCGGCGTAATGCCAGAGCATCAATTGGGGCCTTGGTCGAACCCGAACCATAGCAACACCTCTTGATCAAATTTGGGGCCTGGCAGCCCGTGAAAAGCCTCAACTACAATGGTTTTATTTGTCTTTTGCTAAGTTTCTTTTTCTTTTGCTAAGATCTGTGATGTTTTCAAACCAGTATTTTTCAACCCGGTTGGGCTGTCAACTACAAGTTGTCAGTACATGACCAAGTTATAATCCGGAGACTATCAGCCCGGTCTGGTTTTGACTCATAGTCACCAGTATGGAATAAGCCGGTGTTTATCACAACCCGGAACGGTTTTGCTGTAAACCGGCATTATATAACAGGAGATACTTTTACTCCGGATTAAGGTTATTACCTTCATTACAAGGTTGGTCAGCCAACACTATGCCTAAAAGTCGCAGGTATCATATATTTCCATACTTGGTTATCTTTTACAACCTTGGTTATAAAACTTGGTCATATATATAGTTGGGTATCATGACCCGCCCGGTGGTAAACCGCCAGGGCATTTTAAGCTTTTTATCTGCAGGAACAATTGGAATAAATAGCTATGGATTATGAACATCATATCTCAAAGCATGGCGGATTAACACGCATCAGTTGTAGATAAATATGCACGAAGGCATAACAGCAGTGTTTTAACTAGCCTATTACAAGGCGTTTCAGTACTCAAAGGAATAATTGTTTCTCAATAAACATTGCAGTATGGAAGGTTAAACCGGCCACCGGGTTATGATCACTGAGCAGCTTGACCTGACGGCTGCGGGTCATCTTGCACCGGTTCTTCTTCTTCGTCCCTACCCAGCGGCTGGAAGTCAACAGTTGTCCAGTCGATCCCAGTTAAAGCTTGGAACACAGCTTCGTCGCTTATAAGGGTGGACGGTTCAATATCAGGGGCATAAGTGTGCTTACGGATTGGAGGGATCAGGCTTTGAGTTTCAAGAGCTGGTGCAGCAACCGCTTGTTATTGATATCATAATTCGTCTGATAATGTGAAAGATCAGCTTCTTCAGCAAGTTGACAAGCCAGTGGACGTACTTCCCGGTTTATGGCGCGGAGATCTTCAGTGCAAAATTCTGATCCGTCCTCTTTCAAGCTTGGGTAGCCCTTAGCCACGTCCGTCGGATCAAGATCAGGCACCCATGCTTTTGCCCGGGTTAGCGCGGTCAGAGCGCCAGCCCTTGCAGCAGACCTCTTCAGCTCTTCTATCCGGGCAGCATAGATAGCCTGTCTAAGGTATCCTTGATCAACATCGGTGGTGGCTTATTGTGCGAAGCGGTGCAGATAATCCGTTGTGCGCCGGTATAAAGTTGCTCTATCAGCGTGTAGGCAGCTTTCAACTTCTTCTGCACATCTGAGCCCAGATGGCTAATGCGGGTTCCTGTATCATTACAAACATCAGTAAACCGGCAACGCATGAGAGGATATGTTGAAAGCATAAAGGAAGGATGCTTACCAAACACAGCAGAGGTCATAGCATGCACTTGCCGCTTTACACCAGTCAGCTCGTCAACCACCGGTTTAAGAGCGGCTTCTGCGTTTTCAGCCCTTTTTATCAAAGCGGCTTTTTCAGTCTCCCAATCCGCCCGCTCTTTGTTGAAGCCCTCTTTCAGTTTCTCCATAGCGCCTAGAGCGCGGGTCAACTCTTCCTTCGCTTTGGAGGCTTCAGATTGCTGGGTTTTGATGTTCTCCTGCAGATCAGCGGTTTGGCGTTCCTTCTTGCTCAGCTCCGCCTGTAAAGAGACAGATACATAATGAGTTGACAGTACATATTTGAAGTACCAAGCACATAACAAGTTATGCCCTTAGTACTTGGGGGCTAATGCATATTTGCGTTTACTCAGAAATTTTTACAAGTCCCAAACACAATACAAGTATTAAGCTTGGCACTTGGGGGCTAATGTGTGTTTGAAAAGCTGTTGATATGGGAATTCTTCTACAGTCCCGGTTCATCTTTATAAAGTTAAACCGGCCCTTGGGGACTATACCGGCGAAAGAACAGTATGGCAAATTTTAAGGAACCGGTTCATCTTAACGAGGTAATCCGGTCTCTGGAGGCAAAATATGCAAAGATAAGTTGTGACAAAAGTCCCGGTTTAGATCGGTATCATAAACCGTCACTTGGGGGCTACTAGGAATTGATAAACTACAATTGGACAAAAGAGAAAAATGGTAGTTACCTCATATCGCTCCTTCATCAAGTTTACCAAACTAGCTTCATAGTCACGGCTGGTATACAGACGGTTCAAGAAGCCAGAATGAATATCTTGAACATTGAGGTTGGCGAAGCTTGATAAATCGGCATTCCATTTGCCTTTGCCGATAGCAGAGAGATCATCCTTGGCAGTATGCTTTGACAAAGCTACAGGGTTGCCTGGAGTGGAGTGGCCAGTGCCAGTAATCATAACATCATCGTCTTGTTCATCAGCAGCTCTTGCCGGAGTTGGCGGTTTATCAGTGTCCTTCGCTGGACTGACCGGTTTGTCACCAGTTCGGACAGGGCTGGTTGGCCGGTCTGCATGACTTGTAGTATCAACTTGCACTTGTTCAGCAAGGAAATCATGGTCTTGAAGCGGCGGATCGTGAAGCATGGCGTCAGCATCGGTTTCTTCCAGATCTGGAGTTGTTTCCGGTTCAGCAGCTACATTTTCATCAGCCGGTTTGTTTAACCGAGCTTTCTTGCTGGGTCTTGGCTTGGCGTCGTGAAAAGATAAGACATAAGGATCAGTACAGTATGAAAAGATAACATATCAAGAATAAAGACATGTGCATAACTCACCCAGGAACTGTTTTGAGAGGTGGAAGCTGTGTGGCCGAAGACTCGCCAGAGGATGAGTGAGAAGTACCATGATAATTTGAATCAGACGGGTTAAGAGGCTAGCGAAAACAACCTGCTTTTGGGCATCAAGTATTAATGGGATAAGTGACCTCTGATCGGCGTTTTCGAACCGGACTGTTCGGTAAACCGGCGGAGGTAACTACCTGGCCGCTGTGCCAGGTTGTACGGCGAGCTTCGTGCTGCTGCGTCTTCAAAAGAAAGTTTGGATCCAAATAAGCAAGAGGGTGAGAAAATTTTGCTTTCCGATTTGCTTGACGGATTTTTGACGTTCGCAGAGGATCTGAAACGGAGGAAAGAATAGTTACCTCTATGTCCTCAGCGTGACGGCCTTCAGTGTCGTCCTGATAATAATCATTGTCAGTGAGATGTACGAAAAATAAACCAAGAGAGTCAAGTTCTACCTCTGATTCCGGATCACGCACATTGTCATCAGCTGGTAGATCGGAGGATGCAGTGGTCCTTCTCTTGGCAGGTTTCTTGACAACCTTGGTCTTTGGACGAACTGGCTTGACCGGTTTGTCTTGCGGTTTTGCCGGTTTATCTTGTGATGGTTTCTTGTTCCAGAACGGATCATCACCCTGTCAGAAAAATAATCACACTTTCAGAGAATATTTGGACAGAAGCAAATTCAGATACAAAGGATTATATGATTCTTACAGCTGGTGGTTTATTGAAGGTGCAGAAAGGGAGTAGCCCGGTTTGGGCACAGACGGCCTCCGGTTCGTTCAGTATTTTCTTTACAGCCTCAGTGACTTCGTCATCTGTAAGCTGAATGTCAATGTGCCGCTGAGCATCCTTCAAACTCCCCGTGTACTCACACATCAAACCGGGGCGCCGGCTTAAGGGCAGAATGCTCCAGCTTATCCAGCAACGAGCAAGATCGACTCCTGTCAAACCGTTCGCCATGAAGGCTCTAAGCTTCGAAAGTTGGGGAGCATAGTTGGCCCGTTCTCTTGCTGTCAGCCTCTGAGGAAACGAGTGTGTGTTGCTCAGGCGTTCAGGGCGGTAACCCGGCAGGGGTTTTTCGTCAGATGGAGAGGTATCCATGCAGTAAAACCAAGTTTGGTTCCACTCTTGGGGTGACTGTGGAGTTTGGGATGAGGGAAGGTGACTTCTTTTCTCTTCTGAACCGCCATTCCGCCCAGTTCCGTATTGGGTCCATCTGAGAACTCGGTGCGACGGTTTAAATGAAAGAAATCCCTAAACAGTTCGACTATAGGTTCCTCTTGCAGATAAGCTTGACAGAATACTTGGAAGTGGCAGATATTGGTAACAGAGTTGGGACCGATGTCTTGAGGGCGCAGCTGAAAATTGGCTAGCACATCTTGGAATTTTTTTGAACTGGGAGGGCTAAAACCTCGTCTGAGATGATCAGAAAACACGACTACTTCTCCATCCTTGGGTGTAGAAGGATTTTCCGGGCCAGGGACCTTCCAGTGGATGACATCTTTCTTGGCTAGGGCGCCTGTCTTAACAAGGTTGTTTAATTGCTCCTCGGTTACTCGAGAGGGAGCCCAATTGCACTCATAAACTTGTTTAGCCATGACAAGGAAAATCTGAAACATGAGTATTACCGGTTTAAGATTTACAGTGGACAACTATACAGCGGTATGAGGATACTAACATATTGGTAAATCGGAGTCTGGCAATGGAACAGTGTAATGCATTGGCGGTTCAACAGGGGACTAATGGTATCTACCGGGTCATCATTTTTTCTGTGAGGTTAAACCGGCCAATCTGGTATTCAAAGGGTGTAAGAGAAGGAAGAAACAAGTTTCACATCTTGCTATGGTAATTTCAGATCTACCGCGCATGGGAAAAACAAAATATATTCTGACCTAAATACCAGTGTACTGAAGGTTCACCAAGATGAGATGAGTTGGATATCAAACAGGTGCTGAAATTGCTAAAGCACGAGATCTATGTGGTTTAAACTACCACCGCACGAGACCTATGTGGTTTTTGGATCTAACCCACGGGTATAAACAAGGGAAAAGAAGGGCGGCGACGAACACCGATGAACGACGGAAACCCTAAGTGCAGATCTATGCTAAGAGAAAGGGGAGACTTACAGATGCTGTTGAGCAGAGGCGGCGCGCGGAGGAGTTATGGTACGTTCAGGTCGATGCAGCGGCCAAGGGTGGTGCAGCAGTCGAAGGTTGATGGCGGCGGCCGAGGTTGAAGGTTCGGGCGTCGCGAGGATGAAGATGAAGCGAAGAGGCACGAGGGGGAAACTGGAAAGACCCCCTGGCCCTATTTATAAGGAGATGAACGACAGATGCGAAAATCGAGGAGCCAGATTTTTTGGTATAAGGTGATGCTATCGCCTCGATTGTCGGAGGCTCGTTAATGACAGGTGAAGTCACGGCGGTTTACCAAGATCCTAGAAGATGATGTCATGGCGGTTTACAAGATTGTGTGAAGATGTTGAAGAAGAAATTTTCTCAAGTATTGAGGATTGACATGAACCAGTTCAAATCAATTTGGGGCCTAATGTTGGGGATATTACCACTGGGCGTAAACCGGCCAGGAGAGGCCGGGTTAACTTCATAAGTAGTTCATTTGTATCTGAAGCCCATGAAGACAGATGGTGACGCTTCATGGAAGCCCAGGGCCCAAAGCCGGTTTAAGGCATGTAGACACAAACCGACATTGAGATGTAAACTTGTGTTGTAAGATATGCGTAGAAGAAACCGAGCCGGACAAGATTATGAGCCGGCCTCGGAGTCTGTAAACCGACGGGCGTCAACCCATGTATATAAGGGGACGACCCGGCGGCGGTTCAGGGACAACAGACAACAACTCGAGACTCAGGAAAAGCGTATTCGCTCCCTGGTCATCGAAACCCCATCAATTCCATCACAACTAGACGTAGGCTTTTACCTTCATCAAAGGGGCCGAACTAGTATAAAACTCTCTTGCGTCCCTTGTCCGCTTTAACCCCTTTGAGCTAACCCGTAGCGATGGCTGCACGACTAAGTCCTTTCTCTAGGACATCTGCAGTGACAAAACCACGACAGCTGTATACTCGTACTGTTGAAGACGGTAAAGAAAGAGGCGAAATACATTTTGGTTGCTGAACAAGGTGAAGCGGAATGCCCATATTGTGCCCTCCTCCATGTAGTAGGCACGCACGACTATAGTCCAACCCCTTGTGATGACCGACCGCCCATCCTTCACGGTCTTCATGAAAACATCTAGATAATCATCTTGTTCTAGTAGAAATACTTTAACCTTTGCATGCCCACCAATCATGTAGTTTGAGAGGTAATCTTGTGTAAACTGCTTTGTCAACCACTACAAAGGAAAAAAGATTCAGACATTGTCATCTAACACAACTCATTATGGGCAGTAAAAAGAAGGCTGCAGAGTTCTTACTTACCATACTGCAGTTCACTGTTGTCTTGGATAAAGTGTAAACAAATAGTTTAATTGCCATCTTTGGACCCAATTTACTAACAATCTTTATCAGCTTCCTCACTTAATGTTGGTTCATCGATATCTCATTGCCCCATACGCAGAAAGGGTCGAAGCGCGGATCTTTACCAATGACATATGTACCTAAAAGCACCAAGTTAATATTAGAAGCTAAACAGCAATTGCACAATGATGTAGTACAACACTCTTTTGTAATATCTTATAACATCCAATATACTCAGATATTAGATGAATTAACATCTTATATTCTGGGCCAGAAGGAGTTTATTGCCTTCTTACAAATTATCGGCTGATTAAGTGTTGCTGTATCCATGGGTTACAGTTAGTTTGAGCTAGGTCGGGCTCAAATAGCCCTAAAGTATATCTAAACATGAGGGCTAGTTTGAGCTAGTTGCATCTATAACCCAGCCAAAAAAACTATCCAACCCAAGAGGTGCTAATTGGAGCTAGTGCTCCTAGTGCATTTATTGTCAATCTAACCCTACCATCCAAACAACTCTTTGGATGGAGTTAGTTCAGGGTTAGTCATGAGCTAGAAACTAACTCTAACCTCTAACTAAGTTGAGTATCCAAACAGGGCTGTGTTATTGTTGTTGTCGTTGCTGATGCTCTTCTACGTATATCTAGACATCATCAGAACATTAATGTAACACTCTTCCTTGTTGCTATGTAGCCTAGGATTGCATATTTAGACATTAAGTACAGTGCATGTTGCTATGTACCCTCAGATATATTCACTACTGCAGGATGCTGCTAACGCGACACTACGATCAGAGACCCTTCGATGAAACTATGTGCGATGCATTAATCGCAAACGATGGTGTAAAAAACTGTCAAAAAGGTGCAAAACGTCTCCGATGACAGATGCGTCAAACACGGTTCAGATTTTAGTTGCGTGTGCGATGCAGGGCATACGGTTCAGTTCAATTAACTGTTTGCGATGAGGAGGACAAAAGAAACGGTCAACCAGATGAAGATGTGTGTGATATACGGCATACGATTCACTCGGATGAACTGTTTGTGATTAGGCAACACAAAAAAATGGTCAGCCAGATCAAGGTGTGTGCGATATACGTGATACGTCTCCAACATATCTATAATTTGTGATTGTTCCATGCTGTTATATTATCAATCTTGGATGTTTTATAATCATTTTATAGTCATTTTATACCATTTTTTGGTACTAACCAATTGTGTAGCGACCCGACCCAAAATCAGTCAAGTCTCTGTGTAGCTGTACCATCCCAAGATCATGCTGGCACACACAGTACATTGATGAAAAGATTCAAAGTTCAATCACACATGAATTTATTACACGATTCTCATATCGAGTCTTTATTACAATAGAATAAATTCGGCCAAAGGCCAACTCATGAGAAAAACTAAATAAAGTTGCGGAAGCGTAGACGAATAGCGAGTCGATCCGACTCCATAGGGCAATCGCCAAGCGTGGATCATAGCCTCACTCCTGGTCGGAAAACTCCTCTGCAACATAAGACGTTGCAGCCGTGTAGGTCAGCATTTTGAATATGCCGGCAAGTCATAGAGAGAACAACAATAATAATGCTAACACTATATGCAATTTGGCTGTGGGGCTCTAAGTTTTATGTTTTTGCGAAAAAGCCAATTTTTTCCTACAACAAAAAGGACTTGCTTGCAATTACTACAAAATGTTGGTTGTTATTGAGATGGTTCCGCCAACCAATGTCTCATTCCCAATTATTAAATAATCCCCTCAATTAATTTATTAAGTTCGGTGTTGAGATTTCCGAAATACTCCAATTCCAGAGGCTCAAATGTCCATAACCGGGGACACGGCTAATCGATTAGGTTGTTACTCTGCAGAGTCTTGTGCACTTTACCCGCAAGATTCGTTCCCTCCTTTATGTCCTCGCACTGCCTGTTGTTTGAAGACGGGACGAACAAAACAGGGTCTTCCATAGAGTTTCTCTGGGCACTGCCGGTGCCCATCCATGTCCTATCGTTCTTCTACATCTGCTGGCACCGTCCGTCCAGAGTCACGCCTAAGGTCAACCCAGCCAGAGCCCATAATGGCTTGCGGCTGCATAGGTAAGCTTCCGGTCAAGGGGTATCCATCCGTCTCTTCGTGGCTGGGTGAAGCTTTCCGCAAGATGTCATGGCGCTTCTCCATGCATACCGGCCATCCGTTGGTTGCTCTAGGGTGCTCGTCAACCGTCCTCCACCCAGTAGTGAATTTGAAGTCCATCTTGAGCTTGAAGTCATGGGGTTGTCATCATCTTGAATCTCACATCTCCCTTATGAATCTCTCAACTAACCCCATCTACGAGCATAGGAAAATAAACTACATCGTCCCGGGCAATGGTAACAAGGGGAATTGGGTTCATCCTACCTCATGATACTACTCAAGAACATAACTTAAAATTCTCCTACTACATGCATGGTGGGGAGGAATAATTCTAATGCAACAAAATCATAGGTATTGTAAAACATGATCAAATGACTTGCCTGGCTGACGGTCTTCGAAAGCTAGCGACTCGTAATAGCAGGCTTCGCACTCCGGAAATTCTATCGAAGCAAACAATAATCATTTAAGCATGCAAACATATAATCACCTTAACATAACAACATGCTAACATAAATCACACAAAAACAATCAAACCAAAACCAAAGAAAACTCGAAGAACTCCAAGCCAACAACTAGCAAGAAAATAAAATAAACATTTTCTTTTATGTAAATTAAAGTTCACCCTCTGTAACTACAGAAACTAATCTAAAATAAATTATAACAGAGGTAAAATAAAAAAATAAAAATAACTAGAACAGCAGGAAACAACCGCAAGCTAAATAACTCTAGAAAGGCTTGTTTTCGATTAAAACTATTCTTAATAAAGACTAAAAATACCCCAAATAAAATCCTACTGCCAGGCAAGGTCAAAACAAAGCAGTGACAAAAAGAATCACTAAAAAAGAATAATCCTAGCTCAATTTATAGCAGAAATACTAATCTGACTAAAACTAATATAAAACAATTTTTGGAAACTAAAACATGGCCGAATCTATTTTATACAGAAACTATAGGAAATTTCTAAACTAACAAAAAAAGAATCAACTAAAAATAATAAATAACCTAAAGGATATAGATTTTACAAGAACAGAACTATTCTGCTAAAAACAGAAACGAAAAAAACAAAAAAAAACAGACGGGTGCTACCGGGCCGAAATAGTGAGCGCTCTAAAACTAAACAGCGCCTAAGCGATTAATAGACCACTGCGTCCACGGGCTAACAGAAATAAACCGATCGAGCCGGTCTAACTAAACCAGGAAATAAACCGAAAATAAACCGTAAACTGAACCGATCTATTGAAAATAACCTAACCCTTCGCTAGTCTAATCCAAACCGTGCATGCGAGATCCAACGGTGGAGGGGAGCTCGGGCTTACAGCGTACGGCGGCGACGAACGGAGACGGCGGCGGCGCCTCAGGCGTCGGTGGCGGAGGGGCTCCGGTGGTCCGTGGCGACGGCGGTGACGTCGGGGAGATGCGGCGGAGCGTGGCGAGGTCGAGGGTGGTCTCGGTGATGGTCGAAGATGACGGAGGCGAGTGGGACGAGCTCGGCGGGGCTCCTGGTGCTCTGCAACTCCGGCGGCGGGCGGTGATGCTTGGGGCGGCGGCTTCGGTCGTTCCCGGGCGACCAAACCTTGTCAAAAAGGTGGGAAACGGCGAGGGGAGTGCTTGGATGGAAAGAGGGGTCGAAGTGGTGCTCACCGGCGTCGGGCGGGGAGGATGAACGGCGGCGGCGGAGCGAGATCGGTTCGGATGATGGCGGGGCTATGGTGGGTTTTGGAGTAGGGTTTTAGGGGGGTTTGAGGGAGGAGGGCGAGGGGAATTTATAGGACATCAACTTGGAGGAGGGGGCCACTTCGGAGCGCGATCGCGGGAAGATCGGAACCGCGGCGGCGCTCGGGCGTGCTCCGGAGCGGCATAGCGTGGGCGAGGGGAAAGAGGGAGGGCGGGCCCCGCGGGTCAGTGAGGGAGAGAGAGGGGATCGAACGGGGAGAAGCGCCATGACATCTTGCGGAAAGCTTCACCCAGCCACGAAGAGACGGATGGATACCCCTTGACCGGAAGCTTACCTGTGCAGCCGCAAGCCATTATGGTCTCTGGCTGGGTTGACCTTAGGCGTGACTCTGGACGGACGGTGCCAACAGATGTAGAAGAACGATAGGACATGGATGGGCACCGGCAGTGCCCAGAGAAACTCTACGTAAGACCCTGTTTCGTTCGTCCCGTCTTCAAACAACAGGCAGTGCGAGGGCATAAAGGAGGGAATGAATCTTGCGGGTAAAGTGCACAAGACTCTGCAAAGTAACAACCTAATCGATTAGCCGTGTCCCGGTTACGGACATTTGAGCATCTGGAATTGGAGTATCTCGGAAGTCTCAACATCGAACTTAATAAATTAATTGAGGGGATTATTTAATAATTGGGAATAAGACATTGGTTGGCGGAACCATCTCAATAACAACCAACATTTTTTAGTAATTGCAAGCAAGTCCTTTTTGTTGTAGGAGAAAATTGGCTTTTTCGCAAAAACATAAAACTTAGAGCCCCACAACCAAATTGCATATAGTGTTAGCATTATTATTGTTGTTCTCTCTATGACTTGCCGGCATATTCAAAATGCTGACCTACACGGCTGCAACATCTTATGTTGCAGAGGAGTTTTCCGACCAGGAGTGAGGCTATGATCCACGCTTGGCGATTGCCCTATGGAGTCGGATGGACTCGCTATTCGTCTACGCTTCCGCAACTTTATTTAGTTTTTCTCATGAGTTGGCCTTCGGCCGAATTTATTCTATTGTAATAAAGACTCGATATGAGAATCGTGTAATAAATTTAGGTGTGATTGAACTTTGAATCTTTTCATCAATGTACTGTGTGTGCCAGCATGATCTTGGGATGGTACAGCTACACAGAGACTTGACAGATTTTGGGTCGGGTTGCTACAAATTGACATAGTGCCAAGTGCCAGTTGCTATTTTCTCCATGTTTTTTACATCGCAGGAAATCAATACCCAACGGAGTGCAAATGCAACGAAACTTTACGGATATTTTTTATGGACCAGAAGACACCTAATGGGCCAAGGCTGCGCCTGGGGGGTGCTCCGAGGAGAGCACAACCCACCATGGCGCGCCAGGAGGCCCAGGCACGCCCTGGTGGGTTGTGCCCACCTCGGGTGCCACCCGGACCACATCTTTGCTCTATAAATACCCCAATATTCCAGAAACCCTAGGGGAGTTGACGAAAATCAATTCCAGCTGCCGCAGAGTCCAGAACCACCAGATCCAATCAAGACATCATCACGGATGTGGTTCACCACCTCCATTGGTGCCTCTCCGATGATGCGTGAGTAGTTCTTTGTAGACCTTCGGGTCCGTAGTTAGTAGCTAGGTGGCTTCCTCTCTCTCGCTGAATTCTCAATACAATGGTCTCTTGGAGATCCATATGATGTAACTCTTTTTGCATTGTGTCTGTTGGGATCGGATGAACTTTGAGTTTGTGATCAGATCTATCTTTTTATATCCATGAAAGTATTTGAGTTTCTTTGATCTCTTTTATGCATGATTGCTTATAGCCTCGTATTTCTTCTCCGATATTTGGGTTTTGTTTGGCCAACTTGATCTATTTATCTTGCAATGGGAAGAGGTGCTTTGTAGTGGGTTTGATCTTGCGGTGCTTGATCCCAGTGACAGAAGGGGAACCGACACGTATGTATCGTTGCTACTAAGGATAAAACGATGGGGTCTATCTCTACATAGATAGATCTTGTCTACATCATGTCATCGTTCTTATTGCATTACTCCGTTTGTCCATGAACTTAATACACTAGATGCATGCTGGATAGCGGTCGATGTATGGAGTAGTAGTAGTAGATGCAGGCAGGAGTCGGTCTACTAATCTTGGACGTGATGCCTATGTAATGATCATTGCCTGGATATCGTCATGAGTATTTGAAGTTCTATCAATTTCCCAACAGTAATTTGTTCACCCACCGTTTGCTATTTTTCTCGAGAGAAGCCACTAGTGAAACCTACGGCCCCCGGGTCTCTTTCTCATATTATTTGCCTTTGCGATCTATTTTCCTTTGCTTTTATTTTCAGATATATTAAACTAAAAATAAAAATACCTTTCTGCAATTTATTCTTACTTATTTTATTTGGTGTTCGATCTATCAATCTACTACAATTTTATCTCATGTCTGTTTGCCTACCTTGAGGTGCCGCTACCCGGAAGGGATTGACAACCCCTTTTACACGTCGGGTTGTGAGTAGTTGTTATTTGTGTGTAGGTGTTGTTTACGTTGTGTTGCTTGGTTCTCCTACTGGTTCGATAACCTTGGTCTCATAACCGAGGGAAATACCTACCGCTGCTGTGCTGCATCATCCCTTCCTCTTTGGGAAAATACTGACGTAGCTTCAAGCCGCATCAATACGGCATACGCTTCACTTGGATGAACTGTTTGCTTTGAGCCAAGAGAACAGAAATAGTTCAATTTAACAGGATGTGTGTGATACACGGCAAATAGGTCTGTAATCAGAAATGTGTGCAAAGACCGATAATAATACAAACGGTTGCTGCTAATAAGCCGTGTGTGTTCTAGGCAAACGCTTGGTGGTATAGAATTGTCAGCGAATGATGAAATCATCACCGATGGGTTCCCCAGTATGGTCCGTGTACGATGTCATTTGATGACCCACAAGTATAGGGGATCAATTGTAGCTCTTTTCGATAAGAGTGTCGAACCCAACGAGAAGCAAAAGGAAATGACAAGTAGTTTTCAGTAAGGTAATGTCTGCAAGTGCTGAAATTGTAAGTAGCGGAGTAGTTTGATAGCAAGATAATTTGTAACAAGCAAGTGACGATAATAGTAACAAAAGTGCAGCAAGTGACACATATCAAGTTCACATGATTACTTGCAACATGATTTCTCCCGTGACCCCAAGAACAAAAGTAACTAGTCACAAATGATAAACATGTTCATGATCAGAGGAGTATTAAATAGCATAATGGATCTGAACATATAATCTTCCACCAAATAAACCATATAGTGATCAACTACAAGATGTAATCAACACTACTAGTCACCCACAAGCACCAATCTATAGTTCCGGTAACAAGATTGAATACAAGAGATGAACTAGGGTTTGAGAGGAGATGGTGTTGTTGAAGATTTTGATGGAGATTGCCCTCCCCAAGATGGGAGAGTTGTTGGTGATGATGATGACGATGATTTCCCCCTCCGGGAGGGAAGTTCCCCCGGCGGAATCGCTCCGCTGGAGGGAAAAAGTGCTCCTGCCCAAGTTCCGCCTCGAGACGGCGGCGCTCCATCCCGAAAGTTTCCTCCTTATTTTTTTCTAGGACAAAAGGACTTATATACCAGAAGATGGGCACCGGAGATGGGCCGAGGAGGACACAACCCACCAGGGCGCGCCCAGGTGGGTTGTGCCCACCTGGTGGCCCCCCTCTGGTGTTTATTGGCTACAGTATTTCTTAAATAATCCATAAAAAATCTCCGTGAAGTTTCAACTCATTTGGAATTGTGCAGAATAGGTGGCCCGAGGTAGCTTTTCCACGTCCAGATTTCCAGCTGCCGGAATTCTCCCTCTTGGTGTGTTCCTTGCAAATTATGAGAGAAAAGGCATTAGAATTACTCCAAAAAGCATTATTCTGGATAAAAACATTATAAATAACAGTAAGAAAACATGATGCAAAATGGACGTATCAACTTCCCCAAGCTTAGACCTCGCTTGTCCTCAAGCGAAAACCGAAATCGAAAAACATGTCCACATGCTTTGAGAGAGAGGTGTCGATAAAAACAAAATACGGACATAGAAGCATCATGTTGATTATTATAGCAGCAAAAAAATTAAACATAGGACTTTTATCATAGAACTTTTATCATATACTTCTGATGAATAAGTAATAGTTCATCACACAATCGAAGTATAAAGCAAAAACTCTATTAGAAACCGACAAACTATGTTCTCAGTCAACTTTGCAACTACAATTCATCATCTTTTCAGGAAGGGTCATGTGTCGGAGCCTTTCGGCAAGTCCACATACTCAACCATCATATAGTCTTCTATGATTGCTAACACTCACCTCGTACCCATGAGCAAAACGTTTCAATTGGACATATAGAAGATAGGGGCTTATAGTTTCGCCTCCCAGCATACTCACCTCAAGGGTGATGTCAACAATAATAATGCATGCTATCTATATTCAACTGGACATATGTGCCTAGATCTTTCCTCACCACATGATGCTTGCCAAAGGAGAAAAATAAAATGAATAGAAGGAAAACTTTGACTCTTTGCATGAAAGTAAGTGCATAAAATAAAGGATAGGCCCTTCACAGAGGGAAGCAGAGGTTGCCATGCCCTTATTTGTTTGTATGCTCAATCCCTTAGTGCAAGAGAACGTCATGTTGTATTGCCCCTTAAGATGACAACCTTTATTATGCAGTCTATCGCTTTTATTCTTTGTCATCCAAGTTCATACAACGCTCAATTTTCTCTTACACTAAATGATCTCACACTTTCAGAAGCAATTTTTATTGCCTTTTTGCACCGATGACAACTTACTTGAGGGATATTGCTCAATCCCTAGGTAGGTATGGTGGACACTCGAAAAATATTTGGGTTTAAGGGTTTTTGGATGCACAAGTAGTATCTCTACTTAGTGCGGAATTTTTGGCTAGCAAAGATAAGGGGCATGCACCACATGTTAAAGGATCTATGACAATATGACTTCTATGTGAATATAAACAAACATAAACCATTAAGTTGTCTTCCTTGTCCAACGTCAACAATTTTGTCATATAATATTTTGATGAGGGCTCACAATCACAAAATATTTCTAGGATAGTATATCTATATGTGAATCTTCTCTTCCCTTATTAATTCTTTCATGAGTTGCATCATTGACTAATGCTATGTTTGTTAATCTCTAATAAAATTTTCTACTTATACTTTTCCTTATGTGGTGCTATCACCTACCATAGGATTAGTATATAATATTATTAATTTATTTCCTTTCTCTTTTTCTTTCTTTATTTCTTTTCTTTATTTGCAACATGAAAGTAAAGATAGCAAAAACTCAAACTAACTTTATTATATAACTTCCACATGATTACAAGGATAGCTCACTAAGTAAACTCTCAAACAAGAAAGGATCGAACTAAACTTTATTTCATCTAAAAGAAAATGATCGAACTAGGATAAGTAAAAGCAGAAAGATAGTGGGATGAGACGATACCGGGGCATCTCCCCCAAGCTTGGCGGAAGCCAAGGGGAGTGCCCATACCCGATACTCAATTATCCTTTGGTGGTGAAGAAGATGATGGTGATGAAGGAGACATCGTGTCCTCGGATTTCCGTGGCAATGGTGGTGGTGAGAAAGTGCGGGGTTTCGCTTTTGCTTCCTCCAGCTTCCGACGGTGAATAAATTTTTCCATCATCAACTCACAATTATCTATCTCGAGTTTTATTATCCTCTTGCATAACGCCTCCATGCTCTCATCCTTGAACCAGGAAGGAACCGATTCATCTTCTTCTTCTTCGGAGGTCCAGCTATAGTGCTCCTCATCCCCATAGGACTTGGGGTTTGCGATGAGATCAGCAGCATAACTCTCACCCTCGGAGTTTTGGGAGGACATATTGTCAGATCTATACAGAAAACAACAAGAAAATAGAACATAGGATTTCTTCGCGATACGGTGGTTAACAGGTTTGGGAAGTATATATAGAATTTTTATCTTGGAGGACAAGCATACAGAAGAAAAACAGAGTACGAAAGGTGTCCCAGGTGGGCACAACCCACCTGGGCGCGCCAGGCGCCTGGCGCACCCTGGTGTCTTGTGCCCACCAGGGGACGCTTCCTGGAAGTTTCTTTATTCCCAAAATTCTAAATATTCCAAAACTGATAAAAAATATTTTTGCGGATTTTTCGGAGTCCATTTACTTACCGTATCATGTACCTCTTTATTTTCACGATTCTGGAGTGTTCCAGAAGAACTCTTTTATGTGTTCTTCTGGTGTCAATGTTTGGATAATGTTACTTTCAACATTAATAGGCGTACCTGAGATATAATGCTTTATTCATTGCCCATTGGCAACCTTCGGAGTTATTTATTTTGATGGCTCCAGACCGGTAAACCTCCTCGATGATGTATGGGCCTTCCCATTTTGAGAGGAGCTTTCCTGCAAAAAATCTAGAATGAGAGTTGTACAAAAGAACATATTCTCCAACTTTAAGCTCACGCTTTTGAATTCTTTTGTCATGCCATCTTTGAACTTTTCTTTGAATAACTTTGTGATTTCATAAGCTTGGGTTCTCCATTCATTTAAGGACCTTATATCAAATAACCTCTTCTCACCAGCAAGTTTGAAATCATAGTTGAGTTCTTTAACTGCCCAATATGCTTTATGTTCTAACTCAAGAGGCAAATGACAAGCTTTTCCATAAACCATTTTATAAGGAGACATACCCATAGGATTTTTATATGCTGTTCTATAATCCCAAAGTGCATCATCTAACTTCTTAGACCAATTCTTCCTGGACCTATTAACAGTCTTTTGCAAAACTAATTTTATTTTTCTATTGCTAAGTTCAACTTGACCACTAGACTGAGGATGATAGGGTGATGCAATTCTAAGGTTAACATCATACTTAGCAAGCATCTTACGGAAAGCACCATGAATAAAGTGTGAACCACCACCAGTCATTAAATTCTAGGGACTCCAAACCTTGGGAAAATAACTTCCTTAAGTATTTTAATAGAGGTGTTGTGATCAGCACTACTAGTTTGAATAGCTTCTACCCATTTAGTAACATAATCAACAGCAACCAAAATATGTGTATACCCATTAGAGGAAGGAAAAGGTCACATGTAATCAAATCCCCAAACATCAAATGGTTCAAACAAGTGAATAATTCATAGGCATTTCTTGACGCTTACTGATATTACCTATTCTTTGACATTCATCACAAGAAGAGACAAACTTACGGGCATCCTTGAAGAGAGTAGCAGTACAAAAAAATACACTTCCGTGATGATACGTGTTTGTCACAATAGGTCACGTTTTCTGTCATGCATGTACATCCATGACAAATTTATGACAGAATCAAGATAGTCATACCTGTGCTGTCATAGAAGTGTTCCATGACATTACCAAAATTATCATCACGGAAGTGTCCACTTCCATGACGATAAATCGTGCGTCACAGAAGTGCTTTCGTCAAGGGTGACCGACACGTGGCATCCACCGTAACGGAACGCCGTTAAGCTACCGGGTCCGGTTTTGGATCCGATAACCCGTTAACAGCCCCGACTATTGGGGATTTTCCACGTGTAAAATCATCATTGGCTGGAGGAAACACGTGTCGGCTCACCGTTGGGACAGATGTCATCCACTCATTGGACCCAAAGCGCCTATGATACGTCGACACGTGGCACGGCCCAACAGTGGCCCACAAAGTTTAAATGGGCCGGCCCAACTAAAGGCCCACAAGATTTGCGGACCATAATGGGACGGCCCAGCTAAAGGCCCACAAGATTTTGCGGGCCATAATGGGCCGGCCCAGGTAAAGGCCCACAAGATTTTTGCGCGCCATAATGGGCCGGCCCAGGTGAAGGCCCACAAGATTTTTGTGGACCATAATGGGCCGGCCCAGCTAAAGGCCCACGAGATTTCGCCGACATTAATGGGCCGGCCCAGCTATAGGCCCACAAGATTTTGAGGACCCTAGTAGGCCGGCCCATTAACTGGCTGCCATGTTTTGGGCCAAATGACGACCCATATTTGATCCGGTCCATTAATGGCCTGCCACATTTCGGGCCTAATAATGGCCCATATGAGATCCGGCCCGTTAAAAGCCTACCACGTTCTGGGCCAAATTACGGCCCAGATCAGGTCCGGCCCTTTAAGAGGCTTTGGGCTAAATTATGGCCCATATCAGATTCGGCCCGTCAACTGGACGCTGCGCTTTTGGGCCCATTTGCTAAAGGCCCATTTAGTAATTCGTCCTGATATTAGTTTCGGCCTGTTAAGGGCCCGTTTAACATTTCGGCCCTATATTAATTTCGGCCTGTTAAAAGCCCGTCATATAGTTGGGCCTAACTACGGCCCGGTTTGCATCCGGCCTGCTCGCAACCGATAATCTGATTGGGCCAAACAAGGACCGAGACAATTTTGGCATGTTATAAGCCCATGATTTGATTGGCACATTCATGGGCCGGGGTCTATTTCGGCCGGCCTGCTGCCGGCCCGTGAGCTGTTCGGCACGTTTCAGGCCCAACCTACTTTTCAGCCTCCTAAAGGCCCATTGAGTTTTCTTGGGAAAATAGGGCCGGCGGTTTACTCGGCCTATTAAAGGCCCGAATCTACTAGTGGGCTAGTTTACATTTAGGCCTGTTAATGGGGCCCATGATGCGGATCATACATGGTGATTTGCATGACGGCCCGATTATGTACCGTAATTTTACGGTTTGGCCGGTTTACTGCGAAGACAGGATATATATACAGTAAAATAACTGCAGCATCGTGAATAAGAAAAAAAACCTAGACTATACAATAAAGAAATTACGGCATATTACATCCACTGGGCATCAAAGTTCGCCACTATGATAATAAAGCACAAGCAGACAGCAGATTACATACACTGGGCATCAAAGATCGCCACCAGTGCAACTAAACACGCCGACAAAATAATATACAAAACCAACAGCCCTTCAATAGAGTTCAACAAAGGATAGCCCCGCTCGGGAGCTGCAGCGCAAGCAGCTGAGCAAGCTGGTGAGGCTGCACTTGTTTGACACTTATATCCTCCTCACTGTGAAAGATAAACAAGCAGCCAGATGACAGGTTTTGCACATACAAGTATCAGTGCTGACAATTCATCACATTTCTTACCGACGAATAAAGTGACATGGTTTAAAATAGCATTAACACAATATGGTATTGTTCAGGTCAAGACATGGCAGGAAATGACATTGTGAAGGAGTTGGCAGCTTCACGACACCACTGGATTACAGATCAAGAACTCATAAGTATCCATGGTTAGTGTGCTGTCAATTTATCCCATTTCAGATTGGCAAAATAAGATCACTTGCTCTGTATAGTTTAATTTACATGGTATGAAGAAGGAACTTGGTTGTACAACTGAAAACTTAAATTGAGGAGGACAAACTTTTGTTTATGAACTGGAGTACATAATAAACTTTAAACATGCAATTTGATGCAAACACCAAAAATAAACAGCTGTTGCAGTCATGCCTAACCAAATATACACAACAAAGTTTGAAGGCTTGAGAAGGACAAACTTACATTATTGGTGAAGGCAGGCTCTATAAAGCCCTTGTCCATGCTGATGGGGGGGCAATTCAAGAAGTTTACCACAGAATCTTCTTCATAAGCATTGCCTTTATTCTACATTTTGTTAAGAGTAAATATAGATGTGACAATATAAGAAAAAATGGAGAATATTTAAGATAAGATGAAGAGTGATGCTACATAACCAAGTAGCTATAAATGTAAGTACAACGATACAGGCAAAAGGTACAGCCAAGAGCAATGCAGAGCTAAACTTCTTCAGTACCATCGGTGTTATCCAACCTTATGGTAAGAGTAAATATAGATCTTATGTGTAGAAAACGGAGGGCAAAGGAAAATAAGCTGCAGAGTGATGGTACATGAACAACTACCTGTCAATATAAGTACACTGATAAAGGACAGCAGGTACTTACAAAACAATGCAGAGCTAAAAAAATTCATTGGCATTGGATATATTCTACACTAATGTAACCATTCATACTGATCAGATATTTTGGAGCGAACAATTGATAAGCAAGCTATCATGCATACTGCTGTCACATAATGAACCAAGTATGTATGCAAGTACAGTGATACAGGACAACATGTACTAACAAGAGCAAAGCAGCGGGCAGCATATTTGCGATATCATGTCGTTCTTTTCAAACCCGGAATTCTTTTTCGAGCAGATTTCCTGCAAAAAAGATCCGTAAGGCACATGCGGAAAAGTAGAAGTTCAAATTGTCATGCGATATCATAGACAGTACCTCATCCTCGGAATGAGACCAGTGCATAACAAGGTTTTTCCATTCAATGTCTTCTAAATTTAGCACAGGAGACTTCACCAGAAATTCGTTTATAGACTTGCCATCAAAGTGTGATTTCCTCAGGTAACACCAATACTGTTGCAATGCTTCCTTGAAAAGCGCAAGCAAGCTTTGCTCGTCATGACTATCCAGATTGAGCCTCGCCTACTTACAACAATGTAATGTAAATCATTGATGTGTTCAATCAGCAGAAAACAGGAAAATAATCACCATGAATAATAGCACTTACACGTAAGTGTGGCAGGAAGATGTGAAAATGGTGTTTGTGTTCACTATAATCTTCCAATGATGGGAATATATGCGCGTAGTCCCTAACAACATTGAAAGCATTGTATTTTAAACTGGGAATAACTGGAATGGGGTTCCAATCTGCAGGAATTGGCCGTCTCTGCAGTTGGGATAGGTCTTCGGTCGGTGGACTTGCTGTACTTTTTGTTGGAGTGGGATTTTTCTATGGTACGGCTGGTGCTATGGCAACTGAAATCGGCATACCTTTTGCTGGAGTGTAGGTCCTGTGTGGTGGGGCTAGTGGTGTGGCCAATGAAGTATGGGTACAGTCTGCTGGAGTCGGTCCTACGTTTTGTGTCACTGGTTGTACAACCAATATAAGTGGTGTGCTGTCTGATTTCTCCGGCACAACCACATTTTTCAAGGACTTTGCTGGTGCTCCTTCAGGTTCGGCAATCACCCTCTTCCTTTTTGATGTCTGATGCACAAGAACAACATTTGAGTGAAAAAACAAGGTATGATGACAGATGGAATATGTATTGATAATGAATGGGCATGGCATCTCGACATATATGATGAGTAAACTAAGCATATGGCGGTGCAACAAAGTAGAAGAAATGCAAGACAACATATGCAAGATACGCGCAATCAATAAAACCTTGCCAAATTAGAGCAGGCACCTTGATGGGTGAACATGACAGGCCATCTGCCTTTGACTCCTCGAGGTTAGAATAGTCATTAGGATCATATTCTGCACAAGAATCTACAGGTGGGGAGCGTATGAGTTTCATTGCATCCAGAATGGCACTCAATGCCTTGGTGCCAATTTTGTAAGTCATTACAGTGTTCCACAATATTCTTCTGATGCGTGGATTCTGATATTCACTGTAATTACATATAATATCTGAGAACCATGAAAACATAAATAGTTGTGAGATTATCTTTATAATGCAGACGATATTCTAATATAGGGGTGCCCTTGTAAACACTTGTGTGCTATCACTGGATTCTGATGAGAGAGCTCATGTGTGCTGTAATATGGTGCGTGCATTTATATAATCTGGCACAAGTACACAAAAAATAGGCTCCAAAAGTAAGGATAGTTGGCAGATGATAGGTTCAAAATATACTGTATAGAGAGTTTATTGCCAAACCATGGTAACAAGAGCACACAGCAACTAGGCAGATCATAGTGTACATAAAAGGGGTACACCATAACCACGATATATAAATCGGGAAAGTGGAACTGGCTTGAAAATACGGTGTTGTATTGCCGCTAGTAATTGAAAGCCTATCGATCAAGTACATGCCAGCTCTATCAGCTGTTGACTGCAGATGTCCCTGCTCCCCTTCCTGACAAGGAACATACTGTACGTACTAAATACAGAATAACAAAAGAGGAACATGTTAAATAACAGAAGAGGAAGCATATTCTTGAGGTTCCGCTTAATTGCATACAATGTTGGTTGCCCACTCATGATGAATCACAGCGCCCAAAGAAATGCAATTCCATGCTGTCTCTCTATATGTGGCAATTTTGAACAAGAGTCATTAGGTTCATATTCTGAACAAGAGTCAACAGGTGGGGAGCGTATGAGTTTCATTGCATCCAGAATGGCACTCAATGCCTTGGTGCCAATTTTGTAAGTTATTGCAGTGTTTAGCTTCAAGAGTGGACTGCTGCTAGTGCGACACAAAGCAGCTACACAGATCATAGTGTAGATATAACGGGAAAACCATAAGCATCAGAGTAAAATCAGGAAAGTGGAACTTGCTGGAATATATGTGCTAGTATTGCCGGTACGGCTAGAAAGGCTTCGGATACCAGCTCTCTTCAACTGAAGGTGCGGTGCTGTTAATATCAGTGTAACTCTCAAAGGCGACACAACTCCCCGCATTTTCTTGCTATTCTTATAGGATTCAAGTGGGCAGGCCACTACAAATCCTATTCCCTTGTTTACAAAATCCTACGAATCAAAGAGGCCCGACGAGTTCAAAGTGTCCATACCAACCGACCGTATAGACCTCCACACTGCAAATGTCCCTGCTCATGTTCACTACAAGGAACATACTGTACTACTATCATACTCCCTCCGTTCCAAAATATAAGTCTTGGTAGAGATTTCCACTATGGATCACATACAGATGTATCCAGATACATTTTAGAGTGTAGATTCACTCATTTTGCTCCATATGTAGTCCATGGTGGAATCTATACAAATAATTGTATTTAGGAAGAGAGAGTACTTATTAAAGAAGAACGAAAGAGGAACATGGTAAAGAAGATCAAGCAGATTTTGGATAATAAAATGTTATCTGTTTTAGTAATATCAGCATCATATCAGATTCGTACTTGAGCAACAAGTTTGGAATTATGAGTGGCACGTTGTTTAGCTTGATGGATTCAGGAGCAGTGCTAACAGGTACGATGATGGTACTGAATATAAAGGCATGTCTACATTTGGGTCAGTCGACCATTTCAGGTGGTTGGATGAAGATCCTATGTCTCCTAACCCTTCTTCTTCCTCGTCTCTGATTCTTCCCATACAGAACACCGCACGGGCCGCTGGCCGGACCATCGGCCCCCACTGCCTGTGTTCCTCCGCCACCCCACCCCCCACCCCCGCCCCCACCCGCGTTGAGTTTTCTTCGTTCGGCGAGGCCCCACCACCGCCCCCAACAACCAAAGTCCCCACCCGAGCCCCTTCGTTCGCACCGGCGAACTCCGGTGAGCTCTGAAAAATCGACTGTCCCAATTTTGAAATTTAGTCTCTTGTGATTTAACTAGTGTGGAATATAAAAGGGGAAAACCATAAGCATTGGGAGTATAGTGTTGAGCGTGCCATGGCGGATCTGAAGGTGCAAACCGGACAAAGGCAACTTCGCAGCCAATGTTTGCTCTCAACTAGCAAGTAAGTGATGGACAAGAAATCAGAGTAAAGCAGTGGCGATGTATTTTCTTGCTGCGATAAATAAGTTGAGCAGATACGAAAGAGTATCGCCTCTGGTGCGGCGCCGTGTATGCATCTGCTGAGAATTTGATGGTGCTGCGGCAGCGATGGTTGTCGGCGGCGTGGAAGCAGATCTAGGAGGGTAGACGGTGGCGGCAGGGTGCGGTGGACGAGACGGTCATAGGAGCAGCGCCGGCAAGGTGGACGACGGCGGGGATGAAACGAGAGGACGGGATGCAAGGATCCCGGTCCAAAGCCATGGATGAGAGAGGTCGATATCTTGTAATGGACGGCGGTGTCGGGGTATCAGCTCCGGCATGGTGGAGGAGGACGGTGGTGGATGGGGTGGCGGACGGAGGAGGCTGGGGTGGAGAGGGTGTTTTGGCGCCCACGGAGTACGAATGGGGAAATGGAGGTGGAGAGGAAGGGGGGAACCATGTCTTCAGGGCGCGCTTGTCTCAAATGCGAGGAAATTTACAAACTTAGCCCCTGTTTCAAATTTCCTACATCACAGCAATATTAGTCGGTTGGGGATAGGACGGTAATCTCGCATACACCGAATATTTGCCGACGAGAGTTTGTTTTTGGCGCCCATCGTGTATGAATCGGGGAGGGAGCCGATTTCGGCCGAGGACACACTGTGTTTTGGCGCCCACCGTGTATGAATCCGGGTGAGAGGCGGTTATGTCACGTTCGAGTGAAATTACAAACCTACCGCTATCGAAACCTATAGAAATCGAGCAGATAGGCTTTGCGTGGCAGGGAGAGGTAGTAGTTATTTCCATCTCGCAGATTTTGGTTTCGGGCGGTTACTGCGACTTCCCCGCTTCGTTCAAATTTTGCAGAGTGCACGTTTACCGTGCCAACTCAATTCGAATCTCGTTTGTATACTATTTTTTTGGGCGGGATCCATTTTCGATTGGAATAAAATTCTATATACATCATTTTTTTATATATACTTTCAAAAGCACAACACCCTTTATACATAAATATGGTTTACAAATGGCATGATCTCAGATTCATAAGGTTGTATCCATCAATTTGGATTTTCAAATATTTGAAACCACTTTATGTTGAAATCCAATGTATGCATTCCTCGCTAACTGTCTCCAATTAATGTGTGTTTCATGCGGGGTTTTTTTACTTCTCAAACATGTATAATGTGTTTCACACATGCAACATATAGTGTATCCCGTTTAGACATTAATTGCATATAAACCATGCATTGTTTCTAATTAAAGAATCCATGGATCACCAATATTAATAAACTATATAACATTACACGTGTCCCGAAATTCAAATGAATATGCATGTTTGATACACCAATTTGTGTTATGATATTATCGATGTCGTGATCTCCAGTTTAAATATTTGAATCCCATTTAATCCAGACATTCGTCTCATATAACTATCACTCATGCTTATATAGGACTATCTCTCTAGACCTATACGCGTTCATCGTCTCTCGGGTATCTCTCGTGCTACCTGTATGTCGACAATGATCTTTTATCTTCGTAACACACTGACGGTACTCTCTCCCTCGACCTTCATCACTCTATCTCTCTCTAAGTATGTCTCGCTCCCTGCTTTGTGTCTCTAACTATGATTCTCCATGTGGAATCTCTTTCTCTCACACAAACACAAAACTTTGTCTTCCGGGGTCTCATTTCTCTCTACTATTCCCATGTGTGCAACTCGCACACCCCTAATACAGAGATGTCTTTCGCTCCTTAGGTATGAGAACCTACGACTCTTCCTCTTAAATATCTCTTTCTCACACACAAACACAAACTCTATCTCCCAGGGTCTCATATTTCTCCACTGTTCTCTTGCATGTCGCTCACACACACTGTCTCTCCCTAGAGATATCTTGCGTTCCCTCATATGTTTCTCTAGCTATACTCTCGTTTTGAAATATCTTTCTCTCTCGCAGACACAAAACTCCGTCTCTCGGGATCTCATTTCTCTCTGATATTTGTTTGTATGTGAGTCACATGCACCCTTTCTTCATCTCTCTCACACCCACACCCATAACTCAGCCTTCTGATCCACTCGACTCCTATCTCTAACGCACACTAGGTAGCATCTTTATCTTTCTATTTATCTGTTTCTCCATCAACCTTGTTTCATTTATAGGTTGATCTCTTTTGCACAATCGTTGTGCCTCACTCCCTCTGCTCGCCATAGATGCATGCTCCAGCTCACGCCACTATCTCTTAAAGACAAAAACACATGCTCAATTGTCGGGCCTTCTTCCCTGCATTCTCGCATGCATGCATATTGTCATACTGATCCGTCTCTCCCATGTCGTTGATCTTAGCTTATGACTTATGTCTTCTTTCTTTTATCTCGATCATGCGAGCGCGCACACACATGCACACATCCCACGTATACATGTATACCTCTCACACATGCACGTTGAACGTCTCTATGTCTCCATACGTAGTTAATTACCCTCAACCCTAACGCCACATCGAACCGTTCTCTTCTTGTGTGCACATAACTTCCGCCTGGATGGGTAAAACACACACTCACACTTAACAATCTCCTTGTAGCTACCCCCCCTCTTACTCTTCCGCTATATCCCCGAAACCAATAAGACCATCCCTTCGTTTAATTCCCGCCTACATGCACCATCGATATATAGTAGTCTTCCTTGGTGTCTCTCGAACAAACACGTTCTCTCGATGCCGACTACTCTCACGCGCACACACCTTCTCTTCCCTCTCTACGGGCATTTTCTCTCTCGCACCCCATCGTTGGTGGCCTTTGCCATACACATCACCTCTCTATGATGAAGCCATGCACACTTAAATTACATCCGCCACCGAAGACCCCGCGACACACACACACACACACAAAGAAACACACACACACACACACACACGCACGCACGCACCCACCCACCCACCCACACACAAACACACACACACGCACACACACATACACAGTAAGACTCCATCACACATGCACACACACACACTAAGACTCCATCTCTCTCTCTCCCCCCCCACATACACTGAGACTCCATCTCACACACACATGCTCTAGGTGGAGCATTTGTTCCTACCACCCTTCATCCATCCTTACCCGTATGATAAACAATCACCTTAATTTACTTGTATAACATGGAAAAATTCCACTTTACTTTAGTAGTTAGCAAACTTATCATTTGTACCCTTATAAAAAACCGAGTTGGCGATGATGGTGTGCCTGCCATCTTGTAACATAGACCGTCTGATCTATATCTGACGGATAGAAAGCAAACTATGATAATTTTACAAAAGATAGCTGCACCTCTCTCCACATCCTTATCTCACACCTCATTGCTGAGCAATTAAAAAAGAAAGTCTCCGGAACAATCAAGCATGGTGGCCGCTGCCGCCTGCCAGCGCCGTCCATCCCCATGCCTCCGCCCATTCCGACCACCAGTCACCACCACGCTCCACTCCTCCTCACCTTATCTCTCATCTTTCATTTTTTCGATGACATACTCGAGATACCAGTTTTCCGATAAAATTCTCGTAATATCATTAGTTTTTACACAGGGATTACTCCTGCATGGGTAAATCACAACATGTGTTTTGTAAAAAAATGCATATTGATGTTCCGTGCAATGCACCAGGATCTTGCTTGTAATTATATAACGCAAATCACGAGCAGGAAGTGACATTTTTTTTACACAACCATGTTAACATGGCCACGTAAATCACTAGCTAAAGTAAATACCATTATGCTTATACCCCGATGCAAAAGGTTGAGTACATGTCCGAAGATTAGAGTCGCACACACGCACTCTGTCTCTCAGAATCTCACACACACACACACACACCAGTTAGTGACGCCCACTTAAGCAGACACGCATGTTACAATTTGTGCACCCGCGGGTACACGTGATGCTGTGCATTTATTTAAGCCGAACGACGAACCCAAACAGTAGCTGCATTCATTCCCCTCCCGCCGCCTCTTCTCTAGTCGCCGTCGCCCGATAGCCATGGCCTGGCCGAAGGTAACAACATACGCCATACTCCCGCCGGAGCGGCTGTTTAATCTGGAAATTTTAGTGGTCATGCATGCATCTTTTTGTGCTAGCACTCCTATATAAGGGTTGACCGGTCGCTTCCCGCGGACGTGCGCGAGCGGTGGAAGAGGAAGGAGAAGGGAAGTGGGCTGTGGAGTAACGTTTTTTACCACAATTTCTTAGGAAACTGAGTGCAATAATTGAGTAGTTTTGCAAACTACCAGTACTACACATGAAACGGTTCAAAACCTATACTCCCTTGCCAGCGCGCGATTCCCGCGTGAAACGGTCAGCGTCGCCCTGGAGCGTCAGTGCCGCATTAATGCCTGGCCAGAGCGGAGGCGACCTCTCACTGGCGCCGGCTTTGAAGCGGCGCGACGGCCGAGAGAGCGCCGCTTCTCGGTGCACCGACTGCTCCGCGTCGAGGCTAGCCATCGACCCGGGTGATGCCCCCCTTTTGTTCCGCACTCTAATCTGGTGCATGACACGTATTACGTCGACCCGGATGCTGCTGGCTGTCCCACATGTCGGCGAAGTAGTACGTAGTAGTAAGAAGAAGAAAAGAATCATGCGGTATACTCCGCGTGCAGTATCTCAAATCTCAAATCTCCCTTCCGGTTTATAGGGCTCAAATCTCAAATATCATCAACCAAGGCATTTTGCGACTAGAGATTCCAACAAGTGACTAGACTACACCACGTGCAGTATCTCAAATCTCAAATCTCAAATCTCCCTTCTGGTTTATAGGGCTCAAATCTCAAATCTCATCAACCAAGGCATTTTGCGATTGGAGGAATGTATCTCGTACTTTACAAAACTACCCTAATTAAACTCATGCATTAATTACATAGTTTTCTCATTTTCCTCTTCGCCTTGGTCGCGGTGCACAATATTGACCACTCCTATATGACTAGCCGCTCTATCTACATGCAGGACATCAAAGCATCCGGGCCCGCGTGCCATCCACCATATCATAGCGAGGTGCTACAGTCAAAACTCACCGGTCACCCCGGTGTGGCCGTCATGACCCGTCATATCACAAAACCCACACCTTTACCAGCAGTGGAAAAGTGGCCTCGAAGTTGGACTGGACGAAGCAACCATCATTTCACTGGAACGCTCGTTGAAGCCCTTTCTCCCCTTTCTTGAAGAAAACCTCACTCCAGGCTACTCACTTCTGCCATTTTTCTTCTGTACCGACGAAGGAAAGGTGGGCGAATCAGTGATGCTGCTATATTTTTATTCCAAGAATCTTCTTTTTGTGAAGCACCGACCGATTCTCACAGCCTATTCTTTTCCCGTTTTCATTGTGATTGTGGTTTCCTTTCGATTGCTTTTTGTTTGTCAGTTCATTGATGGATCCTGGAGCACTAGCCAAAGAGTTGCCGGCGGACAACCCACTAGAGACAACGATCTCTAGGAAGCGAGCACCGACCAACGAGTTGACCATGTTGGCGGGCCAACCCATGGAGACGAAGAACTCCGAGAAACAAGCACTGGCCAAAGAGTTGACGACGTTGGCGGACGAACTCCTCAAAGAAAGTTGGAAGAACAGCAAGGGCCCCACCGTGCCTACCCCAAAAACTCTGATGGCCACCTTTGCGCGGCTCAAGGCCGAGTTTGAGGAGATAGTCACTGTTGAGAAGCAGTATTCCCCTGGTAAGGTGATGGCCCCCATCGAGGACGAGGAGATGGCCCCCGGAGGGATGGGATCCCCCGGTGAGCTGCACAAGGTGAAAAATGAAAGTTGTGGTTTTTGATTATTTGCAATGTGCTTGCTAATATGTTAGGGTTGTGCAGGTGCCGGTGGACGTCCTTGATGATTCCGATGTCGCGGCCCGTCCTGTGGACAATGCCCCAGAGATCATTTTCGATGTCGCGGTCCGTCTTGTTGGCATCGCCCCGGAGATCGATTCTGATGCCGCTGTCCATCCTGTGGACATCGCCCGAGAGATCGATTCTGATGTCGCGGTCAGTCGTGTGGACATCGCCCCAGAGATCGATTCCCATGCCGCTGTCCGTGCTGTGGTCATTGCCCGAGAGATCGATGACCAGAAATAGTTGGTCGCGCTAATCCTTCAGGGTAGTTTGCATTGCCCTGTGTTTAATTACTAGAACGATGCGTGTTATCAAACCATCTTAGGGCTAGTGCACTATCTTGTGTGGGCGATACTTGCTACTTTTGTTTGATAGTGAATCATGCGAACCCTCTCCGAGTTATGGAAATAGATGTATCCTCACCAACTTTTGATGTAATATATGGCATGCTTAGATGTAAGTTTGAACTGTTTATCATATCAGCAGGGCTTATTTGATGATTCTTGGTGTTCGTAGGCTAGCTACTGTGCGAGCTATAGTACTTGCAAAACACTCACCGAAGAGAAATGTTGGGGCCGATGAGCTCGTGTTACGCTTATACTGATCCGTCGTCGATCGGCCAATAGCCCAAGCTCCTAAAATTGTAGGCTTAGCGATCGATCAGACAATAGTCGACACGGATACATTCAAGCCTCATTTGGTTCATAGGTTAGGAAAATCATAGCAAAAGTACAGAGACGTACAACACAAAATCATAACAGTGCAGAGACGTTCCTCCGTTTCAAAATAGATGAGTCAACTTTGTACTACTAACTTTGAAACAGAGGGAGTACAGATCCTAGGCGGGCTAGTTTGGCCTAGTGGGTTTTAGTGATATGACGTGGTACAGTGCCGTCCAGCCGTCGCTTGTGGTAGCAGTACTGCGTGTAGAGTAAGTTTTCTTGAAGAAGCGGAATTCAACGAAGTCATGATGGTTCCTTCGTCTGACTAACTTACAGTGGGAAAGGTTGAGCCTACGCTACGACCGGGGTGGACCAGGATAATTTTGTGCATGGCAGGTGGACCAGGATGGTCGACGTCCCACATGTCGGTGAATGGAAGTGTTCTTTTCGATATAGTGGACGAGCAACGAGTATTCATTGTTTATTTTTTATGAAACCTATTGTCTCCACTGTTACGACGGAGGAGTGTGAAACACGGCAGCCTAGTGAACTTGGCATGTGCACCACTCCCTCCTTCCTCATGCAATACTACCATAGTGTTGACTATAAAGTTACAACTTTTTCTCACTTTCTCTCTATCTATTTCCTCTCAAATGTTTTTTACCTTTCTTTTTTAGACACAATTGTTTTTTATGCCTCTTTTTTTAGAATTAGTTTTTTTATACCTAGGAGCACGTGTAGAGACGAGCTCCTGCAGATCCCACTCCTTGACTTTGTCAATGCCTCTCTCTCCTCCACATAAGCGGGCTTGTCGAGAAGACAAGAGATGATCTCTTAGCACAATATGTTTCACCATGTTTTTAGGAATAACTAGTTATTGAAGATAAGGCTAAGTGATGATCCATTGTACACATTTTTTTGTCATCTCTAAATTACATGCAAGACTTATGATAAGACTATCTTATCAACCATTGTACATGCCCTTTGTAGCCCAGAATTTTACTGGTAGTACTTGCTATGAATGCGGGCAGCTGGCCTCTGAGGGCGGAGCGCGCGCGGGGAGGTGGCGGGGTG